>NC_142687.1:88969230-89574615 GCF_056320005.1 Nelumbo lutea | reverse complement strand
TCCTCAAAGTTGAAATCACAAGAAGAGAGAAATTCTACACCCTATGAAATCTCTCTTGCCGCCTCCTTCCTGCCGCTGCCATTATCTCCAGCCATCCAGTTGATTCTTGCGAAGGGTCAAGTTCTTTTGAAGAACATTGTTGATTCTGCTCCATCCTGCACTGCACCATCTTCAGTGGGAGCAGTCTTTGAATCCTTCCTTAGGCGTGAACACCTCCATTGGGAGATATTATTTCTCCGTATCAGGTACATCCTCCCTCCTACTCCTTTTGGTTCAGATCTGGTTTGGTTAATGGTTCAAGATTGATCATTGAAAAATATGTTTTTCTAAAATAGGGAATTCGATTCCCTGCAAAGATGGGAGAAATTTTTGAAATTCGCCCAGCCCATTCCGCAAGATTTGGGCATCCATGTGATGAATATCCTATCCCTTCAGCAACTTAGGCGGGTTCTGATTGGGGTTTTGTCAAATTTTGAATAGGTCCAACCCCAAGTTGCATTCCTAGATTCCAAGTTGAATTGAGTGGTGAGTCAGCAATTAATTGGTATGTTAGCTGGTTTGGTTTAGCATAAACATGGATTCAATTATTGCAATTACTGTCTTTGGAAAATGAGTTATTAGTGGAATGTAGATTTGTTTATGGGTTGGGCTGGCTCGGGCCAGGCTTTTATTCTTTATAAACATGATTTTGTTAGGCCCAAGCCTGAGCCCGGCTCGACTGATGGGCCTACAACATGGGCTCGAACCCGAGCTTAAAGCCTAACCTAACAGAAGAAAGAACTCACCGCCGGTGACAGTGTTCGCTGGTGTTGAGTTTGCATCTGTGTGAGAGAGAGAGGATTCATCGCCGCCACTAATGCCTATGTTCGCTACCTCGTCGGTGCCTGAGTTCGTGTCTGAGATTCTGAGAGAGAAGAAGTAAGAGAGAGAGAGAGGACTCACCCCCGATCTGTTGGAATTAGCTGGTTGCGTCGGTGATAGTTTGCCGGTTCTGTCTACCTAAGAATGTGAGGTTGCGCCGGTGAGTGTTCCACTATTGAGATGAGAGGTTCAGCTAGAAAGAGAAGAATGAGAAGAGAGGAGTTAGGAACTTAGGATATTTAGGGTTTTTTATTTAACCTAAAAGTCAATCCGGGCTAGGCTTTTTTAACAAATCCCAAGCCCCGCCCATAAAATAGTTAGGCTCGAGCTTTTAGGCCCGAGGTTAAGCCTATGGGCTCAAATTTGTGTTCAAGGCCGTCCGAGGGCTGGGCCAAGCCAGCCCATTGGGCTACCCGGCCCATGAACAGTTAGTGGAATGTATCACCAAATACCCAAGTTGCAACTCTAGTCATCAAAATCAACATGTCCATGAAAAATCACACGCAAACAAACAAATTGTAAGAGAGGAGGGCAGGTCAATAGCCTTTGGTGCATTAAAATGCCAATATGCTAAATTTAATATTTAGACTTTGGCATACTAATCAACAACCAACCCAATGTGTTTCTTTGTCTCCTTATTTCTATAATACTAGTAGATGTTTATGTGCGTTGTACGTGGTAATTTAAAATACTATTATTGATAATAATAATAATAATGTTATTATTATTATTATTAATTTTTCTTGTTCTTTTTGCTTTCGTATTTTAGCCATTTTCATCATTAATAACCACAATTTTACTTTTCACACATATTTTTGTTAAATATGATGAATATAATGTTAAAGGCATGTTTATCTTCATTCCCTTTATTACTATTATTATTGATGGAGGATGATTTGACTCAACCTACTGAGATTATGACACATGGACCTGACTCAGCACGAGCAACAGCTCCGCAGCCTGCCTTGATCGCGACCAGGTAATAAGTCTATAGAACAACTCGCTACGTCATAGCTCTTTGTAGGGGGAGCTCGCTACAACGCGAACTCCAGATCCCCCGAGCTACTGAGAAGGGAATACTCCAAGATTATTTCAGCTCGCGAGCTAGGGAAACCAGCTCGCTCAGCACCTGTGCAGAAGAACTGCCCTAAAGACCAACCTTGATGAGGGTCACCTCGAAATAACCCTAAGGGTTTGCTATAAGGTAGTTCGCGGCAAGGATGGCCCGCTATGAAGTAACTTGCGACTGTGATGCGACACTCTCAGGAAGCTTCCATCTCACAAGACCGTACCCGTCAGACTGTGCCACGTCTCTCAATTGACGGCGCAGTCCTTGCCCGATTGACAGTCTGCCCCACGTCTCTCAATAGATGGTGGCGTGCCTGTCCCTTCGGAAGCGTGTCACTCAGCTGCGCAGGCAGTATGTTGTAACGATCAACTACGCAGCCCTGGCAGGTAACGGCTGCGGCAGAAGCCCAGTGGCGGTTACACTGGATTTGACAAGAACGCCCCTATAAAAGCCCTTAAATCGGAGAGACAGACTCTCTCTCTCTCTCGAATTGAGATATGAACTTGCACTCTTACTCGCTCACGAGCTAATTTTGAGGCAGTGATCTAGCGCGATCTACACTCTTAGCCTTTTATACTCTCTCTCTCTCCATCCTCCCCAGCGTTCTAACTTAAGCATCAGAGTATTCCCGCTGGGCAAATCCTTGGGAATCCTTCTTCTTCATCTTCTCACAGGTGCCGTTCGTTGCCAACAAGGAGCCAGTCAGCAGCAAGCTAGGAGTGCCTGGATCGTGCCGCATCATCTGACGTCGTCTATGGGAAACGCTTCTAAAAGCCTTCCTCCAAGCTTTTACAACACTTTCTTCCAAAAACTTAGCATTCTTCATGGCTTCTTCCAGCAATGCCAGACGTGGCAACAACCAGAATGCTTATGGGGAGCAGCCCCAGCTTCCTACTGCATGCATCAGACAGTTTACTATCCCCCTCACCATGGACGGAGTCCCTAGTTTGAATGTGCCTCTTACAATGGCACCCGCCATTGCCTCGCTCCCTTCTACAATAGAAGCAGCCTCTGTTGAGCCCTCGGTCGTGCCCCCAATGGCCAACCCAAACCAACTGGAGTACTTAGTGCAATGCATGTGGGCCATGCAGGCTCAGATGCAACAATTCCAATAGTTTCAACTCTACCAACAACAAGTGTTGCACCAGGTTTCCTAGTACCAGTACCAGCACCAGCAGTGGGCTATAGATAGGGCCCTTCGGTCCATAGTCATCACCAGCAGTCCGAGCCTATCGAGCTCGGCAACATCGAGGCGTTGAGCACCAATGCTGAACCAGCAAAGCAGTAGCGAAGACACCGATGAGCTCGCCAAACTGCTTCCAGAGCCTCTCCTGAGCTTAAAGGAAAGGAGGAGGTATGCTCAGCTGAAGTAAAAACTACCCCCCTCCTCTCAGTTTCTTCCCCGCTATCTCCAGAACTCCTGGTTGTCCCCATGCCAAAGGATTTCAAGCTCCCTCCTCTAGACAAGTATGATGGGTCTTTCGATCCAAATGACCATGTGGACGCCTTCCAGTCCCAAATGCACCTGACACAGGCCAGCGAGTCCTGCATTTGCGTGGCCTTTTCCACTACCTTCAAAGGAGTGGCCAGCACCTGGTACCAAAACCTCACACCCGACTCGGTAAGAAGTTGGGCATAGTTCGTGCAAGTTTTCACCTCCCACTTCGTCACCGGCAAGAGCTGTCTGTGAACTCAGGAAAGCCTCATCGGCATAGTGCAAAAGGAAGGGAATCCATCCGGAGCTACATCAAGTGGTTCAATGACGCTTGTTTGTAGATACCCGACCTGGATCCCGCAGTTCACCTCACAACAACCAAGCGAGGTATCACCCATAAGGAATTCAAGTGGCACGTAGTTGTCAACCAACCCAAGACCGTAACTGAGTTCCTTAAGCTCGTGGATCGGTTCATCAGGACTGAGGAAGAGATCAACCAGAAGGGTGAGCAGGCCCCAGAAGAAAGAAAGAGGGAGCCAGAACCCCCATCTCAGGGTGATCACAGGAAGAAGAAGGACATAGCTCGGGGGGCGAGGCCAGTTCAGCCCACCTGAGCCCCTGCAGCAGAAAGGGACTACACACCCCTCAACACAAAACGGGCTGAGATCCCCATGGCGATCAATGACGCTCCATATGTGAAGTGGCCACCTCGATTGAAGGCCGACCCTAGCACCCATAATAAAAATTTATATTGCAGTTTTCATAAAGATCACGGTCATAGTACCAAGAGTTGTAAAAACCTCCACGATGAGATAGAAGAGCTCATCCGTCACGGATATTTATGAAATTTTGTACAAAATAATAATAATAATAATAATAATAATAATAATAATAAAGCAGGTCGACAAGGGGAGCAAAGTAGAGACGCTCTCGAGTCCAGCAGGCAAGCAGAGCAACCGCAAAAGCAACCCCCTGAGGAGAGACTGGTCTGGGGGATCATCCATGTCATAGTCAGAGGCTCGATCGTGGCAGGCTGCACCTCAGCAGCAACTCGCGCATCAGCTCGCGAGACCGGTAGGGAAGGACATAACCCTCTAAAGCGACAAAGGACAAAAGACCCCATCTTCTTCACAGAGGATGATGCATGTGGGGTCCATTACCCCCATGACGACGCGCTCGTCATAAAAGTGAAGATCAATGACTTCGAAGTCAAGCAAGTCCTCGTCGATTCGGGCAGCTCTGCGGGCATCCTCTTCAAAATGGCTTTCGACAAACTTCAGCTTCGGGAGAGCGACTTAAAGCCCGCGGACACTCCCCTAGTGGGCTTCAGTGGAGAGGAAGTTCGGCCCCTAGGAAGGGTGACAGTACCCGTGGAAGTCAACACCTGGCCTAGCATTGTGAGGCTCAACCATGACTTCTTGGTGGTCGCAACCCCCTCCCGTACAACAACATAGTAGGTTGGCCGGTTACCCATGCTTTACGGGCTGTGGTGTCTACCTACTACTTGGCCATGAAGTTCCCCATGAACTTTGGCATCGGGGTAGCGCGAGGTGACCAGCTAGAGTCTCACAAATGCTATGTCGCTGCCCTCAAGGGAAAAGCCAAGGTGGCCGACAACCTCGAGTTGGAGCGACCTACGGAGCAGAGCGAGGAGCGAGCTGCGCCTACGGAGGAGACCGTCTCTATCCCAACTTTAGTAGAGGACCCTGCCCGAACACTTAAGATTGGTGCTTCCATCAAGGAGCCCCTACGATCCAAACTGGTACGCTTTTTAGTTAAGAATTTAGATGTTTTTGCTTGGCCCGTAGCAGAAATGCCCGGCATAGACCCCGGCATCATAACTCATAAGCTTAATACTGATTCTATAGTTAGGCCCATTAGATAGAAGAAATGCAACCTAGCCTCGGAGTGGTGGAGGGCAGTCGACGAGGAGGTCGAGAAGCTCCTTGTAGCCAATTTTACCAGGGAAGTCCATTACCCGAGCTGGGTGGCCAACCCCGTTCTGGTAAAAAAGGCTAACAGTAAATGGTGCATGTGCATCGACTACACCGACTTAAATTGAGCTTGCCCAAAGGACTGCTTCCCACTCCCCAGGATTGATCGCCTAGTGGACGCGACCTCGAGGCATGAGTTGTTGAGCTTTCCAGACACCTACTCAGGCTACAATCAGACCAGGATGGACCCAACCGATGAAGAGAAAATTGCCTTCATAACTGAGCTCGAATTGTACTGTTACAAGGTCATGCCCTTCGGTTTAAAAAATGTTGGGGTGACCTTCCAGAGACTTGTAAATAAATTATTTGAGCCATTGATTGGCCAAAAGGTGGAATGTTATGTAGACGACATGGTCGTCAAAACCCAGCTTTCTTGCAACTTAATACAAGACTTGGACTTAGTTTTTGAAATTCTGCATAAATTCAATATGAAGCTGAAGTCGAACAAGTGTGCCTTTGGAGTCACATCGGGTAAATTCCCGGGGTACATCGTGAATCGGTGCGGCATTGAGGCCAACCCAGACAAAATAAAGGCCATTCTAGACATGCAACCACCCCGAAAAATGAAGGAGGTTCAGAGGCTGAATGGCCGAATAGCCGCCCTGAGCTGCTTCATGTCCAAATCGGCAGATCGTTGCCTGCCTTTCTTTAAGGCAATTAAAAACAAAGGGTTCGAATGGACCCAAGACTGTCAGCTTGCATTCGACAAGCTCAAAAAACACCTCGCTAGTATATCGGTCTTATCTCGGCCCGAAGATGGCAATGTTTTAGAGTTGTACCTCTCAGTCAACAACGAAGTGGTCAGCTCGGTACTAATAAAAGAAGTAGATCAGGTCCGATGACCTATCTATTATGTTAGTAAAGTGCTACAGGGAGTAGAGATAAGATACCCGGAGATAGAAAAACTAGCCTACACATTGGTTATTGCAGCCCGAAAGCTCCGTCCGTACTTCCAAGCTCACACTGTTATCATCCTCACCGACAAACCTTTGAGGCAGGTTTTACTCAAGCCCGAGGTCTCTGGTCGATCGACGAAGTGGTCCATTGAGCTCAGCGAGTACGATCTCTAATATAAGCCGCAGACTTCTATTAAAGCCCAAGCCTTAGCAGATTTCATTGCTGAATGCACTTTTGGCTCTGAAGTCCCCAGGCCGGTTGAGCATGAGGCCCCCAGTTCGGGCGAGCCCGAAGCTCCTAGGCCGGTCGAGTCTGAGCACCATGAAGTTGCTACCAGTGCGGCATCTCTCCTAGTGAGGCCAAGCGTGAACTGGGATGAAGAGCCCTGGATCCTCCACGTAGATGGCTCCTCGAACCAGCAAAAGGCAGTGAAGCCAAAATAGTCGTGCACAGCCCAAGTGGCACAAAGTTGGAGTACGCACTGTGCTTCGAGTTTGCAGCATCCAACAATGAAGCGGAATACGAAGCGTTGATAGCTAGGCTAGCTCTAGCTAAAGAAATGAAAGCTAAGCACATCATCATCTGCAGCGACTCCCAGCTCGTGGTCAATCAGGTCAATCAGCTTGGGGGGCAGGGCCCTCGCCTAAAAAGCACTATGACAGGGATACTATTGGCCGACAATGAAAGCAGACGCCATTGAGCTCGTAAGAAAGTGTGAAAAATTCCAGAAGCACACCAACATCCACCATCAGCTCGTTGCCGACCTCAAATACCTCACCAGCCTGTGGCTTTTCGCACAATGGGGCATCGACATACTTGGGCCATTTCCACCAACGACATGCCAGAGGAGTTTCTTAGTGGTAGCAGTGGATTATTTCACCAAGTGGGTAGAATCCGAACCTCTCATAACAATCACAACCTGAAACATCCATAACTTCTTTTGGAAGAACATCGTATGCCGCTTTGGGTTACCTCGGGTGCTAATTTCTGACAACGGCAAGCAGTTCGAGGACATTAAATTCCATAACTGGTGCCAAGACATGGGGATCTGATAAAATATCACCTCGGTCGCACATTCTCAAGCAAACGGTCAAGCAGAGGTCACGAACAGAGCTATTCTTTGTGGACTCAAAGCACGCCTAGACCGAGCTAATGGACTGTGGGCAGACGAGCTACCCAGCGTCCTATGGGCTTACCGAACCACAGAGAAGACCTTCACAGGAGAAACTCCCTTCAACCTCACGTACGGCACCGAAGCAGTCATCCCAGCTGAGATTGAGGTTCCCTCACTACAACTAAAAGCGTACGATGACAAGGCAAACGAAGACAAGCTACATGCCAACCTCGACCTACTCGACAAAGTAAGGGACCTTGCATATATCTGGATGGCGGCTTATGAACAAAGAGTAGCTCGGTACTATAACGCCAGGGTCAAGAAGCGAAACCTCCGTATTGGCAACCTGGTCCTTCAAAAAATTATGGTACCTGAGCTCGACGTTGGTAAGTTCGAAACGAATTGGGAAAGACCTTACCGAGTAAAATGAGTTATCTAGGAAGGAATGTACGAGCTCGAAACCCTTGAAGGGAAACAAGTACCTTGGGCATGGAATATTGTCAACTTAAGGCAATATTACCTATAACTACTAAGTAAACCATGAGTCACTCCTGGAGCCTAAGGGCCAAAATGCCGAGCTAACACGACCTCGATGCAATAAGACCTAGTCGCCTCTATGGCATGGGCAAACTACTGAGTAGACCATGAGTCACTCCCGGAGCCCAAGGGCCAAAATGCCGAGCTAACACAACCTTGGCACAACAAGACCCAGTCGCCTCCATGGCATGGGCAGACTTCAATGGCAGACTATGTCACCCCCTCAGCCGAAGGGCTAAAACACCGAGCTAACAAAGACCTCGGCATCAGGAAAGACTTAGCCGCTTCAGTGGCGAAGGCAAAATATGGAATATTAGAGGCATAGGCAGCTCGGGTTCAAACCCCAAGAAGCACGATTCGTCTCGACACATTGGTTGAACTAAGGTATAAGCAACAAACGTATAGTTCGAGCATACATGGTAACCACTCCGCGGTATACTATAGGGATGCCTTAAACGTAACTGCCGAAAGGTCATATTTCGGGTGTGTAGCCCTAATAGCTCAAAGTGACGAGATCGCTTTAGCAAAAATAAAAGAGCACACCATACTTAGAAGAAGAAAAGAGATTTCATTACTATCTCAAAAAAAAAAAAACCCAAGCAAGACAGCTCGAGAAAGTTTAGTAGCAGGAAAAAAGGGCACAACCGCCCAACAATGATATTTTCAAGACCGGGTTTATGGCACCCGGGAGCCACCAGAAATCAGAAGCAGAAAACTAATGCCGCTAGCCTTAGGGGTCCACCTCGTCCTCGTCCTCCGGGGAGTCAGGCTCTTCCTCCTCCGCCCGGTTTGCCGTCTCGGGAAACAAACCCTTCATAGTGATGCTATCAAGGTTGAGCCCGGAAAATTTCTTTCGGACCAACCAGCGGCAGAGCTTGAATCTGGAGCGGTACGAGCTCGATCCATACTCCATCTGGAGGTCGTGATACTCCTGAGAGTCCTTGAAGTCCTAGACCACTCTCTCTCGCTCGGCCTCCACCATGTTGTCGAAGTTCCAAGTCCGGTTCAGAAGAGTGGACTCCAAGTCTCGAACCTGTTGGCGAAGGAGCTCCCTCTCTGCCGCTACCCTTGATGACTCCTCCCTGTAGCGCATGCTCTCTCCAGAAAGCCTGACAATCTGCGCCTCATGGTCTCAGATGAGCAGCTCCTGGGACTCGCTCCCCTTGCGAGTGTGAAGGAGCTCGCCCCGAGTCCGGTCGAGCTCGCCCTGGAGCTTCTGAATGTTGACCTTCTGGTTACGAGCATCACGGGAGTGGATGTGCGTCTGGAGGGCCATGGCGTGTATGGCGATGTTCACCTGCCAACAAGAGACTGGAGTCAAAGGATAGCAAAAGGAAGTGAAAGACGAAGGAGAAGAGAAGGACCACTTACCACCATGCAGTGAGAGGTCGCCCCCCACTTAGCGACCTCTTTGTTATAGATCGCTCTCTGGCTCCTCCAATGAGCCACGACGAAGTCATTCACGCCCTCCCAGTTCCCCACTAGGAACCGCGGGTAGGGAATCAGATGGGAAGGACCTGGAGGGACTACCCCTTGCTGCAGGAGCTCGCCCTCCTCGAGGCTGACCCCGCCAGCACCTTCTTCGGATGAAGGCGGTGGAACTTCAGGCGGCAGAGAGGTAAAGTCTGGCTCAACAGACCCAAACTCGGTACCCCTAGAGGGGGGAGTCTGGTTGGGGCGCGACCTCTTCACTTTGCACCTCTGGTTGCTCGAGAGGAGGTAGCACGAATCAACTCCAGACATGATGGCTACCAAAAAAGAAACCACAAGATATTAGTTTGGTAAAGAACAGAGCATGTATACATGCAATATTACTACAAGACACTACGCGACCTAAAAAAACAACCTACCCGGACTTAGGCCGGCTTGCACAAGCTTCTCCTCGGTCAAGTAGTCTGAACAAAGGAAGCCTATCAATGCCCAGGACAACATCGTTTTTTGAGTTTCGGGGTCCAGCTCAGCCCTGGGGTCCTGGATGGCGCCCCTCCAAGAAGTAGGGAAGGGCCACCCCTCGGGGTTATGGACCATGAAATAATCCCCCTTCCAGGCAGGAATCTTATTCGGTAGCTCATGCAAGAGCTTATAACCGCGGTGGGGAGAGAGGTAGTAAAAGCGCCTCTTCGATGGAACCCCAGGAGTGGCATTTTTTATACAAAGAATGGAGGCAAAGATGTCAAGGTTCAAAGGAAGATAGTACTCATAACACAAAGATATAGTCCCAACCATGTTCCGAATAGTGTTGGGATGGAGTTGATCGATGGTGACGTTAAAATGGTTTAGCACTTCCACTATTAAGGGGTGCAAAGGGAGACGTAGGCCAGCCTCGATATGTTCCTGGAAGATAACTATGTCATTAGGACCATGCTCCCAAGGGAAGTTTCCAGTGGGAGGCTGTAGACTAGGTCCCCAGGGAGGTGAAAATTGCGCATTAGAGACTTTAGCCTCACCGCCGTCATGGAGGAAGGGCCGAAAGTGTCAGGCTCCCTCCCTCGGGAAGTAGATGCTACATCACTGGAGGTCTCACGAGCCTCCGGAACCTGCTCCCAAGCTCCCCCCGAGCTCGAGGGAGCATCGTCGTTTTGGTTATCGTCCTGCTAGTAGGTGTGGTATGGGTACCCAGACTTGGTTGACAGTGATTGGGACTCACCGGAGAAGACGAAACGGAGTAAACTGAGAAACTAGGGTAAACTAGATGAATGTGCGACCTCAGAACCCGAAGGCAGCAAGATGGCATGAAAGAAAATGAGGCCCAAGGGGTCCTCCTATTTATAGCCACCATACCCTCGAATCAACGGCCCAGATCGAAGCAGATTTGACGGCTTGCAGTCAAATTAACCGCACGTCTTCTGAAACTGAAATGTGACTGGCTGCACGTATCCCATGATTGGGGTAGTGACGGTTGCACGACATCCGGAGTTAAGAGCCACTTCAACACGTTTTCGGTATTCAAAAAGTCATAAAATCCCCTGATTTCCGCGTAGGCATTTAATATGAGCAGTCAATCAAGTTTGAATTTCGGTCAAATCAATCCGTCACACTCCATGAACTCCTCGCGCTAAGGAAACACTCTTAGCTCGAAGAGTGGGGGGCAACTGATGGAAGATGATTTGACCCAACCTATTGAGATGATGACACATGGACCTAACTCAACATGAGCAACAACTCCGTAGCCTGGCTTGACCGCGACCAGGTAACAAGTTTGTAGAACAACTCGCTACATCATAGCTCTCTGTAGGGGGAGCTCGCTACAACGCAAGCTCTAGATCCCTCGAGCTACTGAGAAGGGAATACTCCAAGATTATTTTAGCTCACGAGCTAGGGAAACCAGCTCGCTCAGCACCTAGGCAGAAGAACTGCCCCAAAGACCAACCTTGATGAGGGTCACCTTGAAGTACCCCTAAGGGCTTGCTATAAGGTAGCTCGCGGCAAGGATGGCCCGCTACGAAGTAACTTGAGACTGTGATGCGACGCTCTCAGGAAGCTTCCATCTGACAAGACCATACCCGTCAGACTGTGCCACGTCTCTCAATTGACTGCGTAGTCCCTGCCCGATTGATAGTTTGCCCCACGTCTCTCAACAAATGGTGGCGTGCCTGTCCCTTCGGAGATGTGTCACTCGGTTGCGTAGGCAGTACGTTGTAACGATCACCTGCGCAGCCCTAGTAGATAACGGCTATGACAGGAGCCCAGTGGCGGTTACGCTGGATTTGATAAGAATGCCCCTATAAAAGCCCTTAAAGTGGAGAGACAGGCTCTCTCTCTCTCTCTCTCTCGGATTGAGATCTGAATTTGCACTTTTACTCGCTCACGAGCTAATCTTGAGACATAGTGATCTAGCGTGATCTGCACTCTTAGCCTTTTATACTCTCTCTCTCATTCCTCCCCAGCATTCTAACTTAAGATTCGGAGTATTCCTGCCGGGCAAATCCCCGGGAATCCTTCTTCTTCATCTTCTCAGGTGCCGTTCGTTGCCAATAAGGAGCCAGTCAGCAGCCAGCTAGGAGTGTCCGGATCGTGCCGCATCAATTATTATTATTATTATTATTATGATTATTATTATTATTATTATTATTATTATTATTATTATTATTATTATTATTATTATTATTATTATTATTATTATTATCAATGTTTTTTCCTTGCATTTCTATTATTTTGTTAGGTTGGGATTTGTTAAAATGATTGAATTAGTGACCTTTCTACATCTAGTTTATTTATTTATTTTTGGACTTTGATATTAAGTTTCAAGTTTTTTTATGCAAAAAATTCATATTGGCACAATTTCTAATGGAAACCATTTCAAACATAATTGTTAATGGTAAACACATCCAACATGTCTTTCCTTCACACAATTTTATAATTTGTAATTTTCTTTCAAAATTTTCAAACTAAAAATCATAAACTATCAAAAGAAAGAAAGGAAATTCAAGTGTGGACTTAAATGCATAGTGGAACTCTCTCATAGGTTTGAACCTACTTTCATCCCAAGAAGGATGTTAGTGGGTTGGGTGGTGAACCTGCATATACCCAAATCCACATCTGTAAAGCTAAGTAATGAAATGGGTCATTGTAATGTATGCTATATACAAAGAAAGTTGATCATGAAAACTATTAACTAAAAATGCTACAATCCTACAAGCATGTCATTTCCCAATTAATTTGGTATCACTGCTGTTTATTTTTTTTGCCCTTCTGGGAGGTGGAAGAACAATCAAACCGTAATTAAATTGTTATCGTTAGACATTAATATATGGATATTGATCAATACTTTAGCACTACCCATTTAATAAAAAAAATTATTAATTCAACACAAGGGCCAATTGAAACACATGGACCTGATAACAATTCAAGAGAATAATACATGAAATAGAAATACGCAATGGCCAAACGCAAAAGAGGAGTGAAGAATTAAATATACTTTAGTCTCAGTTTGGAAGGAATACAAATACAAATATGTATAGTGTAAATACACATAAAATAGTTCAAAATAAAAGGTTTTGCAGTGTACATATTTGTATTTGTATATTTGTACTTCTTCCAAACCGAGCCTTGGGAACTTTTGATTATCGTTAAATACGTGTTGGGCAATTACAATCATTAGTTTCAGTCTTTAAATAGATTTTATCAACATGTTGTGGAATACCTCTTTTATCCTTATTTAGACCACAGAAAATGTCAAATAGAAGAATAATTTTTGTCCAACCAAAATTTTAGAAATTCTATGAGAACATTTTATAGTAGTATGGATTGAATGTTGTTATGTGACCCCAAGGATAGAGAATCTATAATATTATAGAACATTTTTTTCATGGGGTGGAGGGGTGAGAAAAGATGGAAGCTTTTTTTCCTCCATAGGGTTACAAAATGGGAATAATCCAACCCCAATACCCATAACCCCCAAACCCGGATGTAGGCGGTAATCAATCCCAAACCCCGATGTACCCCAATACACATTGGCACCTTTTAAGATGGAGACATGATTAAAACATGTCAATGGTATATATTAAAAAAATAGATGGTATCAAGTGGGTTAGAATCATGCTTATCATTTAAATATGTACTGTTTTTAAATATATTAAATATATTAAAAAAATAGATGGTATCATGCTTATTTAAGAAAGAAAACATAATATAAGAGAATTACATCATTCATGAAACCTTCTTAGTTCTTACAATATTTTTTTGTGGTATCTAAAAGTAATCAGAGGTGTTAGACATTATCGATAAAGGTAATCTCATCGTCATACAAAGTTGATCGAGATATTTTTAATATTTCTTTAGGTAAATTGCTTAAACATCCCATTTTTTCATCTTTCTGTCTTATATGGGTTTGTCCTAACATTCTTAATTTTTTTTAGCAAAGTTTTATTATCAAGGCCGCAGTCTTTTACTTTCTCTTTTTTTTTTTTTTTCTTTTGCTATATATATATATATTCTTCGGCTGTCATTAATTGGAGGTTGGAAAGAAAAAAAAAATGTATGAGATGTTGCATGGGGATTATGAGTGTTAATGGTATTTGAAAATTCGACTTTGAATTCGAGATTTGATATAATCGAATCAAATTTAGATCATTTGAATATCATAATTGATCAAATTTGGAGATTTTATCCATGCTGTTTAAGTAATCAAATCGAATACGAATATGTAATTGAATTCAAATTCAAACATTGATTTTCAATATCCGTTGAATGTTGAATCAAATTTGGATATTGGATTTTCTGGCCAAATTTGAATTTGGATGTTGCCTTATTTGATTCGAATTTGATCCATTTACATCCCTAATGGGGATGGATGGAGTCTCCTAAATATGTTATGGGGCTTGATGGTTTTATTGAAGGATGTGAATGGAGTTTCCTTTTTCATTGCTTTGAATGAATACAAACCATGTTTTTCATAAGCTATTTGAGTTCAGCTCATGAAAAGCTCGAATTGACTCAATTTAAACTGAGTTTTGGGCTGAGCTTGAGCCCAAATGAAGCTCAACTCATGAAATTTGCAAGCCTAACCAAATTCATATTATATATAATATTTTAAATTTTTTTATGCATAATAAGTATCTTTTATTTTTTTATATGAAGCTTGGCTCATTGTCGAGTTCCAGCCAACTGAGCTCAAGCATCTAAGTTTTTTCAGTCATGCCAAATTTGAGCTCATATTTCTATTTCAAATCGAGTTCAAGCCTGAACTTGAACCTCGTGTTTATGTAAGGTTTTTTTTAATACTTTGGGTTTGGGGTGAGTAGGGGTGTCAATTAGACCAGTTTTGGTCCAATCTGATCCAATCCAATGTGAATCCATTACACATGGACCAGGTTCAATCCAATTAACAAATACTTTAGACCATTTAGGACAAGTCCAATTCAGTGTCTGGACTGTCCAATCTGTTCAAATTGGTTTTAATTTAGATTTGTTCTAACTCAAACCTAGTTTATGGACACTTATATTCTTATCTTCTATCAATGGATCAGATTTTGGTTCAATCTGACTCAATCCGATATAAATATATTACGGATAGATCAGGTCCAATCGAATCCAATAAATAATTTGGACTAGTCCAATTCAATATGTCTTATTGGTCCATCCAATCCATCCAATTTGATTTTGATTTGAACAGGGTCCAATCACCAGTCCATTGACGCCCTTAATTGAGACTGACCCACTTTATGATTGACTTTTGTTCCTTCAATTAGTGCTATTGAACCCTGTTATTTCTTTCTTGTGTTATAACTTAATTGAGAGTTTGGATTTAGTCCCAACAAGCCACTGAAGCCAAGTATAGGGAACATCTCCCTTGCCCTCCATGGCATGCACCCAATGTATGGCTGCAATGGCTTGTTGGGACATTGTTGGGATTGTGAGTTGGGACCAGATTTGGATTCCTGATCATTCTAGATCTTCTACCCACAAACTGTTTCCAATTTGTACCACAAAACACCAATGCCATGTGCAGCTGTAATGTCCCATGTGTAGGGATGTGGGAACAATTCGTGGATAGCCCCACCCTGATAACTAAGCAAAAGCAACGCAATCCTTCATGTGCAACTGTAATGTCCCATGTGTAGGGATGTGGGAACAACTAGTGGGTAGCCCATCCTGATAACTAAGCAAAAGCAACTATAGTAATCTTTCCCTAACGATACTTTTCCTTTGAAAATAGGTCATCCATTGTCGTAAGTGCTAATGAAATTTGGAGATATCACGAACTTCTATGCATATCCCGATGGATTGTTAGACATGGGTTGTGCTTGGTATAGCTTCCAATACTTGATTTGTTTTCAAAATTGAGAATTGGTATAGCTTCCAATACTTGATTTGTTTTCAAAATTGAGAAAAAGTGATTGATAAACGTTTTTTTGGGATTTCTTGACAATTAGACACCACTTAACCATATCAGCAGTAAATAAACACTTAACCATTGAAGGAAGCATTAAAATGAGGCTTCCCCTAACGGCATGGTTTTCAAAACGGACCGGATTGGAAAAACTAAGAACCGGTCAGGTAACCAGTTCTGTTTCCCCCCAAAACCAGATTTTCTCAAAAAAACGTTGATTTTGGTAAGCAAACCGCTGAACCGGGCAGTTAACCATTCGAACGGTTTTGGCCGTTTTTTTTATTTTTTTTGTCAGAATGGGCTGAACTCGGTAATCGGACCCCTGACCGGTCCGGTCTCCGGGTCGGTTTTAAAAACCATGCCCAATAGTTAATATGCACGTAAATCAAGACAACTTTATCAATAACTATATGTATGAATCAATATGATGAGACAAATGCTGATTTAGCGATGACATGACACCATTTATCAAATAAATGGAAGCCATGCCAAACACATAGTTGGTTTTGGATTCTGTACGTATAGGGGGCGAGTAGCCAACTAGCTTTCTTGAACCTTGAATTCTGTCTCAACTCTCGACTAAGCCAATGGAGTTTGCTGTGCAAGTCTGTAACACTATCCACTATCCAAACTCGAATTCTAATCTAACTAGCGGAAGGGGCCCTGCTTTGCAGGGGCTGGAATGGAACTGTTGAATCGGTCAATGATCCATTGATCCAAGTGTTAGACAGTTTTGTATGCCCTTAACTTCAATTAGTTTTAATGTACTTTTGACATTTAATGTAAATGAATAAAGTGCATGTTTGATTCATGTTGTGTGGTATGTTTCTGTGTAAGACCCTTAAACTGGACACTTAATGAGACTCGTGTTAGTTTAGAATGTTCATAGCTGTTGGATAAGTCTGGGGAGATTTATCCTACCAAGGTTGACATTGGTGTGCTGTCAAGTGTTGGGGTGGCCTGTCTCAGCTGTCAGGGTGAGACCCAAAGCACATGCAGTGTAGGATTACTTGAATCTTTGAACCGGACCAGATTTCCAGTATTGCCCTGGACCTTGGTGATTGATGGGCAAAACTGGAAAGTTACACCTGACCCCTAGACTCGATTATGATACTGCACTAGGTGTCGAATTGGGTTGTCTTTGATATGCCAATCGATGAGATCAAAGGCAAGGGTCAAAACCTGGGTATGTTGGGACAATCTAAGAATTCATTTGAGTGGGTGATCATAGTGACAGGATCAACCCATTTGTCGGACAAAGGTAATGATCGGGGATGCACTCTATGATGGAAACCAAACTGCGGGTAGTTGATTTCAATCGTTGGAATTTTGTTTTGCAAAATTTATATATAAGATATATAGATATATACGGTTTCAAAATGTTTGCAAATGGTTTTAATTCCCGGGATCCATATGAGCAGAGAATGCAATACTGTTCCTTGCAGCCGAGGGAGATGTCCTCTATTATCGGACAGTGTTTGATCATTATGGGCTGAGAGGTTAAGTGTAAGGCCATTTAGGGTTATACCTGATGGGCTAATCTTGCATCTGCCCACAGTCCCTAGGTGTTTATAAGATGGCTTGGCCGAAGGATCACTTAGTGAAAGTGTTGGGCGCATAGAGTCCATGTGATGTGCTCAAGGGGTTCACTGAGTTCTCTAGTGAATTCGGCTAGGCCTTGTAACAAAGGCTGGGCAGAACCCATGTGGCTATAGATCAATGCTTGGGTCCCACGTCATACAAATAAACCCAATTGGGCAGTAGTTTGAAAGCCTATTGAGCACTTAATACATATTAGGCCTAAAGCCCATTTAGAACTGGCTGATTTAATTATCCACTTAAAGGGGCGGATCTGAGATTCAAATAAAGATTTGAATCTGGTAACCTCCTAATAAAATCAAGAGTGGGCTAACCTAATCTGCAGATAGGATTAAGATAATTCCCTATCCAAATACAGATTTAGATTGGGATAACTCCTAATAGGATTAGGAGGTTTCTTAATCACTAAGAAAGAGGAAAAACCTTAATCTTGAATTACAAGAATTTGAACCAGGGGTTTAACAAATACATTCTCCTACAACTTGAGATAGGATCTTAGAAACCCTAGAGAGAAAAAAAGCAAATACGCCAACTTCAGCTCTAGAGTTCTCCTCCAGCCGTCGCCATTCACTACCTGGTTCGATCTCCCTGAGAGGGAAAGATCAAGAAGGTGTTCTTGATATCAGTCATTGCTGAAAGGCTGATTATGTACGGTGCTCTTCGCTTTCATCGAATTCTTGTGAAGAATTTGGTTCGTAGGACAAACGCTGCTGGTTTTGTTCCAGTATCACTGCGTCATCTTCAGTGGGAGCAGATCTTGGGAGTATTCTTTGGGTGTGAACACCGACGTTGGGAGATACCGACTCTCTGTATCAGGTACAACCCTTCCCTTTCTCTTTGGTTCAGATTTGGTTCGGTTTTGGTTCGATTAGATTTTTGAATATTGTATTCTAAAATCAGGGAATATGATTCCCAATTGGAAGGGAGGAGAGAAATTTTGAAATTCACCCACCCTATTCCACTGCTTTCTTGCCGTCCATACAATGAATCTCTCCCTCCCTTCACCAAGCGATCAAACCATTGACCCATTCACCCGTAAAATGGTTTTCGGTCATTTATTTATTTTTAATTGGGAACCATCCAGGCAGCTGGTTCCGTTTTATCCTAATTTCGATCCCTGGAAAAAAATCGTTGAATCGGTCAACGACCCATTGACCCGAACAGTCAAATCATTGACTCGTTCAATGGTTTTTTGTCATTTTTTTTATTTGTTAATTTTTGTTGTCAAAACGGGTCATCTGTTCGAACCGAACAATCGAACCGTCGACCCAAAAATTGGTGGCTAGAACGTTCCGTTTTTATGTCGTATGAGTCACATGCTTGAATGGCATAACACATATGATACTATTTAATGAACCTCACACTCAATTTTTTGCTTGTAATTTTTGTTGTCAAAACGAGTTGTTCTTTTTTTATTTTTTGAATTCAGAACCGTCTAAGCAACCAGTTCCGTTTTACCCCAATCCCAGTCCCTAGCCAAAAATCATTGAATTGGTCAATGACCCATTGACCCGAGTGGTCGAATCGTCAACCCGTTGACCCATTCAATGGTTTTTGGACTTTTTTTATTATTTTTGTTGTCATAACGGGCTGTTTGTTCAAACTAGACGATCAAACTGTCGACTCAAAAACCAATGGCCAAAATGGTTCCATTTTTGGGTCATATGAGTCACACGCTCGAATGACATAACATCATAGTTTTTAAAATTGACCTAAAGACCAAACCGGTCAGGAGTCCGGTTATTAGGTTGAACGGTCTAACTATTTGAATCGGATGGTTGAATCATTGACCTGAAAATCGATAGCTAGAACAATTCCATTTTCGGGTCATATGAGTCACACGCTTGAATAACATAACATCATGGCTTTTAAAACCGACCCGAAGACCAAACCGGTCAGGGGTCCAATTATCAGGTCAAATGGTCGATCATTCTGACATAACTGTTTGAAAGGTTCGATATAATAACTATTATATATTTATATAATTATATAATTATCTAACAATTAGGAAATGGGTTGCTCTCACGTGAGAATCTACAGGCACGAGTAGATTCCATTTCGTGCACGGAAAGAGCATCCCAATCCTTTTAATATATATATATATATATATATATATATATATATAAGATCTGGTCAAAACAATTCGAATTTGATCCATTTGTAAATGGATGAAATATGGATCCCCAATTCTGCAACATGCATTGCATTTGGCATCGGTGGGCAAAATGCTTTGTCAAAGGAACACAAGCGTTAAAACGAAAACGGAAAGTGTGTGTCAGTGAACCATATTTCCAAATAATTTTCCCTGAACCCAGACGAGGATTTCTAAAGAGGCGTCCAGAGCAAAGAGCTCCAGCCTCCATGGACTAAGGTAAGGTCTAAGGTACACTGTCAAATTCGGGCTAACGAAGCCCAAACATAAAATACCCCAATATGATCTCATTTACGATTCAATGAGAGAAAAAGAATGCCAACGTCCACATAAACATGTAATTCCACAACTGTAGAAACAGACCGCCTGCAAACGTGAACGTCCACATATTTGTAAGCAGCAGCCAGTGAGACCAAAGGGTTGATGTGGCGAATTCTTTTCCTTTTTATCCCCTTTTTTAAGGGCAGGGAATGAAACTCAGCTCAGCGGTAAGATGGTGGGCCAGCAAATGAGTACCGAGATGAGACTGATTGGGATGTAAGATCAGCTCTGCCACCCAAATGGTGTCTCTGGTTGTAATCCGATAGAACATTGGAAGCATACGTTGAATATGAACCTTCCACTTCATCAGGTCTTCTCCTTCCCAAGTAATCAGCGGTGCCTCTTTCTTGGTAATCAGAGTCAGTGCAATAACTCTCTCTCCTTGGGACCAAAGGATAATGCTCTGAAGAAGCTGTCTCTCTCCTTGGTAGGGGAGGATACACACTAGAGTGTACAGCACCATAAGGTCCATAACCAACAGGATAGCATGACTCCTTTGTGTGAGGGACTGAAGTACCAGTAGCAGGCAGTGTTGAAGTAGGTGGTTCTCGTGCAAGACCGTAGGTTCGATACTCTCTCTCACTTAGGAAGAGTGCATCACGACCTGTTTCTCCATCTAAAGGGGCAGGTTGCCCCATGCACTGCCCCCTTCCATAGTGTGCAGGAGCAGTAGGATAGGAAATATCAGGAGGATTTGAGGGGCGCCTGACAAGACCATAGAGCCGGTATTCCTTCTCACTCGGAAAAAGTGGATCAGATGGAGGCTCTCTTCTGCCCTCTTCATGATCAGATGGAAGCTCTCTTCTTCCCTGAAAATCCTCTGCATGTACGGTTGCCATTGGTGGCACCCATGGGAGGGTTGCTGACTGGGATGAAAGAAAAGATTGAGCATTTGATTGGATTTCTGGTGCAGGGCGGAACAGTTCCATGAGCTTCTTTACCTGAAAGAGGATATTGGTGGCACCAAAGTCTAAATTATGGGGAAAGAATAATCACTGAGCTCTTTGGAATTAAAAAAGGGTGATCAGTTGATAGCTGGGCAATCAGGTGTGTTTATTACTTTTTGGAATGAAAGCTCTGTCTTAAACTTGTTCTTTTCATTGTAGTTGTCCTGGATTGCCTTCTTAAAAACATTCTCTGGTAGTGGAATGCAATCCTTGTGAATCTTGAACCGCACCTGCAGGAAAGAGTCATAAAAAATGTACCCGATTATCAACTATATGTGCGGTAAAAGAAATGGCATCTCATGCACGAAGGAGATTGATGAAATAAAACCTGAATAGGGAATTCACCACCAAAAGCAGCTGGCTCAAGTTTTTTGCCACCAGCAGAAGCTGCCTTGTAGATTCCATACAGAAGCTTCAGATCAAAATCATAGAGGAAGAGTTTTAGACCTGGCTTGATTCCCATGACAAGCTCTTGCTTGCTTGCTGGGACACCCATGACCTGGTAGCGGAAACAATCTGGCTTGGTCTTTGCATTACACATGAAGATCAAGCCACCAAGTTCTTCCTTGTCCTTTTGGTCTCCATGGCTATTTTCACCACGTTTTTCATTGTTAACATTCCCCTCTTTCTTTCCTTCTTGTAAATGTGGCTTCTTTTCATCCTTCTGTGGCTTGGTGTTAACTTTCTCCTTGCTCTCCTGCATGTCTTTCTTCTTCATTTTCTCTTGATCCTGTGAAGTGCCCTTGGATTCTTTTATCTTTGCAGAGTTCTGGTTGGGAGGATTCTTCATGATTTTAGGTTTAGGCTTCAAAGTCTTTGAAGTTTCCTTTTCAGATGGCAATGATGTTGATGGGGCTTCAGCAACATGCTGGTTTTTCTTCTTTTTTTGCCCACGTGCCATGGTCTATCAGTGCCACCAATCTCCAAAACGAGTATAGCTATATGCAAGAAAAATGTAGTTTTGGTTAACCTCATTAGCTGTTATTTCAAGTTTCAGAAAAAAGATGAGAAACTAACAAGCATGTGACCAGCACAAAGAAATCTGGTATAAACAGGAAACTCACCAAAGAGAGAAATGAGAGTGAAAAGGGTCACAAATATAAATAGATTCCAACATACCCACTCATCTAGACAAAGATTTTTTTTGGTTCGATCCATATGGCAAACATTTGGCTACTCCAAGATATCATTATGAAATTTGTCAATAAAAGCCATCTATGATCATTTTCTTTTACCTTAGAAACAAAGTGATTGTTTTGTAACTTCCAACGAACCCAAGAAAGTGAACAACCCTATAGAACTCAAGAACTTCTCTATCCAAGCATGGCTTGGTATTCAAAAAGATCATAATAGACTTGCAACTGCCATCCAGAAGACTTTTCTATGTTTCAAAGGACATAGGTTTCTTTGTATCTTCTAAGATCATGTCAGCCTTCCAGGTTCTAGTCTCTTAGAATCTAGTGAATTCACTACCCCCAAAATTCATTACAATGTCAATAATCCCCATCTTGATGTTCTCCACAAATTGCAAACATGGTGGAATTCTTGTTTCTAAGATCTAAAACATGTGGAACAAATAAACTTTTCATTCCAACATATAGTAATAAAAAGAAATATGGTAAATTTTAGGGTTATAAGAATCCTAAAGAATTCTATTCTCAAGGAAGTCGTATCACAAAATAAAGCCCCAAAGCATGGTGTGGCTGTGATGTCATATGCCATACTGAGCATATCTGACACTGGCAATTCCATAGAGCAGAGTTCAACAGATGATGTCTAGAGATCATCTGCCAAATATTGTCAGTACAATACTCTTGGGGATGCAGTATGTATCTAGGATCCAGACCTGTGAAATGCTAAAATCATGAAACATGGATACACCTATGGGTAGGAGTGTCAACAGATGATGTCTAGAGATGTGTCATATGCCATACTGAGCATATCTGACCAGTATGGCATATGCCGTACTGGATATGACCTGATTCGTGATTCGACATAATCGAATCAAATTTAGATATGACCTAATTCGATTCGATAAATATCCAAATTTGGCTGATTATTTAATTCTTATATAATACATAAAATATTTAAACATTTTATATAATTTATATATTTATATACTTTATATAAATAAAATATTTATTTTATATATTTATTAATTA
The DNA here is from genome assembly GCF_056320005.1 of Nelumbo lutea. Classification (NCBI taxonomy): domain Eukaryota; kingdom Viridiplantae; phylum Streptophyta; class Magnoliopsida; order Proteales; family Nelumbonaceae; genus Nelumbo; species Nelumbo lutea. Next base: position 89,551,696 of record NC_142687.1, on the reverse strand, counting down.
CCTAAAATAATTAATCGGTCGAATTCTAATCAAATTTGAATTCGGATATTGCCTGATTCGATTCAAATTCAATCTGTTTACACTCCTACCTATGGGTACAAGTAGGTTGTATGCAGAATAATAAATAAATTGCTACAGGTTATATTTATCCATCTAGCTGCATTCCATAGTTATAGGATAGAGAATTTTCATCAATAAAAAATGCAATAACAAACTTGCGACATGACAATCAAGAATCCTAAGTTTTAGCATACTACACTTCTACAATAGATTAGGTCATCAGGCACTGCATTTCTTCAAGTTATGGCTTAAAATTGCAGTATTCTCATAACAGTATCAACTAATAATTTAATTATTTAAATTATAAAATCAAGGCAACAACAATGTTAACTGGACTTCTGAAGGTTTGCATTTCTGTTTTCTGAAATCACAATGGTCCAGGAAATACAAGATTTCATTTAACTTTGGGTTACTCTCAAATATTTCGCAATCACTTGCAAAAACTGCCTTCAGTTGTTTTCCCTTTTTATTTACATATATTATGAATGACTCGGACGAGTTTGTAATTAACAGCTCCATCATTCCAAGGAGGATGTAATCTGAACGTCTCCTAGAAAACTAAAAAACGGAACATCTAGACAAAGTCAAACAAATTGTATGCGTTACACAGTTATTATATTAGAACACACGAAGCAGAAATGGACAATAAGCCTTAAGCAATTAAACTCAACGAAATTCATGAACGGAAAATAGTTAAACACTTCCTCGAAAATCAATTATATTTATAGAATTCCAGTCTCCAAAAATCTCAACTAAACAACAATTTTCAAGCACACACACAGCAACCTATTATGGTACTAGCACCAGACCATCATTACTGTAATCGAATTTCGTTTCAATAAAGATCAAGCGAGGAAAGGTCATCAAATTCAAGAAATGAAACTTGGAAGACTCACTCTCTACGAAACCCTAACTTCAACTATAACTGTATAGCATACTAATTAGCTTTCTGTTTGGAAGAAAGAGAAGAAAAGAAGGTACCTCTCGAGAAGCTCAGATTTCGATCTCGAGATTTTGACTTAACAGCAGGGAACCAGTGATAAAGGTAATATTTGAAGAAACGAAGAAAAATGAAGGACGAGAGAAACAACGCGAGACCAGAAGACCCAAAACCAAGTCTAGCTCAGGTGTGGAAGTACAAAAACCCCAAAAACTCCCTTAGCACTCAACAGTTTTACAAACCCGACCCGGCCCCCAAATTGCAGTTATGTATCGCTTATGGAATTCTGTATTCAACGAACTCGATTTCAGTCGTCACAATACCGTCCTTAAACCATCTTCACAGCGAATATTTTCTCATGAATAAAAAATTGTGAGAATGACGGTTCAGCATAGGGTTAGAATTTATAGGCCCAGTGTCAGCTTGGAATTAATGCTAATTCATAGGGGGCCTTGATGCATAGAATGTAAGTTGTTGACATTTTGAATGTTTATAGTTCTGTAATGAAAATCAGAAATTTGTATTGAACCGGTTCAATAAAATAGAAAAATTTTCTATTAGTACCCTGTACTTTGGGCTTAGTATTACTTTGGTCCCTGAACTTTAAAATGCGATAATTTAATATCCAAGTTTTCAAAACATATCAATCCATTACCTATCATTAATTAGCTGTTAAGTGGCATTTGAGAAGCCCTTTAAGTGTCATCTAATTTTCTTTATCAAACATTCAAACTTCGATAAAAAATAAACAGTTCCAAATTCTTACCTCTTCTATTCAAAAAAGTTGGGGTCACCGAAATGCCCACTAAGGCATGACACCAACTTTCTTGAATAGAAGAGTTAAAGATTTGGGACTATTCATTTTTTATTAATGTTTGGATGGTTGATAAAGAAAATTATGTGACACTCGAAAGACATTTGTGTCTTTTCAAATGCCACTTGATAATTAATTAACAAATTAGTTAATGACAAGTATTGGATTGACACATTTTGAAAGTTTGGATACTGAATTTTTACGTTTTAAAGTTCAAAGACAAAGTGGCATTAGACCCAAAGTATAGGGTACTAATCGAGAATTTTCCCTAAAAACATACAAGTATGAAGATATTCCTAATACACGGTTGCATGTCTTTGTAAATATGGTGTGAATACGATCGTGTGAGGGCTGAAACCAATCTCAATTTCAACTTACATACTTCTGAATGACCCTTGTTTTTCTTAGCAATGAAATTAAAATTCCTTTACCCAAAAGAAAATATTCCACGTCAAAGAGTTCACAAGAGATTGGCATAGGGCTGTTAGTGGTCAGTTCTACTAACCGAACTGGTTATATTGGTTCTAATTTTGTGATTTGTCCCGATTAATAATTGGATTGGTGCTTTTTCTTGTTTGTTTCAAATCAATTAAGACCCAAAACCGATTATTTTGATAATAATATATAAAGATTTCCTAATTTTCATTATTTAGATAAATTTGATAAATAATATATAAGACAACTATGGTTAAAAACACTTGACTATTTTATTGTCAACTTTATTGTTATATTATCAAAAATTAAATCTTAAGTTGTTATTTACATAAACAATTATAAATATCAGTATAATCCAGTCGGACCCAATTATCTTGATTAATAAATGATTCAGGGCTGGTGCAGAGTATCCCAAACTAGACCCAACCCATTGACAGCCCTAGATGGGTAGATCCATATTAGGGTGGTTGACCTTGCCCAAATTTTACATGGGTCGCTCCTTTGGACCATAAGGTTAGCACATAGACATTAAGACTAGTGGCGATTGCCGCCCTAACATTAAACAAAGTATGTATTTAGTATAGCTTTTGTTTATTTGATTTGTCTTTAAAATCGAGAAAAATACTTGATAAATCATTTATTGATAATTAGGCACCACATCAACGGTTGAGTAAATAAATGCTCTATCATTGGGGATGCGTTAAAATGAAGTTTCCCCTAATGGTTGGTGCACACATAAATCAAAACCCGCTTTTGTAAAAACCAATGCATACAGATGAACATAATGAGAAAATTGTTGATGTGGTGATGACTTGGTGGCATTTTAATAAACACATATCACAAAACGTCCATGAAACAAGACACATGCAAAGTCTATATGAATCAAAAGTACAAAGAACGGACATGGAGATTGAAGAAAGAGTTTACTTGGCAATACTTTTTGGGGACTTCTAAATGAATTGGAGGCTGTGGAACCAACTATAATTTGATGTGTGTTAAATAGGTAAACAACTACTAAAACGGATCAGTCCATCAGTCAATTACAAAAATTTAGTAGTTCATAGAACAAATCGGGTTACATCATTAAAGCAATTCATTAAATATTTAAATTTAGGGAAAATTCATGAACTGTACCCTAAACCTTGGGGGTCGTGTCAAGTCAGTCCTTGAACTTCAAAACATGTCTATGCAGTACCCTAAACTTTCAAATTGTGTCTAATAGGTCCCTACCATTAGTTGAACGTTAGTCAATACCATCACGTGACATCAGGTGTGCATTAAATAATTTTAAAATGGCAAAAATTACCCTTTATGATTTTTTTTAACCATTTTACCCATTTCCTCTGAGTGCTATAAAGGATAATTTTACCATTTTGAATTTATTTAATGTGCACCTAATGTCATGTGGTGGTGTTGACTAACTGCCAAGTGTCAACTAAAGTAGGAACCTATTTGACACAATTTGAAAGTTTAGGATACTGCAAAGACGTGTTTTAATGTTTAGAGAGTGAGTTGACACAATCCCAATGTTTAATGTATACACAATCCCAATGTTTAATGTACTGTTTAAGAACTTTCCCTTAAATTTAAACCCATTGATGCTCCATTTTCTTTTTCCTTTTTCTTTCAACAAAGTTTTTGAACAGACATTCTATTCAGTTATTACTGATTGTTCCTCTTCTCGTACAGAGATCAGCATGTGTCCCTGGGAAATAAGGGGGTCAATGGACGGGTTAGATTGAAATGGACCTGGTCCATCTAAAATAGATTTATAGATTGAAATGGACCTGCTCCAATCCAAAGCCTCATTCGTTTCTCAGCACCTGGAAATGTGCTTACCTGGGCGAATTGCAGTGCTCATATTAGATCGTGTTTCTTTTCCACTTACTCGGGTAAAGACACAGCCACAGAGGCGGGATATTCTAACATTTTCCACGGGTGGATAAACAATTTACCCATCCCATGAGAGTATCGGTTACCCATGGAACCAATGCTCTCTGGAAAATGATCTTTGCGTGGGACCCATTATTCCGGTGCTTGAACGTGGAGAAATTAATCAATCACCCAATTGACCAACTTACCCCCACAAAATGTCAGTAAATAAGCGAGGCCTAAATTAAAATCTATTTGAACAGATAGGACGTTCCAGACATTGAATTGGACCAACTCAAAATGTTCAAAGTTTTTATTGGATTAGATTGGACCTGGTCCATCTGTAATAGACTAACATTGAATCTTATCGGATTGGACCAAATCCAGTCCAATTGACACCCCAACGAAGGAGATAATATATGATCTGAATTAAAAACACGAGCCAAATGCTAAGCAGCTAGTCCCCGGGAACTAAGGACCTAAGTGAAGTGCAGCATTCACAAAGATTAAGTTTTGTCTGTAGAAACAAAGCACAGAATTTCCGAAAGGCTTTTCCTTTAAAAAAAAATTAATCAAGATAAACTTTAATATCAATTCCATTATCTATGAGGGACTGAACTACTGCCCTGATCTTCCCTTCAAACTTGTCACGTTCTCTTGGAGTATATGTAGCGGTATAGACATCAGCTTCTCTTGCTCTCTCGGCTAATATCCTGCCAACGGCCAAACATGCAGGTATATCCGATCGAGACTTCAGCACAGCCTTGATGTCTTTCGAGTTGGTGCCAGCAACTGCCACCTGCTTACTAGTCACCCTATGAGTGAGTGAGGCTGAAACAAACCGCTTAGAGATGAAGACATCAAGTGTGAATGGTTCCATGAATGCTACAGTGCGTTGTTTGAATGATATGTGTTTATGTGGATTTTTGGATTTCTTCTCCTTCTGGTAAGTGTAAGGACGGCTGTTGTCATCATCAACAAAATCCTCCACTCCAAAGAAGCTTCTTGGTGATAAATGGACCTGTAAAGAACATAATAAATAAAAATTAGAAACTAACCATGCTGGTAATACAGCTGTGTTCTTCCCCCCCTTTTTCTTTTAATTGTTGGGGGGAGGAGGGCACCAACGGTTTTGGACCAGCAGTAAAAGTGAAAGAAATAGTTCAAGTTCTTTGCCATGTCACTTGGGGGATTAGCATTTGGCAGATGTTTTCGATCCAATCGAATTGAGAGTTTTTATGAGAACAAATAATCACTTAGATATTTTTCCCGGATCAAGTACAAAGAACCATGGGCAGAGGGAATTGCAAGGATATCTTCTAGATGACCAGCAATGGTTGCAGCTTAGTTGAGTATATTCCACTTACAAATCATGTCTTCCAGTTCTTCAAAATTTTGCAAGATATTGATCTCACTTTGGGCAATTGAAAATGAAAAAATAGGGAGAATAACAGTTCAGCCCAGGGTCAGAATTTTTAGGCCCAAATTACAGTTGGGGTGGGTACCAGCTCGGAATTGATGCCAATTCACGTGCGGGCATTGGTGTGTAGAGTGAGGGTTTTTGACATTTTGAATGTTTATAGCTCTGCAGTGGAAATCAGAAATCTGCATTGAGCCTGTCCATAATTCTCCGGAAAAAAAAAAAAAAAAAAAACATAATTTGGATTAAAATTTTTGGGCTCTCAATAGGGGGTGTTCGCTTTACTTTTAGGGTTGAATCCTAAGTATGAATCTATTTGGATGTAGATCCTAGGGAAGTAAAGACATCCCTCCCTTCAGTCCAAGAAGTTTATGCCTTAGTCCAATCAAAAGAGAGAAAGAAATGTGATGAATACTTGTACTTTTAAGGGGAAATCAATTGCTTTGGTAGCTAGGAGAGGTGCAAATACAAATGGTTGTAATTTTTTTAAGAATGATGATTCCTGGAAAATGATATAGGACAAAGTTAAACTTTGGTGCACTCACTGTCAATGGTCTAAGCACACTAGAGAGACCTGTTGGAATCTTCATGAAGGCCGAAGTGGGCTCAAGAGTTGAATTAAAATTTAGATTAGGGTAAGAAGCTAGTAGAACCAAAAGCAGTATAATTCAGCAAATATGTCCTCTCAGGAGAGTACTAGCCCCATTGCATCACAATTATGTCCAAGTTTGGATCCCAAGGAAGAAATCCTCAACTCTTTTCATGATCATTTGGAGTTGTATGGTAGGATACATCATTGATGGATTCTGTCCTTGGTTCCTCTACCTCCTTTGCATATACATCAGGTAATCTTACCATTGCTTTCCATGTATCATCTCATACTCCTGAATCTCCTTGGATTATTGACTCCAAGGCCTCAAATCACATGACTAGCAAGTCCAATTTATTTCACGCATATAATCTCCTCTCCAAAAGAGATAAAGTGAGACTGACTGATGGATCGTTTTCTACCATAGTTGGTCAATGAACCATCTCTCTCTTCCTTTTGGTTTTACCCTTTCCAATATACTGTATGTTCCTAAAATTGCCTATTAATTTAATTTCCATTAGTAGCATTACTCATTCCTTAAATTGTTCAGTAACCTTTTTCCCTTCTTTTTGTGTGTTATAGGATTTGACCTCCAAAGGACGATTAGTAGAGGTAGTATGATGGATGATCTTTGTGTTGGAGAATAAAGATGGCCTTACGGCTTCAAAGTCCGAGTTGTTCTAGTAAAAGGTAAGCATATTTATGGCACAACCATCTTGGTCATCTGTCTTTTGAGTCATTAAAAATTGTTTTTCCATAATTATTTAAGTCTTCGTCAATAAATGAGTTGCAATGTAAGACATGTTAATTGAGTAAACATCATAGAAGTTTTTTTCCTTGCAAAAATAAAATATATGATTTTCTTTTGCATATTGTCTACTTTTGATGTTTACGGCCCTATTATTTATTATATTGATCGATGAGACGATGACTACTAGAGATATACTTGGGTTTATCCAATGAAATCTAGAGATGAGGTGCTAAAGCTTGCAAAAGATTTTTAAAGCATGGTATTTACCCAATTTCATACTGAAATTCACATTTTCTATTCGGACAATGCACAAGAGTACTTTCACAATTATCTTAAGAGTTTTTTGTTTCATGTGAGTCTCTTCATCAACACAATGGCATTGTAGAAAGAAAATTTTGTCATCTTCTTGATGTTTCCCATGATTGTTGTTATATATGCATGTCCCAAAGATGGAAGCTGTTATCTTTATTGCATATATCATACATCGTATGCCACTTCGGTTGTTAGAGTAAAAGACCCCACATCAATTGTTATTCCCAAAGGCCCCTATGTTCTCTATTTCTATGTGTGTGTTTGGGTGTCGTTGCTTTGTTCATGACTTGTCTTCTACTCTTGTTAAACTTGACCCTCATGCTATTTATTGTGTCTTCTTGGATTGTCCTTATCAATAGGGCTATCGATGCTTTGATCATTTTTCTTGCAAGTGTTATGTCTCCATGGATATGTCATTTCTTGAGAGTAAGCCATTCTTTCATGTTTTCTCCTTAGGGGGAGAATAGGATTGAGGAGAAACATGTTTAGGTTTAGCTTCCTCCTCCATTTCATGTATTCCTTCACTACCACAAGGGCCATCAAAATTCAAATGTCATGGAACAACTTGAAGCTATGCTACTAATACTATACCAAACTCTCCAAAGGCAAATCCTCAACCAAGTATTCTCGTTCCTATTGATATGCCCGATCCCCTTGATATAGACAAGGTTTAAAGTATCAAAAACACAAAGTGTATCGAAAAGGCAATTTTGAGAAACGTATCAGGATATGCTTTGGGTACGCATAGATACGGATGAAAAACTAAGATATGCATGGATAGCTATGAAACTCAAATAAATCATAAAAAATATAGTAATAACAATAAAGTACAAGGTATATATGACAATAAATAAGTTATTTAAACATAAAACCTTACTTTAATGGTTCACATGAAGTATGAGAGATCAGGACATAATAGGTAACCATTGAAAAATGATGGAAAAACTAAAATATGTGCATATATACCTTGATTTTTAGAAGTCAAAATAATTTGCCTTAATATTTGTTAGTATATAAATTTTAATAATCGATTTTAGCCTTTATTAACAAACATCTAGGGGTGATCATCTCAGCTCGACCCAACTCAAAAATTCCACCCTTGGCCTATAACATTTTATATTATATAAATATATAATAAACCAAGAAAATTATATGCATATTATACATTATTTAAAATAACATAAAAGACAGGCGTGATTTGACCCATAATCAGCCCAATAAACACCCACTAAAAGGAAAAAGTTTATTTTTAAGGATGATTGATAAAAATGGATAACATTTGAACACCAAAATGGATTTGAGCGTAGTGGTAGACTCATGGGCAATGTAAACGTGTGGCCAAGGATTGAATCTTCTTATGGCCTACTTTAGCTTTAACACCTAGGATTATGGCATGCCAATTTCAATTTTCAAATTCAAACTTGTCTTAAAATTAAAGAGAGAGAACTTCAAGTAAGCAATTGGGATCCAAGGCAGCAATCATCCTCGGAGTCTCTTCCTTTCACAAAAGAACAAATAAAGCACTTATATAAAATGTTTCAATCCCAGTCGTTAAGAAACTCTAACCCATCCTGCTCTCTAGCCCAGTCAGGTAATTTTTTCACTGCAGCCATTGCTTGTACCAAATCTAATGGCTCCTGGATATTAGATTCCGGTGCCATTGATCATATGACCGGCACTTCACAATTCTTCTCTTCATATACACCCTGTGCATGGAATCAAAAGGTTAAAATTGTAGATGGATCATTTGCTACTGTTGCTGGAAAAGGAACTGTCTATTTCTCCTTCTCTAAATCTTAAAGATGTTCTGCATGTTCCTAACCTATCATACAATCTCTTATCTATTAGCAAACTAACCCTTGATCATAATTGTCAAGTTAACTTTTGGTCTTCTTGTTGTGAATTTTAGGATTTAACCTCAGGGAAGATGATTGGGGGTGCTAAACTGGATGGTGGTCTGTACCTCTCTAATAAAGGATCAACCTTTGGAAGGCAAGACCAACAGACTTGTTTCAGCTCTATCTCAGTTTCTAGTGACAGTGAAGTTTTGTTATGGCATTATCAGTTTGGACATCTTAGCTTTCAATATTTAAAGCATCTATTTCCCAAGTTATTCATGAATAAAAATCATTCGTGTTTTAAGTGTGAATCTTGTGAATTAGCAAAACATCATCGTGTTGTTTTTCCGTCCCAACCATATAAAAAATCAAAACCATTTACCATGATTCACAGTCTAGGGTCTCACTTGGGTTTTCCTTTTAAAAGAAAAATCAGATGTTGAAACGGTGTTTAGAACTTTCTATAACATGGTTCAAACACAATTTCAGACAGATTAAAATTTTTCGAAGTGATAATTGAAAAGAATTTTTTAACAATGTGTAGTGGAATTTTTTTGCTGAGAAAGGAATTGTACACCAAAGTTCATGTAATAATACACCTCAACAAAATGGGGGCGGCTGAAAAGAAAAACAAACATCTCCTTGAAGTTGCTAGAGCCCCAAGTTTTCAAACTAAGGTTCCTAAGTATCTTTGGGGAGAAGCCGTTTTAACAACCACTTATTTGATTAACAGACTGCCTACACGAATTTTGGATTTTAAAACACCCATACAAGTTTTCACTGACTGTTTTCCAAACTCAACTAGTGACGAACATTACCTTAAAAATTTATGGAAGTGTGGCCTTTGTTCATAACCATATGATCCTAAACGTTCAAAACTTGATCCAAAAGCACATAAATGTATTTTTGTAGGCTATCCCACTAATCAAAGAGGTTACAAATGCTTTGATCTAGTTTAGAAAATGATGTTTTTGAAAATGGATGTCACATTCTTTGAAGGAACCTCCTACTACAGACACTCCCATCTTCAGGGAAAGAGCAACACTAGTGAAGATGGTCTTTTAGCCGGTTCTGATTTAATGTTTGAATTTGTCCATAATGATGTTCCTTACAACCAGTCACCGAAAGAAAGTAAGGCAAAAAATACAAAATCAGTGAAAACAAATGAATTAAATATTGAAAATGAACAACCTTCGGTGATGCCATCTCAAAAGAAAGCTAAAACAACAGAGATGTGTGCGAAACAGTATAAAGGCCTTGTATATTCAAGGGAACATCTAGCATTGAAAAGGAGATGCACCATTCCACAACATCAACAAGAATCTGATCTGAGGGTGGATCATGAAATTCATGATAATTCTCCAAAAATACCTGAAAATATTCCTCCAGGTAATTCTAATTCTTCTAGTCAGCTTGATCTTCCCATTGCTCTTAGGAAAGGTGTTAGGTCTTGTACAAAACATCCTCTGTCAATTTTTGTATCTTACAAAAATATTTTACCTTCATATTGTGCATTTATTTCACAAGTGTCCAGTGTTTCCATTCCTAACAATATCCAGGAGGCTCTAAATGTTTCTGAGTGGAAAGAAGCTGTTTTTGAGGAGATGAGAGCTTTGGAAAAGAATGCTACTTAGGAGAAAGTGGATCCGTCAGATGGAAAAGACAGTTGTTGGTTGTAAATGTGTGTTCACTCTGAAGTACAACTTAGATGGATCCTTTGAGAGATATAAGGCTCGCCTAGTAGCTAAAGGCTTTACTTAGACGTATGAAGTGGACTACTCTGAGACCTTTTCTCCAGTGGCGAAACTAAATACAATTTGAGTACTCTTATCTGTTACAGTTAACCTTGACTGGCCACTGAATCAGCTGGATGTGAAGAATGCCTTTTTGAATGGAGACTTAGAAGAAGTATATATGGAGCCTCCACCTGGTTTCACTAAGTTTGGAACTAAGATATGCAAACTAAAAAAGTCTATATAGACCTAAACAGTCTCCCATAGCCTGGTTTGAAAGATTCACAAGGTTCGTTAAAAGTCAAGGACAATCTGATCATACTCTTTTCAGAAAAAGATCCACCGAAGACAAGGTATCGGTTCTGATTGTCTATGTTGATGACATAATCTTGACTGGAGATGATATTGAAGAGATGAGCAGACTAAAGCAGAGCTTTGCCAAGGAATTCGAGATTAAAGACTTAGGCCAGCTAAAGTACTTTCTTGGAATGGAAGTGGCTAGATCAAAGAAGGGCATTGTGGTTTCGCAACGAAAATATATTCTAGACCTCTTGAAAGAAACTGGAATGAGTGGATGGAAACCTTCAGACACTCCGATAGAAATTAAGGGTAAACTCAGAGAAACTAAAGATGGGGTTCCAATAGATGCAGGTAGATACCAAAGGCTGGTAAGAAGATTGATTTACTTGTCACATACACGTCCTGACATTGCCTTCGCTGTGAGCATGGTGAGTCAATTTATGCACTCCCCGTACGAAGAACATCTTGAAGTTGTGTATCAAATTCTTAAGTATCTAAAAGGCACACCAGGAAAAGGACTCTTCTTCAAGAAAAATGAGAAGAGAGGGGTTGAAGTGTATACAGATGCGGATTGGGCATGCTCAATCACTAATAGAAGGTCAACTTCGGGGTACTGCACATTTCTTTGGGGCAATTTAGTTACTTGGAGAAGCAAGACGCAAAGTGTAGTTGCTAGAAGCAGTGCTGAGGCTGAATTCAGATCAATGGCTCAAGGAGTGTGTGAGGTTCTTTGGCTAAAGAGGGTGCTAGCAGATCTTAAGAGACCAATGAGTTTTCCCATGAAACGGTATTGTGATAACAAGGTAGCTATCAGCATTGCTCATAGTCCGGTTCTACATGACAGGACTAAACATGTTGAGATTGACAGACACTTTATAAAGAAGAAACTTGAAGAAGGAATAATTTGCACTCCATTTGTACCAACCACTCAGCAAGTTGCAGATGTTTTGACTAAGGGTTTGTTGAGACAGCCATTTGAACTTCAAGTTAGCAAGTTGGGCATGATAGATATCTTTGCACCAACTTGAGGGGGAGTGTTGACAATATATGATTTGCGGCAAATTAAAAAAGATATGATTTGCTGCAAATTTAAAAATATTTGATTTGATTGATTACAGATTTGAATAAATTTAGGAAAGATTAGATTTGAATAAAACTAAGAAAGTCATATCCTAGGATTAAGGGAAAGATTTAATCAATCCCTAATTGAGAGATATTCTAGGAATAATTGAAAGAGATCCTAGGAGTTTGTCTCTCCTATCTTTTCTTATTTAAGTTGTATGCTCAACATGTTTTATCAACACCATTATCAATACAGAAGTATTTCTTTTCTCTTCCTCTTCATTTCTTCTTCTCTTCCTCTTTATTTTTCCACAATTATAAAAAAAAAAAAAAAAAAAAAAAAAAAAACAAAGAGCAAATAGTAAAACAGAGCTTCAGGGACTACCCCACACTAAGGCACCACCCCCAAATACAAATACACTAAAGACTCCACAAATCAACAGATTGGAGGAGCTGCATTGTGGACCAATGGGAGAACTCCTTAGATGCCCAAGACCATAATAGACAAATGGGGTAAATGGGAATATATATAATCTGGTCTATATGTAATTATAAATTGGAATAGGGTCAGGTGTCATTAGTCAGCTCATTGGGTCACTGCTTAGCAGCTGTATATATCCTCTTTAATTATTTTTCTTTTGTTCAGCAACACAGGAATTTTATTAAACCTTGAAGAGAAAGAGATTAAAACAAGAGGTTAGAACTGAAACCCTTTACAACAAGAAAATCCCATCACCCAGTTATAATTGAGCCCAATACAAATGGTGTCTATGTACTCCTTGCTTAGCTAGACCCAAGGTTCGAATTTTTGTCATGTATCAGCTGATACATATTGTATTAGTGGGTCACTGATACACAAAATTTAAAGAGTTTCGAGGTAAGACCTGTTTCAGGGGGTAACCAGGCCTTTAACCGACCCCCTGAACATATTTTAGGAAAAAATAAAACAGTGTTGATACAAAATCCAATACACCCAATTTGGTGTATCGGACTGTATCGATACTTTGAACCTTGGTTAGACCATTCACCAAACCATTAGAAGACCTTCTAATCCATAATGTATCAGTGGGTCACTGGTATGCAAAATTCAAAGAGTTTCAGGGTAAGACCTGTTTCAGGGGGTAACCAGGCCTTTAACCAACCCCCTGAACATATTTAGGAAATAAATAAAAATAAATAAAAGAGTGTTGATACAAAGTCCGATACACCCAATTTGGTGTATCGGACTGTATCGATACTTTGAACCTTGGCTAGACCATCCACCAAACCATTAGCAGACCTTCTAATCCATCTTGCTTGAATGTGCATCCGTCTTGACAGCATCTTGAACCACCTAAGTTCATTTCTAAATTAACATAACACCCCTTCTCCTTTTTTCACCCATCCAATGATTATCTTTGAATCCCCTTCCACAACATCACTCCTCCAATTCTGGAAGATCCCATTTTGCCGAAACTATTACCACCAAAATTGAGTTTTATCCACCCACTAGTCAGGGGAGACCACACCTAAAGATTTTTTTAGGTGTGTAGAGAAGATGAGAAGATCGGCTATGGCTTTCCCTTCCAAAGAAGTCTGGTGTAGACTGGTTCCCCCCAAGGTTATGGCTTTGTGTTGGGATATGCCAACAGAAGTACAATCTTTAACCCTTCTATGTCCTATTGGCACCAAAAAAGAGGAAGGAAAACATGGAGGTGTGCATAAGCAGCCTTGTTATGGACAGTTTGGGAAGAAAGGAATGCCAGGATCTTCCAGGAAAGACTGGTTCCCCCCAAGGTTATGGCTTTGTGTTGGGATATGCCAACAGAAGTACAATCTTTAACCCTTCTATGTCCTATTGGCACCAAAAAAGAGGAAGGAAAATATGGAGGTGTGCATAAGCAGCCTTGTTATGGACAGTTTGGGAAGAAAGGAATGCCAGGATCTTCCAGGAAAAGGGGAGAAGCAATCAGGCCTTGAAGGACTGCATTTTGTATAGGGCAATACATTGGTTAAAGAGACTGGATTTGTTTGATCATTTCTCCTTTACTGACTATTGGAGGGATTGGATAACAGTAGCAAGTTGTTCCTCCTCAAAGATAAGGTAATGACAAGCTGGGTCCCCCCTCCTCAAGGTTCTTTGAAGCTGAACTTTCGTGGAAGTAGCCAGGGCAACCCGGGTCCCTCTGGTTTGGGAGGTGTACTAAGGAATGAGATTGGAGAGGCTGTCTTACTATACTCTGGCCCTTTAGGTGTTGGTAACCTATTAGGGCAGAGCTGTTAGCTGCAATACAAGGAATAATTATTACAAAAGAAATGGGTGTGGAGCAGCTTCTGGTTGAAGGGGACTCTAAGACAAGTGGTGAACTGGTTAAATAATCCGGAGAATGTCACGTGGGACTACAAGAATGAGATAAAGAAATTCAAATGGCTGACAAAGGAATATGTCTGTAACAGTACATGGGTTGGGAGATCAGATAATGCTGCTGATGTCTTGGCAAAACAAGGGACAAACAGGGAAACATTGTTCTGGGCGCAACTGTACTTTGTGTCTTTTGTAACAGTCATTTTTTTATGTAGTTTTTGTGTTTTCTGTGTTTTCTGTATGGAGAGGCAGCACCTCACGCCCCTCTAAGGGGATTCTCATGTAACCAATCTTTGAATTAATGGAATATGACTCTTTACTTATCAAAAAAATATGCGAAGATCAGGTAATAAAGGCTTTGCCTGCAAATTGGATTTTGAAAAGGCCTATGATCTAATGGAGTGGAGATTCTTTTTAAAGGTGCTAAGAAAGTGTGAGTTTGGGGATAGATAGTGCAATTGGATTAATGGTTGCCTTCCCTCTAGTTAATGGAGTTGTCAATGATTTTTCCCAGCATGTAGGGGCCTAACACAAGGTTATCCATTGTCCCCTTTTTTATTTACACTGGTTGCAGATACTCTTAGTAGATTGTTATCAAAAGCAGACAAGTTTGGGTCAATAAGAGGATGGAGAATAGGTAGATATAGAAATACAGTAACACACCTTCAGTTTCCAGATGACATCATAATTTTTTGTGAAGGTTTTGACGTGATGAATGTGAGAAATCTGAAAAAAAAATCTAATAATTCTTTTTGAAAGTGCATCTAACTTGAAAATCAAATTTGAGAAAAGTTGTGTGGTGGGGTTAAACCTAACCGGGGAGGTGATGGAGTCTATAGTTGCTAGTTTAGATTGTACTTGTTTTGAATGACCTTTGACCTATCTATGACTTCCCCTAGGTGCTAACCCAAAGGAAAGTCAATTTTGGAACCTCGTGGTGGAAAATTTTGAAAAAAGATTAGCAACCTGGAAGTAATTCTAATAACTCTCTAGGGGGTAGAGCAACTTTAATCAGAGCAACCTACCAGTCTGTTTTTTGTCAGACTTTAGGATACCTAACAGGGAAGCAAAAATGATAGAAAAATTGATGAGGAATTTTTTGTGGGAGCTAGTGGAAGAGAAAAAGGACCATTTGATTAGGTGGGATGTGATGAGCCGAAGTAAGAAAGAAGGGGGTTAAGGATTAGGAAATGTAGTTAGCAAGAATGAAGCTCTACTAGGCAAATGGCTTTGGAGGTGACCTTTGGAAAGAGAGAGATTATGGCATGCGGTGGTGACTAATATCCATGCCTACTCTGAAACTAGTTAGGATGTTGGGGAATCTCAACGGGCCTTGCTCACAACACCTTGGAAGGCCAATTTTTGGCAGACTCCCTAAATTCCTCAGGTTTGTAAGGTATGATGTCTACTCTAAAAACTCTGTTCTTTTTTGAGAGGATGTTTGGGTGGGTAAACCCCTAAAAGACCGCTTTCCCTCTCTCTATTCTATTTCCCTCTTTAAAAAGAAGCCTATTTCAAGGTCCCCCCCCCCTCAAATCTCCCATTCACTTTAAATTGGGACTTTGGTTTTCATAGAGCTTTAAGAGACGGAGAATCAGCCTGTCTCTAAGCTTTTACTTCTTCTAGACTCTATGTGTGGATCCTCTTAAACCTAATAAAAGAATACAGTCTTTTACTCCGAATGGATCCTTCACTTGTGCCTCTTTTTTCAAGTCCCTTTGTTCTTCCTCAACTAGGGTGTTCCCTATCAAAGAGATTTGGTCAAGGTCTATACCTCCTAAAATTACCATCTTATACTCTGAAACTTATTATGGTAAGATCAATACTTTGGACAACCTACAAAAGAAGAGACCTTATTTGTGTTTATCTCCAAACTGGTGTATTTTGTGTAAAGAGTGAGGACAGTCAGCACTTGATGATATCTTGTGCCTTTGCTGCTAATATTTGGAATTGGATTTTCATGATGTTTGGGTGCAAGTGGAACTTTCCCTCTGAAGTAAATCTGGTTTTTGGTGTCGGAGTAGCTATCTTGTGGACCTTTTGGGAGGAGAGAATGCCAGAATTTTCAAAGAAAAGGAAAGAAGCCTAGCTGAAGTAAAGGAGTGCATATTGACAAGAACATTAATGGGTTGAAAACTTCAGACCTTTTTATGAATTATTCCTTTGACAATCTTCAAAAAAGTTGGGTAGAGGTGGCCTCCACAATCTCCAAAAAGAATAGATTAAAAGCTGAATGGAAAACTCCTCCAAAGGGAGTGGTAAAGCTGAATTTTGACAGGAGAAGTCAAGGAAATCCAGGGCTGAGATGCTGGCCTCCACAATCCAGCCCTTGGTGACTCTACAAGGCTGAGATGCTGGCTACAGTACAAGGAATACAGGCTGCAAACTAACTTGGAGTGGAGCACTTGATAGTTGAGTGGGACTCCAAGGTGGTACCCGTGGTAGTAGGTTGGTTGTCAGATTGGATACGATTTTCTGGGGTTACAGGGACCTTCTCAAGAAAATTAAGTGGCTGATACGAAACATGTTTGTAAGCTTCCAATGGATTAGCAGATCAGCAAATGCTATGGCTAACTCTTTGGCTTAAAGAAGGGGTTTCAAGGGGTGAATTGTTCTAGGCTACTTTATAAGTGTATTTCTGTTAAGAGTGTGATTATATCCTTTCCTAAGGGGAGGTAACATCCCATGCCTCTTTTTGTAGTGTGACTGTACACCTTTTCTCTTATTAATAAAATTACCACTCATTTATCAAAAAAATAGGAGTAAACAATTGACCCCCAATTTCTGAAGAAGTCTTCAAGTGAAAAATCTGAAAAACAGCTTCAAATTCTTCACCCAATGTGCTACTTTTGCTATAACAGTCTCAATAATTGCCTCCTTATTCCTTTCCTTAGCAGCTTAGCCTCAAAGATTCTCAAGTTCCTTTCCTCCCAAATTGTCCACACCACTACTGCCCTTGTACATTGCGGTGGCAATTGGGTGGGTTGGATTAGGTTTGGTTTGGGTTGAGCTTCAACCCAACCCATTAATGACCCAGTTAAATAAAATTAAATGGGTTGGTTTCAACCCAAATCCACCTTGACCCAATCCAACCCATAAATCTTGTAGCAACTTAGTTCATGAACTTAAAAGTAAAAACCAACTCCTTTTTAACGAATAAGTTGGTCATGGCTTGGTGGCAATTGTGGTTGTTGTTTACAAGTAGTGAAGGCTCAAATCACATTACATGCATATTATTTTTACAAGGGGAATAAAAAGCAATTAATCACTTGGAGCCATTTGACTATGTTCGGGTTTCAGTTTTGGCCGAACCACTTAGGTTTAAATCGATTAGACCAACTTGAACCATCTAACTGGATTCATCATTGGGCTAATCACATCACGAGTGGTCGAACCGTTTGGATTCAGAATGGTCCAAATCAAGTCGGGCATGGGTTCAGGACCAAATCGACCAACCCAAACCATATCAAGATGAACAGATCATGCCATCCAGACCCAAGTCGAGTTGGTCCAGACCAAACCGGCCCGAATTGGGATGAGTTCGGATGGACCAGCCTGGAGAGGGTTGTGTTGGGTCCAACCTATTTGAATTTGAGTTGGACTGGTCAGATCAAATCGTGCCAATTTGGGTCAGTTCGATCCAGATCAGGCGAGCATGGGTTCATATTTGGGACTGGGCCGCCTAGCCCAAACCAAATCAAGATGGGTCGATCACGCCATCCAGACTCAAATCAAGTTGGTCTGGCCCAAACCGTTCCAAATCAGGTCTGGTCGAATTGCCAAGAACGATCTGATCTAGAGTTGAATTTGGCCAACCCAAATTGGGTTGATCTAGATTGTTGGGTTGTTTGGGTTGATTCAGGTTGGGTACAATTGGGACATTCGTGCCAAAATAAAAGTGAACCAAATTAGGCCATTGAACGAATTGATTGGGCCATTTGATTGAAGTTGAATTTATGTCTATTTGGGTGAGTTGTGTTAACTCGAGCCAAAACTAATTTTAGTCAATAATTAGTAGAAAATTAATGCATTGATTGTACACTATTTCACTCAAATGAAGAAAATTAAGGAAAATGGCTAAAGAATTCATACCTGTATAATTAGTGATTAACCCAATGGATATCCACAACCCAACCTGACCCAACCCATTTAAATTGATCCAATGGGTGATCAACCCATTTCCAACCCGCTAAATAAATGGGTGCATTGGGTGGTTGCCACCCCTACTTGCACATTTCTACAAGATTCTACCTCTATCCCTCATAAATGAAGGGCTAAAGAGCCATTCCAAACTAACAGGAGGGATTCACCTACAATAAAAAAGGGAGCAAAACCATTCCCAAATAGAGCAAGCAAAGGGACAGGAGATTAAGAGGTGGTAAGCAGTCCCACCATTCAACTTACACAAAATGCACCAATTGGGAGACGAGCCAATTTGGTCTATTCTTTTGCAATAAATCACGTGTTGATGCACCCATTATAAGCTTCCCAACAAAAAGCACTTACTTTTAGGAGGAAAGGGACACTCCAAACTTCTTTCACAAGAAAGGAAGAGGAAGAGCAAGTCGCCACAAGGGAAAAAAAGAAGGATTTACAAGTAAATGACCCTAAAGGACTGAGAGACCACACCGAACTAACACCCACAAAAACATCAAACACTAAGCTATCCAAAATATTTAACAAGAAGGACACTAATGGAATGTTGCTGCGATGGGGAAGGGAAAATGGGAATATTCCCATAAGATTCTGGTTTTCCAACGTTTGTTCAAAGAGATGGGAAGGGAAATGTGGGGAATGCGGGTTCCCAAAATGGATGAAACAGGGTCGCAATGATTTGGTGTGACCCTGATGCAAAAGGAAACTTTTGAGAAAAAAGATCGGGCTCTTCCTCCTGCTCTCTTTCTAAACAACCCTTACCGCGAACCTGCATCAACAACGGCCTTCTCGTCAACGCCGTTATTGTTGATCTCCAGACAAGGTACGACCACAAACATGACCGCCAGCAATCAACGAGTATTTTTTATACTTTTTCGTAGCTGTCGAGCTCCTAATGTCAACGAGAAGAGATGGCTGCTCTCCAGCCAGAATCCATTCTTTTCAGCATGTAACCTTGATTTTTTCTACAGATCTACACTTCTATCTTGTAGATCTAACTTTTCTTTTTTTTGTGTGTGTGTTTTAACTCGTAGAGTCCAAATCTCCTTGCTCACTCGCACAAAGGTAAGATATCCTAACTATTTTCAGATCCAAAATGATGAACAACTGTTATAGATCTACAGTAATCTCTGTATTTTTATTGGTTTTGTGGTCATTTTTTTCAATATGGCGCTTTGGGTTGAGATGTCTACCGTTTTTGTGATTTTTGGGTTTGAGGTATGTATCGTTTTTGCTCACTCGTGCAAAGGTAACAGTGTTCGAACGGTCACTGATTTGTGTTCATTTTTTCCTTTTTTTTTTTTGAATAGTAGGGTGTATTCGACACTTTATTGGGATGAATACCATCATGTGATGGTGTGAACAATGTCAAGCAATTGAAAACATCACATTGCAAAACTGACCAATTTTCTCAGTATACAAACACAAGAAAATGGTTATTTAGCATATCATTTCTTGGGAAACAAACACAGGATGCAAACCTAAGAAAAAAATATTTTCTCTTCCCATCCCATCCTTTCTAGTCTCATCCTTTCTCGGCAACCAAACGTACCATAATGGTATTTCAAGCTCTCTAAAATTTCTCACTAGCCCCAAAATTCTATCCCAACCTAGAAGACGAAAGAGACCCAAAGAATTTAGCCACAGATTTTTCTTTAAGGCTTGAAAGAGCATACAAGGAAACACATCTTTCAAGGGGATCTCCCTGACCCACACATTTTCCCAGATCTAATCCAATTACCAGAAGCCAAATCATACTTAATATGCTCAAGAAATTGAGGTAGTATACCATGCACTACTTTCCATGGGGCAACTTAATGAGCTCTTTGCATAATACTAGCATCTCATCCATTCCTTGAAAGTCCACAAATACTTGAAACTACTTTGTGCCACAACCTTTCATTTTTCAAGGGGAAACACAACAACCACTTACCTAAAAGAGTGAGGTTTTTCTTACTTGTGTTTCCTAGACCCAGCCCGCCCTCTTCTTTTCTTTTGATCACCTTCTCCCATCTCAATTCTCACCAAACGATCCTTTTTTCCAATCTTTCGACTCCCAAAGAAAATCTCTCATCAATTTCTCTGCTTTCTTCATATCCTCTTTCATTTTAATTAATAAAGTTTCAAATTACCAATCCAAAAAATTAAGCCAAACTGTTATTACTAGCTAGTCAGCATAGAGAACTGCAACCTTAACTTTTTTTTGAAGATAAAAGATAAAATTCATTAAAAATAAAAAGCATTACAACCTAGCAGGTGATGAGGCATTACCTGCACTTCATAGGGTACCAAGAAGAAAAACAAAAGATCTGCTAGGGAGCAGAGATACAGAAATACATAAAAGTATCACAGATTACAAAGTTGGAAATCCAAAATATTTCCAAAATTATCCCCCAAATCCTCCCTAGAGATATTATTAAATTCTGGAGTTGCAAGAACCCAATCTGCTACCAAGTTGCTGACAGCTGCCACAATCTTGTCCAAATTCCAGTATTTTTCTTCGAAAATTCTTCTGTTTCTCTATCCAAATGTTCCAACAAATTGCAAACGGTAACAGCTCCAAATCATTTTTGCTTTTTTACTTCCTCTTAGTTTTGGCCATGAAGAGAAAATCCCTGCAACAGTTCCTGGCTGGAAGTTTGAGACTCCAAACAAAGAAGTAAATATCCTCCACAAGAACTCAGCAATTTTGCAAGAGGAAAAAAGACAACTGACTGATTCCTCCTGTTCTTTGCAGGGGATACACATATTAGCCAAGCCAAAGCCCCGGAATTTCAGATGGTCCACAGTCAGAATACCATCCATTGCAACCAGACAGGCAAACGCTTCAATCCTTGGGGCAACCGGGTTTCACCATACAGCAGCTACCTGATTTGAATCTGAAATATTTCTGATGAGAGCCATATAACAAGATTTAACAGTAAACCTCCCATTTGAGCATTCTTTCCACCAATAATTAATCCCTTGATCGATCTGAGATCTTTACTTTCTCTAACCTCTCCAAAAGGGAAATGCATTCCTCCAAATCTTTACTTTCTCTAATCTCCCATTTAACTTCCTATACATTTGTTAGTGATTAAGTACTTTGAAGAAATTCAACTTCACGCTCTAGTCTCCCAAGACTAAAACTGTCATTTTTCAAGTCTTCCTTAAATTCCAAGAGATTTATCTTCTCCATGTTGTTCATAGAAAGACACCAATACCAAGGTGTACTCACTTGTTTGTCCATGGTTCGAATGTTGTTAATAAATGGGTATGTGTTTGGACTTGTACTTGAGTATGAAAGAGCTTATGTAAATCTTGGCCTTAGGTTGAACCATGGACTGATGCAAATAAATATTTAATGAGTGGCTTGTTTAAAGGCTATTTTGTAAGTCCAAAATCAACCTTGCTAGGACTAAGGTGCTGATTTTCTACCACATTAGAAATATCTCAATTATAAATCCACCCCTTTTAGGGCGAAAAGTTTGTTATATGTCCCTTCCACATCAAAACAAATGCTTTCTACAGGGAAAATGCTGGAGAATTTTTACATGCTCTATATCTCCTATGAAATATAAATGTAGATAAAAGATTGTTCATCATTCTTAATTGCATGGCAACATCTGTTGCAAGGAGACTAATAATTCATGGCGCCAGACATAACGTACCTGGCCATTGTGGAATCCTCGCATCAAAGCATATATAAGTGGACTAAATTTCTTTCCGTCGGACAGAAAAGTCCCTTTAGTAGACACATTGCTGCAGACACACTTAAACATTTTCCCACTCTAACACCCAAAACGGTAAGGTTACGCCAGTGAAGTCCACTGCCTGCCAGCAGAAAATATGATAAAGTGAGTGATTGAAAACATTCAAGAGCCATAATGCACACACATAACCATAAGATAAAGAAGCACCTTTCAAATCGTTAGGAGCCACTCCCTCCCTCCCTCTCTCTTCTTAACTCTTGGAGATGTAACAATAAATGAATCCAAAGGGGCATCCTATGATAAGGAGGACTTCGCCAGAAATCCTCCAATCCGTCGGTCAACCTACCCAAAGGGCTGTCATGTCCTCCCTTCCAGATTAGAAATGTAATCTACAATTTTATTGCAGTTTAAGATGCAATTTAACCAACATACAGGGAGTTTTCTTCAAATCAGATGGAAACATCTTCTGGGCCTTTAACCACTGCACTAGGTATGCTGATTCTACAGGAGGCTGGGGACATGGGAGCTCATATTGCTAAACAGTCACATATATGATTCTTGTTATTGATGAAAATCCAGTCAATGCAATAGAATGAGTCCTAATGATGGGGAGCAGTCTATGGCAGTGGGTTGATCACCTAAATGAAATCAAGGAGATCATGACCGATACAAAAGCACATTTCAGATGGATTCCATGTGCAAGGATGTAATAGCAGATGATCTATCCAGATCAGGCTGTTTTTTTCGTTAAAGTTACAGATCTCAGATCTCTACCTTTTTTTTGATAGAACAGGAGATGCTAAACAAGATGGTGGGGGAGCATACCCCCAAGAAGCAAAGAAACAGATAAGATCTCTACCAAATTAGCCTTTGTAAAGGGAACACTGTCACTGACTGTCCTATTTCTGTATTCATGTAAATCTTCTTATGCACTCATGTTTTGCCATAGTTTCTATCCTACTGAACACACTAACCTTTTCCTCAAAAAGTTGAAAATATAAAATAAAATCTTGAAACCAAATTATTAATATTTCAGTTCCAGAACTCCTGAAGTTAGGAGACGCTGAAGTTGCCCCCTCTACCCCACTAAGCAACATATATTTTTAAGCTTAAAATATTGAACCAGTTTTATTAATATACTACTGGAAGGTAAAGACATTACAGAAACCCTCATTCAATGGAGGGCATGAACCATGATATCAGAACCCAGTCACATATAAACAGCAGCTTTCAATACAAGGCAGATTGAACAACAATGACTAGAAAATATCAATTGTGCCTTCACGGTCCAAATACTAGCATCTAAATGGAAAATCTATTGAACTTATTAATACAAAAGGAGATAAGATACTAAACTAATAGTATGAATTGCAACTAACAAACTCCTCTTACTTTATACTAACTACCAATTCATTTTGTGTAACAACTCCATAAATTAGGAGCAAAAGCAGTTTCTTGAATGCTATTATTTCCTCCAGTTTATTATTCAAATAAGATCATACTATGTTCTACTTCATCCCCATGTGGTTCAGCTAAAGATTCAGGAAAAGTCGAACCGAATATGCTTCATACAATGCAATGAACATCCATAGCTTCCATTGAAAGAACATCCCATACATCTTTGTAACTTAATCCCAGCTGCAACTGGATTTCTGAGAGAGCACACTGAGAAAAAGTTCATCTAGAGAACTTTCCATTTTTCAAGAGCCATAGGTTTTTCTTTAATTCTACTATATGCAACTATCTTCCAAGTCCCCAACTCACCAAATATGATCGTCAGTCATCACCACCCATAAGGCTTTTCTTTATACAAGTTCAATGACTTATGCTCATCTTAATGTTTTCGAAATTTGCAAATGCTAGAGTTCCAAATTCCACAGATCACATATCACTTAAACAAAGAATTTTTTTTGCAATAAGAGGGACATATTGCACACTCCTCCAGCATCAGATCAATAGAAAGCTTTCCCACATATCATGCACATAGGGGCACCTACATTTGCCAAGCCATTATCGATACCAGAAATGAGTGCACATTCATTCAACGGAAAACACAATCTCAAGCTACAGTGGCAAGCAACACTTAGCATTTAGTTGCCCCTACTTCCATTCCCACACTTGGAATGACCAGTTTGATGTTGATAGAAGTGCCCCCCTGGGAACCATGGTTAAGCAAATGCCAAGCAACCAGGCCCATTCTAAAGGCTAGGAAATGAGTCCTCGGAATTGGTAGGTGCCTTGGAAACATTTTCCAGTAAGCTACACAACATATTTATTGCCAATTTCCTATGCCATGATTTCTAGAGGTTGATTTGTCATAGTGCTGCACATCAATGGACTCCTGGTCCCTAATACTTGGCACCTGTGTCACATAGCAAGGTAACATTTCTACTACTTACTAGTCTATCATAATTATCTCTGGAAAGTGGGGTGTGCAATGGTAGGAATACTAAACAGATTCCAAGTGCTACCTGCATGCACTTGTGACATCTTTGCAATTTTTTGGCTGGACTTATTTTTTGTTTGAATATTAAACATGCAGTTGGGTTTGCTTAATATCAATATTAGAAAATTCCAACTCACATTTTGGTTTTTGGCGAATACGATTCATGTAGCCAACACCATAAAAATGGGTCAGGACAAAGCTTAGTTTCATAACACCCCTAGGCCTCCACGCATATTATAGTTTGCTTTCAATACTACAATGCTTCTGATTAGACATACCATCTCAAGAAAGACCACTATAATCATCTAGAAAAATAAGCACTATAAGAATGTACGACTTCCACCGACTCCAAGGAGAAACGAAAAAAAAAATTGTAACCATAAAAGGAGATAAACTCAACTAACCAACCTTTCTCTTTATGTTTTTGAACTGACTAAATGAGAAGAAATTCTCTTATTTCTAACTAGAAGTCAGAAATAATACTATATATGAAGGACTGAGAATCAAAAATGCCAACCTCATCTTTCCTTCTTCATGCAAAGAGATCAAGAGAGGTACATAAAAGACAATAGGGAAAGGTGGGATTTGTAGAAAAACTCACCGTCTGCAATCTTATGCCTCTGTAGATTATGCAAATGCAGGTGGCGCCATCATTGGAAAGGGGGAGGACGGGTTAGAGTTTGTGAAAGAAGCTTTTTGGGGTTTCAGGATATCACGAGAGAGGATACAAAAACAGAGACTGGTAGGAGGATCGTCTTGGTTCTGTGGCAAGGCCACAAGGGAATGAGAGGGAATCCAAAACAGAGAGGCTTGAAGGAAAGAGTCTTGGTTTTGTTGGCAAGACTGCAAAGGGAGTGGGATTTGCCAGTGGAGTTTGCTCTGCTACGACATAGGCCATGTTTAGTTCAACTCTTATTCTTGCTCATTCTTGCCTACAATAAAATTCTAGAACGGACAAGAACAGGTAGAAAATGACAGAATGAGAAACTATTGCTACGAATCAAATGCTTCTTTCTAAAAAAAATTAATCCTTTTTCTAGCAAGAATTTAAATAAATTTTGAACCTGTTCGTTTACAAGTTTCATTCTAATTCCTCATGAAACATGCAAGACCAACACCAACAAAACACAAATCAACCATGTGGACTCCACATAAATAACACAAAATATGAAATAGTGAAAAAAAAGGGCATGAAACCAAAAAAGCTTTTGCATTTGGTTGCATAGAAAAGATATAAAAGAGAATTTAAAGGAAACATTTATCACCTATTTACAACCTATTTAAAATTAACTAAAAGAAAATTATAAAAAACACAGAAGGGGAAAATTAGGGGTGCAACTTGGGTTGCCTGGTTTGGGCCTCGAGTTGCGTCCATTCAAATTTTAACAAAACCCCAACTCAAGACCACCCAAGTTGCAGCATTGCACTCCTAGGGAAAATTGAGTTAGATTGGACCCTAATACAATGTCTTGGTCAGAGAATTCTAATCTAACATAAGCAATCCTTTTCAAGACATCATAACCTAAATATATCTAAAACAATAAAAGGAAAACATAGGCTAAACCATACAATTCAAATCTACAAATGACCAATTCATTCTAAATTTCTGATCCAATTCTCAGCTTTGGTATTTATCTGCTTTAATTAATTTTGGAACTAAAGCAAAAATCATGGGCATCCTGTTCAATGTCTTATTGGACTGTCTAACCTGTTCAACCTGGACTGGATTGGACTGGTCCAATTCAATGTCTTATTGGACTGACTGTCCAACCTGTTCAACCTGGACTGGATTGGACTGCTCCAATTCAGTGTCTTATTGGACTGACTGTCCAACCTGTTCAACTTGGACTGGATTGGACTGGTCCAATTCAATGTCTTATTGGACCGACTGTCCAACCTGTTCAACTTGGACTGGATTGTACTGGTCCAATCCAGTGGTTTCTACTTTCTAAAACTACTTAAGTATACCTTATTTAAGCATTTATCCGTTAAGATTAATTGTTTTCAATTAAAGGACAAAAATGCCCTTAGTTGTTCATTAAATTTTCAAAACATGCACTTTAATTGTTATACCAGAAAAGAGTCTTGTATACCAGTACCAATTCTTGGGTTCAATTATGTTGCAGGATTAACACCAGGAGGATTCTGCCCAGCTGTGGATATAGTCAAGCTACTAGTAGCATTATTACGAGTAAGAACAGCATGTGACATGCACTATTCCTAACATTGAAAAGCTATTCCTAATGTTGAAAATCCAACCCAATAACCCTATACAGCCTAAGAATCAACCCGGATTCAACCTTGGTCTGAATTAACATAAAATGTATTTTAGAACCCAATAACCCCAAAACAAACTCCAAATCTCAGGCATTGAAGCCTTCTGTTCAACCTATTCAACCTGGACTGTATTGGACTTTATTCACCATTTTCTCATTTGAAGTTTTTTGTCTTTTGAACTCCTTCCATACATCTGAAGTTGTTAAATCTTCTTCAATAGGGTTCTGAGATTGTCTTTTTGATTTTGGTATTGGACCATCTTCTTCAATAGGGTTCTGAGATTCAATCTGAGTACCATCTGTGGTAG
Organism: Nelumbo lutea; assembly: GCF_056320005.1. Lineage (NCBI taxonomy): Eukaryota > Viridiplantae > Streptophyta > Magnoliopsida > Proteales > Nelumbonaceae > Nelumbo > Nelumbo lutea. The sequence goes on along the minus strand of NC_142687.1, from coordinate 89,524,349 downwards.
AAGGAGTGTCAATGGGATTGCTTGCATTATTTGCTGTTTGACTTGTCTCATTTGGAGATGAGTCATCAGCAATGTCAACCATGATTATAGGGGAAGGACCAGATACAGAATGAGAGGGTGAGGATCCTATTGAGGTTGAGGGAACATTTGCTGATGAAACATTGTGATCATGGATAGGTGATGATGGCATTTCTACACAACAAGATACCTTGTGATCTATGTTTTTTAAATTAATAAGTGAAACAGGTTTGGACTATGTTGTTTAATATTTAAGAAAGAGAGTGAAGGGTAAGAAAAGAAAAGAGTAGGGCAATTATGAACAACAAATAAATATATTAACAGATGTTCAGTAAACCAAAGATGGGTTCTAATGGAGTTGGAACCACTAGGTTTCTCTAGGAGTTGGCACCTTCTTAAGTATGGAGTCAACACCATAAAAATTAGTAGAGAAAACTCTTCTTTCATTCATTTATTCATTCTTTTTTTTAATTTATTCATTCATTAAAATATGTTTATATGGGGCTTATGTAGAGGATGCAAAATATTTTCTTTTGAGATTTACAATATATTTATTTTCCTACTCATATATTTTGTCAAACCAATTCACGAGGATCCTCCATTAGTAAAATATCATATACTTATAGAGTTATATTGCACTAAACCTATTCATTAACCTCTTGTATGAGTCTATGAAGTTCATTGGGTCTTACAAACTAGGAGAAGGACTGAACCGTGCATATAGTAGGCATGTTGAATGGCAGTACTTTTCTTAATACTAGGGTTAAAAATGAATATCTTCTGATTCAGTACCTGAGAGTCAAACCACGATCTTAGTCTTTAATAATAACTAACCAATAAACCACCAATCTAGAAAGAAAACCCAAATGTTAAAAAAAAATAATTGCACTTTTATGACCAAAATTAAAGAAAATATCAGTTTAGAAATCATGAAAGACCAAGAAGGAAGCCAGTTCTTTCTGTAGATATTCAGATTGGGAAGTGGCTTTAAATGGGTTTTGTATATAAAGCTTGATGATGTCAACGGCATTCAACTTTGCTACGTACCTCAGAAAAACATAAAAGGAAAATAGAAATTTCATAAATAATTCATCATAATACAATTATTTTCTTGTATTATAATGGCATATTCCAAGGAACAAAATAATAGTTTCATAAATGAAGTGCTTTTTTATCAGAAAAATGAATTAAATCAAATACTGCCAATCTGCCATTCAACTTTAAGTGTGGCTGGCGGACATGTGTTGTCATACTTTCTTAATACTTAGTGAAATTCTTTACTTTATCTCCAACAAAGGAAAAAAAAATAATAATAATAATGTAGCTCAAGTGTGTGGCTGATGGTGAAATGCTTTAGTAATTAGAAGAATGCATTTTGATAAGCTATTGCTTTAAGACAAAAATTATATTTTCTCTTCGTACTTCCAAAAGTATATAATGGTTCTGTTTGTAGGCATTCTTTGTCTATGCCTTTCATATGTCACTTATTACTTTTGAGCTTTGAAAACCCAAAAAATAGAAGTTCTAACAAGAGCATCAATTTTTAAAATCAATATTTGTATGTATTAGTAAACATGCTTTATGATTTCTTTTTGGCTTGCAGAAGAGCTAAACATATATGACACAAGATTTTGTTCGGGAAAAAAAAATGGAATAAACAAGTGTCGGCTGAATATACTTCCTGTTAATGAAAAAGAACGTTTGCTAATTCCTCTATTAATGAAAAGTATCGCTATAAAAAAATAAAATAAAATAAACAAGGATCGGCTGAATATACTTCCTCTGTGAACATTTGCTAATTCGAAATCTCAGAAAAAAAAAAGGAATTTCAACCCAAAATGGTCTTTCAAGTTTTTGTCCCAACTGTAAAAACTAATAAAACCCCGAACCCAGAACAGAATGAGAAGAAAACGATGAAGAAAAAGCAAACCTACATCTGTCCCTCTTCAACGATTTGAACAAGTTCTGTTCCTCGTCTTTGTCTCGCCTCCGACGTCTGTAGTGACCGACTGATTGTGAGTGTGCGAGTTCTTAGAACTCCTGTGACTGAGAGAGGCTGCGGCCTGCGAGTCTGAACTGCGAGAGTGAGAGGCTGAGAGCTCGAGAGGAGAGGACAGTGGAGACTGAAGTGAGGTATGTAAGGGTTTTTCATTTCTCTTGCAATTGGCACCGTGTATCAGGGACCATGAGTATAATATATTCTCAGCAACAAAATTTATTGAAAAGGTATTTATATAAAAAAAAAAATTCTTTACTAGTAACGTGTAATTTAGGATTTGGTCCCCGAATTTTAAAATGAAACAATTCGGTACCCGAACTTTTAAAACATGTATCTTAACTAATTGTTAAAAGTGTCATTTTTAAAAAGATACAAATTGTCTTTAAGTATCATTTAATTTTCTTTATCAACTATCTAAATATTGACAAAAATATTAATAGTATCAAATTTTTGTATCTTCTATTCAAGAAAGTTGGGATCACCAAATGCCCACTCAAACATGAACCCAGCTTTCTTAGATGGAAAAGGCAATGATTTGGGACTCAATTTTTTATCAATATTTAGATGATTGAAAAAGAAAATTAAATAACACTTAAAGAGCATTTGTGTTTTTTTCAAATGCCACTTAAGGATCGGTTAATAGCTAATTAACGGAAAATACTAGATTGTCACATTTTAAAAATTTGAGTACTAAATTGTCGCATTTTAAAATTCGGGGACCAAAGTGGCACTAGGCCCAAATATAAGCTTGAAAGCTCGTGAGCCTAACAAGCCGAATTTCAAAATGCTCAAGCTTGGCTCAATTATTAAACAAACATAACAAAAGTTCGAAATCGACTTGAAGCTCGATTTGAGCCGAGCTAGAGTGGCTTGTGAAAAACTTGACTTGTGTCCACCCCTAGATAGGACATTTGATCTAGTGGTATGATTCTCGCTTAGGGTGAGAGGTCTTGAGTTCAATTCTCAAAAATGCTCCTTTAGTTTCTAACTTTTATTTTTCAATTTTGCTTAAATTGTGTGAGCATGAGTGAATTGTATGAGTTTTTATTTATGAACTTATATAAAAAAGGAGTGACAAATTTCCTAAATTACCCTTATGATTTAATTATTTGACTAATTCTACCTTTATTGTTTACATATTGTCTTAACATACCTCTACATTTTTTGACAATTAGCATCTTTATTAAGTGCTAATAGAAAAAATAAAATATTGAATTTATTCTCCACTATTACTCAAATTTTCAAAATAAAACCCTGATGAAAAACTTTAACTTCAAATCTTTTTCCCCTTTCTTCTTTTAACTCAGTCTCTTTCACTCCCTCTTCTTTCTTCTTCCCATTCACCATCGCTGCAATCAACGGCCGAATGTTCCACCCATAGTCTAATTCCACATGCAGTCACGCGAATCGGAATCCAATTAAGTTGCGTGACTGCGTAATAACCAAGAAACAAAGTGCAAAATAAAAAGGAATGAAGTGGTAGGAACAAACCAGGCTGAGAGATGAATAACGACGACAGATGTGATGTTAGAGAGTGAATCTTCCAGGCTAGTTCCCGCTTTTTTGGCTGCCTAAGATGAAATTAACGATGTTGATTTCAGGGATTCTCAGTCCCTGTTTTAACAAAGGACTAGCAGAGGGCCCTGCTTCGCAGGGCTAGAATTGCAATATTGTTATTTGTTATATTAAAAAAATAATAGATTTTTAATAAGACACTTGTAATTATAAATACCCAAGTTTTAAAACTTATATAAAAACTTAAAATATTTAATCATGTGTTCGCTTTTTAAATACTGTTTCAACAAGCATCTCATATAAAAGAATTAATACGATCATATAATGATGGTTCTGAATTCTACTTTTTAATTGTCATTTATTTCACATCGAAAACTCCCAGTTGACCCAGACAGTAAGACCGTTCAGCCCAAGAACAGTCTAAGCAACTACTTAAGACCATTCTCTGCCCAGATTCATACCAGAGCATATACTCCCAATTGCTTTGTGGGCTCTGTCAAAATAAGCAAGTTATACAAGTAGGAGCCATCCTTACTTCCGGCTTCATTCCAACTATCGGATTCCTTGAGAAACATGGGTCCCTTCTAAGTTCAAATCAGCCCCCACAAGATTCAATCCCCCCCAAATATCCCACAACACGTTGCCGCCCTGTATTAGAAACATCTCCCAATGATGACATCATTAATTTTAGTATATCATCAGGAAATATTCTCAATAGATGATAGAAATGTATTGTGGGACTTTACGGGGGCTGATTTGATGCCCCTTCTCTTCAATGACATTCCAACTGGAACTACAAGGCTCCATCCATATCACAGACCCATCAATGAGAAACGTTGTCTAAAAAATTCTCAAACCCAACCCCGAACTTGCGGACTTCATTGAATTCGAATGAAATAGGAAGACATGGCAATTGGCAAGGGATCATATCATGACTAGATTATGGCCCAACACCAAATATGTTGATGTCATAGTGACTGGGACCATGTCTTGGTATATTCCTACCCTGGATTACTACAGCAATGGCATCCCCCTTGTGTGCACCATGTACACATCTTCAGAGTGCTACTTTGGCCTAAACCTCAATCCTCTCCCTAAACCAAGCAAAGTTTCCTACACCCTCATTCCAACAATAGCCTACTTTTTGAGTTCTTGCCAGTGCACAGAACAATGAAAGAGAAGGCAAGGGGTGAACCATCCTCTCTTATCAGCAAACCGTGTGGTTTTCGGTCTTGGTGCCCTGAATTTTCTGTTACAAAAAGATATTTTTAATGTAATGTCACATACGACAGTTGGAAGATTAATGATAAAGAAGATTTTAGACAATTGTAAAAGAGGTTTGCCCAAAAACCAACATGCATCATACAAAAAAGGAGTCAGCTAATTGTCATTCGTCAAGACTTCAGTTCAGTAATCAACATTTTTAGAAATCAGCAAAAAAAAACTTAAAAAGGGGCATTCCGAGAATCGAACTCGGGACCTCTCGCACCCAAAGCGAGAATCATACCACTAGACCAAATGCCCACTTGGTGTACGACTTTTACAGTATTTTGATATACGTTCCGGATGACATCCAGGCATCCAGCAATTATAGTTTAAGATTAATAAAGATACTAAGCTCTACACCCCCACCCCCCCCCCCCCCCCCCGACCGCACCACCCCTCCCCCCCCCCCAAAAAAAAAAAAAAAAAAATCAACAGGAATACTATGATTAATCCATCCTAAAAATTGAAGGGTTTCTATTTATTTTAGAGCTAATTTGTTATGTGCAGAGAGCGCATTTAGGGGTAACAGGCCTTATATGATCAAGTTTCGGACTGGCCAGTTGCAGGGCAATCTTGTATTTCCTTAGATTGAATGAATGTTCTGTAACTTCTGTTTTCTGTTGAGTTGAACAAAAAAAAAAAAAAAAAAAAGTGGTAAAAAAGTAAACCTTGAAATACAAGTGAATCAGAATTTGCATTATTCTGCTTTCTTTTGTTTATTTGCATTGCAAATGAGGTAAAGAACCTGAAGCAATGTAAAATAAAGCCTAAAACAAAAAATGAATCAGAATTTACACTCTTCTCATTTCCACTTCATACACGCATACTAATTCAAATAAATTTACACTGCAAATTGATAGTGTATGTCATAAGCAAGCCCATATCTGCTGGATCTACACGTATACTAAAAATGACTTAAAAATAACTTCTCTGAAATTTAACCCATGATAATGCCAAAAAAACCGACTCAAACATACAACATCCACCAACTTCACTAACAGATGCATATCAAGAGCGTAGCGGATCAGATCGTATTAAATTCAACTATAAATGGATCGATTTGGAGTACTTCAAACATATCAAATTCAAATTACCAACAGACAATTTCAAGAGATGAATTCCCCTGAGAAGTCACACAGTTCAAATGCCGATGGGAAAATTACCATATCTGGCACTGGGTATATTAGCATGGTGATACATGATTTCAAAAGTTTTCAATTGAAACGTACTACTAATAGAAACAAAGAGTAGCCAAGGGATGGGTGTTCAAATGCCGATGGGAAAATTACCATATCTGGCACTGGGTATATTAGCATGGTGATACATGATTTCAAAAGTTTTCAATTGAAACGTACTACTAATAGAAACAAAGAGTAGCCAAGGGATGGGTATATTACAGAAGATGCCAACTGAATAGAGCAAGTAGACCAAACATCGTTCATCCCAAACATCGTTAAAAGATTAATCCCATTGCTGATCAATTACATTACATAAGATGCCAAGCTGCATGGTTAGCCTGAAGGATCAAAACAGGAAAAGAAAAACAAATATCAAAAAGGAAAAAAGAGGCACAGTCTCTTCTTCCCCTTGAAACTCTAGACCAGAACTTGTTCCTGGCTGAGCCCGCCCATGCTTCTGAAGACAGCTCCGACTTGATATGCACGCCCCAAATGGAAACCTGCGGAGCTCCGGCATGCATTAATAAAGGAGCTGAGTTAACTTGGGTACATCAGTTATCATGTCCCAAATCCAAAAAATAGAAAATATTGTCATCGTTTAAAATGTTCTCCAAAAATCTTATGGGAACTCAGGGAACAGAGGCATTGCAGTAGTACAAATATCTGTGCTGGACGGCTGGATGCAGTCCAAAAACCCAATCTGAAGAAAAATTAAGAAGGCAAGGCTGCAGGGTCGAGTTCCCAACAGCCTCTTAATCTGCCTTCTCTCTCTGTTAGCTGGTAGGCTGGAATTTGATGAGAAAATCTTAGTAACTCGACCCGCGGAATCTCCATTGTTACAGCTGATGCTCCTTGTCTTTCAGCCCTGAAAACAGACTTGTAACCATCCACCTGTTCCAAGACAAGTACTTTCGTTGTCAAACCATTGTCCTCAAGGATTTCTACTATGTCATAGTTGCAATTAGGCAGATCAGAGCATGTCCATTCAGTATTCCAGTCCTTAAACAATGCCCAAACTTCACCTTTCCTTGGGTAGATGTCATATCCGTTCTTACCAGAGGTATCAACTCGCAACTGATGAGAAAAGGAACAGGTGTCATCATAAGCAGTAGATTTCCCATTTTGAACCTTAAAGGTACCACAGCAAATAGGCATCTCCTTGTCAAGCCACTGAATCATGTCTTTAGGTAGTGGGCAGGCGTCAAGCCATGTTATGTACACTTTAAAATCTGGGGGAGACTTGATTTTTCTTATTCGAGCATAGTACTTAGGCAAGCCATCCACATCGCTATATAATGCCCATACCTGACCGGGCTGGAACTTCTCATGGGATTTTTCAGCTTGGAAGTCACAAAATTCCGAATCTGAAATTTCAGAAGGTTCTACGGATGAAGTTGAAGAGGAACAAGGGTCTTCAGCAACATAATCAGAATTCTTGGCAATCTCTTCTTTGCTTGCACATTGACCTGCATTTGTTTGATTAGGTTTCTTACGGATGTCATTCAATCCACCTTGAGACCGATGGCTGCTAATTGAATTTTCTCTTTCTAGTGCAATATTCTTGTCCGGGTCTATACACTCCTCCCTCATGTCAGACCTATTTGTCATAGGCCTCGTGTTCTCTGGAGATATAGGACGTGAACCATTGGATTTCACGTCTGCATTTTCAATTTCTATTTTGGCATGTTCTGCACAAGCATACTCTTGCAGACCAATTGGCAGAGAAGCAGGATCAAGCTCAAATGACCCTTCTGGAACATCTTCCCTTTCCTTACCAGTCATTTTAAATGAAGGTACCATATGGGAAAACCTAAATAATTCATTGAGTGGTATTTGGAACGAATTAACACCTTCCTTTGTTGTACGTTGGAACAAGCATACAAACCCTTTCACCTTAGCAATAAATCCAACTGTAATACCAGTCTCCTTGTTATATTCTGACAGGACTTCAACAAATTCATACTCATATTCTCTATGATTATTTGGCTCAGATTTCCAATTGATATTCCAGTTTTTAAAAAGTGCCCAAGTTTCTCCCTTTTTAGGGTATATCTTGTAAGAACCTTTAATTCTACCTTTTTCCCAAGTAGCCAAATGAGAGAACATAAGCTTATCTTCGGTAAACTGACTTTTTCCTAGTTGGAACTTGCCACACGCAGCGGGCAAGTCCTCGTCTGTCCAATCAATCTCATCTTGGTCATCTGGATTAGGCTCTAGCCAAGTGATCCGTAGCTTAAATCCAGGTGAAACTACTTTCACAACCCGAGCATAGAACCTAGGCATGCCATCCAAATTATCATAGATAGCCCAGACTTGATCAACTGCAAAAAAATCCTCTTTTTTATGCTTGTCAAAGTCACTGAACTCTGGATCAGGGCAATTTAAGAATTCAGGCTCTGGATTGGTCTTATGGATTGTCTTTGATTCAAAATCATCATCAACTTTAGATGTTTCTCTGGTATCATGCACAGGTGATGCTTCTTTTCCATTTTCTTTGCACTCCTTGGCATTATCTTTTCCATTCGCTAAGTTTTCACGAAGAGGGGGCTCTTTTTTCTCAACCTCTTTAGGTTCACTGGCAAAACCAGCCTGCTTATTGGATTTAGATTCTTCATTGCTCTGCTCATTTGAAGTGCCCCTTGACCTTTTAGGAGGGGACACGAAGTCATCATCATCACTTGTATCTTCATTGTAAGCAACCTTATTCTTCTGTCTAGTAGACCTCCGTGGGTAATGGCCTTCAGTAGCTCCAGCATTCTGGGTGGCAGAAAGACCATTGTCTTCTATAACTTCAGTGTCAGTGCTGCTTTCAGTGTCACAACTTTCACTTGATTCCTCTTTGATCTGCCTTCCTCTTTTCCTGTTTCTGCTTCCTGAATCATCAGTCTTTTGTTCCGCAAACTCAGATCTTCTTCCCCCCTCATCCCCAACTCCCATATCTACATTTGCATCTCCCTTTAATGTAGTTTTAGACTTCTCCCCAACCTCAAAAATGCCTCTTGTCCTTGGAACCGTTTCTGATGTAGGGATGCCACTACCAGGATTTCCTTGAAATCCCATACTGGAAGGGGGACTCCAAGCAGTACTTTGTGGGCCTGTGTTTTGAGCACCCTGACCTAGCCCCACTTTCTGTTGGGGAAATACAGGGCGATAACAATTGCCTGTAGGAATACCTCGAGCTTCTAACTCGGATGCAACAAAGGGTTTTTTGCAACTTTGGCAACGCAGAGCCTTGTTCAAAATGTTTGTGTAATATTGATACTTTACACAACAAGATGGGCACATAGTCCAGAAAGTCTGCTGGCCATTGGAGAAGACTCGGTGGACCTGCTGCTGTTGGTACAGGGAGTTTGCGAACTGTGGGTGAGCACCATTCACCAAATTGCTCTGAGCCCCAGGTTGTTTCCAAACAGGAGTGTTTCTACTTTCCTGAGATTGGGGATGCTTTGGCACAACAACTGTTCTCATGGAGTTTCTACGCTTCATGTCATAGGCAGAACGTGTTGCCTGGTCCAAAAGTACTCTCTGGGCTTCCCCAATCAGCTTAAATGCAGCTTCTGCCCCAGAAAATTTGTTTTTATCAGGATGAAGTAGGAGTGCAAGCTTTCGGTATTGCTTTTTAATTGATGCATCATCAGCTGTTTGTTCAACTTGAAGGATAGCATACCAGTCCACCTCAGATCCAAATATCCTCTGCTCAGCAGAACAGTGTACTTCACACACTGTAAGCATCTGGGATATGTTCTCCAGATCTGGATAAAGTTGTTGGGCTCGGAGGGCAATTTTCCGAGCTCCCATGAAATCCTTGTTTTGCATCTTCTTCACTGCAATTTCCTTGGCTCTGATGGCCTCCTCTTTGTTGCAGTCCATGGTTTACAGAGGATATAGAAGTTGCCTGGCTATGCTTCCCTCATGACCTTTTCCACCTCTTTCTCAAATTGTTCAAATCATCATAGGAAGAGAGCAATACATGCTGTGTCTGGTCTCACAGCAAAACTATATCAAGATTGCCCTCCAAGTTAGACACACCTCTTTGGGACCTAACAAGGAGAAAGAAAAAGGGATTACCTCTGAATTTAAACAAGAATTTATTTAGCATTTCATCATCAATCATTTATATACTACTTCATCCCCATACAAAAGAGAGATGAATTCAACAAATGAAACAGTGTAATAGTGTATCCTAACACTCTACAGAAGTGCGAAAAAAGTACAAAAAGAAGTCTGGAACAATCCTTATATGAATAATGAAATAGACAGGACTTAAAACCGAGGATACCTAGAAAAAAAAAAAAAAGCTTCAGATTCCAAAATCTGACTCGAATAGTCATTTTGTTAATTCTCGGAATCATTAAAACAGAGGAAAACTTCAAGAGGAAACATTTTAAACGAAAGAAGAAAGAGAAAGAAAAAAGAACTGCCGCTTGAGCCCCATAGTGCGCGCATCACTCGAAATTCAAATTTCAATCGGAAGAGGGGAGGAGTGAAGAACAAACGACCAATTTTACATCCAAAGAGAACACCATGCTATCAACTGCATGTATGATTCAAACATCTCCGTATTGCAATAAAAGACCCCCGTCACGCTTAGTCAGGAAGACCATCTCAATCCAGGAACCAAAAACGAAGTACCCAAACCCTAATTTTACTAGAATAGCCCAAAATCCTATTCCCACCCTAGATTCCCAGTTGTCCAACAACTAAAAACAACAGCCTAACGGAATATGAAGAACCGCGCCAAACAAATCAACAAGGCTTTCATACAAAATCAACCCTAGAATGAGTCATAGCGAGAAACACACATAAATGCACAACCCATACAAAGAAATTTTCCACAAAAACCCATAACGATAATTCAAACAACAGAGAAAACCCTAGAACGAGAACAAATATGAAGGAAACCTAAGACACACAAAGACAGAAAGATTATTATCAGCAACGAACAAATAGACAGAAATGAAGAGCAGAGAAGAGAAGCAAGCTTACTACTGTCGTTCTGTTAAAGAAACGAAGCCGCGAAATGATTGACGAGATGCGAGAAAATTTTCAACGAGCTCGGGAGGCTGGGGAGGGAGCCCCAACGAGACAGGTCGCAGGGAAAGCACCCGCCCAGCGAGAGAACAAATGAAATTACAAGAAAGTAGAAGAAATACGAAGGTCCTCGATCTTCTCAGTAATTCCTAGCGGCCCCTACCCCTCTTTATAACTACAAACTCTTTTGCAATTATATTTAAAAATATTATAATTACTAATTTGTGCTCTGAAGTAGATCAATCAACGAAGCATGCAAAGTGTGTAGCCTGGCCGGAACGGGATCTGCTCCTCACACGTGTAGCGCCGGAACGGGATCTACTGTGTATTGAGAACATCTCCCGTGAAGAATAACTTGATACCGGATCTGTTACTCACATAGAGCGCCTTACACGCACATCCTACCGTATATTGAGAATATCTTTGCATATGAAGCGCCCAATTGTGTTGTGAGGAGGAGATCCTGTTCCGAATAAGTTATAAATACCGGAGATGTCCCCAATGTATGGTAGGATGTACGTGTGTGGTCGGTGTGAGGCGCCTTATATGAGGAGCAGATCCGGTCTCAGCTCGGCCCGGCCTCTTGGGTTGGGGAGAATTTTCATATATATAAAATTTCATATAGATTTTTTTTTATTTATTAGGGAAGGAATCCACTATGATGTATTTCAAATATTTGCTACACGTTGAGCCAAAATCACCTCGTATCAAGGATTAAGGTATCAATACAATATTTTCGATACGTGACAATATTGTATTCGTATCTATCGTCATGGATACAGGATACGCCACAATTAGATACATATCCTACCAATGGTGCGTATCGGCACAATACGCCTCCATATCAGACCATATCGCATTGTATCGATGGATACAGTTTGATACACATCGATACGGAAGCGTATCCGTGCCTAGTTTGACAAAACTGTATATTGACTACTTTTGAATTGTTTTTCATCTTTAATAAAAATTAAAAATTAGTACTATGAAAACTGAAATAAACAATTTAAGATTTAATTTTTTTAAAAAATTTAATAAAAACTAAAAATTATAAAAATAATATATTTCATCTACCTTAGATGATTTATATATTTTATTTTACACATAATTATATGTTAAAAATAAAAACATAGTTATTATTTAAAAAAATAGGGTTATTATATAAAATACTAACTAAATAAAATTTCCCAACAAAATTAATGGAAAACAGAAAATTATAATTATAAAAACTGAAATGAATAATTTAAGGTTTAATTTCCCTAAAAAATTAATAAAAAATGAAAATTAAAAATAAGTTATTTTATCTACCTTAAATGATTTATTTGTTTTATTTTACAATTATATGTAAAATAAAAGCATTATATGTTAAAAATGAAAACATATTTATTATTTAAAAAATAATTGTTATTTAAATAAAAATACTAAATTAATTAATATTCTCAAAAATTCATAAAAATTGAAAATTATAGTTATAAAAATTGAAAGAGTGATAATTATTGTATGATGTTTGAATGATCTAGAGTCCTGATATTGTTTATTGTAATATTTCTCTTCATATAACCTATTAAAATATGCATTTCTCATGTGTTTATATCTTATCATAAATATTTCAGTTTCTGATTTAGTATTATTAATCTATTTATGTGATTTGTATGCATTTCTCTAACGTATCCATGCGTTTCCAAAGCATATCCGTATTTGTATTTGTATCTGTATCTGATTTATTCGATACAATACCCGATACTAATACTTTGATCATTGGCCTAGTCTAGTGTACTTACACATTTAATAAAATGTATTTATCATCAAAAACCAATGTTATACAAACCATCCCGCAACCAAAACTGTTTTGGCCACCAGTTTTTAGGTCTGCAGTTTGACTATTCAGTTTAAATGGATTGACGATGCAACCGCCCAGTCAGTGGGCCGCTGATCAAGCCAATGGTTTTTAGCCAAAAAATAAATTAACGGTAAAATGAAACCAGTTGCCTAAACAATTTTTGGGTTGAACGGTCCACCCGTTCAAATCAACAATGATTCGAAAACCATGTCAAAGACTTTAACAACCTTAAAAATCAACTGTAATATATCGCTTCACTGGTTTAATTTTTTGCCTCAATCCAGTTTGGGTAGCCAAAGAGCCTGACCATCTGCAGGTTTTGAACCCATACCTCATCGGAGGATGTCGAGTGACTAACTAAACTATTGGGTCAGCAGTTCATTTATAATTGGCTCGAATATTTGAATGTGGGTCCATCCTTTAGAGCCACCGGTAGAGCCATGTATTTGTCAATAAAATTGTTTTAACTTTTCCAAAGCATGCTACATCTGCTTTGATTTTCATGATATCCTGTTTGCAGTGCAATTTAATTTGAACTGGTGCAAAAGGAATGATAGTTTAAATGTTCTGAAATCTGACTGCAAATTTAGCATTCTGTTTTGCTTCCGATTTTGTTTCTTTCAGTGTGGACTGAGGACCATTTAACAACATCTGAAGTAGTTGAACTGAATGACTTGTTACTTGCCTTTTTTTAATGAGTACGTTACTCGGAAGGTTTAGATTCTTTAATATCTAAAACTAAAGTCTGGTTGTATTCCTTCATAACCAAGGTTTAGTTATGAAGGAATACAAATACAAATGTATATAATATAAATATATACAAAACACAAGATTTTACACTCTACAAATTTGTAAAGATAGTGAAGTATCATTGTCATCCATTTCAACTATCATCAAACAACCTCCAAGTGAAATAAAACTTGAGGTAAAGTAAGCCCTGATGCAAAAGTGAACTGGAATTTGCATTTTTCTCATCCCCCCCCCCCCCCCAACCATGCATTTGTATTAGTGCAATTGAAATTGCACTGCACATGAACCGAGACTAAGGGAAGGCTTTGACCAAAAGGAGAGATGAGATGCTGCAACTTAGTATGTTCAATATAAGTCTTAGCTTAAACGGTGGTAGTAAAGGGTCCCATTTGGCTGTAGTAGTCCACTAAAACTGTCACCAACATCACTCGTAAATTGTAATGGTAGTTAAGTGGCATTTGATAATACTTTTCGGACGTTTGAATTTGAAATATTTGTTTTTCAAATGCAATGTTTATTTGGTATTGTATCTGAAATATGATTTGAAAAGTTTTTTCAGATTTAAAATTTTAAGATTCAAACCCGTCACTTAATGTGTTCAGATACGTTTTAGATGTGGCCTAAAGTCAAAAATACCCCCATCCCATTCAACCTCTCTCTCTCTCTCTCCTATCTTCCTGCCACCACTATTGTTCTCCCACCTCCCGCACCCGTGTCCTCTACATCTCTCTTCTTTTGCCTTTTCCAAAGTCAGTCTTGATCGCCAATTCTAACTCCACAAAGGTATGGTTCACCTGTACTAGATCTCTGTTCGGTTTCTGCTTATTTATTTGCTTTGATCTCCATTTAGTTGTTCTTTCGCATCTGATTTTGATTTCTTCAAACTGCACTCTACTGTTTAGTGTGACCGAGATATGTGTTTTCTTTAACAGATTTGACTGATAGGTTTTTGTGTGTTTTTTATTATATTTCTTCAATTTTTAGAAAGAGTTTTGATTTGTCAGTGTGAATGCATTGATTTCGTTGATGTTTTATTTCTTCTCTTATTGATTTCATACATTTTTGCAAAATTATAAATTATTATTATTAATTATTAATTATTTTAATATTTTTAAAAAAATTAATTATTTTTATTAATTTTACTTATGTTATTTATTATTTATTAATTATTTTTATTAACTAGTAATTTTTAATTATTTCATTAAATTTTAAAAATTAATTTAATATTTCATTTATGTAAATTATTAATTATTTTAATATTTTATAGTCATTAATTATTTTTTCATTTTAATAATTTTATTTATTAATTAATAATTTATTATATTTTATTTGTATTATTTCAATGTTATTTTGAAGTTGAAAATTATTTTTATGAGATAATGTGAATTGAATTCAACATTTCAAAATAGTATGTTTTAGGGGTAAAATAGTAAAATCAATGAATTTCAAATGGTAAAGGGTTGATCCAAAGCAAATAAACTTATGAATTTAGAGCCTCTAAAAAGTAAAAAGCACATATGCTTCTTTTTAGACTTTAGACAAATATCTTTTTAATTTTTCATGTTTCATATTTTGGATTTATCAAATGCCACCTTTAGTGTTGACTGCTGCTAATACTTTTAGGTTGAATGCCCTACCTTTCCTTTCGAATCAAACACAACTTTAGTGGTGGTAGTTTATAGGGTAATTCTCATGAGCTTTTTTTTTAATTGAATTGGTACTATCGGTTTTTGTAATTGTTCAAACTGAATCGAATCGATATTGCCGATTAACCACTTGATCGGTTTCAGTTCTTTGGTTTGTGGTTCTTTATATTTACTATATTATAAATATAGATGTAAATATATATACTATATTGTATTGTAAATAATATATGACCGAAAACCAAACCGGTCCTTCAATTTGTCAAAAATACCAATCAATTTGATTAATTGTATTTTTTGGTTTGATTTTATAGATTCGGTTCAATTTATCAGTATTCAGTTTTTTATGAGCACCCTAGTAGTTTTTTTTTTTTTAATAATTAAGCACCCAAGTAGTTTTTCTAAAGTGAGAATAGGCTGGAGTATTATGTTGAATATGTATATATGAATATTATGGAAAGATCTAGACATGCTGGGAATATAATGAAATTCTCACAAATCCCACAGACATCAAATACACTAAATCTATGGTTGACATAATAACTAATAATATTATAAAACTATAAATAGACAAGAAATACATTACAATCTATATAATAGGACATGTACGTATTATACAAATTTATTAATCAGTCCAATACGCATATTATGTATCTCCTTACCAATTTCTACATGTATAAAGCAATTAATATGTTATTGTTTAATTAAGTTAAATTATTAATTGATAATTACAAAATAATATAATTAGTCTAAAAGTATACTAGATTTATGAGAACATAGAAGATCCAATAAACAAATCATAAGTAACTATTTTATTTTATTTACTAAGCCATAAGTCAATTATTATATTTTATTGTCTTTACTTTTTTATATTGGCAAGAAAACAAGTCAACTTAATCTTAAATTCATGCTATCTGATGACTATTAAACTATTTAAACATTACTAATGTAAATAAAGTTAACTTTGTAAATAATATTTTTATTTCTATACATAATAAATTTGTTGTTATTTATTGCAAATTAATTTATAAAAATATAAATCTTAGCTTAAAAATAATATGGAATCCATTAAAATTTCTAAGATACATGTCATATGCAAATTCATAAATTTTAATTACTGAAATAAATATTCTGTTTTAATCATTTTTATTTCTGTAAATTATCAAAAAAATGAAAACCATTTTTACATGATTGGATTTGATAGATGATTCATTTCATTAATATTTATAAAATACTTATTTTATTTTATTTTTTATATTCTGGTTGAGCATTCATATATAACATGATTTATTTAAATTACATGCAGTCTCCAAGTTAAATAAAGGCTACATTATTTCAGGGGCTCATTTGGTTTGCGGGAATAAGGGTCCGGAATCAGAATTGGAATGGGCCACTCAGATTCCAACTATTTGATTGGGTGGAATCGAATTCTCATTCCCATTTCTATGAAATGGCATTCCCCCATTTAAAGAAATAGCCATTCCCTCCCCATCCCTTGGGAATAAAATCCCATTCCAATTATTCTCATTCCAATTCTTGTATGAACCAAACAGACTATGTGAAAGGGCCATTCCAATTCCAAATCCAAAAATCCAAAAGATTTTTTATTCTGAATCTAATTCTAATTCCGAATACAAATGGCCAGATATCCTACTGTAATAATAACATTGGTTTGTGGTGACTGGTGAGTAATCATACTTGTAATTTGAAGAACCTGGCTACAATATTTGCTAATAACATGAGTTGAAGTTTTTTTTAATCTGTATTTAATAAGAAGAGAAAATGGCTAGGCTAGTAATACACCAAACCATTTCACCTGTGCCACATGTCAGTCCCTTTAAAAACTGATCCCTGAATCGGACATATCTATATAGTCTTGTGAACGTGAGTTTGAGTTAAGGCAACCCAAATTGAAATTGCTACCAACGCCCAAAGATCACCTAATCCCACAAAACCACCTTTAGGATAATACACAAGATGCTGATCAGTCAACACAGGGCACAGCCATTCATCCCTTGATGAAATTGATTTAAATGCAACAGCCAAGTGCACTGATACCAAAAACCCTCATGGTAGTTGGTATTGTAACCAAGTACATCGCCTTTTGGTCATAATTTCATTGAACTTCACAGCCCCAAAATTTCCTTCTTGGACTGTCAATAAAGCCATTTTTATATTGTCATTGACCTAAAAATAGTAGCTATCAAAGAAAATAGATTATAGAAAATTGGAGGTCACAAGCAAACATCTTCATCTTAGTCTAGGCTACACAAAGGGTTTCATGCCGAGGGCCATGGGAAAGGCTCTGGATCTGGATGACTTGTTGAATAAATGATACTTGATCTTGTAAAGCTTTAGAATACGCTAGCATTCACTATGCAAGTCAAAATACGATCATTTGTAATAGGCTAAAAGAACCATCAGAAAGTCCTCTGTCCCCATAAACATTGACAATTAAAGGGTAGCTTCTTGTGACAATCACATCACAAGGACACTAAATGAAAAAGTTTAGCTCATTAATTAATTAATAGTACATTGGTGTAAATAAAAAACCCGGCACTATGCTTCTCCAAGGTTGTACTGCATACTCTGCCAAAAAGATACCATCAACAAGAATAAATAGAGCCCTAAATCAGGAACTTGTCACAAGAGCAACCAACCAGTTCACCGGCCTCCAATTATCCTCTGGTCAGCCTGCAAAATATGCCTCAGTTAAATTTAAGCACTTAACATAGCAATGGAGTGGCAATTTCATTCGATTTTAGGACCATCCTTTGGACCTCTCTTATTGTTTTAAGGGAAAATTCCACTTTAGTACCCTGAACTTTGGGGGTAGTGTCAAGTTAGTACCTGAACTTTTCAAACGTGTCACTGCAGTACCTAAGGCCCTGTTTGGCAATGTTCTCACCTGTTCCTATTTTTGAGGAATTCTTACTCTTCAGGAACAACATTGGCATTTGGCAATTTGTTCATTGAAAATGGATTTTTGTTCTATAGAAATAGAAATAATGTTTGGATAACTAAACTATTTCTTGCCTGTGTTTTGAACTGTAAATTTTCCATCATTCCACTATTTAAGGTAAACAGTAGAAGTGAACAACATAATTACAAACATAAAATAAATAAAATGGAAATAACTCGGCCACTCCTAACAAATGTTATTAGTTTTGATGAACGAATGGTGTTGCTTTTTTGGAATTTGGAAATAGTAGAATATTTGTGTAAGAATTAGTAGAATTAACTATAGAAATAAGTTGTAAATACTAGAGTATTTGGTGCATATTCAGGAAGTTGGAAAGTCAACAATGGTGTTTCTGGTCTTGTTTAGGTGTTTAGGGGTCGTGCTGTGTTAGTCTTTAGTTGCATGTGCTTGGTCCTTAGCCTTTAGTCTTTGTCAAGTGTTTCTTGTTATGCTCTGTTTCCTGTGGGTCTGTTTTGCTCTCTGTGTTTTTCTTTTATATTCTACTATTTCCATTCTCAACTATCAATAGATAATTAATGGTAGATTTCTAACAAACTCACATAAAACCAAACTGACTCTCCCAACTACCAAGCAACAGAAGTCGTATAAATCAATATTGCAAACAAATTTCCTTGTAATTACCATCTATAGAATTTTTGTTAAATTTTCCAAAATGAAAAACTATTGCATACCTCATTTAAAGGACTTTTGGTTGAATTCGCAAAACAAATTAAACAAACAAGGCCATCAGAAAACCTTTCAGCTGAGCTTCCTTTACCTCCAAAACCACAGATTAATCAGCCATGGAAAGGCAATAAATGACAATTTTCCTAAACATGGGTACACTTCAAAGGTCTACCTTGGTCCCATCCTTCAATGTTATAGTAATATCTCCCTATTCACCAATAAAATGTGGTACCACTTGAACTTCCTTGATCACTTTGTAATAGAAATTTCTCCTGTCTTGCCCCATTAGTAATGGGTTTGCTTTTGCTACTTGTACATGTTGGTTTAGAGAGGAAGTTGGTGGAGGATAGTTTAGTGGACAGATTAGAGGAGATTAGCAGGGTTTGGGGGGTTGAACTTGCACAAGGGTTGGAAACAACTGGGGTGGAAGCCATTGTTGGATTATTTGTTTAAGAGAAGAGTGTGTGGAGACTGACATGCTAAATATCCATTATCTCACCTTGCTTGTAATGTGTTAGATTCTCTGATTTGGGAGAATAATTACGTTTTAAGATTTAAGAACTAGCTCCAACCAAAACAGGTTGGGAGAAATGCAGAGTTATCTACTAGTGTTTTAAGCTAGCTATCGTTAACTCTATCTCTTTTTTTTTAATCAATATCGTTAACTCTCTCTCTCAAAACAAGGATTGGGAGAACTACAAATCGGAGGACCAAAAAATAGAGCATTCACACATCTACAACAAAGAAACGGCAAGAAGGAACTGTGTAAATGATTTTGGTTGAAAAAAAGTTGTCGGAGATGTGTTTCCGACCATTCACTGTCCTTGACTCAGCGTTCACCTCCCTGGGTTGTGCATTGGTAGAGATGAGGTCGAAGGAATGATGAATGAACATTATGGCTTAGAGTTTATTATTTCGAGCAGAATGACAAAAATGCCCCTACTCTCACGTGAGAATGTGGCACACATTCGTAACTAATGAGGGACATGGGAAGCACACATTTCCAAAGAACGTGTTGTTGGAGAGCGTCGATTGGTCACTCTCAAAGAACGCATGCTTTGGGTGTTGTTCTCACACAAGAATGGCTCGTTTTTTCGTTTTATTTTTGCCAAATGTGTTTTTGTTCTGCAGGAATGCCATAAATAGCATAAACACTCTCGTGAAACATTGCCAAACAGGGCCTAAACTTTCAAAAAGTGTCAAGTTGGTCCATGTCGTTAACCGGCCATCAATTATCTGTTGAAAATGTCAAAACTACCCTTCAAAAGAAGACACTGTTCATTGTCTTCTACCTTGAGACTGAACCAGTTATCTTCAAAGAAAAAGAGAGAAAAACACGACATATGATAGAGGGAAACAATAACTGAAAGCAAAGAAATAACTAGACAAGAATGTGTTTCAGATCTAAAGGTAGATGACAATGACTTCATTAGTCTAGAATCTCAAACACCTCAGCCAGTTCAGTCTCAAGGTAGAAGACAATGAACAGTGTCTTCTTTTGAAGGGTAGTTTTGACATATTCAACAGATAACTGACAGTTGGTTAATGGAAAGGACCAACTTGACACTTTTTGGAAGTTTAGGTACTGCAGTGACACGTTTAAAAGTTCGGGTACTAACTTGACACTACCTCCAAAGTTCAAGGTACTAAAGTGGAATTTTCCCTTGTTTTAATGATACATCTTTTATATGTGGATAGGATATATAATCAGGTAGCACCAAGGATCTTATTCTCAGGGGTCACCTTTCACTTTAGAAGGTGACAATTGTTCTTCTGGTTTTATCTAAAAGTTACCGTTTCCTATAAAAAAAGGGTCTTATTCTCTGATATGTGTATGCATGTGTAAACATGTGTATGTTTATGCTTCAAGGAATGAAAATATCAATGGTGAATCACCATAAGCCTTCACTATTAATATATAAAATTTTGCCCATTACCATTGGTTTATCCAATAAAGAAAAAGGGCAGCCCAGTGCACGAGGCTCCCACCAATGTGGGGTCTGGGGAGGGACAGATGTACGCAGCCTTACCCTTACACATACAGAGAGGCTGTTTCCAAGATTTGAGCCCTGGTCATCCAGGTCGCAATGGAGCAACCCAACTGTTGCCCCAAGGTCCACCCATATCATACTGAGGGATCAGATCTCTTGGCCATTTAAGACATAAGGATCCGATGCTGGAAGGAGAAAATCTCGTGCATTAACTTATCTCATCAAAAAGAAAAAGGAGAAGGATTAATAGCTGACTCCCAAATGATCAGGTGATCTCGTGATCAAGAGGTTAAATTCTATACTGAACTCTGATATAAACAGCATTACATTAAGTAGAAAACCATTGTTATGCTATTCTAAATTCTAATGTGAGAACTGGGTGGAAGTTTTCTGCATTTAGTAACCAAATAGTATATAGGCCAGCAAGATGTTTATTGACATATTAAACAGCCCAAAAGGTTAAAAGCACTACTTCGCTTTTATGGTCACATTTTCAAAGCTTTTACCTATTTAGTAAAATTTGCAACTAACATAAATTTATTGATATTGTATCCTTTTTATGTCTAATTATGATATATAGAACTTACCAATTTTCCCAACCAAGAGAGCAATACTAAGGAAAAATATAAGGCAGCTACGAATTCTTTCTTGTCTCTCTATCATGCTCTCTCCAGGGATTTAGAGCCTCTCTGACATCTTGAGCTTCTGGAGAGTTTTCCCAAGCTCTCTTCTCTGACTCCAAGACAGTCACCTTGTCATCTGCAGAGAAAAGGAAAATGTCAGTCTAGTTTTCCTGCTCTCAAAGCTAAGCTTCGGCCAGGAGTTAATAAGTCCTAAGGACCAGTGTCAAATAAACATTTTCATCCACCACTTTAATGTATTTCACATTTTTGTACAAAAGAGAGTTACTCCTGAAAGAGTCTCAAGATAATTCTTATTAAGTGATCTACTTAATGTCCATTTAAGATGCATGAGGTTAATTGAAAGGAGAACAATATTTTTAACATCAAAATCATGGGGAGGTCACTGTAATTTCAGAAACTTCAAGAATCCTTTTTACATTTTGGAGTGAAGGTAACTAGGATATTTCCCAAATAAGCAAAAGGGAGGTTTGTAACATTGTTCACAAGTTAACCAATAAGAAGTAGGAGCATGTAATGTAGTCAAGGCAACTGAGTTTACCATACTGTCAAAGGAGAGTCATAAATTAGTTTTACTTTGACATAGTGCCTTGATTTCTCTAAACATCATGAGAAATAAAACTGTAAATGCTTTTAGAGAATACAAATGCACATATGAAAACAAAGAAGATTATAATTAAAAGCTAAGAAGAAAAGTCTAATACTGGTCTTGGGAAATAACTAGTTCCAAAGTAAGTCAGACAATCTGAAAATGGGTTTGAAGCCTGACTAGGATAGCCCAGTGCACAAGGCTCCCGTCAATGCAGGGTCTGGAGAGGGACAGATGTATGCAGCCCAAGAGGGATCAGTCTGTGATTGAATTTATTAACCATCATATTGGCTTATACATTCGCCCGAGAGGAATCAGTCTGACTTCAAAAGAGGAATGAAAACCAAACAAACATGTAAGAGCAATTAGAGCAATATCTTAAAATCCAAATATGAAAAGATTGAGGAAAAAAAAAGCATAATAAGAGCTCATAAATCTAGTTTATGTGATGTTTGTTGGTCCTAACTCCTAATGGCAGAACTGGGTCAAAATATGTGGCGTCACCATTTTCTTGGTGCCAGTATGAATTTTCTCAAATGGGTTAACATTTTTCAGGAATGATGAACTCATCAACATAAATACCTTTAGATATTTATCAACACCTCATTGTGGCTGGATGAAGAGATAGCTGAGGTAATACACTGAAAAGCATTGTTGCTTGGACATGGATATGGGGCCCAAGAGTCTGACTCGGCAAGATGAGAAAATATGGACTCACAGACACATCTATGTAAAAGAATATACTATTGAATTAGTTCATATTTTTTGCATTCTAACATTGTCGGCAAAAAATGCAGCAGAATGGCATTCATCCTGTACGTTAGCTGTTTATTTATGCCAAATA
This sequence comes from Nelumbo lutea, assembly GCF_056320005.1. NCBI lineage: Eukaryota > Viridiplantae > Streptophyta > Magnoliopsida > Proteales > Nelumbonaceae > Nelumbo > Nelumbo lutea. The sequence goes on along the minus strand of NC_142687.1, from coordinate 89,501,395 downwards.
AACTGGGGGATAAAAAGGAAATATCACATGGAAGATTCCTCAAGAATCAGTGGAGTGTCAGACTCTGATGTGTGTCCAATATGGCACATTGTCTAATTAGGAGAGTACATGCAACACTGCTCAAAAGCTTTGTTCTAGGCATGGAAATTTATTAAGATTAGTAAATTTTCCACGATCATGAGGAGGTGAGTGAAGTTAGGTTATCCTTGTCAGACAACAGGGATGAAATATCTTGTTAAGATGCTCTCAGTAATCTGAATCAAGGTGACTACCTCTCTCAAGATGGCTATGCACTTAAAAGGTGGTTCCACCTAGCCCTGAAATAGCAAGATATGGAGAATTGACTTGATCCAAGTATCCAACGGTCATTAAGTATCAACATCATTAGAGACTTGCAAGCAAAAAGTGGAAAAAGCAGAAAATAAGATCAATTCATCGTCCGTGAATTTGGATAAAATCAGTTGGCCAACCAGTTACAATGGAACATGGATATTTTGTTGTACATTAAAAATTAAACAATAAAATCCATATTTGTTGAGTAAGAAAACAAGCTACATTTAATAGTTTTTTTTTTTTTATCAATAACACAATTCATTAATTAATTACAGGAATAATTACAAAGAGGAAGACAAGCTACATTTAATAATCTGCATGCATTTCATTATATATCTGGAAAGAAATAACAATAAAGGATACAATGGCAGAGCCAGAATATGCCAATAAGTCAACAACAGATTGAGAAACCCACTAAAGATCTGAAGCACATAATGTGAGGCATTAGGATTCTAATTGTAGAAACTCCATGTTAATAGTATCAGGAAATAATTCATGCTTGAGCAACCATTTTGAATTTGGGATTGAGGAAGATAGTTTTGACTTGGAAGTTCTGACACATCCCATGTCCATAACAATTACATTGCATATTTCAAGTTTCAGTTTCTAGTTGTGCAAACTTCACCATAGTATCGGGAAAGAATCCATGCTTTAGCAACCACTCAAAATCTAGGATTAAGAAGAGATATACTGAATTGTCAAATCTGACACATACCACACATGCATAACAGTGCCATGTTAAAAAAAAAAAAACACGCATACCTTAGGTAACACTAAGTATCCAGTATCATGATACCTAACTAGTGATATATTGCAACATTTTAAGCTTTGTTATGCTTTAGCAACCACTCAAAATCTAGGCTGAAATGGCAAATCTGACACATATCACACATGCATAACAGTGCCATATTAAAAAACACACATACCTTAGGTAACATTAAGTATCCAGTATCATGCTACCTACTAGTGATGTATTGCAACATTTCAAGCTATGTTACCTGGATACAGCAAGAACACGGCTGGATACAGTATCAGATATGGAATTTATGCTAAAATTCAAGTATCTAGCATGATAAGACACCCTCATACAGGCATTCCGGTATCATAGAGCAGTCTATTGTCTTATCATTCAGTATGAATTATTAACAAGTTATCAAAAGTGCCTAAAACTCAATAACTCAAATATTGGATTTCTTTTCCTTTTGGAAAATGTGTTATTTTTCCTCTCCTTTGCCTTTCTTTGACTATTTTAATCTCCAACTGTTCTTTTAATTCTACCAGGCTCATCATTCACTCAATGATAGTGAAACAGGAACTCTCTCAGGTTTCTACAATACTGTTACAAATGCACATCTACATCTATGAGTTTAAATATAACTAGGCCCCTATATGCTTCTGCTTCCACGGTGGGAGTTTTCAGCCTCTGTCATACTCTCTTCCACTTTGACATTACATTCTAGGTATTTGGGTCCATACTCATCGAGTTATAAGTATACTTGATCTTAATATTTGCAGTTTAACCAGCTTTGCGGGGTGCACCTTATTCTAGTTGCTGACATCAATATTCGACGTGGACATTGAATAATACAAGTTAACTTACAAAGAAAAAGGACAATAATCTACGAATCAAATGAGTAGTAACTACTTATAGTACCATTTGTTTCGAAATCTCCGTCGTATGCATATTACTATTGAAAATGGATAGAATTAGAATTCGGAGTTTAAAAATTAAAATATAGTCTAGGGTTCATATCTGACCATTTCGATTCTACACAGGCAGTTAAAACAAAGAAAATTTAAATCGGGAAAAAGGAAGGGAATGATAAAATGGAACACTTGAAGCGGTAAAGAAAGGAGGGTTCTCACACAGAAACCAGTTTGGATCATAAAGAACTCCATTGAAGCTCCGATCAAGGCCGAAACAGCTGCAATCTTCAAATACCAATCCAGGAACTTCATCTCCAGCGATGAATCACTTGAAAGTAACAGAAAGGAATTGGAGATACCGGGGAAGGATTTTCAGGGAGTCGAGAATCGAGTAGCTCGTCGTTTCCCTCCACCACGCCGCCGTTCACTTAAGCGTACAGACTACAGAGCGATAGAAGGCACCTCAATTGAATTGAAAATGGATTTTTGCTTCCATAGTTTTGCCGTGTGTGCTTTGGCGAGTAATCTGCTGCTAACTAATATGTGTATTACAGGCTACACAACCAATCACGAGTAAAGAAGCCTGTAATACGCGCGCAAGTCGCAACAGATCCCGACGCTGTGTTTCGAGCCCTTTTTTGATGCTTGACCCAACTTTTTGACCGTACAACCTATTTAAAGTTTGAGTAAATTCCTCCCTAGTTAATTTCTGATAATTTCGGTTTAGTACCTTACTCAATTATGCTGTTTACTTTTCCCTCAGTCCCTTGCCTTTTCTGACATCCTTGCACCTACACTCCTCCCGTTAGAATCCGCTAATGAAAAGGATAAAATGACTAAAATACTGCCGTTAGTTTTGTTTTGTTTTTATTTTTATTTTTTTTCTTTCCAAATTCACCCCTTACTCCTTTATGCTAATTTCTGGTTTGCTTCTTCGGTTCTTGCTTGCTTACTAAAAGAACGAACTAAATAGGGTAAATTACAAATTCACCCCTTACTCCTTATACTTTAATATGCAACAAAGACCTCCTAACCTTTATCTTACAATAAATACCCCTTTTGACCGTTAAGTCTGACAAAAGGTATTAAATTACCCAAAAGTAACTATAATTGTCATCGTATAAAACTAAAGGTGAAAAAATGCCTTACGTTTGTGGAAGCTTTAAAAAATAATTTTTTCAAATGGTAGGCGTGCACAAAAACCGAAATCTATTTTTACCATTCTCGATGCGTACAAAAGAGCAAGAGAGAGTGGCACCTATATGACAACATTTATTGAATAAACACTCATGAAACCAAACACCCTCTTTCTTTAGATTATGCTTTGTTTTTTTTCATAATAATTGGTTCTTCTTGTCCAAAGTCTCAACTGAATGAACATTGCAGAGAAAGCAAGTGCCTAAGCAACTAAGCTTAGCAAGCGTTAAATTAAAAGAACAGAGGAAAAGGAAAATGAAAGAAATACCCTTTGATGAGGGCGGATTTGGCCCTCTAATAACCTCATGAAACATGGCATCCCGAAACAACTGTACGACACCCAAATGCCACATAAGCAATGATTTGGAGTCCCATATCGTAGTTCGTCTTCGCCCTAACCTGGCGACCTGCCTTTATCGCTGACCTGTCGACCTCGACCACAACTTAGATCGGCTTGCAGCGCCTCGTCCAGGGATGACCTGTAGCACCTCGTCACCGATCGAAGTGACCTCGACGCAAGGCGTAACCTCTCTCGAGGGCTTTTTGACCTAACTAAGGACTAGGCGGTGACCTACGAGATGTGCTCGCCAACAAATTCGGCATGCATACCTCGACACTCCTAGGTTTCTCTGAAGTTGGCCCGCATGCTGAATGTTCCGGAAGATGGTCAACGTGCATAGAGGTTACCTCTAAGGATTTCAGATCGATAAGACACGACCTCTCGGAAATCTCGGATGTGGTGTGTGAAGCCTACATCAAACAATGGCTATATAAAGGCACCAACCCCAATGACATAGGGTACGCACGATTATTTGCTCACTGGCTTACTAGCATACAAACTTTAATCTTGCACAACCCAATATTGATTTAAGCATCAGAGTGACCTTGTCGGGTTAGCCACCTTGGGTTCTCTAATCTACTATTTTGCAGCTTGGTCCAGCTCATCGCGCAACTGGAGTTCAGATCATCTTCCAGCTAGGAGTATCTAGATCGCGCACCATCAATTGGCACCGTCTGTGGGAAACACTACAAAAGTTAAGTTTTCATCTTCTAAAAAGCTAAGTCCTCATCTTCCAGAAAGCTAAGATCTTGCCTTTTAAATATTTAAGTTTTCACTCTCTAATTTCCATTTTTATGAACTAAAAAGCATTTTTGAGAAGCACCAACATCTAGAACAAATATCAATTACTAGGGGGAAAGAACATCTATGATGAACCTTGAGAACTCCTCTATGACAATCAGACAAATTTAGGCTGAACCCAGCATTCCCAGAGCCCCAGATAAATATACCGCTACCACATGTGAACGCCTCTCTCCTTGCGGTAGAACTATCATCGGTTCCCGCCAGGATTGAAGCGTGGAAAATCTATGAGATGAAGCATGAATTTTCAGATCTGAGCATGGGAGAAGCCCGATGTAGATAGCAGCAAAATGACCTCAGCTCTTCCTCAATAGCAATCAGCCAGGATGAGCCTCATCAGCCCTGTTTTGCGAGGTCGCCTCTACAAGTTGAGCTCTTCGTGGCTCCCGCAAGAGCCAGCGGCCAACGGACTGCATGGACGCCCTTGCAGGTCGAGCCTTCCAAGGCTCCTATGCGAGCTGGCGACCTAAAGTCAATAGTGCTGCCCTCGCAGGTCGAGCTCTTAGTGGCTTCTTGTAGGAGTGGATGACCAACATCACTACGAGGCTGATGCAGTGAAGCCGTGGCCCCGAACTACTGACTCACACCAACAACAGCTTTATGTATCAACAGTCCTCGCATCGGGGGGCAGAACATGTACGTTGTGGTCTCGCAAGCACTCACCTAGGAAGATAATCCCACGGGATGACGTAGAAGCATCCATATGAGAAGTTACTACAAAATGACCACCCACTTAGGTGGAGAGGTCAGGCTGCACGTCAGCTAAATAATATTGTGGGGAGTGGACAATGAGTCGCTCCCAAAGTCCAAGGGCCACGATGCCGAATAAATAGTGACCTTGGTGTTAAACATGAATAAGACCCAGTCACCTCTTCGGCATGGGCAGAATAAAAAAACAGTTCACGTTCATCCCCATCGGTGTGCAGATAGGTCGGGTACATACCGTTCCGCTTCAGCCTCATCAGTGTGCAGAAGAAGAAAGAGAAAAAGAAGCGAAGGAAGGAAGACTAATTCAGCACAAGAAAGAGAAACAAAGAAAATACTAGACCATGATAGACGCAAACTTGGCCAATCTCTTCACAATAGACCTCCACCTCGGTTTTAGGTTCTGCATTGAACTCGCTGGCTACTCTTTTGAAAACTAGCTTGAGGGACACTGCGTCAAATTCTACCTAGGTGGAACAACCTAATAAAGCAGTCACACAGAACCCCTTATTGAGGACGACATGATGAGCTTTGCTCTTGAGGTACTTAGTTGGATTGCAGAACCCCTTGATGGTTGCATCCCTAATAAGGTAAATGTCCTCAGGGTACTTGTTCCACCTCTCCTTAAGCGGATGAATTTGCTCTTGTGCCCCGATAATCAAGACTATGAGGTCCTTGTAAGGCTGCAAACACTTGGACTCTTCTGACTTGAGGAGCAAATTGGATTGACGCCAACGACTACGAGCTCATCAAACAGTCATTTTAGGACAAAGGAACAGTCTACTCCCTTCACTGAGATGCCCTAAGCTCGGGAGTGGGGGGCAATTGATGAGGACGGATTTGGCCCTCTAATAACCTCATGACACATGGCAACCCAAAACAGCTGGACGACACCCAGATGCCACCTAAGCGATTATTTAGAGTCCCAAATCTTAGTTCATCTTCGCCCTGACCTGGCGACCTCGACGACAACTTAGATAAGCTTGCAGTGCCTTGTCCAGGACGACCTATAGCACTTCGTCACCGACCGAAGTGACCTCGGCACGAGGCGTGGCCTCTCTCAAGGGCTTGCTGACCTAATTGAGGACTAGGCGGTGACCTGCAGATGTGCTCACCAACAATTTCGGCATGCATACCCCGACACTCACAGGTTTCTCTGAAGTTGGCTCGCATACTGAATGTTCCGGAGGATGGTCAACGTGCATAGCGGTTACCTCCAAGGATTTTGGATCGGTAAGGCACGACCTCTCGAAAATCTTGGATGTAGTGCGTGAAACCTACGCCAAACAATGCCTATATAAAGGCACCAACCCCAATGACACAAGGTACATGCGATTATTTACTCATTAGCTTACTAGCATACAAACTTTTAGCTTGCACAACCCAGTACTTACTTAAGCATCGGAGCGACCTTGTCGGGCTAGCCACCCCGGGTTCTCTGATCTACTATTTTGCAGCTTGGTCCAGCTCGCCGCACAACTAGAGTTTGGATCATCTTTCGACTAGGAGTATCTAGATTGCGCACCATCACCCTTCATCACCTCTTGCCAGATATCCACTGTGTATAATTTTCAAAATCCTCCAACTCAATAAAATTCTTCCCATCTTTGATGAATATTTCTTATGGAGTTTTTAATGGAGGAAACGTAGTGTTGCAATCAGAGATAAGAAACAATCAATATTCTATTTTTTTCTTTCTGATTTTATGCCTCACAAGACAAACTCCTGTGGAGATCAAATCAGCCCCCCACAAAGTTCCACAGCACATCCTTGCCATGTACTAAGAAAATCTCCCGATGATAATATCAGAAATGATGATATTGACTATGGATCTCCTGTCCACACAAACTTTGCCCACGTCTACCCACAATGTACTACCCTCCGTGAATTGGGAACATCTCCCCCTACAAAATACTATATAAGAGGATGAAATGTTCTCCATGTGTGACTGTGATGTTATGTGGGAAGTCGTGAGCAGAATTTGTGTGAAGAGGTAATCCGAACTCAATATCATCATCGGAAGAAGTTCTCAATACACGGCAGGAATGTGCTGTGGGATGTAGTGGGGGCAATCTTGTCGGGGGTTGATTTGAACTCAGTCCTTCAACCCAATTTCAATTGAGGAAAAATTATTCAAATGCATATGTTAATGGAGCGTTGCTCCTAGCAAATGGAGCCCACCTACGACCAAGAATAGATTCTTGCCAAAGAATATATTGCTTTTAATTGTTGGAGGAAAGTAAGAATTGCAGAACACCCAATGCTAGGACCAAGCCATAAGTGGACATTTTCGAAACAAACCAGACTGCGATTGATCAAAACTACAGAACATGTGAGAAAGTTAAGAAGATTTCTTTTGTTTATCATCATATTCTCATTAATACTCTTCACAATGAGTATTGACCAAAACTGGTAGTGCAAGAACATAACCTCAGAAGATTTTCCTTTTTCTTTGCAATTCTAGAACTATATAATTGAAAAAAAAAATCAAAAGAAAAAAAAAAAGACCAAAACGAAACAAGAAAAGATCGAAACAGAAGCTAGAAGGATTAGAAATCAGAAACAGAACATCACAATCATCTCTGCATCTCTCCTCACGTATGTATTCTTTAAATCCATAACCCAGGTGCACACATGCAAGAATGGTAACCGGTGTCATCAGCAATATGAACACAGTATAAACAGTAAAAAGAATAGTTTGGGCATTTAAAAACTTTAAACGGTCATATGAAAATCTTTTTCGAAATTAACTGATAATACTAACGGAGGTGGCTCATAGTACGGGGGGATGATTTTCAAAATCGGACCAGACCGGACGGTCAGACCAGAAAAATAGGGAACCGGTAAGGTGATCGGCTTCATTTTTCTCTAAAACCGGGATTTATCAAAAACCATTGATTTTGGTCAGCAAACCGTTGACTCGAGCGGTTAACTGTTCAAATCATCTGAACGGTTTTGACCTTTTTTTATTTTTTTCAATTTTTTTTTTTTATTTTTATTTTGTTAGAACAAGCCAACCATTCGGTTCGAATGGTCAGATCGTTCAACCCGATAACCGGACCCCTGACTGGTTCAGTCTTCGAGTCGGTTTTAAAAACCATGACGGGGGCCTTTGTAATTTACCCAACTAAATACTATTTCTGTACATAACAAGGTTCAAAATATCGATACGCCCGATATGCCGGTATAGGTTTATCGAGCGAATCGATACCCTTTTTTTTTTTTTTTTTGCAACCGGTACAGGGGGCTGATTTAGGTCTCCTCCGTCCTCTGGACTAGTTAGACCCCCGATACACCTACTATACGGGCGTATCGGAGGGGTGCCAGAACGATACGTGGCTAATACGGGCCGATACATGCAGATACTTCGAATCTTGGTACATAATGCAATGTTTTAAAAAAAATGACATGGAATTGGAACCCTTTGTAATTTATTTTATTTTTTAATTAAAATAAAAAATGGCCAAAAACCGTTAAATGGGTTGATGATTTGGCCACCCGAATCAACGGGTCAATCAATTCAATGGTTTTTAGCCAAGAACTGGATTTAGGTAAAAGAGAACCAATGCCTAAACAGTTCACGACTAGACCTGTTCATGGGTTGGACCGGGCTTTGACTCTTTATTAACAAAAAAATGTTAGGCCCGAACCTGAGCCCGGCCCGACCAACTGGCCTACAACTTGGGCCCGAGCCCGGCCCTGATAAAAAGCTCGAAGCCTGAGCCCGAGCCTGAAGCCCGACCTAATAAAAGAAATTCAAAATTTTCCCTATTCAAATGGACATTTTCTATTTTAATTTAGATGTTTTTTTCCCCTATTTAAATGAACAATGGGCCTACATGTGAATTAACAATATTGTCAAATCAAAAAATTTATTCAAATGGACATCACATAGGGTTTTTACTTAGGTTTAATTATAGGTCAGGCCGGGCTCGGTTCGGGCCGGGCTATTTTGGCAAAGCCCGAGCCTGACTTGAATTTTATGCAGGCCGGGCTTTTTGGCCCGAGGTTAAGTCCACGGGCCAAAAAGCCTGTTCAAACCCATCTGGGGGTTGGGCCGGGCCAGGCCAGCCCATCGGGCCACTTGGCCCATGAACAAGTCTATTCATGGCCCAACCATCAAGGTCAATGGCAATTTGAAAACATTGAGATAATGAGAAAAAAATTGAAACCAAATATCTCTTAAGTGGACATGGAGAAATCATTTCAGAAAACAAAGCCCAAATTAAATTACAACATCCAAGATGCTCCGTTTGATGAGAGCAGTGAGAAAGGATAAGGATTGGCTATGGAGATCGGATTCAGTCACGACAAGCCCATTCTCACACCATTTCAACAGTCTCTTTTAATCTTAGATTGAGAATATCTCACCATGAAATAAAATATAAAAGTACGGAATTATTCCAAATGCAATACTGTTTGAAAGGAATCCTGGTTGGGTGAGGGCAAAGCTCATTCCAACAACATTTACAATCTTTCGTTAGGAATATTTCCATACTTATATAATTTATTTTATGAAAAATATTTTAAGAAGCCGAATTCATTTGAACGGGCTTTGCACCGACTGAAGCCGAACTCATGGCTATGTATTTCCTTGAACAGCTTGAATTTGTTATACCTGCTTCGAAGAAAGGATTCAAACTTGAGGTTGGTCCGTCGATGATAAAGGTGTTTGCATCCGAGATATGAAATCGAAGCCAATCAATTGTCTATTTGTCAGGCACTACATAATAGTATAATACCAAGAGCAGCATTCCTAATGTTGGAGGCCACCTTTAATTTAATGAAGATGATATTGACACCGAGAAATCTTTGCCGAGGCTGAAGATTAAACTAAATTTATTCTTGAAGTTGCTAAAGAGTAAAGAAGCACCCTAAACAGAATTTTAGTGACATAATGCTTTTGAAGAAGCCTAAACTAATAATGCCCCATACGTTTTTAATTTTCTATTAAGTTATTTATTGGGGTAATATACTTATTTGGGTAAATGTATTTTTTCATTTTTTAGGTAAATAATATAATAATCATTTTAATCATAAAAATTCATTATTAAAAGAAATAATTTCGTTCCATTGAAGTGTTGGCAATTTTTCCCTGGACTATATTTGGTTTGAAGGAAAAGTAGGGAAAGGAAAGGAAAAGAAGAGAAATCTTTACAAATCTTGTATAGGTTTCCTTGCATTTTCCTTTCTTTCCTTACTTTTTCCTTCAAATCAAACATAGCCTTGGTGAAAAAATTATTTATCGCCACTTAACCAAATAGAAAAAATAAATTTTCTGTTGACTATACATAAATCTAAAAAAGGAGCATGGACATTGACTAAATCTTAGTCATCGAAAACAAAATTCCTAAGAATTATGGTGAAGTTATTGCAAATTGTCTAATGCTGCAATAGTCGAGAAAATTGATAATTAATGCACTACTTTGCTACTTAATTGATCGGTAAATTTGGTGGTTGAAGTTGTAAAAACTAATTCCATGCTTGTTTATATTTTTCAAGAATTACAGCTACTTGAGCAGAGTGATTTGCATTTTGCTGGAAAGCAAGCTTCTGTAACTCGAGCTTGGTTCTGGACATATCCGTTTTTATATAGTTTCTCCATTTTCTTCTCATCATCAACAGCTTCTTATTCAAGGGATTATTGAATGTATTGTTGGTTGGGCGTATCAAGCTCCAAATTACAAACTAATTTAGATATCTAAGCTTAACTTATGACTATAGTCTATTCATGTGGTTTTGAAAATTATGTATCTGTTTGGAACCGTTGCTGTTGTTTCAGAAAACGGCATCACATCAGTGCCATGTAGGAAAAAATGGTGCTCCAAGAAACATCCTTCTGCTTTGGAACTATTTTTTCATAAAAAACGGTGTTCCAAGCCATGTCTTGGTGCAATGCCAAATTTAATGTTTCCTGGAACTGTAGCTCGTTGCTGCCAACAGGGCAATGATGTGGTAGTGGATAATGAGTAGAAGTACAAATAATGTTTCTTGGAGCATTAATATCAAACAGAAAAATTTGATATTGCTCCAGGAAATGTTCTATTGACAACAACAACTCCAAACAAAAAAAAAAAGGCACCATTTTACTACAACTGCAGCATCCATGCAAAACATATACTATAATGATGCGACTGAAATTGAAAAATTCCTAGAAACTCCACTCTAGAGTTGATGACCATTCTTTTAGTTTGATTCCTATAGTTGAACTTTGAAACAATAACCGTATATCTTCTAGCTATAGAGAAAGAGTTGCATCAAGGGAATCATTGAGTATACATATGAAAGAGAGTGGGTTTTGGCGATCAGGATGTGCAAAACGTAATTTTTTGGTTCCCTAATCCATTGTGGGATCTACCGGTGCACACCAACATATGGTCATCAAACGGTGGGCATGCTTGACATTTTCAAAAAAAAAAATTAATTAATTAATTAAAGAATGGCATCATCATTTTCTACTACCACTTTTACGTCGAGATAACAGAAAGGGATATAGATGCCATAGTGTAGAAAAGGCAGGGAAGGACAGTGTGCATTAGCAAACTGAACCGAAGTTTTGGTTAATCGAATCAGTCGATTTGGTATTTTAAAATAACTGAAAGTATTGCTCCGGTTTCGATTAACCAAAATAAAAAATTGGTGATTAATCGAACCGACTGGTATATATTTTATGTATATTATATATATTATATATTTTGTATACATTATAAATTAATAAATATGTATTATATATAAATATATATATTTATAATATATTATTTATTATTTAAAATATAATATTATATATATATATATATATATATTTGTAGTGTTTTATTATATATTTATATATTTTATAATATAGGTTGTAATTCGTAAATAATAAAAAATCGACAAACCAACCAGTCAACTAATTAACCAATTGGCTTCAGTAACCCCGATTTGGTTTCAAAAATAAGCCCATGGTTCAATTAACCAAACCATGAACACCACTATCAGAAACTACAAGGAAAATTTCAGCAAAACTTTGTATAGGTAGGGGAAGGTAGCCTTCCTTTCCCCGCCTTTGCATTCAAGCCAAACACAGCCTAAAATAATGGACAACATTTTGATTTTTGAAGAAATACAAAGAGGGAAGGTAAAAGACTAAGAGTCCTCTCATCTCATCTGGATGCTCACATGGATCTTTTTTTTCTTTCCATTTCTTACATTTGTGGTTTGTTAAAATGGGTTGAATCAAACCCAGATAGGGATTTATTCAATCCAATAAGAATATGAGAGATCTAAATTCAATCCATAAATATGTAAAACATAGATTTACACATATCTTATCCAATTTTGATTCATTTAAAATAGGGAGAATGATAGTTCAGCCCAGGGTCAGAATTTGTAGGTTTAAAATACATTTTGGGTAGGTGCCAGATCAGAATTGATGCAAATTCATGGGCAGATATGGGTGCATAAAATATGAATTTTTGACCTTTTGAATGTTTTTATAGTTTCGCCATAGAAATCAGAAATTTGCATTGGGCCTGTCCATACTTCTCCGTTTAAAATATCAATAAACTTGTATAGAAATTATGACAAATTTTATATAAAACAAAAGATGTATAAAAAAGTGTAGTGCAGTTTCTTCTCAACATGTGGACTCCAACGTGGTTTTAGAAAGGTGGACTAAGTTTCTTAATGGCTGCACAGTAGCCCTCACCTGATGAGATGATGGGCTTCTCAGGTTTGATGTCTCGGGATCATAACGAACTGGAAACTTGGGAAGGCCAGTGTGCAGTTTCTCCTGAGTTCACATCAGAATCCCACAGGGCACGCCCCCACAGCACATCTCAACTGTGTTTTGGGAATATTTCCTGATGACAAATACGAGAGATGTTCTCAATTTATGCTGAGATGTGCATGTGGGGCAGGCGCCCGTTGATATGATTTTGTTTCTCCTCAACATGTGGAATCCAAGAATGTGTCATGCCATTTATCAGCTGGGACTGTAATTGGGCGAGCATAGACAGCGATTGTCAGGTTACCGTGTATTGCCTATCTTCATCAAAAGTTAATTGTGACAAGGAGATTGCTTCCTCAATCGGGATATGATTCAGCTCATCAAAGGCAAGGAGTTTTGTTTCTCTTTTATTCAGTGTGTGGATCATGGCTCACCGTATTAGATTATAATCATAGACGGTCAAATCACCAATCACCATGGTAATTTGGTGATGCATGAGAATTTAAGCCATCAGAGAGTTCCATGAATCAATCCCAGTGATGATCAAAACTTCAAAACTTGTTCTTTTATTAGTTTAAGAGTCTACAGCAATTTCTAAACAATCAGAAACCCACGTGAATTAGGAAGAATACCAGTTGATTGGAATCTTCCTTTGCCGGACATGTTCAAACGAACGAGGCCTTGGGAGAAGAAGACAGTAAAACCACAATTGGAGAAGTATATGCCATAAGCTGAGTATCACGCTCCAGAAAGCTTCGGTCTTGCCTTGATTAGATGACACTCATAAACTTCTAGCCAAATGCTACTTCGCCCCTCAGCTCAGGCAGAGCAAGATCAACATTTGAATTGTTAATTTTTATATGCAAATTAGATTTTATCCATTCAATTTAGTTTGGAATTGGATCGAAATAAAACATTGACCAGCATTTACAGATTAAATAAAAATAATCAGAATGTTAAATACTTTTTTCTTGAATAGAATGTTGAATACTATCAACAAAATGAATTAAAAATGACTTTAAAATAATTTCTACGAGACTTAAAACCTATGACTAGTAAACATACAACATTAACTGACTTAACCAACAGAAACATACCAATTTTATGTTAAATATGAGTTATTGTCATTGTCATCATCATCATAATCCAAGCTTTACCCAACCATATGGGTTGGCTACATGAATCTCGTTTCACCATTCTATTTTATTTAAAGCCATAATCATTGTTAAACTACTGGCACTAAAACCATTTCTTAGTAGTACCCATGTTCTTTTTGGTCTACCCCTAGCCCTTCTAGCCTTCAACTCCCAACAAATCACTTCTTACAAGTCACAAGTGTTGTTCATGGTCTTCCATGCACATGACCAAACTATCTAAATCTACTTCTCTCATTTTATCACCCATCAGAGATACTCCTAGGATCCTACAAATAACTTAATTTCTGATCCCATCCTTCATTGTTTTTCCACCCATTCATCTTAGCATACATTGGGCATGTTTCATGACTGTCTAGCCATAACTTGTCTTACAACTGTTTTTATAGAATTTTGGTTTTGATCTAAATATACATTAGACTATCACATAAAACTCTGGATGGTAAAATTCAGATCAGATTGTGACGAATCAGATTGGGTTGAATCCGTATTTATTCCACTTGTAAACAAATTGAATTCGGGTGACCTCAACTAGATCAAAATCAAATTGGGAGATTTGCACGGATGCATTCCCCTGAGAAGTACGCACAGCTCCAAGGAAACGGTACAATCTGTAGTTGCTTATGGTAAAATTACCATATCCTGGCAACTGGACATACTAGCACGCATAGAGACGACATATTACCATATCCGGGCAACTGGGCCATCTGTAATTCAAAGCTGTGTTTTGGTACATTTCTATTCAAAGTTCAAACATATTACTAAGAGAGAGAGAGAGAGAGAGAGAGAGAGAGAGAGAGAGAGAAGGCATAGAGACGACATATTACAAAAGATGCCAAATAAATAGACAAAGTTAATAATGGGAGTGTATATCATTCACCTCATCTGAGTTTAAAAGATTGATCCCATTGCTCATCCATCACGTAAGATGCCAGGCTGCATCATTAACCTGAAGATCAAAACAAGAAAAGAAAAGCTGAAATGTCAAAAAGAAAACAAAAAAAGCACGGCTTTTCCTTCCCCTTGAAACCTTCAGACCAGAACAAAATCGTCAAGGAACCCACCCATGCTTCTGAAGGCAGCTCCAATATGCATGCTCCATATAGAAACCTAGGATGCTCTAACACGAACTAGTAAAGAGCTTAACAAAAATTAAGAAGGCATGGCTGCAGGATCAAGTTCCCAACAGCCTCTCAATCTGCCATCCCTCTCCTCTGTCAACTGGTGAGCAGGAATTTGATGAGAAAATCTGAGAAACTCAACCCTTGGTATCTCCATAGTGACAGCTGACGCACCTTTTCTTTTAGCCTTGAAAACTGACTTGTAACCATCCACCTGTACCAAGAGCAGGACTTTTATCCCCAAAGCATTGTCCTCAAGGATTTCTACTATGTCATATTTGCAACCAAGCAGATCAGAGCATGTCCATTCAGTATTCCAGTCCTTGAATAATGCCCAAACTTCACCTTTCCTTGGGTAGATATTATATCCATTCTTACCAGAGGGCTCTACTCTCAACTGGTGAGAAAAGAAACTGGTTTCATCATAAACAGTTGGTTTCCCGTTTTGAACCTTAAAAGTACCACAGCAAATAGGAATCTCCTTGTCAAGCCACTGAATCATGTCCTTAGGCTGCTCACAGGCTTCAAGCCATGTTATGTACACCTTGAAATCTGGGGGAGACTTGATTTTCTTTATTTGAGCATAGTACTTAGGCAAGCCATCCACATCACTATATAATGCCCATATCTGACCGGGTTCAAACTTCTCATGGGATTTTCCACTTTCAAAGTCATAAAAATCTGACTCTGGAATTTCAGAAGGTTCTGCAGACGAAACAGGAGAGGAACTAGGATCTTCAGCAACACTATCAGAATTGGTGTCCCTGGGACCTGAATTCCTCTCTTCTTCAGCAGCTTGACACATCGAGTCACTTACTTCAGTGGGAGGCAGACCATCACGGCAGCAGTCTCCCATACCACTGTCCAAATGCTTGGCAATCTCTTCTTTCCTCATACATTGACCTGCATTTGCTTGACCAGGCTTCGTATGGATGTCATTCAATCCACCCTGAGACTGATGGCTGCTAATTGAATTCCTACTTTCTGGGGCATTCTTCTCATCTTGGTCTATGCTCTCCTCCTTCATGTTACACCTCTTTGTCAGGGGCCTCTTGTTCTCTGGAGATTTAGGGCATGAACCCTTGACTTTAGCTTCGGCATTTTCAACTTCTACTTTCACATCTTCTGGACAAGCATACTTTTCCAGATCAGTAGGCAGAGAAGCAGGATCAAGCTCAAACGACCCTTCTGGAACATCCTTTCTTTCCTTACCAGTCATTCTAAATGATGGTACCTTATGGGAAAACCTAAACAACTCATTGGGCAGTATTTGGAATGAACCAACACCCTCCTTCATTGTTCTTTGAAACAAGCATACAAACCCTTTCACCTTACCAATAAATTCAACTGTAATACCAGCTTCCTTATCATATTCTGACAGGACTTCAACAAATTCATACTCATACTTTCTATGATTATCTGGCTCAGATTTCCAATTGATACTCCAGTTCTTAAAAAGTGCCCAAGTTTCTCCCTTTCTAGGGTATATCTTGTAAGAACCTTTAGCTCTGCCTTTTTCCCAGGAAGCCAAATGAGAGAACATAGGCATATCCTCAGCAAACTCACTACTCCCTAGTCTGAACTTGCCACAAGCAACTGGCAACTCCTCATCTGCCCAATCAATCTCATCTTTGTCATCTGGATCAGGTTCTAGCCAAGTGATCCGCAGCTTAAATCCAGGTGAAAATACTTTCCCAACCCGAGCATAGAACCTAGGCATGCCATCCACATCATCATAGATAGCCCAGACTTGATCAACTGCAAAAGAGTCCTCTTTTCTGTTCTTGTCAAAGTCACTGAACTCTGCATCAGGGCAGTCAAAGAACCCAGGCTCTAGCTGGGTCTCATGGCTTGTCTTTGATTTAGAATCATCAGCTTTGGACTTTTCTCTGACACCATGCACAGGGACTTTTCCATTTTCTTTGCATTCCTTGGCCCTATCTTTTCCATTTGCTAAGTTTTCTCCGAGAGGGGGCTCCTCTTTCTCAACCTCTTTACTATCACTGACAAAACCAGCCTGCTTATTGGTTTTAGATACCTCTTCCTCCAAAGATGTTTCCTTGCTCTGCTCATCTGAAGTGCCTCTTGACCTTTTAGTAGAAGGCACAGAGTCATCGTCGTCACTTGTATCTTCATTATAAGTAACTTTAGTCTTCTGTCTAGTAGACCTCCGTGGGTAATGACCTTCAGTAGCTCCATTCTGAGGAGCAGAAAGACCATCTTCCATAACTTTTTCAGTGTCAGTGCTGCTTCCAGAGTCACAACTTTCACTTGATTCCTCTGTGATCTTCCTTCCTCTCTTCCTGTTTTGGCTTCCTGAATGTTTTAAATCCCCAGTCTTTTGTTGCACAAACTCAGGTCTTTTTGCTCTCTCATCCCCAACTCCCCTATCTACATCTCCATCTTCCTTTGATATTATTTTAGACTTTTCCCCAGCCTCAGAAGTGCCTCCTGTCCTTGGGACTTTTTCTGATGTAGAGATGCCATAGTTGGAATTACCTTGAAATCCCATACTGCAAGGGGGATTCCAAGTAGTGCTTTGTGGGCCCACGTTGTGAACAGCCTGACCTGGTGCCACTTTCTGTTGGGGAAACACAGGGCGATACCAATTGTTTGTAGGTACACCTTGAGCATCTAACTGTCTTGCAATAAAGGGCTTTGTACATTTTGGACAATTCAGATACTTGTTCAAAGTTTCTGTGAAATACTGATACTTTACACCACAAGAAGGGCACATTGTCCAGAAAGTCTGCCGACCATTGGAGAACACTGGTTGGCCCTGCTGCTGCTGCTGCTGGTACTGGGTGCTTGTAAACTGTGGAGGAGCAACATTCACAAAATTGCTCTGAGCCCCAGGTTGTTTCCTGACAGAAGAGTTTCTACTTGCCTGAGGTTGGGGCTGCTTTGGCACAACAACTGTTCTCATGGAGTTTCTACGCTTCATGTCATAGGCAGAACGTTTTGCCTGGTCAGAAAGCACTCTCTGGGCTTCCCCAATCAGCTTAAATGCAGCCTCTGCTCCAGAAAATTTGTTTTTATCAGGATGAAGTAGGAGTGCAAGCTTTCGGTACTGCTTTTTTATTGATGCTTCATCTGCTGCTTGTTCAACTTGAAGGATTGCATACCAGTCCATCTCAGATCCAAATATCCTCTGCTCAGCAGAACAATGCACCTCACATACTGTTAGCAACTGGGATATGTTCTCTAGGTCTGGATAAAGTTGTTGGGCTCTGAGAGCAATTTTCCGAGCTCCCATAAAATCCTTGGTTTGCATCTTCTTCTCTGCAATTACCTTGGCTCTGATGGCCTCTTCTTTGTTGCAGTCCATGGTTTACAGAGGATACAAATATTACCCAGCTATGCTTCCCTCATGACCTCTCCCACCTTATTCTCAATTTGTTCAAATGATAGTAGGAAGAGAGCAATACATGGTGAGTCTGGCCTCACCCCAGCCCTTTTTTAGCATATATCTTCCTCAAGTTATCTGCTCATATATACCAAATAACCAATATGTCAACTCAGTATCCACACAAGCCACAACAAAACAATATCAGAATTTCCCTCCAAGTTAGACACCTCCTTGGGACCTAAAAGGAGAAACAAAAAGAAATTATTTCTGAAATCAAACAAGAGTTTATCTAGCATTTAATTATGAATCGTTTATATAGTTTTTATTCCCATGTAAATTAAATAAGAGATTAATTAAGCAAATGAAACACTATATCCCAGATATCTACAAAGGTGCGGAAGAATTACCAAAATGAATGAAGTTTGGAGGAGCCCTTAAATCAACTTAATGAAATAGACAGGACTGAAACCCGAGGATAACTAGAAATGATAGCTTCAGATTCAAAAACCTGAATCACGTACCCACTTTGTTATCAGATTGAGCTCCATAATGCGCGCATCACTCGAAATTCAAATTTCAATCGGAAGAGAGAAGGACAAGCAACCGACCTTATAACCAATGAAACGCCATGCAATTAACTGAATGCACAATTCAAACTTCTCCATGTTGGCATAAAAAAAAAAAGTCCGTTGTGCGTAGTCAGCAAGACACTCTCTCTCTCTCTCTCTCTCCCAATCCAGGTACCAAAGACGAACTACAGAAACCCTAATTCTGCTAGAATAGACCAAAACCCAAACCAAACCCTAGATTACTAGCTGTCCAACAAACAAAAACAACAGCCAACCAGAAGCAGAAGAGCCGCGCCAAACAAATCAACAAAGCTCCCGATGCAAAATCAACCCTAGCATGAACCAAAACGAGAAACCCGCATCAACACAAAGCCCATGTAAAGAAAACTTTCACAAAACCAATAAAAACTCAAGCATCTGTAGAAACCCTAGAACGAGAACAGATAGAAGGAAAACCTAACGCACACACACACAGAGTGAGATAGATAGACCGGAACAGTAACGAACAAACAAACAGAAACGCAGACGAGAGTTAGAGAAGAGAAGCAGACTTACTTTTGGCTCTGTTGAGAAATGAACCCGCGAAATAGTTGTCGAGATTTGAGAAAAATTTCAATGAGAGGGAAAATAAATATAAGCGTGGGAAACTAGAGAGTAGAGAGGGAACAAAAATGAAAAACCAAACGAGACAGGCTCCAGGCAAACCACCCGCCCAGCGGGAACAGATGGAAGAAATACAAGCCTAGAAGTAGAAGGGTCCCCGATTTTCTCAGTAATTCCTTGGAGCCCCTACCCTCGGTAGTTATATAACTTCCCTTACAATGACATTAAAATATGATAATTTACCATTTAGTGCTCAAATTAATCAAAATATCCAACTTGTGTCACTGAGAGGGTGGTGACGGAGCCTCGGAGAGCTGCGAACGGTACCCGCCCATCCGGTTTGTCCGAATTCAAATTTAAATTCAGTGTGGTGGTCCTGGTGGATGGTCATCCGAATTCGACTACCTTATAACTAGATCGAATATGGATTCAAACTTGTCCACCTTTATTCCATCTGATTTGAGGGAATTTATAAATTTCAAAATACAAGTGTGATATTGAATCATAGGCAGGGGGTTTTGGAAAACAAAATCAACAAATAAATAAATAATTTATGTATGATGCTTGAACCGTATGAGGTATGATACCATAAGAGTTTTGGTCAATCAAATCTCCCTTCATCGGAGGGTCAAATCATCCCTCATCATTTGTCTTTTACACTCGAGCCAAGGTTACTTCAGTGAAGGGTGTAGTTTGTTTGAAGATGAAATCTGAGGTGACTTCCTTTGGATGTCGATCGAGTCTATCCGCTTAGGTTGGTTGACTTGCCAGGTTATTATTAGCGTGGGGACAACATTTCCAATCTAAAAATAGGCGTGCACTTAAAATTGGGCATGGCTTTTCAAAATCCAAAACAGGGCACCCTTTCAAAATTTGAAATATGGCGCATGTGCACCTTTTCAAAATTCGAAACAAGATGCGCTTTCAAAATTTAAATTATGGTGTGTGCACCCTTCAAAATTTTGAACGTGGGCTTCTTCCTGGACCGTTGGATTGGGCAAATCTAATATGTCGGTGATCCACACTTCTATTTGTAAATTGGGGGGGACCCTCAAGGGCCTCATTTCGCTATCCGATTTTGGACTTATGTTGGGGTGAAGTTTGGTGGAGCTTTGACAATCTCTAGCTTGGGAGTGGCAGTTTCCAACAACACGCCTTTTCCTCATCTCGCCGGTGAGTCTCTTTTTCCTCTTAGTCATGTCTAGCAGGTCGAAGAGGGAGTGCTACCCAGATGATCAAACCGAGGGGGAGTCCTCATCTCAAGAGCGAAGAGGTTCCCATAGAGGGGCCTCGATCTCTCAACAAGCTTCATCTAGAATAGGTTTCGGGCCCTCCGAGCTGTCCAGCGAGGAGATGGTGGATCATATTACCAATTATCGTATCCCTAATAACTTGAACTATATCCAACCCAAGGACGATCAATATCTGTAGAGCCATGGACAGACCAAGGTCTGTGTCTTCAAGGAAGCCCTCATTGCTAAGCTCCACTTCTCAATTCATCCATTTATCTGTGAAATCCTTCAACACTATGACTTGGCACTAGGTCAACTGCACCCAAACTCAAGGACCATTGTAGGCACCATTTCTCTTAGCCAACACCTCAGTTTCCCCTTAGATATAGATGTCTTCATGGGGCTATGTAGTACAAAGAAGCTTCCCAACAAGCCCTATTGTATATACATCAACTATTGATTTGGGTTTAAGCTTCTAGGAGTTTTTCATCCAAAATCGCAAACTGAAAGACAAAATTCTTCTTCCTGAGTCATGAGGAAGGTTGGCCAATGTTGACGACCTGGAGGGTTGATCCAAGAAGATACGAAGTCGAGTTCGATGAGAAGTTGTTGAGTGACTTTAGACTCCTCGTTGAACGACGCTCTTTGGTCAACGAGTTCCTAGCTTAATTGACATTGAGGCTGGCCTTAGCCCTATAGGTAGGTCACACTATTTTCATTACCTTAAAATTTTGTTTCTTGCCCTTTGTCCCTCGGTTGAATTTTTTTATTGCAGAGATGACTAGCTTTTCTTTGATCGTAAATACAACACGAAAGTTGTCTAACAAGAAGAGGACGGCGGTTGGTGAGTCTAGTCGCACGGTCGAAGACAGGTCGACGAAAGGTTGTTGTGCTATGGTTAACTTGGAGGAGGGTGGTGACCCGATTCAGACCGACCCTTCTTACATCACTCCAGTACCACCAACGAGCGTGTCCCACTTCGATGGGGCAACGACTCCTTACGGCACAGAGATCCCTCCATTTGTTCCTTGGATCAATTGCTTGATCACCGATCAAATTCATGACCCGTACGTGGCACTTCATATGGGAAGGGGCATTCTCCTTCCTGAAGATGTCTGCGTGTATCATGAGCTTGATCCCTCTAAAGTCGATGTGCAAATAATTCGGAATGTAATGTAGGTATACATCCTTTTCGAAAAACTTGCTTTGCTTCTTTATTTATCCCTTAATGAGTTGTTTTTCTATCCATAGATCAACTCGATGGATCAGATCATGATGAACTAGATCATTGCCTTGAGGCACAAGTCCAACGAGATGAAGGCCAACAGTATAAAGATGTCTTCAAGGGGCTATGCAGTATAAAGAAGCTTCCTAACAAGCCCTATTGTTTATACATCAGCTACTGATTTGGGTTTAAGCTTCTAGGCAATTTTCTATCCAAAATCGCAAACTGGAAGACAAAATTCTTCTTCCTGAGTCATGAGGAAGGTTGGCCAATGTCGACGACCTGGAGGGTTGATTCAAGAAGATACGAAGTCGAGTTCGACGAGGAGTTGCTGAATGACTTTAGACTCCTCGTTGAAATGTGCTCCTTGGTCAACGAGTTCCTAGCTAAACCAACATTGAGGCCAGCCTTAACCCTATAGGTAGGTCACACTATTTTCATTACCTTAAAATTTTGTTTCTTTCCCTTTGTCCCTCAATTGATTTTTTTTTTTTATTGCAGAGATGAGTAGGTTTTCTTCAACCGTAAACAAGCATGAAAGTCGTTTAAGAAGAAGAGAAGGGTGGTTGGTAAGTCTAGTCGCACGGTCGAAGAGAGGTTGGCGAAAGGTAGTCGTGCTGCGATTAACCTGGAGGAGGGTGGTGACCCGATTTAGACCAACTTTGCTTATGTCACTCTAGTAGAACCAACGAGTGCATCCCACTTCGATGAGGCGACTACTCCTTACATCCCATAGATCCCTCCATTCATTCCTTGGGTCAATTGCTTGATCACCACTCATGACCCGTACGTGGCACTTCATATGCAAAGGATTATTCTCCTTCCTGAAGATGTCCACATGTATCATAAGCTTGATCCCACTAAAGTCGATGCATGAATATTCGGAATGCAATGTAGGTATACATCCTTGCAAAAAATTTGCTTCGCTGCTTTATTTATCCCTTATCGAGCTGCTTTTCTATCCGTAGATCAACTCAATGGGTCAAGTCATGATGGATTAGGTCACTGCCTCGAGGCATGAGTCCAATGAGATGAAGGCCAACATAGAGACCCTCTAATCTCAACTTGAAGCAACCCGTTTCAGTGCCGAGGAGGACCAGCAGCAATTCTGTCCCCTTAGCGCGAGTATGAACCATGAGCTAGAAGAAGCTAGAGGATGATTGCCAGTTTGAATGGTGAGCTCTAAGAATGCCAGACCAGGCACTCTAACGATATTCACTGAGTTGAAGTTGCTGCTATTGAGCGCTTTTGCCAATCTTCAGAGTTTGGAAAAAAGAGATTTGATGCGATGATACCCTCTCTAAAGAGGGGCTTCAAGTTGTGCCACTGCTTTCTTCAATGCTCGTACTCGAACCTTGACTTGGGCTCTATCTCACTTAGGTTAGTTCCGGACGATCTGACCCAAGAGGTCGAGCAAGAGGCAACTACTCCGTAGGAGGACGACGGTGATGAGTATGATGATGAGGGTGGCAACGAGAATGATGATTAGTGGAGGATTGATCTTTCCATATAGGGTTCTACCATGATATGGAGAAGATATGATATCTGAAAAACAACTGGCCAATAAACATTTTCAGGACCACTATATGTCGGGCCTGCGAGCTCGATAGAATTTGGATTTGTTGCGACCTATCTTCTATTTTTGCTGGTTGTAGGGAATTCTCCCATAAATGGAACTTATGAAATATTCCTTTCCTCGCCTTTCCCCCTTTTTTTGTTTATAAAAAGCTAACGTCCTTTGAGATTGGTTCGAGGGTGCCTTAACTGAAGTGCTAGAAATGGAGTTTGGCTTAACCAGGTCAAAGCTACGCTCATCCCGCGAGCTGATAAGTTGTACTGAGAGTTGAGGCTGTTAGTGCATCTGAAGCATATGAGAGTTGGGCATGAACTCTAGCTACATCTATGCCATCATGGGGACCCTCTGGTCTGCGTTCATAGGTCAATGTTGCACATGTGCTACACCTGCGAGGCTGGCTCCACAATCAGTTGGCTGCCAACTCTCATGGGAGCCATGGAGGGCTCGATCTGCGATGTGGCCTTGCAGTTAGGGCTAGGAGACTATCTGGGCCAGATCTCTAAAGCTTGCCCAGGTTGGTCATTCAGATCCTGCCCCCTTATGATAGCATCATCAATACATGCATTGCTATTGGCATTGTTGAAGACATTATTGCCTAATGATTCCATTGATCTTAAGATTAGAAAAAGGTGAGAACTTGACTTTGTGTAGCGTTCCCACGGACGACACCCATTGATGATGTGCAATGTGGTGCTCCCTACTAGTGGACAACTCGAACGTTGGACTAAATAGGTCACCTAGTCAAGCTTCAAGTGAGAGAGAGAGATCAGAGTGTATGGGTTGCTTGACCCGACACTCTGATGCTTAAGTCGGTGAAGAGTGTTGAGAGAGCTAAAAGCGAGAGAGATAGAGAGCTGTGAATGCTAAATCACATATACCTTTTGAGGTTGGAAGTGAGACCTTTATATAGGCATTGTTTGGCATGAGCTTCACGCACCACGTCTGAAATCTCTAGGAAGATGTGGCTGACTGGTCCGAAGTCCTTGAAGGTAGTTTCGCATGTAGACTAGGCTTTTGTACCTTCCTCCAAAACATTCGGTGTGTGAGCTGACTTCTGGAGGACTCGGGAATGATGGAACACTTGTGGAGGAGGTCAGCGAACACGGTTAGGTCGACTAGTCCTTGAGGGAGGTCGCTCCTCATGCCGAGGTCCCTTGGACCGGTACTAATGTGGTAGCATAAGTTGGCAAGTCCTCGAGTATGAATGGCAACGGGGTGGGTTCAGGGTGGGGATTACATTCCCCATCCCTGATCCCAATTTCCAAATCATTCCCCATCCTCGTTCCCGATTCCCATTGGGGAAAGAAATGCTCCTCCATCTTTGATCCCGAAAAGGATGAGTTCCCCATTGGAGACCTAAATCCTCGACTGTGACTTATTGTGAGTTTTACAGGAACTTGCAAAGTTGCTATTTGGAAGTAGATTCAAATCCATTTGAGAGAGATACTTCAGACTTGTGACTTGTGAGTTGTAAAGTTTCAGATCTATAACATCTATTTGAGATTTCAAAAATCAGAAATCGGACTTGTGACTTGTGAGCACTAAGTTGAGAGATAGAGAGAGAGAGAGGACCATTGCGGGCTTGCAGCGTTGCCTCACCTGAGAGAGAGAGAGAGAGTACTGACGACAACTACTAATTATTGAAAATGATAGACGAAGAACGAAAGAAGAGTAGGGACTTCGGGTTTTGAGTTTCAGCTGTAGGCCCGCCACCAATTCTTTTCTCTGTTCTTTCTTCTTTGTCTTTCGTATTAATTAGTTTAGTTGTTTAGGTTAGTTAGTAGAAGAGAGTCAAGAGACTCTCGAGAGTTTTAAGTTTTTGTCCTTTACTCTTTTTGAGTTTTTGTTATTTGTGTAATTGTGTTTAGTTAATTATTAATCAAATAATTCATAATATAATAATATTATAATATAAATATTATATAAATAGTATATATATTAATCGAGGCCGAGGTGGGGGGATTGCATTCCCCATCCCCGAACTCGACCCCATTTGGTCAAGGAGCCCGAGTATCAATCGGGGATGGGGAAAATTGCCATCCCTATCCTCGAGTGAGGTTGCTACTCATGCCAAGGTCCCTTGGACTAGTAATGACGAGGTACCATAGGTCGGCCCTGGACGAGGTGCTCGAGTTGTGTATGAGGTGCCATGGATTGATTATGAGGTGCGTCTCCTTGACTTGGTGAGATACACAAATATTTGCATGGTGTTGGGGTGTCAAGCGACAAAGACGGATGACACGTGTTGCTAGGTCAGCTAAGGGCTAAATCACCCCCTCATCACATAGGTATCCCATACCCCATGCACCTTCCCCACATTGCCAGGTGGCCATCTATGCTCGCATAAGGCACATGCTAGCCCTTCTATGTTGGTGTTAGAGATAATAACAAGTTTATCTTGTAGGTCAGGGGTGGACCAAGGTCAGAGGAGTCTTTCTTAGGCCGAAGGTAGCTCAGGTTGGATGGACTAGGTTAGGAATGAGCTTTCAGCGACCAAGTCACAAGTTCATTTTCAAACCCATTATATATTAGAGTTATTACTTGGACACTTAAGGCTATGTTTGGTATGAAGGAAAAGGTAAGGAAAGGAAGGGAAAGGTAGGGAAACCTCCATTTCCCTACTTTTCCTTCAAACCAAACAGAGCCTTAAGGTTAAGCTACCACTAGTGGTCCAAATTGCTAATTAAATTGTCCTGCCATGTGTGGTGATGAAGTGCTATAAAGCGTCATGCTGCCACATGTCAACATATAGTTCGAGGGTAGATTGATCCATCACAAACGTAGAAAAAAGGTGAATAGTGGGAAAAAAGAGAGAACTAGAACATGGGTATTTTTGTAAATTTTCCCCATGTAATCTTAATAGAGTTTAGAGGTGTAAATCTGGCAGTACTACCTACGGCCCAGCACAACGGTATGTGGGTCATGCCAGGCATGACATGGTTGTGTAAGTCGTGCTGGGTTGGGGGTTTCAAGCTCGTGGGCCGACACGACACGATACAACTGGGCGTGCTGGTCCAGCCCAGCATGCGACATGGCCCATATTATATATATAATATTATATATTATAATTATATAATAATATAGTATATAATATATTAAAAAAATAAATAATTATTTTCAATTTTATTTAATTATTGTATATATCAAAATTCATATAAAATAAAAATTTTAAGATTTTCTTTTCTATTTTTTTAAATAAACCTTCATAACTTTGGCCCGATGGTCCAAGGCTCGGCCCATGGACCAGCCCGCCCTGTGACATGGGCCCATGCAGGCTTGAGCCGTGGGTTGTGCTGAGCTGACCCCCCAAAATATCTTAGGGGAGGGAGGCACGATCCAGAGCGGCCTACACTTTGCATGGGCCGTAAACAGGGCATGTCGTGCCAGCCCAGCATGGCCCATTTTACAACTCTAATGGAATTGGCCTTATATTTATATTTTGGAATTTTAAGTACTAAAGTAAAACATTTGAAAGCCCATGCTCTAAATTGAAACTATCCACAAAATAGGGTACCCATCTGCAATTTATATATACTTACCATTAGCAAAAATGGTTAATGTTTGGTTAAAAAGAGGTTAATGTTTGGTAAAAGTGCAAAAGTAGACATCTTATGTTCATGAAATGCAAGACGGACTTGATTTTGCATTGATAAATTTTATATTCTTACCAAATGCATTTGGTTACGATGGATACACATATGAATTTCAATATTGGTATATGAAATTGTAATTAATTTTTTACAAGTAAATACTTTGCAATTGTTTAATTCATCAAGATTGTTCCCTGCTACAACACTTTTTGACTTGGTGTACTGGTGCATGGTAAGGTGCAAAAGAGACCAAATTCTATAGGGAGCGTGTGCTGGAATGCTGAATAGGAGATGGGAACATATGATGTGGTAAAGCCATAAAGATAGGGTGCATATATTGAATCTCCTTTTTTTCATTTCATCAAATACCTGGTGCTCAAGCTCAGATTCAGTAAGATACGATATAGTTTAGATAAGGGCTATAATGTGGTTTAGAATGGGATAGTCAAGGATTAAAATATCGATACATCTATTAATCAAACTTATATATTGGTGCATATTGATATCATCGGTATTTTTATATTTATATTCATACTTATATTTTTTTTTATCTTTTATCATATAAATCATTAGAAGGTCAGGGCCCCTATATCTAAAATTTTAAATTTTATAAAATATTTTTATGTCAATATACCTAAGCATATATGAGTACACTAATATAGATACAATATACACTGATATGTATCAATATTTTAATCCTGAAGGGTAAGTGTACAGTCATTTTGGGAATTTCACACATTGTGCCCCATTTGATATTTGAAAATATGGTGTTTATTTTTTGTATGCTGAGGTACGGGAAGAGGGGCTAGGTGTAGAGGAAGGTGAGCTAAAATGTGGGATAATATGGGGACGCATGATATATGGCATGAGGTGGGATCTCATTTATTCATTTAATTGGACACATGAGGCTCAAGTGTTATAGGCTGGTAGAGATATGGGGCCATGGGGTGGAGATGGGAGCCATGAGGTGAAGTGGGATGGGGTGGACACCTGGGTGTTTGGGTGGTGCATAGATTAAGCTTATGAGGTAGAACCTGATTTATACATTTCATCAAGCATGTGTTATTCCAGTGCTATAGGCTGGTGGAGATGGGGGGCTCATGTGGTGGTGCAGGGTGGGTGGGCACGTCTATGTATAGGGTAGTGCATAGATCAAGCCCATTAAATAGAAGGTCATTTATGCATTTCATCAAACATGTGATGCTCAAGAGCTGTAAGTTGGTGTAGATAGGTGGAGTGTACAAAAAACCATCTCTATTAGTGAACAGTCACACCCTATCAAGCAATCCGGTTAAACCTTTGCTTTAATTGGCATTGTCAAGCTACTATGGTTGACCCCTATCTTCATCCAAGCATTGTTCCTTTCATCATATATTTCTTAAGCGCAATTAATGTCCATCAAATGGCAAAATTTGGATTTTTAAAAGAACTAGTAAACATATACACCCTCTTTATGCCCATTGTATGCTTAGACAAAAGGGATTTTCACTGTTTTATAATTAGTATAGATTTAGGCAATACATAATAACATATCCAAATGGAACGTGAGGGTTAATATTTGTCTTATGACATCACCTAACCAGGTATGCTCATTTCATAAAGCATAGGGTATGTTTTAGTATTTGTTCAGCTATGAGGTTTAAGTATTCCTCCATTTTACTAAAGTGTTTAAAAATTATAGAATCTTTATATAATCAAGATCGTGCCCATGGTACTATACAA
Source organism: Nelumbo lutea (assembly GCF_056320005.1). Lineage (NCBI taxonomy): Eukaryota > Viridiplantae > Streptophyta > Magnoliopsida > Proteales > Nelumbonaceae > Nelumbo > Nelumbo lutea. The sequence continues at coordinate 89,472,523 of NC_142687.1, read as the reverse complement.
AACCCTAATTTGCATATCTCCTGCAGCCTTGCACATGTTTGGCTTCTAAGATTAATCCACACAAAGCAAGCAGCAGATCAAAGCTCTAATTTAACCTTTCTTGAATTTGAACCAAGAGAAAAAAATGGAGGAAGAGGGGGGGGGGGTCTCCAAGGAATTTGTGATAGCAATATCTCTCAATTAGGGTTTTGAATCTCACTAGAGTAGGCACTCATAAACCCCATGGCAACCCCATGCTCTTTTTATATAAAATTTGACTTAGTTGCAATTAGTAAAGTTTAACTCTTAAGTTTTGAATAATTTCAACTAAGTCCCTCCACTAAGACCCCTTTTAGTTATTACACCCTTCTTTCATACTTTAACTTTTTTTTTTGCCTCTTATTGTGTGTGACCTCTTACGTTCAATACCCTTAGATAGTGGCAATTAATTCTACATTCTTTTAACATACAAGATGGAACTCCTTCCACTTGTCTTGATTTTTTTTATATTCTACCATTATTCACAAGGGCTTTACCAATCCTAAGTGACACATGCCAATATGTCATGACCATCCTAATAGTTTAAAGGGGTCTTTATAGTTTAGTCCACCTCAGAAATCTGACCCCCACCAGATAGGTCAGATGAATCCTGCCCGTGGATTGATGCCAAATTCACGGGTAGGATGCGATTTATAGAGGGGATAGTAGACTAGGAAGAGGCTTCAATTTCAGATTTCTGAGGTGGATTGCAGTCCACGTATCCCTAGTTTAAATTGATGAATTGAATATTTCCATTTACATTTATCATGCGGTTAGATCTTTCTATCATACAATGTCTTAAAAGATTAATGGGTTATAGTGAATCTTTCAAACCCATTAGGCTCAATTATATGTTGTCCATTGAATTGATAATGACTCATATGATACTTGAAACCTTTTTCTATAAACCATATTACTTTAACCAAAGGATTTCTTGAGTCACATCAATCTCAGTTGTATAAGATATTCTCCATCCTTATGGAGGGTGATAGATTCTGATGTAACTGTTTCTGGTTACGTACCATTTTTTTGTGATGTATCAATTTTTTTGGCTAAGTACCTCGTCATTTGACCTAGTGGTGAAGTGCCTGGTGGTGAGCTATTTGGTGACGAACTCCCTAGTGGTGAGCTACCTGGTGACGAGCTACTTGGTGACGAGCTCCTTGGTGGTGAGCTACCTGGTGACGAGTTACTTGGTGATGAGCTCCCTGGTGGTGAGCTACCTGGTGACGAGCTCCCTGGTGGTGAGCTACCTGGTGATGAGCTCCCTGGTGGTGAGCTACCTGGTGACGAGCTCCCTACTCCTAGGTGGCCTGTGACTCAGAGAATGGTGGAGCTCCTTGGTGCAGCGCAACCCGACTGCCCTCTGCATGAGGTGATCTTCTCTCCTTTGTAGGCAGTGGGAGCTGAGGGACTTGTGAGAACTCCATCTTTTCCTCCTCTTTGTAGGCGGTGGGAGCTGAGGGACCTGCGAGAACTAAATCAGAGGACCCGGGGGTATTTTCCTAGCGCGGACTCTCCGACGCTTAAGTTAGCACTCTGATTGCAGAGAGCTTGAAGATGATATTGGAGAAATGAGAGAGCTAGAGAGCAGGGATTACCTCCATTTTTTCCATTCTCTCTCCCTTGGCTTTGGGGGTTAGAGTCCTTATATAGTGGTGCCCAGTCACATCAGGCGTAACCGCCACTGCCCAAGCCATTACTGCCAGGACTGAGGTGATAGGTAGAGGCTGCTGCTGCAGGATACGGACTCGTTAAGCGTGCCATGCTTTTCAGAGTCGGCTGGCACGATGCCGCCTGGCAAGAGATGTGGGCACTGCCACCAGATTTGTCAGGTACGGTTGTCAGGCAAGAGATCTTCCTGCGATATGCCGAACTGCTCTTCTGTACCGAGCTACCCTGCAAGTGGCGAGCTGCCTATGGCAACGAGCTCCCTGGTGGCTACTTGGTGACGAGCTCCTTGGCGAGCTCCTTGGTGAGCTCCTTGGAGAGCTGCCGAGCTCCTTGGCGAGCTCCTTGGTGAGTTGTCAAACTCCTTGGTGAGCTCCTTGGAGAGCTGGCGAACTCCTTGGTGAGCTCTTGGATAGTTGCCGAGCTCCTTGGTGGGCTCCTTGGTGAGCAGCCGAACTCCTTGGCGAGCTCCTTGGTGAGCTATCGAGCTCCTTGGCGAGCTCCTTGGTGAGCTGCCAAGCTCCTTGGCGAGCTCCTTGATGAGGTGCCGAGCTCCTTGGAGTTAACCGCCATGCACGTTGACCAACTTTCGGAACGTGGGCCGGCCTCCACATATCGTGGGATATGCATGCCAAGTTTAGAGGTGGGCACATTTTTTGGGTTGCCAGGTCGGATCATGTGTCGTGTTGATCTAGGTCGGCTAGGTTGGATCATGTGCTAGGCTGATCCAGGTCGGCTAGGTAGCGTAGGCCGTGTGCCAGGCAGCGCGCAAGTCACGTGCAGGCCACGCGCCAGGCCTTGTGTAGGCCGTGTGCCAGGCAGCGCGTAGGCTGCGCCAGGTCGGCCAGGTCGGTGCCCGGGTGGGACACCAACTTGGTAAGTTGTTGCCTAGTTGTCACAAGGTGCCACGTGTCGCAATTTCACTGGAGGGCCAAATCTTCCCTCATCATTTGCCCCCCACTCTCGAGATGAGAGTAACTCAGTGAAGGGAGTATTCTTCTTTTGGCTTGTAAGTTGATGAGCTAGTAAGTGTCCATCCAATTCCTTAGGCCTTGGGAGTCGTCTGTATGTGGCGAGCTGTCTACAAGTAGCGAGCTGCCTATAAAGTGAAGAGGTCTCCACCAGTTCAGTAGTGTAGCCCTTAGGCTCTAGGGGCAACTTATAGTTCACTTTTTGCTGATTTTGCCCATGCTAAGGAAGCAACGGGGTATTTAGCAATAATGTGGCCCGTAGGCTTTGGGAGCGACTTGTAGTCCACTCTTCTTGACTTTGCCCATGCCGAAGAGGCGACCAGGTCTTAAGCAGTAATGTGGCTCGTAGGCTTTGCCTGTGAGGTGCCGAGCTACCTGTGAGGTGTCGGGCTGACCAGGTGCTGAGCTAACTAGGTGCTGAGCTGCCTGAGGTGTCGGGCTGACCAAGTGCCAAGCTGACCAGGTGCCGAGCTACCTAAGGTGTCGGGTTGACTAGGTGCCGAGCTACCTGAGGTGTCGGGCTGACTGGGTACCGAGCTACCTGTGAGGTGCCGAGTTGACCAGGTACCGAGCTACCCACGTGCCGAGCTGACCAGGTGTTGAGCTACCAGTGAGGTGCCGAGCTGACCAGGTGTTGAGCCGATCAGGTGGGTGCCTTAGAGCTATGATTGCGCTATATCAGCTTCGTAATGCTGGTCACCCACTCCTACAAGAAGCTACTAGGAGCTCGACCTTCGGGGGCAGCACTACTAACTTTAGGTTGCCAGCTCAAACGGGAGCCTTGGAAGGCTCGACCAATAAGGGTACCTATGTAGTCTGTTGGCTGCCAACTCCCGTGGAGGCCACAAAGAGCTCATCTTTGTAGGGGGGACCTTGCGAAGAGGACTGATGAGGCTTTAACTGAATTGAAAGTAAACTTAGTCCGTTAGCTCCCTGCATAGTCTTTGAGTTCATAAAAAATGTAAACTATAAAGCGAGAGCTTCAATTTCTAAAAAGTGAGGACTTAGCTTTTGTAGGATGAGAACTTAGCATTTTGTAGCGTGTTCCCACAAACAACGCCGATTGATGTAATGTTTCTAGTCACATACCAATCTTTTGTGATGTATCAATTTTTTTGGCTAAGTACCTCGTCATTTGACCTAGTGGTGAAGTGCCTGGTGGTGAGCTACTTGGTGACAAACTCCTTGGTGGTGAGCTACCTGGTGACGAGCTACTTGGTGATGAGCTCCCTGGTGGTGAGTTGCCTGGTGACGAGCTTCTTGGTGGTGAGCTACCTGGTGACGAGCTTCTTGGTGGTGAGCTACATGGTGACGAGCTACTTGGTGATAAGCTCCCTGGTGGTGAGCTACCTGGTGATGAGCTCCCTACTCCTAGGCGACATGTGACTCAGAGAATGGTGGAGCTCTCTAGTGCAGTGCAACCTGACTGCCCTTTACATGAGGTGATCTCCTCTCTTTTGTAGGCAGTGGAAGCTGAGGGACCTGCGAGAACTCCATCTTTTCCTCCTCTTTGTAGGCGGCGGGAGCTGAGGGACCTATGAGAACTGAATTAGAGGACCCGGGGGTATTTTTCCAACAGGTACTCTCCGATGCTTAAGTTAGCATTCTGATTGTAGAGAGCTTGAAGATGATATTGGAGAAATGAGAGAGATAGAGAGTAGGGATTACCTCCATTTTTTCCATTATCTCCCCCTTGGCTTTGGGGGTCGGAGTCCTTATATAGTGGTGCCCAGTCACATCAGGTGTAACCGCCACTGCCCAAGTCATTACTGCGAGGACTGAGGTGACAGGTGCACGCTACTGTTGTAGGGTACGGACTCGTCAAGCGTGCCATGCTTTTCAGAGACAGCAGGCATGCCACCGCCTGGTAAGAGATGTGGGCGCTGCCACCAGATCTGTTAGGTACGATTGTCAGGCAGGAGATCTTCCTGCAATATGCCAAACTGCTCTTCTATACCGAGCTACCCTGCAAGTGGCGAGTTGCCTATGGTGACGAGCTCCCTGGTGGCTACTTGGTGACGAGCTCCTTGGCGAGCTCCTTGGAGAGCTGCCTAGCTCCTTGGTGAGCTGGTGAGCTCCTTGGCGAGCTGCCGGGTGACGAGCTACCTGGTGACGAGCTACTTGGTGATGAGCTCCCTAGTGGTGAGCTACCTGGTGATGAGCTCCCTGGTGGTGAGCTACCTGGTGATGAGCTCCCTGGTGGTGAGCTACCTGGTGATGAGTTACTTGGTGACGAGCTCCCTGGTGGTGAGCTACCTGGTGACGAGCTACTTGGTGGTGAGCTACCTGGTGATGAGCTACTTGGTGACGAGCTCCCTGGTGGTGAGCTACTTGGCGACGAGCTACCTGGGGACGAGCTACTTGGTGATGAGCTCTCTGGTGGTGAGCTACCTAGTGACGAGCTTCCTACTCCTAGGTGGCCTGTGACTTAGAGAATGGTGGAGCTCCTTGGTGCAGCGCAACCCGACTGCCCTCTACATGAGGTGATCTTCTCTCCTTTTTAGGCAATGGGAGCTGAGGGACCTGCGAGAACTCCATCTTTTCCTCCTCTTTGTAGGCGGCGGGAGCTGAGGGACCTGCGAGAACTGAATCAGAGGACCCGAGGGTATTTTCCCAGCGCGGACTCTCCGACGCTTAAGTTAGCACTCTGATTATAGAGAGCTTGAAGATGATATTGGAGAAATGAGAGAGATAGAGAGTAGGAATTACCTCCATTTTTTCCATTCTCTCCCCCTTGGCTTTGGGGGTCGGAGTCCTTATATAGTGGCTCCCAGTCACATCAGGCGTAACCGCCACTGCCCAAGCCATTACTGCCAAGACTGAGGTGATAGGTGCAGGCTACTGTTGCAGGGTACGGACTCGTCAGGCGTGCCATGTTTTTCAGAGATGGCAGGCACGCCACCGCCTGGCAAGAGATGTGGGCGTTGCCACCAGATCTGTCAGGTATGGTTGTCAGGCAAGAGATCTTCTTGTGATATGTCGAACTGCTCTTCTATACCGAGCTACCCTGCAAGTGGCGAGCTGCCTATGGTGACGAGCTCCCTGGCGGCTACTTGGTGACGAGCTCCTTGGCGAGCTCCTTGGAGAGTTGCCGAGCTCCTTGGCGAGCTCCTTGGAGAGATGCCTAGCTCCTTGGCGAGCTCCTTGGTGAGCTGGTGAGCTCCTTGGTGAGCTGCCGAGCTCCTTGGCGAGCTACCGAGCTCCTCGGTGAGCTGCCAAGCTCCTTGGTGAGCTGTCGAGCTCCTTGGAGGTAACCGCCATGCACGTTGACTAACTTCCGGAACGTGGGTTGGCCTCCACGTACATGGGGTATGCATGCCACGTTTATCAGTGGGCACGTCTTATGGGTTGCCAGGTCGGCCAGGTTGGATCATGTGCCAGGCTGATCCAGGTTGGCTAGGTTGGCCATGTTGGATCGTGCGCCAGGCTGATCCAGGTCGGCCAGGTCGCGTGCAGGCTGCACGCCAGGCAGCGCGTAGGCAGTGTGCAGGCCACGCGCCAGGCCTCGTGCAAGCCGCACACCAGGCCTTGTGCAAGTTGCGCGCCAGGCTGGCCAGGCCGGTGCCCGAGTGGGACACCAACTTGGTAAGTTGTTGCCTAGTTGTCACGAGGTGCCACGTGTCACAATTTCACTGGAGGGCCAAATCTGCCCTCATCAGATTCCATTTTGTATATTCACACACCTCCATGTACAAGTCTTTATAGCTAATTTGTGCATGCTTAAACCCCTTAATCAGGGTATACATAAGTGATTGTGCAATTAAACTATAGAGGCTCATACACAATGCCACATCCATGATGCCTCTGGTATAAGGATCATCTACACAATTGTGATAATAAAAGCACTTATTGACATGAGATTCCATTAAATTGTTTTATTAAGGCTATGTTTGATTGCAATGCAAATAACTTTGCATTGCTGCAAAATTATGGCCGTGCAAATGATTTGAGTGTAAATTCTGACCTATTTTTATTTCAAATTTTAGTTTATTTTAAATGATTGCAGTACAATGTACAAATGAAGTAAATTAAAACATAGAGTAGAATAAAATAAAACCGAAAACAAAATTAAGTGAGAATTTGCATTTATTTCATTTGCACTCCCATGCATTTGTACTAGTACAAATAAATTTGCACTGCAACCAAACACTCTATGAACTAGTTCTTTAACAAGCACCCACATATTTGCTTTAGTGTCTTCACACAAGTGACTTGAGATTCGTCACCCTTGGATGAAAGTATAATATGTGCCAATCCATCTAAATTATCAAAGTCTTCTTGATAATCCTATGATCAAAAACTAATTAAGAATCTTGTGTAAAGAAAAGCATATCTAAAATTCTTAACATACTTTTGAGTATACCAGATTGACATATAACCCAAGGACTATTCGTATAATTGCAAAAGAAAAAAAAACCATTTATTAATAATAAATGTGAATCATACAAGAATGGCTTTCTACCAATGTTTTCAAACCGTCGTTGACCCATATGGTTGGACAATTTGGTTTGAGAACCGTCCATGCAACCATTTTTTATTTATTCCAAATTTGGACACTGGCAAAAAACCATTGAATTGGTCAATGACCCGTTGACCAAGGCGGTCAGACTGGTGACTCGTTCAACAGCTTTTGGCTGTTATTTTATTTTATTTTTAAATTTTTTTATTAGAACTTGCCATCCGTTTGAACAGAATGGTCGAGATGTTGACCCAAAACATGGTGACCAAAATGGTTTCGGTTCTGAGTCAGTTTTTAAAACATTGCTTTCTATAGTGTCATAGAATTGGGTTTAGGAGGTATGACTATAGTGTGGTAGGATCAAGTTTGACACAAGTTGTTTTCAATCCAAATGGCTTACGAATATCATAGTTACTTTTAATTCATTATTAAAAGCTCATGTAAGGGTACGTGCTTGCACATATGCCAGTAAAGATTAAAGGGCAAAATAGTAAAGTAAAAACATATTTTCAAAATTTTATTGTATATTTTTTAAATGTCTTATGATATGGTGCTATATTCTCATTTTGTTTTTATGACATACAAGGAGATCAACCTGAATTATATAGTTTAGGTATATAGGTTCCATTTGGTAAGAGTACAAATATGTAGAGTGTATTTTGGTTCATGAAAATGCAAAGTTTGTTTAATTTTGTATTGATAAACTTACTTTCATGCCAAACAATTTTTAGTTATATTGGGTGCAAACATGAATCTTGACATTGAAATATACCTTTTTAACATTCGTCAACTTTGAGTGCATGAAAGCTTTGCTCTCATTTTTGGTGCAAACATACCTTGAAATTTATGAAACCTGTCACTTTCAATACATAAATGCATGCTTACCAAACACCAGAAAAACTGAACCAGAGTGCATGCATGCACTGAACTGACATTTGCACTCTTCCCAAATGCAACCATAATATTTTAATAATGTTTAGTTTAATTTATTAATGCTTTTCAATATTTTATTTGCAATCCGAATTTGATTAGAAACCAATATGAATACAACAAATAATATTCGTTTCAAATAGTAACGTATCAAGTTTGGAGCAAGGTATATCCAATTCCACATGATCAGTTTGCAGCTTTACCTTGAATTTGTATGAATGCAATTAGGCTTTCCGAACCAGGGGCTCCCAAGTATGAACAGAATCCAATTTTATGGATGTAATAACCAAGATGTTATCCAACTTAAATGGGTCCCCATATGGCTGTCAAAGGAATTGAAAAGTTCAAGACTTTAACCAGGTAGTTGGTAAGGTCTTCTGTTAGTCGTACTCGTAGCGGAGATTTGGGATCGAATCTCGCCTGCACCTGGGTTAGGAATGGGCTAACCCCATTTGTAACCCTTCAAACAATATAAAAAATATCCAATTATTTTGGATTCTGACAATCTGTTTATATAAATACTTCAGATCTGGATTTTGAAAATTACTTCTATTATTCAGTACTGTGGCCACAAAAAAATGTCATGCATTTCAAGTTACTGGACCCAATTATTGTGAAGTTGAAATGACAGATTCTGGAATTCATCATACATTCTTTATGGTGGTTGTATGGTGTGTTTCAAAGTACTGTGATTTGAAATACAAATACAAATATTTTCATCAAAATATACTAAATGAATATTTCATCAATGTCCCAAAGTGTGATGTTTTTGAAGGACAAGATTTTTGGTGTGGCTCAAACACATGATATTTCAGTTCCAAAATCCAATGCAGTAAAAAAAAAAAAAAACTAAACAGACATTAAAATGCTTTAGACATGAGAAAATCAATGGATAGTTACATGGTAGAATACAAAGGTAAGATTATACAACCCATTGGGAAAGTTCATTTTATGATTCTAAATGCAAGGAAATCAAGAATTTTTAACAGCACAAAAAGTGTATATAAATGGATGTATGAATTCAAAAATTGAAAGCAACATAAGTGCTTTTAAGTTTATGAAAATTTCTAATATATATAGTGTTTGCTGGAAGCCTAATTAGAAACAAATTCAAGGAATCCTTAAACCCCAACCATTTGGGGTGGTTATATGAATCCTGTCCAAACACTGCACTCCTGAGAGCCATGTATTTTGTCAAGAACAATCTCTAGGTTCTCCAAACTCCAAGCATGCTGCATAATGCCTTGTTTATGGTCTTTTGTTTACAGAGATACAGAAATCAATGTGTGTCTCTAGCAGTCCCACCTAGAAAATTTCTTGGGCTTACATTTGTATAGTGGGTCTCTCACTTTAATGATCTTTTTAAATCCTTCTTTTCCTTCCAACTCTTTCATGCAGAGACAACATTGTAGAATCATTTCTCGCTTCCACCAGGGTTGGTAGGAACCATAGGGTCTCTGACTCGTGGTAGCAGAGACCTGGGATCAAATCCCTTTGCCACCAGAGTTGGGGGTTAAGAGGATGAGGGATGGACTACCCCTGTTATGTAGCCCATGAATCCAAAATAGGAAAAAACATAGTAAAATCATTTCAGAGTTTTTTATTTGTTCATTTCTTCCTTTCAAATTTCTCTCATAACATCATTCCCTTGCAAAAAGTCTTTTCTTGCAAAGATGACAGAACTAGCAACCTATCACATCTTGTTCACCTTTTGTTACCTATAATATATCCCTTGATGTTGTTCTTCTATCTCTGGCACAACCAATGGTACATCACAATATTTCTGAGAACGTAAATAGTACATGTAGTTATTTCCAATTGATTCTGGTCTATGTTAATTTGCTAATTACTAAAGATGTAAATTAGCTTATGAGCATTTCTACAGATGGTATCTTAATCTGCAATGCAGTAAAACGTACAGCAAATTATGGAGAATTTCCCAGATTCCTAAATGACTCCATATGTGATCATTATGTCATGATCTTTCACTTTCTGCTCCTGATGCAAAGGTGAGGCTATCATAATCCATTAAGTTCCTGGTAATGGTTACCCAATAAAAAAAGTACCATAACTCCTTAAAACATGAAGTCTTTATAATTCTCAAAACCAATAAAACTTGGATTTCTCATTTCATATTCAAGAAAGTTTATTATGTTACACACTTCCTCCATATGTGGATGTGGATTTTTCCCTGCTACAAATATATTAATCCTGTTTCTAACTTCAATCCAACTACAGCCAGGCAATTTTTTCACCCCATGCTCCATCATTACCTTCCTTACATTCTCTGCTTCCTTCCATTGACCATTTGCACAATACAAATTTGATAACAATATATATCCCAACTCTTTTTGAGGTTCCATCATCATCAAATCGATCCCCACCTTTTCCCCAAGCCCTACATCCCCTTTTGCAGCACATGCGCCAAACAGAGCTTCAAGTGAGCTATTTTTCATATTTGCTGTCCTTGAACATTCTTCAGCATACTTTCTTGCTTCCTTTAAGTATCCACCTCGGCCGAGCATATCAACTATGCATGCTATGTGATCAACCTCATGAGGAAGTCCATAAACTGACCTCATTGATTCAAAGAGCACCTGGCCTTGTGCTATAAGCCCTGAGTGGCTACAAGCCATCAACAGTCCAATGAAGGTCACCTTATCTGGCCTCAACCCAGATGCCACCATGTCTTCATACACCCTCAGAGCTTCGATAGCCAGACCATGCAGCCCAAATCCAAACAGCATTGCATTCCAAGATACCAAGTCCTTGTTGGCAATACCATTGAACACTTGCAATGATCCATCTATGTCCCCACACTTTGCATACATGTTAACTAAGCCATTGCCCACATAGATAAAAGAGTGAAAACCATGGCGAATTACACAGCCATGTATCATCCTACCATATCCTAGAATTGCCAAGTTAGAACATGCGTGAAGTACAGCCCCAAATGCAAAATTGTCTGGTTGGGTAAGGCTCCTTGTCATATCGATAAAGAAGCTAAGGGCCCGAATTCCGTCCCCAATTCTCGCATACCCTGTGATCATTGTTGTCCACGAAATAACGTTTTTTTCAGGTGATTTCCGAAATATAGCAAGAGCTTCATTAACATCTCCAACTTTCATGAGGGCATCAATCATGGCGTTCCAAGAGACCTGTGTTCGAGCGTCGATGGACTCAAACACCTTAAAAGCATCGTCCTGGCAGCTTACCTTAGCATAGAAGCTCAGAACTGAGTTGTTAGCCTCCACAGAAGAGATCCAACCACTTTTAAGAATAAACCCATGCATCATGCGTCCATAACAAGACTGGGGTAGTTCAGCACAAGCGTTCATGAGCGTTGTGAAAGTCCATAGGTCGGGTTCGCAAGCGGCCTCCTGCATCTCCTTGAACAAAACCATACTTAATTGGATATCCCCAGCTCGAGCATAGCCAGCCATCAGCATATTCCATGCAACTTCACTCCGGCTGGGCATTTTGTCAAAAACTTCACGCGCCCTATCAAATTGACTGCATTTAACGAAAGCAAACAGGAGAGAACACCAAGAAACAACATTCTTTCTGCTCATCTCTTCAAACACTTTATTTGCATTAAATGGACTAGAGCATTTCCCATACATATCTATAAGCGAATTGGAGACAGGCAAAGAAGAACTGTATCCAAAGCTTACAACTAATGCATGAATTTTCCTTCCACAACGGAGGTTGCCTACATCCGCGGATGCACTCAAGGCGGTAGTAAATGTAAAACCATCGGGTCTAATGTCGGCAACCCTCATGTCGGAAAACAGAGACCAAGCATCTTGGAAAAGACCCAATTGAGAATAGCTAGTGAGCATGGCATTCCAAGCGATCAGGTCCTTCTTTAGCTTCCCGTCGAACAGTTTCCTCGCATAAGTGATTCGACCCGATCTCGCAAGAGAAACGATTTCCGATGTGACGCGGAACAAATCTGAACACATTTCATCGTCCTTTATAATTGAAAACCCCTAAACCAATCCGAAGCGCTGTACTGTATGTACAGTGACCCATAAATCTCAAAAGACAAACGCCATGACTCCATGAGTTGCACACGAAGAATTCGAATAAGAACAATAGGCCCAAAATTTCATGTGATGTACTGACCAAGATGTTGGAAGGTAGTCCGCTTTCTGGTTCACAACCCTTTTCTAACTGAAAACCGTAAGGAGAGCAATTCCTAACATTTGTAAACCGCACCTCAACTCAACCTCATCGTTCTCATCAATGTTGGTCACCTGGACGGTTGGACCGGACATAAAACCCGTTTTGGTCAATGATCATACGTCAACAAGTCTGACGGTTGGATCAATCGGAAACCGAATTTGCTCCTCACAAGCGTTACGATGTAGGTCCAATCCGAGTCCGAATCTCCTGTTCATACAAACTCTGCCCAAGTCTCCCCACGTAACATTGCAGCAGCACATGAAGAACATTTCATCCTCCCATGTAATATTATGCTGGAGAAGATGTTTCTAATTCACAAGTGTAATATCCAGTATGTTGTTGTGAATAAACGTGGACGGGAGATTCAGAGTCTTAATATAAATCCATTAGAGATAGATCAGGTCCAATCCAATCTGATAAATACTTTGAACTATTGTAAATATTTTTCTTTATCCAATCTGATAAATGCCTTGAACCATTGTAAATACTTTTCTTTGAACTATTTTGGACTGGTCTAATTCAATGTATCTTATTAGTTTGTTAAATTTATTCTAAATAGATTTTAATTTGGATTGGGTAAAATCCAAAATTCCATCCATTGACACCTATACCTAGGTGCATATTAGGAAAATTTATCCATGATGACAATATACAAGTACGGAAAGATGCTTCAAAAGTGGAGTCTAAATCATCTACCCACGCCTACCCCCTGTGAATTGGGAATATCTCCCTCTGTATAATACTATGTAGGGGATGAGATGTTCTCCACATGTGGCTACGATAAACATGGGTAGAGTTCTCGTGGATAGGAGATCCTTACTCTCAAAAGTGTAAAGAAAGGGGTAGTGAATTTTTAGTCCCTCCAAACTTTTATTTGTAACAAAAATCTCTTCAAACTATTTTAAATTCCAACACTTTGCCCCAATGTTCTTGATACACGACCGGATTGAAAAAAACAGGAATTGGTCACTCAAAACTGCTTTTTGGCCAAAACCATTGTTTTGGTCAATGAATCACTGACTCGGGCTATCAAACCATCGATCTAGCTAATGGTTTTTGGTATTTTTTTTTTTATTTTTATTTCTTTTGTCATAGCGGGCCATCTGTTCGGCCCAAACGATTGAACAGTTTGACTTGAAAACCGGACCCAAAACAGTTCCTTCTCCAATATGGCTTTAAAAACCTTGCTTTGCCACTTTTTGTTAATTAAATTGACAAAAAAAATTAAGTTACCAAATTTATATAGGCTGCGTTTGTTTTTTGATGTGATAATTGATGTAAATATTACATCGATTATCAATAGAAAAGTCAACATATGAAAAGGTTTGCATCGATTTACCCCAGCCCGTATTTACACTGAAAATTCACATATACACCGAAAACAAACGCATCCATTAAAAAAACAGTTCAAAATGATGAAAGTGGATAGGGGCCATGCGTATTGGGCGTTGTGGGTGAATCGTACATCATTTTTTTAGTTTCTTATTTTTACAGGGGATGATTTAACGAACCAGTGACCGAACCGGTCAGGGGTTTGGTTATTGGTTTGAACAGCCTATTTGTTCTGACAAAAAATAAAAAATTAAAAAAAAAATAAAAAATTAGAAAATGGTCAAAACCGTTTGAATGGTTCGAACGGTTAATTGGCTGATTCAGCGGTTTGCTGACCAAAATCAATGGTTTTAAGGAAAAAAGCGGTTTTAAAGAAAAACGAAATCAGTCAGATGACTAATTCTCGGTTTTTCTGGTCTGACCATCCGGTCCATTCCAGTTTTGAAAACAGTGTTATAAATACAGTTATTTAATATTTAAAACATCAAAACTTTCAGATGCGTTAAAGGTGCTTCATGACCCGCTGGAAGGACAACTTTGAGCCTTGACCGAAGATCAATGGTTGAAAGCACTCAAAGCCCTAAAAATAGTATCGAGCGTATTGATACTTTAATCCATGTTTATCGGTTATTGGTTTGAACAGCCTGTTTGTTCTGATAAAAAATAAAAAATTAAAAAATTAGAAAATGGTCAAAACCGTTTGAACGGTTCGAACGATTAATTGGCCGATTCAGCGGCTTGCTGACCAAAATCAACGGTTTTAGGGAAAAAAGTGATTTTGGAAGAAAACGAAATCAGTCAGATGACTAATTCTCGGTTTTTCTGGTCCGACCATCCGGTCCATTCCAATTTTGAAAACAATGTTATAAATACAGTTATTTAATATTTAAAACATCAAAACTTTCAGATGCGTTAAAGGTGCTTCATGACCCGCCGGAAGGATAACATTGAGCCTTGACCGAAGATCAATGGTTGAAAGCACTCAAAGCCCTAAAAATAGTATCGAGCGTATTGATACTTTAATCCATGTTTATTGGTTACACCACAACACACTACATCATTTGTTTAAATAACATAGGTTTCAATTTTTTTTTTAACCTCGATAAAGATTTTATGAAATTTAAAATTGGTGATGATGTTTGATTTGGTCGCTCCCTACTAGAAGTCAGTTCAGACGTCGGTTTATTACGTGGCTGGGCCAAATTGCAAAATAAATAGATTAGAGGTCTCGAGGTATTTTATCCGGTGTGGGTACTCAGATGTTTAAGTTAGCATAGGAGGTTTTTGAGAGAGTTGAGAGCTTAGAATGCTAATAAAAGAGTTAAATCGTGCATACCCTATCGTAGGCCTTACGAAACATGTCCAAGATCACTAGCCTGCGTGACACAGAGTCCATTCCACACCATAAGATGGGTTCTGCGTGAGTTGATAAACCTTATCTAGGTCTTTCCGATCCGAGCAAGATAAGGATAAGGTCCGTTGTCATGCAGCTTGATCCCAGAGAGATCAGAGATAGTTGGCTAACTTCTAGAAGAGGGCTACGTGGCACTTTGGCAGGTTCGAACGCAACAAGCCGCTCAGACCTTAGTTTTAGCCGAGATACTCGAGGTGCCCAAACTGACCTGACCTGCTAAGGTGTCTGAAAATGTTGAAATGTCATCTAATCATCAGGTTGCTCCATATGTCCGCATACTAATGAATCAGGCCAAATTACCCTCATCAATTGGTATTTTTAAGTATTAGTAAAATTTATATTCATTTATGTTAAATGCTTGGTACTTAAAAATTTATATTCATTTATGTTAAGTGTATCCCAATAATTCACACGTCACATAAATATTAAAGTATGTGCATGTGTTTGTTATATATTTATATTTTTAATAATAGTTTAACCTTGGATTTAGTTGTCATTGAAAATTTATGATACTATTATTAACTTTGGCAACAATGAGAATTTTGGTAATAATGCATTTATCAACGTCTTAATTAAAAAAAAAAACATTAGTTAAACACATGGTTTTCAAAATTAGACCAGATCGGATGGTCGAACTGGAAAAATTGGGAACCGATTAGGTGATTGGTTTTGTTTTACCCCAAAATCATTATTTTGTCAAAAACCGTTAATTTGATCAGTAAACTACTGACCTGTGCAGTCAAACCGTTTGAACCATCCAATGATTTTGGCTATTTTTTATTTTTAATTTTTTTGTCAAAATGTGCCATCTATTCAATTAGAATAGCTGGATTGTTCGACCCAGGAACCGGACCTTGACCAATTCGTTGTCCAATTCAGTTTTAAAAGCCTTGGTTAAACATTACAAATACGATGATAATTAAAGTTGAATACAGTAAAATGATATCAATGAGAACTTTGTCCACTTCTTATATGCCATGTTTCTCATTAATCTCACGATATACACCAGATCTCCTAGTCACAAACTATTGCCACATCCATGCCCACATGACACTGCCGAGTGCATTTGTAACATCTCCTCATGAATGATAGGGAGAGATTTTCAATACATACTTGCAGTGTTCTGTAGGTATAGATGTTGGAACTTGGAATAGTTTGTGGGTAGGACTCGCTTTGAAAACCTAAATGTATTGGCTCAATGCATGTTGATACTTTGAACCTTTGATTACATGACAATATTTAAGAATGCCAATGGGGCAAGGTGGGGACAGGTAGCCACTCCTCATGCTTTTTTTAGGATAAATTATAAAGACCCCCTGTATCATGGGGTCTATCAAAAACCCCTTGTATTTTGTTTTGTGACAAAGACCCTCCCGTATTATGACCGTGAGACGAACCCCTTCTGTTAGCCTTCGTTGAAGTCTGTTATTGCAATAATTTTTAATCCCCATGCTACCCTTATAATAATTGTACGAAGAAAAATACTGTTCATCTTCATCCGAACCCTCCGATTGTGGTTTTGATACTTGGACGTCTTAAATGCTTCTGCAGAGTGCCTTCTGGTGGGGGCCAGAAATTACTTCTCCGACGTGGTCTCGGCTGAGATCAGTTCCTTCAAGCGTCTCCTCTGGCTTGACCTCTCCGACAACAATCTGCGAGGTCCCATCCCTGCGGAGATTCACAACTTAACTCGTCTCCTTACGATTAGACTCGAGAACATTGTGCTTGCTGGGGAGGTTCCCGATCTCTCAACGGCGTTGCCGGAGCTCAGGGAGCTAAATTTATCTAATAACAAGTTGCACGGGAAGGTGCCATCCGGACTGGTGAAGAAATTCGGATGGCGAAGTGTTGCGGGAAACGCTGGGCTCTGCGGTATGAGCCCGTTACCGGTCTGTTCGTTCACAGGTTCCCCTCCCACGGCTGTGTCGGCTCAGACCGTGGTACCGTCCAACCCTAGCTCCTTGCCTGCTACGACTGCTGCTGGTCCGACGGGGAAGGGAGAATCCCGGAAGGGACTCAGCACCGGCGCCATCGTCGCCATTGTGGTTGGGAATTCTGTGGCTTATTACTGCGGCAGAAATTCAGGAGAACCACATCGTTGAGAATCACGCCGTTTGGTTGGGAATTCTACAGGTCCAACGTGGTTGAGAATCACTTCGTTTGTTGTTGCTTATTACTGCGGCAGAAGTTCAGGAGAGAGTGGTTCGACTATCAGTTCTAGAGACAGGCGAAGAAACGACAGCTATACGGGTGAGAAGAAGATTTATGCCAACAATGGGGGTGGCGGTGGGGAGACGGCGATGGAACAACGGCCACAGATCGGAGCAAGCTTGTCTTCTTCGATAGAAGGAAGCAATTTGAGCTGGATGACCTGCTCCGGGCATTGACGAAGATGCTGGGAAAAGGAAGCCTTGGGACGGTCTATAAAGCGGTATTGGAAGATGGGTGCACGGTGGCGGTGAAGAGGCTCAAGGACGCGAACCCATGTGTGAGGAAAGAGTACATGGATTTGATTGGGAATCTCCGACGTCCGAACCTGGTTCATCTCAGGGCTTATTATTACGCCAAGGAGGAGAAGCTACTTGTCTACGATTACCTCTCCAAGCTTGCATTCTCTTCTCCATGGTAATGATTAAGTAATCACGACTCGTAGAGATTTGATGCAGTCGAATTGAGTACTGATTAATTTTATGTTAATTTGAATCAGCGAATTGAGGACCGGGGATGATTCCTTTGGACTGGACAACGAGGATCAGTTTGGTGCTGGGAGCTGCTCGTGGGCTTGCACAGATTCACGAGTACAGTGGATCAAAGATTCCACACGGGAATGTGAAGTTGTCGAGCGTGCTTCTTGACAAGAATGGTGTGGCATGCATCTCCGATTTTGGGTTGACCCTGCTTCTGAGCTCAGTTCATGCCACAGCGAGATTGGGAGGGTACAGAGCGCCGGAGCAAGTCGAAACCAAGAAGCTGTCACAGAAGACAGACGTCTATAGCTTTGGGATTCTGCTGTTGGAGGTGTTGACAGGGAGGCTTTCGTTGCAGTATCCTACCTCAAGTCCGCATGGCGAATAGGGTGTTGATCTTCTAAGTGGGTAAGATCGGTGGTGACTGATGAGGGAGGAGTAGACGGTGGAAGTGTTCGACCCGGAGCTGCTGAGGTACAAGAACATAGAAGAGTAGATGGTGGCGATGCTGAATGTGGAGTGGACTTGTGTGGTGGAGCAGGCAGAGAAGAGGCCTACGATGTTAGAGGTGGCGAAGATGATTGAGCAGATACGGGTGGAGCAATCCCCACCGGGCGAGGACTGCTTTCTGTAAAAACAAACTTGCAGGTGGTTTGGGATTCAGGCATCCAAAGTTTTTTAACAGAGGGAAACAGAGGAAATGGGGAAGAAGAGAAATCGGGGGAGAGAGTGCTGTTCGTGTATCATGAAATCAGGGAAGATGAACAGTGTTTTTTTCCGAATAGTTATTACAATAGTAGTGCAGGGATTAAAATATATTACAAGGATGCACTTCAACGAAAGGATAATGGAAGGGGGTCTTTGTCTCGATCATAGTATAGGGGATCTTTGTTGTAAAACAAAGTATAGGGGATCTTTGTCACAGACCCTATAATACGGGGGGGACTTTGTAATTTACCCTTTTTATGATACCATTATTTTATTTTTATTTTATTTAAAAATTAAAAATAAAATAATTGAAATTTATAATCCTATTAAAAAAAAGATCAAAACATATTCAAATATATTCAATCATAATTTTAAAAACATTACCATACATAAATACATATATCAATATATGCATATGTAGATCCCCATAGGGTAGGAATCCGAAGCCCTGCGGGACAAGGAATGGTCTTTCATCCCCACGAGGATGGAAATCTCCCCTTCTTTATCTGCATAGGGAAAAAATCATTCCCATCCCTGTCCTATTCATGACAGATCCCATAAAGATCAAAGAAAGGAAAATTCAATCCTTAGCAACACTGCTTTTGCTGAAAATATGATCATCTATTATTTTAAAGGATAGCGGACCAACCGTACTATGCTGCCCCCTGTTTGATATATAAAATCACAACTATGGGGAGTGGATGTGCTGTATCATGATTAGTCCAATATCACAAACCCAATATCTTCAGACCCAGATGGGACATAAAATCGGAAGGCACGTTCGGATTGTATTTGGTACCACTAGTTTACCTTTCAACGTTTTAGGTTCATCAATACCAAGCAGAGATGTATTGTCATTCACCACATCACATTCATTTCATCTAGAATGATTACAAGAAACCTCAACTTTTTTTAGGGATTTTTGGACTGCAATCCCCAAATTGGATTTGCATCCTATTAGCAGTTCTACCTAGGGGTGGACTGAACGATGAAAACCCCAATTTTTTAAGGTATGACTCTTTCAACTATAAACAGCCTCAAATAAGGGTAGCGTACAACAATGATACCAAACACAACTCTTCATCATTGTCTTAAGAAGGACCTACGCCTCTCCAAGTAGTCTTCTCCGTTATTCTGTGTTTATCTCTACTCAATTGTTCATTTATCTAAAAAAACCTCAATTGTTCTTTCCATCACAATAATAAAAGATACATTACTCAAACACATTAATTAAGCCGGCATACAAAGAGAGAATCAGAGAATTATCATTTCTCAAAAAGTACACAACAAATTAGCAATTTGCACAATTAGGCAGGAATCAAACTATAGAATTAGAACTTGAGTAGGGTCCGCCCCCAATGATTTAATCCTCCTTCAGGCGTGTGTTGCCAGGGTTTCCCTAAAAAGTTCCTTTGGAGCTAAACTTGGGAGAAAACCAAAGCAAGAATGAGGGTGCTAACCAAAACAGAAATTAAAAAATGAGAAGAAGAAGATGGAGAAATATAGAGAGAGGACAACTTGTCCTCTGAATATTACCTGGCAAACCAGTGAAGTTTTCATATTGTACGTATGCCTGTCTGATGAACATCTCCACTCCAGTAACAACAGTGATTCCAGACTCTCCTGCTTCTCGGAGGAGTCTGGTAATTTTTGGTGTGTAAACAGCATCGAAAACCAGGGAGTAAAATCTCAAAGCTTTCTGCAAAAGTAGAATTTTATTTGTTTCCTCAATACTTCAAAATTAATGCAGGAGTCAGTATCCCTGTCATGTTGATCCTCCTCTCATGCAATATCTAATTAAATAGAATGATATGTACAGTTCTTGCATACAGAAACCTGCATTAGGTCAATTATGTTGACCGTCTAAACCATGGCATCTCTTACACAGCTTGTTAACATAAACAGAAATGTGTTATTTTTACAAATTTAGGCAAAAACGTTGGGAAATCTGAAGATGTGGAAACAAGTCAATTTCACCCATATGGGTTTATCTGCACATTCTAAACTGAATGGTCACACCTCAAACCTTAACCCCAACTATTTTGGGTCAGCTACACAAACCCTGTCCCAACATAGTGCTCTATCCACATGCCATGCTCAGGCTGAAGGACAAAATTCTCTATTTACTGGGTTCAGAAATTATAGGATTACACAGAAATGGGTAATGTTATGATATTTTTCTTAAGGAGGTTCTTCAATCTCTTTTTTTTTCTAGGTTTTGAACTCCTGTACTATAGTTCTCTATCCACATTCCATGCTCACAGGCTGAAGGACAAAATCTCCATTCATTGGGTTCAGAAATTGTATGATTACAAAGAAATGGGTAATGTTACGATATTTTTCTTAAGGAGGTTCTTCAATCTTCTTTTTTTTTTTTTCTAGGTTTTGAATACATGTTCTATACCAAAGTAGAAGCGGTGAAAATTTTATTTTCTTGTGATTGTTGGAAACAAATTCCTTCTAACTTAATTCCATATGTCTTTTAATTGTAAGTGCACTAAGGGCACATAGAAAAGTACAAGAGTAAGAGATCCCTAAAACCAGATTGCAGTGTGATAAAACATATGAAATAAATATGAAGACAAGCATGTTTGTGTGTGTGTGTGTGTCCATGCTTTTGGAGGGGGGAGGGGGACAAACCTTAGGTATGGGTGTCTCATCAACTTTTGGTTGCATTCCTATAGGTGTTGCATTTGCCAGGATCATCTTGTTCTCTGGATGGAAGTCACCTAGTTCATCTAGAGGTATGGCCTCTCCTCCAATCACATTGGCAAGTTGTTTGGCTCGTTCTTTCAATCAGAACAAACAAACCATCATCCAAGTCATGACAACAAATCAATATATAATTAAAAGATGGAATACTATCATGCCATGCAACCTAAAGCATGGTAATCTACATCAATGTCACATATGGAGATTTTGATGACTCTATTATTATTCTCATCAGATCCATCAGTTATTCAAAAGATCTTTCAGACTTTGGAGTGAAATGTTTGATCATTGAATATTCTATTCTTGAACTTGGAGTTGATTCACAAAAAAATTTCCCTTTTCTTTTTCATATAAAAAATACAGACTTAGATTGTCATTAAATCATTTTATGTGATATTTCAGTATGTATATATATGCATATAGATCTATCCTCCATCCTTTCTACCAATGCAACACAGTCAACTTCATTCATTAGACAGCTTCCATTTAGCCTTTGCACCTATCCTTTTTTTAGTTCTTTCTTTCTGAACATTGTGAAAACAGGATTTGCCTCAGGATTGCCCATTTTTACTTCTAGGGTTTCTCTGCACTTGAAAATTCTCACATAATTTCTGTAGAATTCTGTGGATTCATTGAAAGAAATTTTGTTTTAAAAAATATTGTTTCATGATGCATCTGAATATTTTGAACTAATATGAATATTGCAAGACCCAATGTTTTAAAAGTGCAATGTGAAGGGGCCAATTTGCACCTGAGGCGTGTGCCTTTTTTTGAAGCAAGGCGCAAAAATACAAAAGAAAAAAGCTAAAAAAAATCAGAAAATTAAAAAAATGTCAACAAAATAAAAAATATTAAACCTAATGTTAATAAAAAATGTAAACTTAAATTTTAAAATAAATGTTTTAAAAAACTTATTATCTAAAATTAAAATACATAAACATAACATGTAAAGCGCATTCAAATGAAAATTTAAAAATAAAAGCAAACACAATTTCAAGCATGTAAAACCCACAATCTCTTTTTTTCATCAATTGCATTACTTCAAGTAGCTAATGTGATGTAAAACATATTGTATTCCTGATTCTACGAGCCGCCTTTGTGCCACACGGCCCACGCCCCTTGAGGCAAGCTCAAACAAGTCTATGTTAGGGTCTTAAATTCTTAGTTCTCACACAAAAAATAATGATTTTATAATTTTAATTACTTTTTAAGAAGATATTTTATTATGATGAATATATGAATGTCATTGGCAAATAGGGGGTTCTCAGAGCTTCGGTGAGCCCAACTGCTAGGTACAAAAAAAGCAAAAAAGCATCAAATTTTTGAAAGGCACACAGCTAGGCTGAGGCATAGGGTGCATAAGGTGTTTGCCTTTTGAAAGTGTTGTGCCTAGTACCTAGGCGAGGTGTATACCCTAAAATGCACCTAGGTGCGACCACATTTTATACTTGGAGATGAACAAATTTGGGTTATACCTATTTGTGGTCAGTGTTTTAAAAGCGCAAGGCTAAAAAAAAAAGCGCAAGGGCCAATTTGTACCTGAGGCGCAAGGCAGAAGTTGAGGAACGTGCCTTTTTGAAGTAAGGCGCAACATACAAAAAAAGCTAAAAATTCAAAAAGAAAAACTTAGAAAAATAAAAAAATTCAAAAAATATTAAACATAATATTAATAAAAATATAAACTTAAAATTTAAAATAAATGTTTTAAAAAACCTATTATCTAAAATTAAAATACATAAACATAACATGTAAAGCGTATTCAAATGAAAATATAAAAATAAAAGCAAACATATAAAGAATTTTCAAGCATGTAAAACCCATAATCTCTTTTTTTCTCTCAATTTCATTACTTAAAGTAGATAGTGTGATGTAAAACATATTGTATTCTTGATTCTACAAGTCGCCTCTGTACCATGCCTCTCGAGGCAAGCCCGAACAAGTCCGTGTTAGAGTCTTAATTTCTTATTTCTCACATAAAAATAAAAATTTTATAACTTGAAGAATATATTTTATTGGAATAAATGAATGAACAACATTAGCAAATAGGGGGTTCTCCGCCGCTCCGGTCCAGCCGTTAGGCTAAAAAAAAAAGCAAAAAGTGCAGAATTTTAAAAAAGGCACACGCCTGGTGCGCCTTTTGAAAGGGGTGCACCTAGGACCTAGGCAAGGTGCATACCCTAAAATGCACCTTGCTTGTGGCCTAGGCGTGTCTTTTAAATCACTATTTGTGGTTGGATTAACATTTGGTTTATGCACACTTGCAAACAACACAATGCCATTTCTTGCTAATCAGAACCATATTCCCATACATGGTATAAATAAGAAATATATTAACCATGTTACCTTGTCTAGGCTTTACGGTATGCAACAAAGAAGAAGACTTAGGGAGTGTACTTTTATGCATCTTGGGGTTTAAGGTGCCATTCAGTCTTCTTTTTCCAGGTGGAGAGATATTTCATATACCTTTGAGAGTTTTTGTGTGTCTGTTTTGTTACATTCTTGGTCATCATTGTAGGAAGTTGGATCTTAAGGCCAATAAACATGTTTTTCTTGGGTATGCTCAAAAGTAGAAGGGGTATTGTTGTTATGGTCCAGTGCCAAGGAGTGGGTTTGTCAATCTGGATGCTACCATTTTTGAGCCTACATTCTTTTCCTTTGGTGGTTCTCTTTAGGGGGGGTGTTTTAGGGAGGAGAACTCATAGTCTACTCCTTTTCTTGTTCCTTCATCTGGTCCATCAACTAGGGTTGTCAATGTCAAGTCCTACTTGATGGACCTGAACTGATTGGACTAGTTCTGATTCTAGGAACTAGAATCGACGGGTCAGTTCTGGGTCCTAATATAGTGTCCCAATTATTATTGGTTCAGAAACAGTTCCAAGTTCTGAACCGATTCAGACCCGGCCAAAGCTATATACATAATATATTAAATAAATCATATATATACTGTACAATATATAATATTTAGTATTTTTTGAACATATATATTTATTTATTATAATCAGGTTCGTCGGGTCAGTTTCAATTGTCCCGAGAACTGATCGGTTTGGTTCTGGGCCTAAAAATTACAAACCCTATTGAGTCTATATCGGTTTTGAATCCTCAATATTTCATGTTGGGTTGGTTCTGGTTCTAGCTAGACCCGATCCCGACTTGACCCATTGATAGCCTTACCATTAGCTCCATCAGTTCCACCTTTTGCTCCACCATCAGCTCTAGTTCCACTACCTGATCCACTACGACTGCCTCAGAATTATTTCAACACCAATGCAAGAGGGTTGATTCCACTCATGCTCTAGTGGAAGAACCTATACCACTCTTCATTGGTCCATCTGAGTTTCTAGGTTCGACTGATACAAATCTAGGTATTTTTTTAACCTGTTATTGCCTCTAACCCCATTGGTGTTGTTTTTGTACCTAACATTGATGTTATAGTTGATCTTGATCTTTGCATTGCATTCCCCAAAGGAAAGAGAAAGTGTACAACCCATTGCATTTAACACCATTGCTCTTACAATGCCCTATCACCTTCTTATTGTGTCTTCCTTTCTTCACTAGATTTTGTGTCTATACCCAGGAATGTTAGTGAGGCTCTTTCCAAACCTGAGTGGAGAACAACTATGATAGAAGAAGTGGAGGCTTTGATTAAGAACTAGACAAAGGAGATAGTTGATCTTCCTGCAAGAAAGGGGACTGTTGGATGTAGATGAGTGTTCACTGTGAAGTACAGGGTTGATGGCAACATATAGAGGTACAAGGTAAGGTTGGTTGCAAAGGGTATACACAAACCGATGGTATAGATTATCTGGAGACCATTGCACCAGTAGCTAAGATGAGCTTAGTTCGGATCCTCTTGTCTCTAGCAACTACTTATTAATGGTCGTTCTTCCAGCTTGATGCTAAAAATGCATTTCTTAATGGTGATTTGCGGGAGGTATATATGGATCTTCCAATCAATTTATATGAGAATATTGGTGAGGGAAAAGATTGTAGGCTAAAAAAGTCATTATATGGTTTGAAATAGTCACCTAGAGCATGGTTTGATAGGTTTAAGTGGACATTGATCCGTTTTGGAACACACAAACCTAGTTAGATCACTTTTTGTGAAGAGGAGAGAAACACTTGTGTTAGTACTAATTGTGTATGTGGATGATATAGTTGTTACAGGGAATGATCTGAGGGAGATTGATACACTCAAGAAGTCATTGCAACAGGAATTTGAAATTAAAGATCTAGTTGAACTAAAATATTTTTTAGGGATTGAGGTTGCAAGATTGAAGCATGAGATAACTGATTGTGTATGTGGCTGATATAGTTGTTACAGTGAATGATTTGAGGGAGATCGATGCACTCAAGAAGTCACTGCAACAAGAATTTGAAATTAAAGATCTAGTTGAAGTAAAATATTTTTTGGGGATTGAGGTTTGTACTTATTTTTTTTTCTTAAAGTATACATACCAATGGGAGAGAGGATGGCCAGGTCTAATTTGCTCTCTCTTTCTTTCTCAACTTCTCTTCTCTTTCTCTTCTTCCACAAGAAACTCTTCTTTTCTTTGTAGATTTTTTATTTACCAGATTTCTACTGGGAAAACCCCACAACTCCTTGCGTTTCTAACATGACCTTCACTACAAAACTCCCCTTCAAGAACAAGAATAGGCAATGGGAACTTTAGGAACAAAAACACTCTTCTCACCTCTCTCCCCCTAGGATGAAACCCCCGGATAATAAGGGACATCCTTAAAGAAGGTAACATCCATAGACACAAACCGAGAGCCAGAAAGAGGATCATAATGACAATATCACTTTTGATTTTTTGCATGGTTGAATGATATATATTTGGTAACTTTAGGATCAAATTTAGAATGATGAGGTCCCAAAATTTGAACAAAAAAAGTGCATCCAAAGAATTTGAGAAGGATAGTAAACAAGTCTTTATCAAGGTACAATAAGGTGAAAGGTGCTTTCATACTGAGAACACAGGAAGGAATTTGGTTAATGAGATACACAGCTGTGTGAATTGCATTCTTCAAAAAATGTATAGGAACATTTGAATTGAAGTGGAAGACTATCCCAACAGCTAAGGACGAAGGCCAATGGAAAGATCTCAGAGATTTGAAAAGGCTACAAGGTGGAGGAAGGCCCTAAAAGCGAAGGCTAAAGACTTCATCTTCAAGGAAATAAGAATTAGAGGGTGTTACAACATGAAGATAAAGGAATCGAAAAAGGCAACAGTGTTGATGGAAGGCTTAGAGATGGTCAAATGGTTTAAGGAATTTTTGAATGAAGCAGCAACAAAAGGAAAACAGTGTTGTTGGAAGGAAAAGCACACAAAGTTAGGTAGAAGATATGTAATGGAAAGTAAACAGAATGCAAAAGGGCTGTTCATCTCCCTAACAGAGTTCTTTGATAAAGGAAGGAGACAAATGGTCTGCTTTCCTGCTGGGAAAAATAGTCAAGGGTGGCAAGGAGTGATTAAGATCTTGGCTGCATTCATAGGTTGAAGAAGTCTACAGAAGGAGAAAAAGGAAACTGCAGAAGAAGATAAGGGATTACTTGCTGGAAACTCATCAGCGATGGAAGGTGAGAGTCTTACCCAAGGCTTCATAGCGATGGCAAACATCAATAGAAATCCTTTATTGAATGTAAATTTCAGTAAAGACCACTGGACTAAAATGTTAGTGGTTGAAGCTAAGAATCCTGTTTCTACTGTAGCTACAGTAGTCTGAACCAGTAAGGAGAAGAGGAAAGAGAAGGAAAAGAAGAAGGAGAAGAGAAGAAGAAGAAGTTGAAAGAACTGTCGAGCCTGATAGCTAAACCCTATCAGTCGACCTCTTAATAGTGATTAGGCTTCTAATTAAATGTACAAGGACTAAACTGCCCCTACTTAAGTATGGGACAGAGAACCTCTAATAAGACTGCCACATAAGCTCATAACTTAACCAAGATGAGTTGACTAATCTACCCTTATTCGGCTAACTCTAACACTCCCCCTCAAGCTGGAGAATATATGTCATATAATCCTAGCTTGTTACATATATAGTTCACTCTCCCTGAGCTTAAGGATTTTGCAAACAAATATGCCCACTGATCACCTGAGCTTACGTGTTCTATGCTTCTAGTAAGAACCTTCTCCCTCACAAAGTGGCAATCAATCTCTATGTGCTTTGTTCTCTCATGAAAAACAGGGTTGGATGAGATATGGAGTGCAACTTGATTGTCACAGTACAACTTCATAAATTTATCCATCTGGAACTCGATTTCTTGTAGGAGATTCCTCAACCACACTAATTCACATGTAGTGTGTGCCATGGCTCTGTACTCGGCTTCAGCACTGCTTCTAGCCACAGCCGTTTGCTTTTTACTCTTCCATGTCACAAGATTTCCTCCAAGAAATGTGCAGTAACTTGTAGTAGATCTTCTATCAAACACAGAGCTCGCCCAATCTGCATCCGTGTACCCAACTACTTCAAGTTTTCCTCCTGGTTTATACAATAGCCCACGACTTGGAGCTCCCTTCAAATATCTTACAATTCTAAGAACTGCATCCCAATGAGATATACGAGGTTATGCATAAATTGGCTCACCACACTGACTGCAAAGGAGATGTTTGGTCTCGTGATTCTTACAGGATCATCAAATATTTTCCCTGTATCACTGCTCAACTTAACATTTGGTTCCATAGGAGTCTCAGCCGGTTTTGCACCTAACAGTCCTGTTTCGTCCAATAGATCAAGAACATATTTTCTTTGGCAAAGGTTTACACCTTGTCTTGATCTAGCAACTTCTATACCCAATAAATACTTCAATGTTCCAAGGTCTTTTGTTTGAAAATGATTTTGTAGAAAGACCTTGAGTTTGTCGATCCCCAATTTGTCACTGCTAGTTATGACAATAGTGGGCAAGAGTAGCAGTAGTGTGCTGTGAAGTGGATTGAAGGAACCGCTCATACTCATCACGCGGTACACTCACCATCTCCCTTCTGGAAACAAATGTAGATGTGGAAGGAGTTAGGTCTGCTTGTTGATTATCACTGATATCAACCCCACCAGCAATAGCATGATTGGCCCATTTAGAGGGAGGGCGGCCATGAAGATCATAACAGAAGTTTACGGAGTGTCCTTCCCTGCCACAGTGGGTACACTTCCTTGTAGAGCTGCCTTTTTCTTTGCCACGGCCTCCCCCTGAGTCACGACCACCACCACGGCTAAATATGGAACCACCATGACCTCCTCGGGAGGCATGTCCTCCCCCTTTCGTACCACGTCCACCTCCTCTGGTTGTCACAAAAGATGATCTATCAGACTGTGTGGGATTCTCTGTCTGTTCCAAAGAAATCCTGTGAAGCCGAGCAAACACTTCCTCAAGTGTAGGAAGGGTAGAGCCCCCCAATATTTGGGCTCTAACTGGTTCATACTCTGATTTCAACCCCACTAATAGCCTTGTGACATCTAGTTGTTCCCTCTGTTGTTGCTGAACCTTAACATCTGGAGTGAGAGGATGATAGACATTAAGTTCATTTTTGAGGTTCCTCATACTGGCTTAGTACTCTTCTAGGGTTTTATTTCCTTGTTGCAGACCAAAGTACTCCTGATAGAACTGATATACCCTTGTAATATTATCTTGCCCAGAATACAGTTTCTTGGCATGTTCCCATATGTCCTTAGCTGTATCTAAGAACATGAAGTTGGCACTTATTTTGGGTTTTATACTGTTCCATAGCCATGTCATGATTTGAGCATCCTCTTGTTCCCAATCATCAAACCCTGGAGAGTCAGCCAGTGGTTTATCTTCTTTCACATGCTTCACTTTTCTCTTTGCCTTGAGAAAAACTTCCACCGACTTGACCCATGGAACATAGTTCTCACCATTCAATTTAATTGAGGTCATCTGTACACCTAGATAGTCAGAGGAAACCACCACACTAGGTTTTTGATCACTACAATCATCTCCCATTGCTGCCATGATACTCTTTCAATGCTGCCTCTAATCTGAATTCCCAATCACCAACTAAGTGCTGCTGTCAAGAGTTTGATGTTCCAGGACCTACAACAGTCCCTAAACACAATGATAGATACACACGCCTTTGTTCTTATCCACACCACTACTGATTTCACAAAAAAAAAAAAAACACAGACTACACCGGCATTAATTCAGCACTTACTAACCACATGCAAGCTCTCTTACAACTACTCAACAGAGTTTGTGCATCACAAGCACCACCACACAACCATAGCTGTCACACACAATACAGACCTGCTTTAACACTTTTAAGAGGGCACCACAAGACCAACAAAAACTCAACTAGTACCATTGCATTACACCTTGCACCATTCGGCCACCTACAATAGCAGCCCTTACACCATTTGGTCACTATAAACACAGCCTATTCTTGAAAATTTTCCAAGAACCAGGGCAACAACCAACCTAGTTTTCTAGGTTCTGATCAGTCATCTCAAGTTCTTGAAGATTTTCAACCCAGAAATACCAATAGCACACAGAGGAGAGATAATCAACCTTTGTTTGGGAGCTTCAGCCAACCATTCACTATTGAAGTTGTTTTCTTAGGAAAGGAGGTTCTGTGCACCAGAAAAAAGAAGAGTTGTGATGTTTCAGGCCTGGGACGAACCACTTTTCTCCATTGACAGCCCAGAGAAGAAAAAGGAGAGAATTGAAACACGAATTGAAACAGGTCACGAACTGAAGTTGTCACGCTCTGATACCATGTTTCTACTGTAGCTACGGTAGTCCGAACTAGTAAGGAGAAGAGGAAAGAGAAGGAGAAGAAGAAGGAGAAGAGAAGAAGAAGAAGATGAAAGAACTGTCGAACTTGATAGGTAAATCCTATCAGTTGACCTCTTAATAGTGATTAGGCTTCTAATTAAATGTACAAGGACAAAACTGCCCCTACTTAAGTATGGGACAAAGAACCTCTAATAAGACTGTCACATAAGCTCATAACTTAACCAAGGTGAGTTGACTAATCTACCCTTATTCGGCTAACTCTAACAAATCCGATTAAAGATTGGAGGATGTTTGCCGATATTTTGGTTTGTAAGTTGGGAATAAGGAAGGCTTTTATTTTAACTCCTTTTGACAGTATGAAGGCAGTATTGGATCCTCTTGAAAAACTTGGTGGAAGTTGAGGCTTTAAGCATCCAAGAAGACCTGGGATCCTTTAAATAAATAGTCTCCTTCTAACTCGAAATCTTTTGCCGTTGAAGATGGAGTGATAGCCAGGCTGATTGGGTTGCCTTCCCATCTTTGGA
This sequence comes from Nelumbo lutea, assembly GCF_056320005.1. Taxonomy (NCBI): domain Eukaryota; kingdom Viridiplantae; phylum Streptophyta; class Magnoliopsida; order Proteales; family Nelumbonaceae; genus Nelumbo; species Nelumbo lutea. The sequence goes on along the minus strand of NC_142687.1, from coordinate 89,442,169 downwards.
AACTTGATGTAGCAGTTTCCATTGCTGTATTATGTGGAGCTTGTCTTGTGGGGGAGTTTTGGGGAGACTTGCGATCTGCTGCCTTGTTGTTGAATGGTGTTAAACCAGAGGAGATTCCTAGGAAGATTACTCTTCGAGTTTAGGAATTGTCTTTGCCGGTGTGGTTAGTCTCCTCCATTGAAGCTTCTCTGTGGTTAGAGGTTAGATAGGAAGAAGATGAATTGGTGGAAGCACATGCTCTACTTGGCAGTCTAGGATTGGAGAATCGGAGGAAGATGGAAAGTTTCACTAAAATGAACAAGCAAAGGTTCAACCATCCAAAAGATATGGGTAGAAAAGATGGTCAATTATGTGAGATACAAGGTAAGGGTTAGATAGCCGAAAGAACCTTTGCTCAGGTGCTTTGTGAATACTGTAAGAAGCTGAAGCATACCAAGGATAGATGTTGGAAACTAAATCCACACTTGAAACCTACGAAGTTTAAAACTGGAAAGAAAGTAAATGCTCATGTTGCTACTACAAGTCATGATTCTTAGACTCACACGCTTGAGGGAAATCCTCATGCTCCAGCATCCAAGGTTCAAAGTATTGGAAATACCAAGTGTATCAGAAAGGCAATTTTAAGAGACGTATCGGGATACACCTTGGATACGCATGTATATTGGAGAAAAATTAAGATACGCATAGAAACACTATAAATAATTTAATAAATCATAAAAATACATCAATAACACTAAATATAAGACCTCAATGAGGTGTATATACATTAAATTAATATATTTTAATGGTTTTATGAAGAAATATATTGTAGGTAATTGTAATTTCATTAAAAATCTTATGCTTACTATAATTTATAAATTATAATTATTAAGTTTTAATGTCTTTACGGGATGGGAAAAACTCAATTCTCCTATCCAACCATAAAACATGCATTGGCACAACTTCTAAGTGAAAATATAATCAATAATTATTTATTATTTATTTTCAAAAATTATAAAAAATAAATAAACATTATATAATATATTAAAAAATAGTTATTAAAGAAGAAATTTCAATTGCTTTATGGATATGATAGATCATTCGATCCATAGAATTATAATATGTTCAATCATTGTGATCAAATGATAAAATTACTTAATTAATTAATTATTTTTTAATTCTAAAATATAAAAAAAATTATTAAATAAGAATTTTCAATTGGTTTGTGGATATGAAAGATCATCCATAGAATTATAATATATTCAATTGTTGTGATCAAATGATAAAATGTAATTAATTATTAATTATTTATTTAATTCTAAAAATAAAAAAATAAAAAATAATACTAAAGAAGAAATTTCAATTGCTCTATGGATATGATAGATAAATCCATAGATCTAAAACATATTTAGTCTTTATAGGTAGAGAAAAATTACATTTTCAAATTTTTTATTAATTTATATTTTCCCCAAATATCTTCATGAAATTTCTATAAATTTATTAATAACACAAAAAAATTACGACTTTGAATGTAAGAAATGTAGATCAACATAAATTTACACATTCAAGAAAAAAAGAAATCACAAGATATTTTAAAAAAATTGAAAAATTTACCTACTTTTGCCATATTTTTTCAAAATTTGAAAAATTTTCAAAAAAAAAAAAAAAAAACGATTCACACTTGTTTCTTGCAATTTTTTGCAAATCTATCACTCTAGGAATGAGGTTTGGAGTTTTAGTGTCATTTGGGGGTGAAAGAAGGCATATTTCAAGGAAAAAAAACTTGCTTTTCCCCTTTTTTTTCCTGTTTTTGGCCATATCTTTTTCATCGAAACACTGCTGATACACCCATGATATGCCCCAATACGGTTTGATACGCATGAAAAAAAGATGAGATGCCCGATTTCCATGTTTATCCTATATCTATTTTTCAAAGATAGGATACGATACACCTCGTGTTGGGCATATCATATCGAAATTTTAAACCTTGACAGCATCTATTAATGACACCTCTGATGTGATGGAAAAATTGAGAGGCATCTTACTCCATCTTGAAAAGAGCGGGTTGCCTACATATACTGGTTCAAATGCTTCTTCTAGTGCCTTTGCAAAACTAGGTACTGCACTTGCGTGTCATGTCCCACCCTCTAGATCTTGGATAATTGACACAAGAGCCAATGATCATATGATTGGTAGGCCTTCCTACTTTACCACTTATAGACTTTATTCAGGGGAAGGTACAATTACCGTTGCAGATGGATCCCATATCCCAATATCAGGTTTGAGTGAAGTTAAACATACCAATAGCCTTTCTTTGAACTCTCTACTCCATGTTCCGCAATTGTATAGAAATCTCTTATATGTTAGTTTTCTTACAAAGTCTCATAATTGCCCTGTAACCTTCTTTCCATCTCATTGCATCTTTCAAGGCTTGAGTACGGGGAAGACGACTGGTAGTGGATATGAAGCCGATGGAGTTTATCTTCTTGATCAGTCTCCAATGTTAGGGTTGATGTGTTAGTCTGTGTCTTGTCATGATGAGAAACTAAGTCAATTGAAGTTGTGGCATCATCATCTTGGACATGTGTCTTTTGGTTCCTTGAAGTTTTTGCTTCCTAGTTTGTTCGAGTCCTTTTCTAGTTCAGGTCTACAATGTGAAGTCTGCCAACTATCAAAGCATTGTAGAACAACTTTTGTTGCAAGTAACAAAAGAAGTAATGTTGCTTTTCATTTAATACATACCGATGTTTGGGGACCTTATTCTATTCCATGTATGGGTGGCTACAAATATTTCATTCTCTTTGTTGATGACTACTCGTGGTATACTTGGTTGTATTTGATGAAAAGCCGAGATGAAGTTTCTTCAATTGTGAAAGGCTTCTTTAGTATGGTGGAGACACATTTTGTGAAGAAGATTAAGATTATTAGATTTGACAATGCCAATGAGTACTTTCAGAAGCACTTACAGACCTTCCTTGAAGAAAAAGGAGTGATTCACCCGAGTTCTTGCCCTCATACTCCCCAACAAAATGGGGTATTGGAGAGAAAAAACAGACATGTGATTGAAGTTGCCAGAGGCTTGTTATTCTAGATGCATGTTCCAACTCAATTATGGGGGGATGTTGCTCAAACAGCTGTATATCTTATTAACAGACTTCCCTCACGGACCCTACAACTCCAATCTCCTCATCAACTTCTTTTTCATGATGAGTATGCATTCCGTCTTCCTCCCAAGGTTTTTGGGTGTGTTTGCTTCATCCATGACATGAGTCTTTCTATGCTGAAATTTGATCCAAAGTCTATCAAGTGTGTCTTCTTGGGATATTCTTCAATCCAAAATGGGTATTGTTATTATGGCCCTTGTTCTGGAAAAAGGTATGTGTCCAAAGATGTCACATTCTTTGAGTCTACTCCCTTCTTCTCTATCTCTCGTCCTTCTCTTCAGGGGGAGGTTGTTAGTGAAGATCGGACTCCCTTTTGTATGCCAATTCCTACAACTGATGCTGTGAATCCTTCTTCTCCTCATCCCTATGGTTGTAGTAGTCCTCCTAATTTGCCTCCTATTCCTCGGTCTTGGCATCAGTGGTTCGTTAGATGAAGAAAGAGGATGACTCCAGAGATTAAATGTCCATTACAATTTGACCTCCTGGACTCAGGTAATTTGGATTCTGAACCTCTTCCTGTTTCCGATGCCTGTGTTGATTCTATTGTTGAGCCTCCTCTTGTAGATTCTGACCTCAACTTTCCTATTACAATTCGTAAAGCAAGACGAACATGTGCTAAGTATCCTATCTCAAACTATGTCTCTTATGATACTTTGTCACACCCTTATTGTGCCTATATCTCTTTTATTGCTTCTGTTTTTATCCCTTACAATGTTACTGAGGCAGTGTAGTTTCCTCATTGGAAGGATGCCATGAACTAGGAAATGGAGGCACTAAAAAAAACCAGAAATGGGAATTTGTTTCTCCTCCAGAAGGCAAAATTTCTGTTGGATGCAAGTGGGTTTACACTGTAAAGCATAAAGCTGATTGTTCAATTGAAAGGTACAAAGCTTGACTTGTGGCAAAAGGGTACACCCATTCTTATGGCATTGATTACCAGGAAACATTTGTGCCAGTAGCCAAGATGAATTCAATCCGAGTTATCATGTCTCTTGTTGCCCACTATTCTTGGCCCTTGCATTAAATGGATGTTAAGAACGCCTTCCTTAATGGAGACCTTCAGGAAGAAGTTTACATGGAACTTCCTCTAGAAGTGAACATCCTTGGGACTGAAGGAAAGGTTTGTTGTTTGAAGAATCCCTTCATGGCCTTAAACAGTCCCCTTGAGCTTGGTTTGACTGATTTAGGAAAACTGTCTTAAAAATTGGCTTCTCACAATCACAAGTTGACCATACCTTATTTATTAGAAGAGTAAATGGAAAAATAACTATGTTGATGATATTGTTATCGCAGGGGATGATATCTCTGTGATTATTGAACTGAAGTCTTTCCTTGCTATTAAATTTGAAGTTAAGTATCTTAGTGTGATAGAACAAGAATTGGAAGAAATTGATGTCTTTCTATTGAGAAAGTAGTACATATATATACAGCCTTGTAGATACTAAAAAGGAAGAAAATCATACAGCCTTGTAGATACTAAAATAGGAAGAAAATCAAAGAAAGAATAACTCCTATAATTAAGCTATTCCTAATTGGGCTAATACTACATATTTACAACCTATAATTCGAAACACTCCCCCTCAAGATGGAGCATAGATGTCAATCATGCCCAGCTTGTTACAAATATAAGAAATCCTAGCTCCATTAAGAGCTTTTGTAAAGATATCTCCTAACTGCTCTCCAAGTCTTCACATATGCTGTAGACATCAAGTTTTGTTGAATTTTCTCACGAACGAAATGACAGTCTATCTCAATATATTTAGTTCATTCATGAAAAACTAGATTCGAAGCAATATGAATCGCAGCTTGATTATCGCACCATAGCTTCGCTGGAACTGAGACTTTAAGGCCGACCTCAATTAAGAGTTGAGAAACCTACATAACCTCACACGAAGCTTGTGCCATTGCTCTATACTCAGATTCTGCACTAGATCGCGACACCACATTTTGCTTCTTACTCTTCCATGAAACCAGATTACCACCAACGAAAACACAATAGCCAGTAGTGGACCTTCAATCAATCTTGGAACTTGCCCAGTCCGCATCAGAAAAACACTCAATGTTACTGTGACCATGATTCCAATACAGTATCCCCCGTCCAGGAGATCCTTTCAAGTAACACAAGATTTGTTCTAAGGTTGCCCAATGATGCACTGTAGGAGAGGACATAAGATGAGTTACAATACTAACTGAGTAAGCAATGTCTGGACGAGTCACTCTAAGATAGTTCAACTTTCCAACTAATCTTCTATATCTTTCAGGATCATCAAAAGCATCTCCATCCTTTGTGAGTTGCTGGTCAGGAAGCATTGGAGTACTGCATCGTTTGACTCCTAGTTTCTCAGTTTCTGTTAATAGGTCCAAAACATACTTCCTCTAAGACAGGAAAATGCCTCTTTTACTCCTTGCCACCTCAATCCCCAAGAAGTGTTTTAGGTGCCCCAAATCTTTAGTATTGAATTGGCTCTACAAGAAGGATTTCAAGGACAAGATTCCCTTCGTGTCACTCCCAGTGATAACAATATCGTCTACATATACAACAAGTAGAATGATGCCAAATGTGGACTGCTTATAGAAAGCAGTATGGTTAGATTTGCACTTCCTCATCCAAAACCTCTCTACTTCCTGACTGAATTTTCCAAACCAAGCTCGAGGACTCTATTTTAGTCCATACAACGATTTTCGAAGATGACAAACTTTCCCAGACTCCCCCTGAGCAATAAACCCAGGTGGTTGCTCCATATAAACCTCCTCTTGAAGAACTCCATGCAGGAAAGCATTTTTAATATCAAGCTGGTAAAGTGGCCAATCATATGTAGCTGCCAAAGAAATAAATAATCGAACTGAAGTCAATTTTGCCACAGGGGAGAAAGTATCAAAATAGTCCACTCCATATGTCTGTGCATAGCCTTTAGCCACCAGGCGAGCCACTGATCCATCAGAATTAAATTTGACTGCAAAGACCCACTTGCATCCAATCGCTTTCTTACCAGCAAGTAAATCGACCAGATTCCAAGTACCACTCTCAGTCAAGGCATTCATTTCCTCAAGCATGGCATCACGCCACCTAGGGTGGGATAAAGCCTAGTGAACAGTTTTGGGAATCCCTACAGAATCAAGAGAGGCAACAAACGAACAAGAAGTAGAGGACAAATGATCATAGGTAATATAAGAGGAAATTGGATAAGTACACTAATGTTTATCTTTCTGAAGAGCAATAGGTAGATCAATATCACTGGGCATTGGATCCGATGACAAAGAAGAGACCGGTGCTGGACTTGTCATAGGAGGATTATGTCATCGAGAATAGACTTGAGTAATGGGTAGTTTTGGTTGAGAAGGTGGTGGTGGGGGTATTGGAACAACACTAGCATCTGGACCGGTGACATGATACACTAGTAGATCATCATCCTCTTATGGACACACAGGTGTAGATGGAGCAGTAAAGAAAGGAAGATGTTCATGGAATGTAACATCAGCTAACACAAGATACCTGTTCAAGAGAGTAGAAAAACACCTGTACCCTTTTTGGAGACAAGAGTATCCTAGGAAGACACATTTTAATGACTTCGGGTCCAATTTGGAAACCTATGGACGAACATCACGAACAAAACAAGAACATCTAGAAATACGAGGTTCAACAGGAAACACAGACTTATTAGGAAACAAAATCTTATAAGGGATCTGATCATTTAGAACAGTGAAAGGCATTGGATTAATAAAAAAACACGCTGTAGAAACAACATCAGCCCAAAACTGTTTAGGAACATGTGTTTGAAATAAAAGAGCCCTGGCATTTTCAAGAAGATGTCTATTTTTTCTCTCAGCTACTCCATTTTGAGATGGAGTATCAATACAAGATGATTGATGGAGAATTCCATTCTGAGCCATGTAAGTCTGGAAGGAATAAGGGAAATATTCTTTGGCATTACCACTTCGCAATGTTTGTACAGACACACCAAACTGGGTTTTTATTTCAGCACAAAGGATTTTAAAATGTGAAAGCAACTCAGAACGAGATTTCATTAAATAAAGCCAAGTCATACAAGAAAAATCATCCCCAAAGGTAACAAAATATCGGAATCCAGTCTTAGACATAATAGGACAAGGTCCCTAAACATCTGAATGTACTAACTCAAAAGCATGACTAGCCCTTTTATTAACTCGAGAAACAGACGATAGATGATGATGCTTTGCAAATTGACAAGACTCCCAATCTAAAGAAGATACATCATGAAACTGAGGAGATAACTTCTTTAACAAAGGTAAAGATGGATGCCCCAGCCGACATTGAGCTTCAAAAGGAGATAAAGTACTGGAACATGCAATGGTCTGAGGTTCCTGGGTATCCAAAATGTACAGACCTTCTGATTCTTGTCCTTTACCAATAATCCTCTTCGTCATAAGATCCTGAAACAGACAATGATCAAGAAAGAATGAGATATAACAGTTAAGAGTACGAGTGAGTTTGCTAACAGATACCAAATTAAAAGAAAATTTTGGTAAACTCAATATGGATGACAAAGAAAGTGTTGGTGTGGGATTGATAGTGCCAGAACCAAGGATAAAAGAAATAGAACCATCTGCTAAGGTGACTGAAGAAGGAAAAGTGTGATTGGAAAGTGGAAAAGAGATTAGGATTACTTGTCATATGATCTGTTGCACCAGAATCAATGACCCATTGAGAGGAAGAAGAAAGAAGACATGTATTGGTTTTACCTGACTCAGCAAGGGTAGTGATGGACTGAGAGGAGTTCTTTAATGCCTCTTGATACTGGGTAAATTTCACATACTCATTTGCAGAAATTGTAATGGTCTAATTTGATGATGGTTGAGGAGCATCACTCGTAGTTACAACATGAGCTGACTGAGACCCAAAAGCTTATGGTTTTTCTTTAGCAATTTCTGGCAAGTCCTTTTAGTGTGTCCTGGTTCATGACAATAGTAGCAAACTACTCCCCCTATGGCCTGAGTTCCAGCATTCCAACCACTATTACTGCCACCTTTGCTACTATTTTGAGAACGAGACCGGCCAGTTGATCCACTATTCTGACTAACAAGTGCACTAGGTTATTGTACATGTGAGGTATGGGAACCAGTATCTATATGAAGGACCCTAGTAAAGACCTCTTTTAAAGAGGTAATCTTAGGATTAGACAGAATCTGTGACTTAACACCATCAAATTGAGGATTAAGGCTAGCTAGAAAACTCATAATAGCCATCTGTTCACATTGAGTCTGTTGAATTTTGATATTAGTACTGAAAGGTAACATGGCGTTCAATTCCTCATAAGTGCGTTTGAAATTCATGAAATAGGTCTGAAGAGACTGATCCTATTGTTCAACCTGATAAAATGTCTTGCAAACATAAAAAATATGGGAAATATTTTCTTTACCGGAGAACAGAAAAGCCAAATATTCCATTAGTTCTTTTACAAACTCACAGTGAGAGACATGAGCGACGTACTCATTCTCAAAAGAATTGCGGATTTGCAAAAACAATTGAGCATCAATCCTTAGCCATTCAGTGCGGGTCTCATCAGTAGGAGGGTCCTTAGTCAGATGATTGTCCTTAGAGATACTCCGTAAATACAAACGAATAGTCTTACTCCAGTCTAAATAGTTAGTTCCGCTTAGTTTTTGTTTAGTGATCTTAGACAGAATGGGGATAACACTAGGCATAGCCAAGTTCTTTTGTTCAACCACCATCATAAACACATGAAAATAAACTTTTAACAACCAGCAAAGCCAATAAAACACACTTAAACAGAATCGGCAGCAGATGCAACACCCAAATAGCAAGAAACCACAACTGGCAACACCAAAATATCAACTATATAAAAAGAACAGAGAAAAAAGACTTTCCTGATGGGAAAACAAACACCATAGGAGTAACACCAAGGTTGCTGTGCTACTCTTTGACCTATTGAAGACTTGAAAGCCCTCTCCCGATCGAAGTGAAGAAGAGATGGGTGAAGGTGGGTAGGCCGATTTGGGATTCCGCTTCCACTGGTAGGGGCGGTGAGATGCAGATGTCACTCGGAATGGGTGACCTAGAGATCGTAGCTGCTGCTCACTTGGGCAACGTAAAGAATTCAAAGCTGCTCACTTGGGCAGCAGAGGGAAGAAAACCATAAATTAGTTTCAGACTAGAATTGGTGTCTCTAGCTCTGATACCATGTGATAGAACAATAATTGGAAGAAATTGATGTCTTTCTATTGAGAAAGTAGTACATATATATACAACCTTGTAGATACTAAAAATGAAGAAAATCATACAGCCTTGTAGATACTAAAATAGGAAGAAAATCAAAGAAAGAATAATTCCTATAATCAAGCTATTCCTAATTGGGCTAATACTACATATTTATAGCCTATAATTTTGTAACACTTAAAAAATTTGCGGTATTTCCTAGTGATTGAGGTAGCAATGTCAAAGAGGGACATTTATATTTCTTAGAGGAAATATGTCATTGATTTGCTTCGGGAGGTGGGAAAATTGGATTATAAACCAGCTGAAACTCCAATTGATCCCAATCATAAGCTGGGAGTTGATGATGAAGATGTTCTTCCTAACAAAGGTGTGTATCAGAGACTTGTTGGTCACCTTCTCTACTTGTGTCTGACTAGACTAGATATATCATATACTGTGAGTGTGGTCAGCCAATACATGCACAAGCCTAGATCATCTCATATGCAAGTAGTGAATAGAATACTTGCCTATTTGAAGGGATGCCCAAGAAAGGGGATATTGTATTCTAATCATGGGCTTCTGAAGGTAGAGACCTATTCTGATGCTGACTAGGCAGGTTTTATTAATGATAGGCGGTCTACTTCTGGCTATTGTATTTTGGTGGGTGGTAATATTGTATCTTGAGAAGTAAGAAGCAATCAATTATGGCTTGATTTAGTGCAGAGGCAGAGTACAGAGCTAATGGCACATGGGGTCTTATAATGATTGTGGTTGAAGAACTTGTTGACAGAAATGGGAGTGCAAATTGATACTCCAATGATATTATATTATGATAATCAAGCTGCCATAAGCATAGCCCACAACCCTGTTCAACATGATCATACAATGTATATAGAGGTTGATTGACATTTCATTAGAGAAAGAGTTACCAGTGAAGAGGTTTGTCTACCTTATGTGAGGTCTGAAGTCCAATTGGCTGATTGTCTTACTAAAGGTGTTCCCAAATCAAAGGTCGACAACAATTTGAACAAGCTGGGTTGCCTGGTCATGATAAATATCTATGCTCAGCTTGAAGGGGAGTGTTAAGAGTGTGAGGGCATTTATGTCCTTTTGTGTTTTTTTTTTTGTATTTGGGCACCTATTCAAGGGAACCTTTGTAATTTTTCTTATGAAGAAGAAATGAAAATTCTCTTGGTGTGAATAGTGCCACACCAAGCATTCTCGACACTTCTCTAAACTTTACAACTTTATAGATCAGACCCTCATAGCAAATGAATGTGTGGAGAAGATGAGTAGATCAAGCAATCAAGGCTTTGTTTGTAAGTTGGATATTGAGAAGGCCTATGACTTGGTGGACTGGAATTTTTTGTTAGAAGTGTTAAAAAGATTGGATTTGGAGATAGGTGGTGTAGTTGGATGAATGGCTGTATAACCTCTCATTTCTCAGTTCTAGTTAATGGAGGGGTTAAGGATTTTTTCCCAACATGTAGAGGGCAAAGACAAGGTGATCCATTCTCAGCTTTCTTGTTCACACTTTTGGTAGATGTGTTTAGCATGATGGTTTCTAAAGTAGACAAGGAGGAGCTAATAAGTGGATGGGGGATAGGTAGAAATAATGTCCCGATGACCCACCTTCAGTTTAGGGATGATATTATCGTTTTCTGTGAGGGGAGAGATCTAGTGAGAGTGAGAAACTTAAAAAATCCTTTGAGTCTGTTTCCAACTTGTCAATCAACCTGGATAAAAGTTGTGGTGGGAATTAACTTGGAGGATGGGGAGACAAAGGCTATTGCAGCCTGCTTAGAGTGTTCCATATCCTCTTAGCCTTTGGCCTACTTGGGGCTTCCTCTAGGTGCTAAACCAAAAGAAAGTTGATTTTGGTATCCAATTGTGGAAAAGTTTGAAAAGAGACTGGTGAATTGGAAGAGGAATTACATTTCTTTAGGGGGTAGAGTGACCTTGATTAGGGCTACACTTGCTAGTCTGCCAATTTATTTTTTATCAATATTCAAGATACCCTCAAGGGAAGCTAAGAAGCTAGAAAAGGTGATGAGGGATTTTTTGTGGGAGCCAGGGGAAGTGAAGAAATATCATTTGATTAGGTGGAAGATAGTTCTTAAGAATGAAGCTCTATTAGGGAAGTGGGTATGGAGATGGCCTTTGGGGGGGGGGGGGAGATTGTGGCACAAGGTGGTCACTAGCATTCATGGCTGTTTGAAGAATGGATGGGATGTTGGGGTATCTCGACGGGTGACTCTTGCAACACCGTGGAAGGCGGGATCCTTCCCCATTTTCTTAGTCTAGTTAGGTATGATGTATACTCTTGAAATAATGTTATGTTTTGGGAAGACCTTTGGGTGGGAAACCAACCCCTTAAAAGACTTGTTTCCATCTTTCTACTCTCTTCCTATTACAAGAAAGAGCCGATTTCCAAGTTTACCTCTTCCTTGGCCTTGAACTGGGATTTTGGTTTTTGAAGAGGGTTAAGTGATCATGAATCTACTTGTGTCTTAGAACTACTGTCATCACTTGAGTCCATTTGTTTGGATCCCCCAATTTTGATTTAAGAATTTGGACCCCTAACCCAAAAGGAATTTTTACTTGCTCCTCTTTTTTCAATCCCTTTGCTCTTCTCCTACACCCCAGGCTTTCCTAGTTAAAGAAGTCTGGACTAGACCAATCCCCCCAAATATTGTTGTATTTTGTTGGGAGGTCTACTATGGTAAGATTAATACCTTTGAAAACCTGCAAAGGAAGAGACCAAATTGGTGTGCCCTTTGTAAAGCTCAGAGTGAGGACCGTTACCATCTTTTGATCTCTTGTTCCTTTGTTGCAGCTTTATGGGATTGAAATTTTGGGATGTTTTAGTGCAGGTGAAACCTGCCATCTAATATTAGTGTTGAAGATTAGTAAGTTTTATGATGTTTTTTATGAGTAGATGTTTTATGTTAGTTGTTAGATAGGATGTGGGGACCACAGTAGTTATGTAAGTCCAAATTTTATTATGTTTTTGTGTCTTATATATGCTGTTTTATGTCTTGCTGCTGTATAAGGGCATTGTTGTCTTTGTACTGATCTATTATTTTTAATATAAGTAATAAGTGAAGGGGGTGGCCAGATTATTGTTCTCCTTTCTTTTCAACTTCTCTTCTTCTCCTTCTCTCTTCTTTCTTCAAGAAACTCCTTTTGTTTCATATTTTTTAATTTAGCAAGCTTTCTACTTGGTATTAGAGCAGTGGCTTGGGTTTCTAGAAGCATTCTCATGCAGCCCTAGATCAGCCGACTGCATAATGTAATAAAGGGTTGATTGATTTGCTATAGATTGCCTAGTTCTTGGATTTTTTTTGTGGGATCTAGTCATCAGGAAGGTGATCTACTGTTCGGCATCAAAATCAGGAAGAACTGGAGTACGGGGAAGAGTCCCAGAAAAGTTGGACTCTTTGTTTTTTATTTGATCTTGGGCGGCCAGGTATTGTTAGCTTTCTTTTGATTTTCTGAAGAGTACGGGTTGGTTTATGGATTTTTCTGAGCCTCCTGGAGTGATTGATTCACTCTTCTCTCTGTTAGGAGGCGTGGGGAGGAGAGAGATTTCACTCCAACTAGGGTTTTTCTTCTTCCGGAAGGGTTTGTTTTTGTGTGTGTGATATTAAATTGTTTTTGGAAGGTTTCCAATCTATTTTTTCTTACTGTTGAACTGTTTGAAGATGGAGAGTCAGAATACCAAGACAAAATCTACTGGTATTGTGGGACTAGGTGTTGGAGGTAGTAGTGATATTTCTAGGTCTGGGATCATTACTACAGTAAAACTTGATGGTACAAATTATTTGGAGTGGGCATAATCAGCTAAGATGGCTATTGGTGCCCGTGGAAAATTAGGGTATCTCACTGGGGAGGAGAAGAAACCTGATATAAACTCTTCCCGATGGGTGCAAGAGAATTACATGGTAATGTCCTGACTGTGTAATTCTATGTTACCTCATATTGCAAAAAAATTTCCTATGGGCTAATATTGCTAAGGAGATTTGGGATGGAGTGACTGAAACCTACTCTCAGAAACAAAATGAAGCCAGAGCCTATTAGTTAAGGAATTAGGTGATAAGTATGAAACAGGGAAAAAAATCTCTTGCTGTGTATTTCTCCATGCCGAAAACCCTATGGTAGAAAATAGATCACTTAAAAACTTTGGTATGGGAAAGTGTAAATAATGTAGCGACCTATCAAAGATTGGTAGAGAGGAATAGAGTTTTTGAGTTCTAGACAGGGTTGAACCCTGAATTCGACATTGCTAGGTAGCATATTCTTTATAGAGAGGGTGTGACACTCTCTCAAGCCTATGCCTTTGTCTTTGGAGAGGAGAGTAGAAGGAATGTAATGCTGTGATAGCTTGGGATTGACCGATCGGCTATGGTTGGTACAACAAAACCTAAGCTGAATGGAGACAGGGGGAGTAGTGAAACTAGAAGGGAAGATAAGGACTTGGTGTGTGATTATTGCAAGAAGCCTAAGCATACCAGGGACACTTGCTGGAAACTTCATCAAAATCTTATGCCTACCCGAATGAGGAACAAGAAGGGAAATGCAAATGTAGCCATTACAAGAGACTTTTCAGCCCCTCTTTCCCAGACGGATTGGGAATCCATTGTAGTAGCAGCAACGAGGACAGAATTGGTAAGGTTTGGACAGCTTATGAGTAAGAAAGATTCACCTAGCACTAGCCTTCCAGATGGACAGCAGAATGCAGGAACCAGCTACACCTCTTCCTTTGCACATACAGGTAGTTCATATGCAATTGCAAATCTTGCATCCACTTCAGGTAAGGAGGGACCTCCCTAGATTATTGACTCAGGAGCATCTGAGCACATGACTAATGCCCCTACCCTTTTCAGTTCCAATCAGTTGTGTTCTGGTAGGGGAAGAGTCTCTACAGTAGATGGTTCACGTATTCCCATTGCTGGGAAAGGGACAGTTAGAGTGACTAATGATATAACTCACTCTTCTGTTTTACATGTCCATAGACTTCATACCAACCTACTGTCTGTTAGTTCTTTGACAAAGAATTTGAATTGTTCCGTGACCTTTCTTCTTGGTAATTGTATTTTGCAGGGTCTAGAGTCAAAGAAGATGACTGGGAGTGGTCGTGAGGTGAATGGAGTTTACCTTCTGGATAAGATTCCAAGACATCAGGGCCATCATGTTAGTAGTAGCCGTAGTAGTGGGTCAGAGTCAGTGAACCAGATTATGCTCTGGCACAATTGCTTGGGACACCTTTCTTTTAGTTCTTTGAAATGTCTTTTCCCAAAGTTGTTTGAATCTATTCAGTTATCTACTTTGGAGTGTGAGAGTTGTCGATTAGGAAAGCATTGTAGACAGTCTTTTAAATCAAGTAATAAAAAAGTCCTTTTGCTTTTAATATTGTTCACACTGATGTATGGAGGCTATATCGTATCCCTTCTATGGGAGGATTCCATTACTTTCTCTTGTTTGTGGATGACTATACACGATATTTTGGATATATTTGATGAGATCACGTGATGAGTTTCCTAACTAGGTACAACAGTTCCACCAGATGGTTCTCACACAATTTGGAGTGAGAACTAAGGTTTTTAGATCAGATAATGCCAGAGAGTACTTTGAGAATGACCTGATCACGTATTTCCTAGAACATGGGGTAATTCATCAGAGCAGTTGTGCATATACAACACAATAGAATGGAGTTGTTGAGAGAAAAAATGGACACATTGTGGAGGTGGCAAGGAGTCTTATGGTGTGTGCTTTAGTTTCATGTAGTTATGGGGAGATGTCATTCTTACAGCCGTGCATTTGATCAACCGTGTTCCTTCATGGATTTTGGGGTTTAAGGTACCATTTAGTCTGCTTTTTCTAGATGGGGAGATATTTCATATACATCTTAGGGTTTTTGGATGTGTTTCTTTTGTTCACATTCTTGGCCCTCATCGCAACAAATTGGATCATAAGGCCAAGAAATGTGTTTTTCGTGGGTATGCTCAGAACCAAAAGGGGTATTGCTGTTATGACCCAGTGTCGAGGAGCCGATTTGTCACAATGGATGTTACCTTCTTCTTGAGTGGTTCTCCTCAGGGGGATAGTTTTTGGGAGGAGAACTCACAATTTGTTCCTCTTCCTGTTCCTTTGGTGGCTTCATCAGTTCACCCAGCACCTCCTTCAATTCATCCAGCACCTGCACCTTCATCAGTTCAGCCAACACCTCCATCAGTTCAACCAGCACCTGCACCTTTAGTTTCATTACCTGAGCCACTATGGGCAGCCTCATAGAAATATTAGTGTCAGCAGATGATGGTTGACTCCATACATCCTCAACCCACACCACTCTCTATCAGTCCTTCTAAAACTTCAGATTTGATAGATATAGTTCCTGGTATTCCTCTTGAGCCCGAGTCTATTATGTTTTTTGATGATAATGTTCCTGTCCCTAACACCATTGTTGCAGCTGATCCCACTGACCTTGATCTTCCCATTGCACTTCGTAAGGGGAAGAAAAAGTGTATATCCCTTTGCATTTCACACCATCTTTCCTATAGTGCCTTTTCACCCTCCTACTATGCTTTTTTTTCCTTGGATTCTGTGTCTATACCCAGGAATGTTACTAAGGCTCTCTCCAAACCTGAGCAGAAAACAGCCATACAAGATGAAATGGATGCTTTGATTAAAAACTTGGGAAATAGTTGATCTCCCTCCAGACAAGGAGACAGTCGGAGTAGATGGGTATTCATAATGAAGTATAGGGCTGATGGCAAGATAGAGAGGTACAAGGCAAGGTTGGTAGCAAAAGGGTATATTCAAACCTATGGTGTTGATTATCTGGAAACCTTTGCACCAATAGCTAAGATGAGTTCGGTTCGTATCTTTTTATCTCTAGCAGCCACCTATTCATGGCTTTTGTTTCAGCTTGATGTAAAAAATGCCTTCCTCGATGGTGATTTATAGGAGGAGGTATATATGGACATTCCAACAGGCTTTTATGAGAATATTGATAAGGGAAAGGTGTGCAAACTCAGAAAATCTCTATATGGACTAAAACAGTCACTTAGGGCTTGGTTTGACAGGTTCAGAGGGGCACTCATCCATTTTGGATACACACAGACATAGTTTGATCACACTCTCTTTGTGAAGAGGAGAGATGCTCTGGTGTCAATTCTGTTGTGTATGTGGATGACATAGTGGTGATAGGAAATGATCTGGAGGAGATTGATGATCTCAAAAAATCATTGCAGCAAGAATTTGATATCAAAGATCTTGGTGAACTCAAATACTTCTTGGGGATTGAAGTTACAAGATCCAAGCATGGGATCTTCATCTCATAGAGAAAGTATGTACTCGACCTATTGCGGGAGACTGGAAAGCTGGGGACCAAACTAGTAGACACTTCTATTGATCCAAATCACAGAGTTAATGGTGTGGATGGTGAGTTGGTAAAGGATGTGGGAAGATATCAAAGAATGGTGGGTCGACTGCTGTATTTGTGTATGACACGACCGAATATTTCTTATTCTATCAGTATTGTGAGTCAGTACATGCATGCACCTCGGATTCAGCATTGGAAAGCTATTGAGAGGATACTTGCATATCAAAAAAAGCACACTAGTAGAGGCATTTTTTTCTCAAATCATGGGAATATGAAGCTAGAGTCCTATACATATGCAGATTGGGCAGGATGCTTAGATGACAGAAGGTCTACATCAGGAGTGTGTACCTTCGTAGGTGGAAACTTGATCTCCTGGAAGAGTAAGAAGCAAGCGGTTGTGGCAAGGTCAAGTGCAGAGTCTGAGTATAGATCCATGGCTCATGGTGTCTCAGAACTTATTTGGGTTAGATATCTTTTGAGTGAGATTGGGGTGAAAGCAGAGGAACCTATGATGTTATACTGTGACAATCAGACTGCAATCAATATTGTCCACAATCCAATTCAGCATGATAGGACAAAACACATTGAAGTTGATAAACACTTTATAAGAGAAAGGATAACAACCGGAGAAGTCTGTTTGCCTTATGTCTCTTCAGAATTGTAGCTGGCTATTGTTCTCATTAAAGGGGTGGCAAACAACAAGTTTGAACATGATCTACACAAGTTGGGAATGTGTGGCATTTACTACAGACAAATTCTTATAGACTGCTAACCAATTTCCTCTACTACAGACAAATTCTTATAGACTGTGCCCAAGCAAGATAATTTGTCCCATCTAGCTTGATTGTGGTCACTTCCATATGGCTCCATTAATCAAACAAAAATCAAAGAACCAAGAATTTGGTCTATATAAACTTACTTGAAGTGAAACCAGAACCTAGATGCTTGAAAACTTGGGTTTTACTCCGTCTAGCTGTTGGAGAGTAAGAGAGAAGATGCAACCGCTCCTATTAGAGCTTCCCAATCTCTTCCAAACCTGAACCGCCCTCCTTTAGGAGTCAAAAGACACATCCCAAGCACAGAGTGCCACACCCAAAGCTTCACTTTTACCTGTACCTTCAAAAATCTCTAGTTGGCTAGGGTTTTGGGCAGCAACAGAACAACACCACTTCTTAGCAATATCTAGCCAGATTTAAACTCTCCAAACCCTCTACCAACTAGGCTGGAGATCCTATGAGCTATAGAAAACCTATATCTCCATACACTCTCTTAATCGAAGGGTGTATGGGAAAAGAGGAAGAAGAAAATAAGGAAGAAAGAAACTTGCTCTGATACCAAGATGTAAGCCAGTCCTAAAAAATAGGTGTAAACTTGAAAAATTAGAGAGAAAAAGGAGTAAGAAAAGTAAGAGCAGCAGTACAAGAGAAGAAGATGGGGAAAAGAGGAGGAAGAAGAAGAAAGGTTCGAATAACCCTTCCCTCTCTTCTCTAATCCCTTTTACTAAAAATTAATGTTAAAATAATTACAAGTATGCCCAAGTGGGCGGCCAACTAGGCAATAACATAAAGAGATCAAACAAAAAGAAATAATAGGCACATTAAGAGAGGCCCATTAGCTAACAGGAAAATAGAAAAAATATTACAAGAGAAGATAGTAGGACCCATTCGGCCTAGTCTCTTTACACAAACCAACTAGGGATAGAGCATTTGCTTATTGAAGGGGACTCTTAGGTGGTGGTGGGATGGTTGTTGAATCCAGACTCTATGATTTGGGGCTATAGAAATCTCCTCAAAAAAGTCAAATGGCTAACAAGAAATATGACAGTTAGAGTCCAGTGGATAGGCAGATCAGCAAATTCGATGGCTGATTCACTTGCTAAACAAGGGGCCTCTCGGGATTCTTTATTTTGGGCTACTTTGTAATTGTAATTATGCTCATCTGATTTTGTAATGTTGTGATCAATCTTAAAGGAGAGGTCGCATCTTGTGCCTCTCCTTGGGTTGCCTGTAACTCTTATTTATTGGATTAATAAAATGCTTATTCATTAATAAAAAAAAAATTGAATTGAACATAATGCTTCTGGCAACTTCAAGGATATGTTTGTTTTTCTTCTTTGTCAGAGTCAGTTCGAAAGTTAGAAAAGAGAGAGAGAGAGAGAGAGAGAGAGAGAGAGAGAGAGAGAGAGAGAGAGAGAGAGAGAGAGAGAAGAGAACACAATCGAATGGTGGGCGTGACCCTGTGTGTTAGTCGACACCCTAAAAGAAGTGAATTATTTTCCATTTTTCAAAAATTCCATGTTGAAATACACACACAATTTGGTGTTCCAATCAAAGTTCTCCATTCAGATAATGGTCGTGAATACTTTCTTACTTCATTTCAACAGTATTTCGAACAGCATGGCATTATTCATCAGACCTCATGTGCTTTCACCCCTCAACAAAATGGGGTGGCTGAACGGAAGAATCGTCAGCTTCTTGAAACTGCTCGGTCTATGCTTTATCACATGAATGTTCCTAAATGGTTTTGGAGTGATACTGTACTCACTGCATGTTTTCTCATTAATCGGATGCCCTCTTTTATTCTTCATGGTCGGTCCCCCTTCTCTATCTTGTTTCCCACTTTATCTTTGTTTCCATTAACTCCTCGTGTCTTTGGTTGTGTGTGCTTTGTCCACAATCTGAGTCATGGAATAGACAAGCTAGATGCACGTTCAATTAAATGTGTCTTCCTTGGCTACTCTCGGACTCAAAAAGGGTACAAGTGTTATAATCCCATTACCCAAAAGTGCTATGTCTGCCTTGATGTCACCTTTTTTGAGTCTGTACCCTTCTTCTCCAGTCATGAAGCACCCTTGTCTTCACCCTTGCCTCCTCTTCCTCTTCCTGTCAGTGATCCAGTTCCAGAGGCTGTTGTTGGAGGAGACTCATCACCTCATCCAGTGCAGGTCACCACTAAACGACCACCGATCCGACAAGTGTATACACATCGAACGACAGCGGCCCCTCCTCCGGCTTCTACCTCATCTGCGGATCCTCTCATGGCTTCTATTGTTGAATCTTCAGACCTTGACCTACCCATTGCCTTACAGAAAGGTAAATGCAGTTCTACCCTCCATCCCATTTCCAATTTTGTTTTATTATCTCGTCTTTCTACCTCACATCACCAGTTTGTTTCACTTTTGTCCTCTATCTCCATACCTAACAATGTTCAAAAAGCTCTTAGTTCACCTGGATGGTGGCGGGCAATGGAGGAGGAATTTATTACTCTCCCACCTAGTAAGCACATTGTGGGCTGTAAATGGGTGTATACTGTAAAATATTTGCCAGATGGTAGTGTGGAGCGTCTGAAGGCCAGACTTGTTGCTAAAGGTTATTCACAGTTGTATAGAGTGGACTACATGGAGACATTCTCTCAAGTGGCTAAAATTGGTTATGTTCGTGTACTAATTTTCTTGGCAGTTATGTATGATTGGCCTCTCTTTCAACTTGACATAATGATTGCCTTCCTCCATGGTGATCTAGTGGAGGAGGTGATATATGGAGCAACCACCTAGGTTTGTTGCTCAGGGGGAGGTTGGTAAGGTGTGCAAATTGAAGAAGGCAATTTATGGGTTGAAGCAATCTCCACGTGCTTGGTTTGGGAAGTTCAGTGAAGTGGTGAAGAGTTTTGGAATGAAGCAATGCTAGGTTGATCACTCAATGTTCAACTATCACTCAGAAGCTGGGAAGATTTTATTAGTGGTCTATGTGGATGATATTGTCATCACTGGTAGTGATAAATTGGGGATTGGCAAACTAAAGGTATTTCTACAAAATCATTTCAAACAAAAGACCTTAGAACATTAAAGTATTTATTGGGAATAAAAGTTGCCAGGTCAAAACAAGGTGTAAATCTGTGCCAAAGAAAATATGCCCTTGATCTATTGGAAGAAACATGACTCTTAGGTGCAAAACCGACTGAGACCCCTATGGAACCAAATGTTAAGTTGAGTAGTGATACAGGAGGCATTTTTGAAGTTCCTGAAAGGTATAGACGACTAGTGGGAAAGCTGAACTATCTGACTATCACGAGACCCGACATCTCCTTTGCAGTCAGTGTGGTGAGCCAATTCATGCAGAACCCTCGCATACATCACTGGTATGCAATCCTTAGAATTGTGAGGTATCTAAAAGGAGCTCCAAGCTGTGGGCTATTGTATAAACCAGGGGGAAAACTTGAAGTAGTTGGGTATACAGATGCAGACTGGGCAGGCTCAGTGAATGACAGAAGATCTACTACAGGCTATTGCACATTTCTTGGAGAAAATCTTGTGACATAGAAGAGTAAAAAACAGACGGTTGTGGCCAGAAGCAGTGCTGAAGTCGAACATAGGGCCATGGCTTACACTACCTGCGAATTAGTGTGGTTGAGGAATCTCCTACAAGAAATTGGGTTTCACATGGATAAACCTATGAGATTGTACTGTGACAACCGAATTGCACTCCATATCTCATCCAATCCTGTCTTTCATGAGAGAACAAAGCACATAGAGGTTGATTGCCACTTTGTGAGAGAGAAGGTTCTTGCTGTAGTGATAAATACAGAACATGTGGGATCAAATGACCAGTGGGCAGATTTGTTTACAAAAGCTCTAAGCTCAGGGAAAGTGAACTATCTATGTAACAAGATGGGATTATATGACATATATTCTCCAGGTTGAGGGGGAGTGTTAAAGTGTTCCGAATAGGGGTAGTTTAGTCTTCTTATGTTTGTTAAGTAGCTTTCTTATGGGGTAGTGTTATTAGAGTCACTCTGCCCCACACTTAAGTAAGGGCATTTTTGTCTTTGTAAAGATAATTAGAGTCTAATATAGGTTAAGGGGGTCGACTGTGTGTGTAATCCATCAGATTTCGACAGAACCTTCTTCTTCTTCTTCTCTTCCTGGTTCGGACTATTGTAGCACCAGTCGAAACACTTCATTTATCAAAAAAGCAAAAAAAAGGTAAATTAGACTCTTACCATAAGTGCGATTGGCAATTACAACTCTTGCTCCCTTTTCTTTTGCACCATAAGCTAGTGACTTACCGGCACCACCAGCTCCAATGACTACAAAGAGCTTATCAGCTAAAGGTGAACTGACTGTATTGTGTATATCATGTGAACCTGCAAAAGAAAAGAGTGAATTCCAGAACAAATTAAATGACGACATTTATAGTTTTAAAAAGTCTGAACGGGTTTGTAGAATGTTTTAATAACCTCTTAGTCCATGCTCAATAGATGAAATAGCTCCAATATAGTCACAATTGTAACCAGATAACTTTCCATCACTTGGATTCCTAATAATCATATTAACAGCTCCTATGGACTACCAAGGTTTGATCAAGATACATTAGTCAAGAATTACATCAATAGGATAAAAAAGAAATTCCTTTCAAGATTTAATCAATTTGAAGCTCCAGATAACTAATCATAAAAGTACAATGTGAAAATATCAAATACCTTGGCAATTAGATCAACCTCACCACAGCGTTCAAGTGCAGCTTCCTTGTGTGGAATTGTACAACTGCAGTTCAAACAGAGTAGTATCAGAGTTTTTTTTTTTTTTTTTTCCTTTTTTGTGTGTGTATGGTCAATGGGTGAGGTAATGTTAATAGTGATAGTTCATTGATTCAGGTCATGTTAATCCTCATTTTCTGCAAAATATATTTTGTGGTAAATATTCTGCAACCATTACTTTGATTGGTTAATCCGCTACCATTTATCTGGATTAAACCTAAAAAGCAAATTCATTTTGTGAGTATAGATAACCAAGCATGTGCATCATGTAAAATTACACATAAGAACAGATAAAGCATCATATTTCATAACTTTAATCAGGAATCCATAAAGAATTGTTGTTTTGGAATCAAATCAATCCACAGAAATTGTGCCAAATGCAACACAACACATGCATAGAATTCAATCCCTCCAGTGGAAAGAAGGAAGTGCAACAAACTTGTAAAACGTAGTTCATAGTGAGTATTTTTGTAAGGAGATTGAACCTGAACCCAACAAAATCAGGGGATGAGTAGGCGTCAAAAAATTTTGCTACATCATCGACCAAAAAGGGCACATAAACACCATTAAAACCAACTGACTTAAATGCTGTGTTGTACAAAAGAGGCCCTTTGCTGTGACCTACAGGATTCCCAATAAGACCAAATACTTTTGTGTCAGGTCCCAACTGTCTGAAATTGTATAAATTCAGCAATTCTTTGATTGTTGGTTGCCCTGGAGCTGATAACTTTCCAGCCTCAAGTGTTCCGAAAGTGAGATATCCACCAAACTTGGGGCATAGTACCCGTGAAATCAAACCCCTCTCGCCCATAACCAGCCCTATTATTGGAACCTGAAATTTCATGTAATGTATCATATGCATCTGCAAAAAAGATTTGAACCTGAAATTTCATGTAACGCATCACATGCATCTGAAAAATAACTTTGATCATGAATGATGGAAAATGGAATATGTGAAGAGGTTTTGGCCAGACCTTGAAAAACATAGAAATCACAATTTTTTTTCTGTGGTTCCATAAAAATCAATAGTGACAGACTGATTGCAGAATATGCTCTTTTTCTTGAAAGCAAATGTTGCAAGAGCATATTTTCTATTATATATAAGATGAATAAACTTGCAGCTAAACTTCGAAAGAAAGCCTAAGTCTCCAGTAGTAGGTCATATTTCAACTTTACCTGTAATTAGCATGCAAAATAATATGGTAAAATTATATCTATTAACAAACATGTTGAAGAAAGATCCCAATGAGGAATATATTTTAACAAGAGATGGAAAACAAGCCCTAGCATTCTATTTTCCTATCAATAGGAAAAGCACAAGCACAAAATCTGAAAAGAGGATAACTATGAAAAGATAATATGATAATATGACAAAATTATATCTATTAATAAATCATGTTGAAGAAAGATCCCAATGAGGAATATATTTTAACAAGAGATGGAAAACAAAATCTACCATTCTAATTTTCCTATCAATTGGAAAAGCACAAGCACAAAATCTGAAAAGAGGATAATTATGAAAAGATATATTCTAGCCATCAACACCACCAGAATTAACAAACAATTTTTTTTTTTTTGAGAAAAGGTAATGTAATTTTATTAGACTTCAGTAAAAGTAGAAGTACAACAGAACCCCCAAGGGGAACCCCTTGAGCAGGACTCAGCCCCCCTCCCCCCGATACAAGATTACAAATCAAATAAGCTCCTTGCCCTCAACAAAGCCCCTAGGCCAGAGGTTTGAATCCCTTTTGCAACCGAAACCCAAGAGAAATAAATTACATATTATTAATAATTTAATAACAATCCAACTACACAAATCAATACTGGTCCAACTACACATGAAGAGACTTGGAACACAAAATTGATGTCATTTAAGCAAGTGAAAAATCCATTTGAGGGTCTAACACGGATAAACAGAAACCAACAAAAACAAATATTCCTTTTCCTGGTCCAAGGGAGACTAATATGTCATCAAATTTAAAGGGAATCTTAGGGTTATCCAACTTGAACATTCATTGAGTTTCAAAAACAATATGGGTGTATTGGAGTTAAAATAAAGTTTTAAGGCCTAGATCAGGACAGGCATTATCTTCAAAATCCCCATCTTTGGCAAAATCTCCATGAGGAAAGGAGATCTCAACAGGCATTTACCATCTCAAGAAACCATAAAGAGTACTGTAGGCTCCTAATGGAGATCAAAATCAGTGCAGAAAGATTTCAGGCCTTCTCCTCACAACTCAGAGAACAATAATTCCCTGCTTCCTTACTAGCATGGGGAAGAGGGGGTCCAGATTTGTTGCTAATCTGCTTAGCAGTTGGGGTTCTCCTTTAAATGTGCATCAGATGGTTCAGAATCTCTAGATCAATAAGATGATGCCCTCATTCTTAATGCCACAAGACCTCCAATTAATTCTGTTAGAGTTGACAGTACAGGGGTATTTTGGTCTTTTGTCTATCTAATTAGAAGTGAATGGCCTGTTTTATTCAAGTTTAAGTTATGTGTCCCATCTCTCGTAAGGGACAATACTGTCTTTTGAAATTCAACTTATTCATTAGAAATACCAAGTGGACCGGCCGGGTAGAGTGACTTCAAACCTAGAACTGAATAGGATTAATCTACCTATTTACATGGTATCAGAGCAATAAGAAACCAGTTCTACTTTTTTTCTCATCACCCTTCGTCTTCTTGGGATCGCCGCCAGCCATATCAGTTTTTTTTGTATCTCCTAGACAGATTGGAAGTTTGATAAAGGGCCAAAAAGGAGTGGTCTTTTTTGTTCTTGGAGGTAAATATGCCTCCGGTTGTTGTGGTGGTGTACTAGATACCCTCTATTCGATGGTATGAAGAGGGCTGGTTGTGGACAGGTGTGAACAGAAATATTTATTCGACTAGTAGTGGACTGTGGCTGCCTTCTTTTGGTATGGATTTCATTTATGTGGCAGTATGAATTGATAGGTATGCATATAAGCCTCTGTTCCTTCTGTTTATACCTGGATATGTGAGTTGAAAGTAGGGTTTTCGAATGCTGAATTCATGACAGCAGTAGTGTGGTCATAATTATAGTCTGTTGAGTAGTGTGTGGTGTGTGGTGCTGAATAGTAGAAGGTGACTACTTTGTTTATAATAGTGATTCCTTTGTGAAGTGAGGTGAACTAGTTAAGATGGCATCAATTGGAGATGGGAGTGACAATAAAACAAGTGTTATGATTTCTCCATATTACTTAAATGTTCAAATGACATCTATTAAGTTGAATAGTGAGAACTATGTGCCGTGGACCAAATCTGTGGAAGTGTTTTAAAATGCCAAGAAAAAAGTAAAACATGTGAGAGAGGAGAAATCCCCCTCTAATTCTCTAGGATTCAGTGGTTGAGAATAGAAGGATGCACAAATTATAACCTGGTTGTAGAATAGCATGGAACCTAAAATCAGTGTGAATTTTATGTTTCTAGATACAACTAAAGAAATTTAGGACCATGCTAAGAAACTTTATTCCGGCCAAGATAATACCACTAGGGTATATCAACTTTACTAAGAGTACTTTAGTTTGAAGCAAGGTAACCAAAGCTTGGAGGAATACTATGCAAGCATGAGAAATATCCATAATGAGCTTAACGTATATCATCCTCTGACTCCGAATGTTCAGATTTAACAACAACAGCAAGAGCAACTTGATGTGACAAGATTTCTAGTGGGTTTGAAGGCTGAATATGAACTTGTTCAAGCACAAATACTAGGGGGGGTCTGCTTTCCCCTAGCTTGAAGAAGTATTTACCCGTCTTCGGAGGATATCTATTGATTCTACAGAGTCTTCTTCTCTCTCGAACAGATCTGGTTTTGTGGTGACTAAAGTGGGAGGTCGTGGACATAGAGGTGGTGGAGGTGGTGGCAGTGGGTTTCCACGGAACCGAGGTGGTCCTAACTTTAATTGTTCTAGTGGCCATAGTGGAGGTCGAGTGTTAGGGGGAGGTTGTTGTAGAAGAAGTAATGCAACTAGAAAATGCACATACTATGGATTAGAGGGGCACATTGTTAATTTCTACTATGATTTACATGGTTCACCCAACACTTTGGCTAACCATGCTGTGACTAGTGGCAGTGGTACAGTTAGTGAAAATCAACAAACTGATCAAACTCCCTCCATATCTACTGGTGCTTCTGGGAAAGAGATGGTGAGTGTACCACATGAGGTATATGAGAAGTTCCATAAGACATCCTCTCAGTAGAACACAACTACTCTTGCCCACTCAGGTATGACTTACTTGGCTTCCAAACCTTCACACTGGATCATTGACTCTAGAGCCTCGAATCATATGTCTGGGACTCCAAATATGTTTTCTTCACTTTCTCAGTCTTCTACATCCCAAACAGTTACCCTTGCTAGCGGTTCTACCTCGCCCATTTGTGGTGTTGGTGATGTTGATCTTACCTCCTTGTCTTTATCCTCTGTTTCATATGTTCCCAAGTTCCCTTTTAACCTTATGCATGTTAGTAGATTAACATGAGATAGGTGGAGGACATGAGATAGGTGGATTGTATTACCTTGATGGTGGTGGCCCGCCAGTAGCATTTCAGTCATCTCTTACTCCTCTCCGATAGCATTACAAACTTGGTCATTCATCTCTCAAGGCTCTGAGGTCTCTAGTTCCGTCCTTAAGTCATCTTTCATTGTTGGATTGTGAGTCATGTCAGCTTGGGAAACACCATAGAGTCTCTTTTAGCCCAAGAGTTGATAGTCGTGTCTTGAGTCATTTTTCTTTAGTTCATTCAGATGTTTGGGGTCCAAATAAAGTGGTGTCATACAATGGTTATGAGTATTTTGTAATTTTTTGGATGGCATGGCTCTACCTTATGAAAGATCACGGTGAATTGTTCTTTATTTTTCAAAAAATTTATGTGAAATACGTACCAAATTTGGAGTTCATATTAAAATTCTCTGCTCTGATAATGCAAAAGAGTACACCTCAACACCATTTCAACAATACATAGAACACCATGGGATAATTCATCAAACCTCTTGTTCCTATACCCCACAACAGAACAGTGTGGCTGAATGGAAAAACTGACACTTACTTGAAACTGCTTGGTCCATTATGCTTAATATGAATGTTCCAAAGCGTTTTTGGAGTAATGTTGTCCTAACATCATGTTTCCTCATCAACCGGATGCCCATGTCTATCCTTAGAAGTCAATCCCCTTTCTCAGTATTGTTTCCCACTCTGTCTTCGTTTCCTCTTACCTCGAGAGTCTTTGGATGTGTTTGTTTTGTCCAAAATTTAGGGCTTGGTTTAGACAAATTATATGCATGTGCTACTAAATGCATCTTCCTTGGATACTCCAGAACTCAAAAAGGGTATAAGTGCTATATCCCTAACTCTCATAAGTCATTTGTGTGTTCGGGTGTCACTTTCTTTGAGTCAGTCCCATTTCTCTCGAGTACTAAGGTCCATTCTCCTTCCCTCGTGGTTCCACTTCTTGTTCCAGTTGAGGACCCCCTTCTCGTGGTTCTTGTTCTAGTTGCAGATCCCCCTCTCATGGTTCTTGTTCCCTCCCCTCCCTCTCCCGTACAGGTTACTACTAAGAGGCCACCAATCCGATAAGTGTGTACTCATAGAAGAGCACTAGCCCCTCCTCTAGTTCAATCCTCATTGACAGATCCTATGGTTGCACCTCCTCCTTCGGACCTTGATCTTCCTATTGCATTGTGGAAAGGTAAACGTAGTTGTACATCTCATCCTATTTCTCATTATGATTCAATTGCTCACCTTTCTGCTTCACATCGCCATTTTATATCCTTGCTATCCTTTGTTTCCACTCCCAAAACTGTCCAGGAAGCTCTTACCTCTCTAGAGTTCTTACCTCTCCAGAGTGGTGACAAGCAATGGAAGAGTAATTGTCTGTTTTACAACACAATCACACATGGGAACTTACTACTCTTCCTCCCGGTAAGCATGTTGTTGGGTGTAAGTGGGTTTACACAGTGAAGTATCTTCTAGATGGCAATGTGGAACTATTAAAGGTCAGGTTAGTGGCCAAGGGCTATTCTCAGTTGTATGGTGTGGACTATATGGAGACATTTTCTCCTATGGCTAAAATTGGCTCAGTTTGGGTATTGATTTTATTAGCAGCAATGTATGACTGACCTCTCATGCAACTTGACATCAAGAATGCCTTTTTGCATTTGATCTAATTGAGGAGGTATATATGGAGCAACCACCAGGGTTTGTTGCTCAGGGGGAGGATGGTAAAGTTTGTAAATTTAAAAAGGAAATTTATGGGCTGAAACAATCTCCACATGCATGGTTTGGTAGATTTAGTGAAGTAGTGAAGAACTTTGGGATGAAACAGTGTCGGGTAGATCATTCCGTGTTCATCCATGATTCAAAAGATGGGAAAATATTGCTAGTGGTGTATGGTGGACGATATTGTCATAACTGGGAGTGACAACTGATGTAGGGTGATTTGGCCCGACCTCGTAGCACTGGGACACGTGGACATGACCTGGCATAAGTGACAACTCAGCGCGATAGCCTGGCCACAACTCAGCGTAACAAGCTCGCCGAGGCCTGACCAAACGACTCGACGGGTGTGACAACTCACCGAGAAGCAAGGTCCAGCTCGCCCCAAGCCTGAGGGTGGAGCGCCCCGAGCTCCCCCCGTGCAAAGGGCCCCCAGCTCCCCTTGAGACCCGAGCTCCTCCTAAGGGGCTCTGAGCTCTACCTTCCTAAGAAGGGAGCACCCCAGCTTTTGGCTAAGTGTCCCGAGGGAAAAACACCTCGGGACAGCACCGTCGAGACTCCTGTTCGTACTTTCTTAAGGCTCACCTCCAGTGCGAGCACCTTGGCACCTTGGTTCCGAGCAAACTAGCTCTAGGCGGTTCAGTGCAAAGCAGCTCGGCAGCCTACAGGGGAGATCCGCCTGACATCCATACCTGCTGGATCCGGTGGCAGTGCCCACATCCCTTGCCAGGCGGCGTTGTGCCTGCCATCTCTGAAAAGCATGGCACGCCTGATGAGTCTGTACCCTACAGCAGCAGCTTGCACCTGCCACCTCAGCCCTAACAGTAACGGCTAGGGTAGTGGTGGTTACGCCTGGTGTGACTGAGATCCGGTATAAGAGGACCCCGATCCTCACGAAGCAAATGTATTGAAGCTAGCACTTTCAACACTCTTAACTCTTAGTGTTTTCTTTGAGTTTTCCTTAGGGTTCTAACTTAGCCATCGGAGTGTTCCCGCCAGGAGAGCTCCCCGGGAACCCTTCACTTTCCTCTTCCTCTTAGGTGTCGTCCGTCACAGCTAGGAGCCAAGTTTCGGCCAACTAGGAGTGCCCAGATCATGCTGCATCAACAACAATGGGATTGACAAATGGAAGAACTTCCTACAAGATCACTTCAGCACGAAAGATCTGGGTACACTAAAGTACTTCCTGGGAATAGAAGTTGCAAGGTCAAGGCATGTAATTAACTTATGTCAAAGGAAACATGTCCTTGACATGCTTGAAGAAATATGGCTGTTAGGTGCCAAACTAGCCATGACACCTATGGAACCAAATGCTAAGTTGAGTATTAATGCAAGTGAAGAGTTTGATGATCCTAGAAGGTACAAGAGGTTGGTGGGAAAATTGAACTATCTGACTATCACAAGGCTGGATATATCATTTGCTGTAAGTATGGTAAGTTGGTTTATGCAACATCCTCAGATTCCTCATTGGGAAGTAGTTCTAAGAATAGTTAGGTATCTGAAGGGTGCTCCAGGTCGTGGTCTGTTATACAAAAGTGGAGGAACTCTTGAGATAGAAGGGTATACAGATGTTGATTGGGCTGGTTCTGTGTCAGATAGAAGGTCAACTATAGGATATTGTACCTTCCTTGTTGGCAATCTGGTAACTTGGAAGAGCAAGAAACAAACAATGGTGGCAAGGAGCAGTGTAGAAGCTGAGTACAGGGCTATGGCTCATACTGCATGTGAACTATTTTGGTTGAAGAATTTGTTACAAGAGATGGGGTTCTCAATTGACAAACCCATGAGGTTATACTATGATAATCAAGTTGTTGTACAAATCTCTTCCAATCCAGTCTTCCATGAAAGAACAAAGCATATTGAAGTCGATTGCCACTTTGTAAGAGAAGAAGTGAATAGTGGAGTGATAACTACATCTCATGTGAGCTTAGGAAACTAGTGGGCAGATCTTTTTACAAAGGGGCTATCTCAGGGCAGAGTAGATTACATAAGTGACAAGTTGGGACTATATGACACATATACTCTCCAGTTTGAGGGGGAGTGTTAGAGTCGACGGTATATGGGTATTTTGGTCTTTTTACTATCTAATTAGAAGTGGATGGTCTGTTTTATTCAAGTTTAAGTTATGTATCCCATCTCTTGTAAGGGACAATACTGTCTTTTGTAATTCAACTTATTCATTATAAATACCAAGTGGGTCATACTTCGAACCTAGAACTGAATAGGACTAATCTACCTATTTACAAATTCCTACCGCATGATGATACTAATTCATCTCAAGGAAGCATTGAATAGAAATTTCACCTATGCCATAAATATATGCTTTGATGAGAGTTGAGAAAAGCCACCCTGGATAATCAATTTGGAAGGACCTTAATTGACAATTATCATCTTTTTAATAAGGTTGAAGAAAATTACATTGCTATAATATCATTTGACAATTATCATGTCATCCTGCTCCTTAAACATTTTCCAGTAGCCCATTGAATAACATGAATCATTGCTTTCACTTTAGAAAGAAATTTATATTCCTGGTTATTTTTCTTATATCTAACTGGCATGGAATGTAGATGTAGAATGACCACTGCACTGTGAGCTGGTGTAACTGGTTTAGATCTATAGAACTCCATGGAACCATTTGTCTTTTATACATTTTCAATGTAAATGAAAGAAGCAATGACCTGAAATACTGAAGTGCCAAGGAGTCATCAACAGCCCACAGTACCTAACCTTGACAATATCCATGGATAGATCTCCGTTTGTCAATGTTTAGGGGTTTACCTCACCAATTTCCAAAAGAGATCTCCCATATAAGTATAATTCTCTCAGCCTAAGCCAAAAAGGAAGTGGCTGATCCATCTGCATTTTACAATGGATTTGAACTCAAACATTAACTGAAGGCCACCGCCTATGGGTGAAAAGAAGGATGACATCAGTACTCTTAGATTCACCTAAGGTTGTTCTACTTCCAAAGGAATAGAGATGGGCACTATTACTGAATTGAGAATCAGTTTTAGCTCATATAACAAGGGACCGTTCTACATTCTCTAATGAAAGGTTGAAAATGGAAGCATATTTTGAGATCTCAAAGGGACCACCATCCTCTCCCAAGTAACAGATTTGCACTCTTCTACCAAGTACTTCATTATGGGTCAAGATTTTCATTAGGCCATCTCCTATATGTATAGATCTTGTATCATAAGCTTAGGAGTAAGGTTATATCCTATATCATATGTAAGCTTATGTATTTGTTCTTTTTCTTTCTTAGTTTCTTGGGAAAGAATTGTCCTTTCATCTTTTTGTATTAAGCTAATATAAATATCATTCTTTCTTGGGAGTGTGAACTTCAGAACACACCCTTCAACCCTATTCTTGTCTCATTCGACTGGTTCTGACACTACTGAGATGGATGGGTGGAAAAACTAGAAAGGATAGGGTCAGAAATGAAGTCATTCGGAGGAAACTAGAAGCTCCAATAGGTGATAAAATGAGAGAAAGTAGACTAAGATGGCTTGGTCATGTGCATATGAAGACCATCTACAGCACCAGTAAGAAGTGATCTATTGCAAGTTGAAGGAGCTAGAAGAGCCAGGAGCAGAAAAAAAGGACATGGGTTGAACTTGAACAGTAAGAAATTATTCAAGTGCTCATAATTTAACAATGGGTGCAACATTAAATGGAACTGAGTTGCAAACAGGATTCATTTAACCGACCCCATATAGTTGGAACACGGCTTAGATGATGACGATTTACATTAGGAAATCTCAAGGCCAACTTGCTCCTCTTTCCCTCTCTGTGTTTTTGGATGGTCCATGATTTTCCAACCACTTCTGTTAGCACCCTCTTTGGAGATTACGACGTTCCTCCCCTGAAGACTGTTAGCAGCCCACGCTTGTTCTAAATATGGCATCAGTCCCTTTGACTATTTTTTTTGGTGACCAAAGTAAACATAATTAAATGTCAAAATTACAGATGCCTCTAAATAGTATCTCTTTCATAACATTATATGTTTTTGCATACATAATACACTCAGGTACATATCCTTGTATATC
Source organism: Nelumbo lutea (assembly GCF_056320005.1). NCBI lineage: Eukaryota > Viridiplantae > Streptophyta > Magnoliopsida > Proteales > Nelumbonaceae > Nelumbo > Nelumbo lutea. The sequence goes on along the minus strand of NC_142687.1, from coordinate 89,409,624 downwards.
TTGTTATTGGTAAAAAAACATTATAAGAAAAACAATTTTTCTTATCAATAATAAAAAATTTTGGTAGGACAAAAGGGTAAAAGAAAAGAAACATAAAAGAGGAAGAGAAAGAACATCATGAAGTTATATTGGCATCTCTGCACTAATATTATATTATAAACTTATTAACATATATCACCCCAAAAATCTTCAATCTGTTATTACATTTCCACAAAGATGATATCATAACATAGTGGTGTAGAGTTCATATTCATATTGAAATTGACATAATGATTAAAGGTATAAGAAATTCTAGAAATTCATAAAGAACCTAGATGCTATATAAATTACTTACCTGGGAATGGACAGTTATTTGAAACATGTGTACCACATCTGTGATATCCAACGCAGTTGTTGCAATCTTAACTATGTCTGCTCCAGTAGCTTGTATTCTTGCAACCAGGTCGCCAATACCCTCAACTGATGGAGTATTCTGATAGTTATGAGAAGAAACTATAATTTTCAAGTTTTGAGGCTTTCTTCCACATATGGAATTGATGAATTCACGAGCAACCTTCAAGATACAGAAAACTAGGAGTCAGATGCACTACACCCCCAACTAAATGCTCAAACTTCAGGAGTGGATCAACCATTATGAACTTGACTAGGAAAGCCTAAGGATTAACAGCAGTGGTATTAAGGGGAATAAAGAAAGAAAAGGAGAAAGCATCTTTTTTTTTTTGTTAATAGTCGCATTTATTTTGCTTATATTCTCATTGTACAGTGCCTTGGTGTACATGGGTGCAGATGCAATTTTTTTTTTTGTTATATATATACAATACCTTATGTTTCGGCAAAAATGTGATTATGAAATTATCATATATTTCCTTGGTTTGAAAGGGATGATGTTAGACATTTCAAAATGGTTGTTATGCCCGTATCAGGCAGTTTAGTTTTTGAAGTAAACTCCATGACCAGCACATTGTCTATGATCTGTTCTTTCCATTTGTGCAACATAGATGCTAAGGAGCTTGCTCAATCCCTTCTTTTACACACAAAAGAAAGTACTACCATATCTCAGTTTCTCAGTAAGATAAAGTCATATACCATACGGTGGTGCATGAATTTTTAGGGACTGAACAGTAAAGTGGCATTTGGTTTGTCAATAATTTTATAGTAAGTTACTTATTTAAAAGTAACCTATCACATATGTTACTTTTATTGGTTATAAGTAAGTTTCTTTAAATTAAGGGCCATATGATAATAGATGATGTAGCTGAACTCAATGGCTCATTGTTGTGACTTTTAGTGAATAAGATATTCAGGAAGTTATAAAGTCTTTGCTAAGAGGCTAGAGAGTTGGAAGGGAGGAGATTCCACTTACACACCTGCAGTTTGCAGATGATACCATTCTGTTCTATGAAGGTGGGGACATTAATTGGGTTAGGAACATGAAATTGACAATACAACTCTTTGAGCAGATGTCCAATCTTAAAGTGAACTTTGATAAGAGTTGTATAGTGGGGGTGAACATGGAGGAAAGGGAATTAAGTGAATATGCAGGCCTGTTAGGTTGTGCAGTTTCAGAGTGGCATGTGAATTACTTAGGTCTTCCCCTAGGAGATGATCCCAAGAATGAGAGTTTTGGAACCCAGTGGTGGAAAGTTTTGAGAAAAGACTAGCTTCTTGGGGGAGAAACTATCTCTCCTTAGGGGGGAGAATCACTTTGATTAGGTCTACCCTAGCTAACCAACATGTGTATTTCTTGTCAATTTTTAAGATTTCCACAAAAGTCTCTAATAAACCGAAAAAGCTAATGAGAGACTTTTTGTGGGATCCAGGAGAGGAGAAGAAGGACCATAGGGTGGAGTGGGAGGTGGTAACTAGATGTAAGAAGCTAGGTGGTCTTGGGTTTGGGAACATCAAGAAAAGAAATATGACTTTATTGGGGAAGTGGCTATGGAGACTTTCATTGGAAAAAGAAAAATTATGGACAAAGATAGTGGCTAGCATTCATGGGCTGGAGGACAATGGCTGGGACCCTAGAATTCTGGCAAGGACTACAGGTGCTTCTCCTTGGAAAGCCATCCATGATCTTCTTCCAATTTTTTTCCTATGGATTAGGTATGATGTGAATTCTGGCAATCTTATAAAGTTTCGGGAGCAAACTTGAGTTGGGGATTCCCCTCTGATGGACCAGTATGCCCTATCTAACCTGAAGAATGAACCCATCTCATCTTTTCTTGTGCCTTCAGACTCCTCTTCTGGGTTTGGGTGGAACTTGGGCTTGAGAAGGGCCATTAGGGACACATACCTTGGGAGTACTTCGACCTTGTTAACCATTCTTGAGAATGTTTTTTTGGACCACTCTTAGGAAGATATCAAAATTCGGACCCCATCCTCCTCTGATACTTTCTCTTGTGTTCCTTCTTTGAGACCTTATCTCAGCCTTCTACCTCTAGTGGTCTGTTTTGCTATTAAAGAGGTTTGGAGCAAGCCCATTCCTCCTCAGGTTGGTAGTTTTTGTTGGGAAGCATTCCTGGAAAGAATTAACACAAGTGATTTGCTTCAAAGAAAGAGACCCAATCATTGTTTATTCCCACATAGGTGTATTCTTTGTAAAGTTGAAGGGGAAACTAGTTACCACCTTTTTATTTCTTGTCGTTTGCTAGAACTATTTGGGAATGGGTTTTCTCCCTTTTTGGGTGCAGATGGACCCCTCCTTTGAATGTGCAAAGCCTCTTCTCTCCTTCTTACTTTAGTTGGCCTTTAAAAAGAGGGAGAATTATGTGGAGATGTATGAGGGCTGCAGTCTGCTGGTCTATCTGGGAAGAAAGAAACTCACGTACTTTCTCAGAAAAGGAGAGAACCATTGAGAAAGTAATGGAGTTAATACATTTAAGGGTGGCTCACTAGTTGAAATCTTTGAACCTATTCACAGTTTTTCCTTGGATGACTTGATGAGATAGCTAATTTTGCCCAGCTTGATATGGTTTCTTCTCCCTCTTGGACCTCTCCCCCACCTGGATTCATGAAGCTGAATTTTGATGGAAGTAGTTTAAGGAACCCATGGCTCTTTGGTATAGGGGGAGTGTTCAGGAACAATGAGGGGCTTATTATAGCCATGTTCTCAGGCCCTATTGGAGAAGGAGGTTCTCTTAGGGCTGAGATACTTGCGGCTCTAGAAGGTGCCAAAGAGCAAGGGAGCTGAACTTAAGAAAAGTGGTTTTGAAGGTGACTCAGAGGTGGTGGTGAGATGGATAAAGGAAGATAACTCTGGCATCTGGAACTACAGCAATGAAAAAAAAATTTTAAGTGGCTGACTAGGGACATTGAGGTGAAATCCAGTTGGGTAAAGAGAACTGCTAACTCACTTGCTTATGGGTTAGCCAAACAAGGGGTGAATAGGGGATCTCTCTTTTGGGCTCATTTATAATCTTGTAATTTTGTTTTGCTAAAATGGCGGAGTTAAGAAAGATTACCACCCCCTCTCTTGTAATTAAAGTTCCTTATTATTAATAAATTCTGCCGTTACTGATAAAAAGAAGGGCTGGAAGTGAAGTTTAGTTTGTTGCTATATCCTCAAATATTTTACTAGTTAATAATCTTCCACTACAAGACAAAGTTGCGAGTCATTCAGCTAGCACCTTCAGCCATTATGCTTATTGGACCGTAAGCTTTATTGTTATTTCTCATTATGTTTATGGGCCTGAGTTTATTAGTTGTCTCTTAAGTGATTATTAGTGCAGCCGCCCTGTTAAGGGCACTCTTTTAAGCTATGATTAGAATTAATAAGACATGAATAAGGGGGCTGCGAGACTGTTCGATTCTCTTCTCCCAAAAACCTACTTCTCTCTCTCAACTCTCTTCAAGTGGTCTGGATCTTTCTCTTCTCCTTTCTGCTTATTATTTGTTGGTTAAATCAATAAATATTTTCCATTTATTTTACTTCTCAAAAGTACTTTTTTACTTTTCTACTGATGGTTAATTGATATAGGTAAAAAAAATACTTCTTTGTAGAAAACCAAACACCAACTAATTGATAGCATGGTAAGGTCAAGAGACAAATTAATAGTGAGCATTTGTTTATTGATTATGGATGGGAAACTAGCACATTCTGAACTTATAGATGTGAAAAGAGAAAATTTTGGTTCCAACTTGTGGTTGACTTTGAGTTTTGTAATGGGGACAATTAAATTTGATCTGGGGTTTTCAATTAAAGCCAAATACTGATTGAATTGATGATGTATGTATGGTGGAAGTTCATCTAAGTCCATAATCTTTTTTCTTTTAATGAAATTTGTGATTTACTATAAAAAATTCATGCAACATATATTAAATTGGGTGTTGTATAACCAGCAAGTTCACTGGCTGTAAAATTCCTCATTGTGTCAATATTTGAAGTATGCTTTAGTTTTATTAAGAAGAAAGAAACCTGAAGCTCAATATCAATGTAATCAGCTCCCAGTTCCATGGCTAATCGAAGTGCATCTGTTCGTCTTTTCTCATCACCTTCAAATTCACCACCTTCCCATTTTGGCCTGGAAGAACACAGAAAGCTTAAAAATATCCATAACAGGACACTCTTAAAAAAGTTAATGTTTTTTCATAATATGATGAAAATGCATATAGTTGTTCACTCACAGAACCTATTAGCTGGTAACAAAACAACACTGAGAGAAAAACAAAAGGTTACAAACTTCATTCACCCCCTCACATATGAACCCCATGCACACTGGTTTTCAATAATATCACCTGCCCCACTACCAAATACATATGTCTGTGAAAGTAAAACAAATGTTCACCAATCAATCAACACCCAAAGGGCAAGAAAGAAAAAGCAACCCCCAAACATCATTCTACAAATAAAACTCAGTATTAGTTAGTCCACAACAATGACCTTTTGAAAATGCTTACACCTCAGCCCAGCCCTTTAAACCTTTCCATGTCCACTCAATTCCAAGACCTATACCCTTCATCTGTCAAAACAGATTCCACAACCTGAAAAACTAATCCCAAATTTGATGAGTATGAAAACTAGAATGGATAAGATAAAAAATGAGGTGATAAAATGAGGGAAAGTAGACTATGATGGTTTGTCATATGCAGAGAAAACCGTCTCCGGCCTCAGTAAGAAGAAGTGATCACTTATAACTTGAAGGAGCAAGAAGATAGGGTTGATCATTTCTGCTCAGCCCCCCACATCAAAACCCAAACATGATGTGGGCTGGGTGCCCTAAAATTCTAGGCCCAGGCAGCCCAGATGTTTTATATAAATAATATAATATAACATAATACAATAACATATATGTACTATATAGATAATAGTTATGGTATATACAAGGTTTAAAATGTCGATGTCGATGGGAATGTCGATTACCCAAATATAGGACAAATGTCAATAATGTCGGAAGTGTCAGATGAGAATATTGTAAAAATCATAGACATTGTGGAAATATGCAATGATATTTTGTAAAATGATAAAATAAACATTAATGCACCTTTCTAGACTATTATCTTCCATGATGCATATCTTTTTGTTCTAATAAATAATTAGAATTAAATCGTCTAAACAATATAAACCATTTAATATTTTATTATTAAGAAAATTATTTTGTTTTATTCTAATAAGTAATTAGTTTAAGTAATATTTTTATTATTATATAAAATATCTCACTATTTTTTGTTATTTATGAATATTATCTCAAATATAAGCTTTCTTATTATTATTTCATTTTTTTCTTTTATAATGAGGGTATACAATATCACTATATAAACTAGACAAACCATTTAATATTTTATTATAAAAACATTTTATTCATGCATTTTATTTTATTTTAATAAGTAGTTAGTTTAATCATTTGTTTTTATGAATATTTTATATTTTATCTTAAATATTGATTTTTTTATTATTTATTCACTTTTGTTGGATTCTATAATAAGGGTCTATAATATTACTATAGACCCTCATATACTTGTAATAAGACCATAAGAATATATTAAAGATTCTTTTTATAAGTTTTCTATTAGGAGGCCTATAATATTACAATAGACCCTATTGCACTATAACATACTTGTAATTATGTTTTAAAGATTCCATTTAAAGGCTTGCTTTTGTGATGGTATATAGACTTAAATAGACCATCATGTACTGCGGCATGTCTTTTATAAGACAAACTTAAACATTTAGGCTTAAGGGTTCATTAGTCATTCGAACCCTCGACCTGAAATTTCGAAGCTCTACAAAGACGCAAAGACGCAGTACGACTGTGTGAGGATTTTAGGGATCCGCAGATGAAGACGAAGAAAAAGAGGAAGATGAAGACATGCATTCTCCTCAACTCCTCATCTTCTATTTTTTTCCTTTTTACCCCTTATTTTTCATGGTTATTCACTGTGAAAGGGAAATAGGGATAGTATTGCATATTTGTTTTTTTAAACGGCATAGGCGATATTTACCGAAATGGTGAAAATATCGACCGACTTTTTTTATTTTTTTAATTCAAGTGAGAGTTAATGTCGGTATATCTTGATACCGACATATGTCGGGTGACATTACCGAAATGTCACGACATTTTAAACCGTGGGTATATATGTATCAAACTATCAATATTTTTTTTAATTTAAGTATATACTAAGATTAAACTTTTTATTTTCAAAATATATTTTTATTAATTTATATGAACAAGTCCAGATACCCAGCTTGGCCTAGAGCTGGACATATATTATCAGGCCCAAGATATGACAAGTAGGGCCTGTTGGCCTGAGCAGCCCAAAATGCCATTACTACCCTATAAGAATCCAGCCCAGCCCATAATCATCTCTACCAGAAGAGATAGCGGCAGACCAAAAAGGAGATAAGTTGAAATGGTGAGAAATAATTTAAGGGCTCATAATTTAACAATGGGTATTAGGGAGGTGGGGGAAGCCAGAACATGTTAAGTCGGGTTGAGGTCAACCCTAACCCAACCCAAGCTGTTGAATCCCCAAACCTAATCCTAGGGTTGGATTCAGATTGTGTTTGGATTGGCCTGACTTCTTTACTTCCTTCTTCCAAATGTTTCCTATATTCAATGGTTCAAGTTAATTCAGTTTTAGCACTATTATGTGTAAAAGAACATAATTACCATGTTTTCAAAGTATTTTACCTTTGAACTTAAAATTTTTGACATACATAGATATATACATTTATGTACATAAATACTTGAAGTGAAAAAAATACATCAATACATATATGGATGCATGATTGAATATACATACATGTACACATACATAAATACATGTTTATATTATATTTATACATACAAATATGAAGTTAAGTCAGGTTGAGGTTTGGTTGGGTTGGGTTGGTCAATTCCTTTACCCTAACCCAACCCAAAATTAAATCAGGTTCATACTTTTCAACCCTATCCTAACCCAAACTTCAAACAAACCCAACTTTTTCAGGATGGGTTCAGGATAACCCAGCCCAAGTTGCAGCCCTAATGGGTATGGCCAACCCCATACGGTTGGCACAAGGCTTAAATGATGATGATGAAGATTCTCTCTTTCTTCAAGTTTCCTAATTTTTTAGCATTTTATTCACCCCCTAGAAAAGAGCACCCGAAAATTCAATTCCAGAAAGAATTGGATGGACATCATCACATGTAAGTACAATTTTGGAATTGTACATCATCGCATGTACTTTTGCTTTTTGAATTAGTATATACAGTTACTTTCTCAAAAAAAAAAAAAAAAAAGAAGTACAGATACGTTGAGGGAAATCATAAAGCTAGCATCAGAGCTAAAGGTAGCATACAAATGGACTCCAAGAACAGCCAACAAAATTCTGATGGGCCAGCAAAAAAGGGTTAAATAGGAACCAAATGTAGCAGGGTTTAATAATCCTCCAGGATGACGATCTGTAATAATATGTAAAGTTATGCTTAAGAGTGGGATGCTTGGAACTTGACTGTACAACTTCTCAATACATATTTTAATAAAATAAATTCACTGTTACTGACATAAAATATAGAAAAAAGTAAATGGTGGGAGTTTCTCATATAAGACCTAAATACATGACCTAACCAACATCAAGAATGGATTATAGAGTCCTCCAATCACGGTGATGGAGGATTCAAAATTTCAAAATCCTTTTACATTCAATATTATCAATAGGTCAATTCATCAATTCATAGAACACCTCAATTTTGGCTGTTAAGGCAACCCAAAAACAATATGAAAGCATTGGCAACAGTTATGTTATCCCCACCATCAATCCTAAAGATTGAACCACATGTTCATATATTTAACAAGTACTCTCTTAGACCCTAAACAGAAAAAAGTTCCAAGTGTTTCTTCCCATGTCTTAAATCAAATTCTAGCCTTAAGTCAGTTGCATACAATGTTTCAGTGATAACTATATCACTAAAAGAATTAGATTGTTGCAAATAGCATGTATTAAAATGAAGTCGTCTCCAGCTTTTCACCATGGATAATGTCTTGATTGTTGTGGGACTTAACAGTGTGGGCCTCGGCCCATTTGTGTCATGTCTTTATATTTATTGTTGGGCCATACTTCTGTTATTAAATGTTAATGGGCCTGGGCTTGTTTATTTTAAGTTACACCATCTCTTACTAATGGGGAGGAACATTGCAATCTCATATTTTTTAATGCTGCCCAAATATAAATTCTAGTTTGAAGGGCTGGTTAAGAAACTGCTGCCCTATTCTAAATCTCTCTTCTTCTTTTCATTTCTTCATGAATCAGAACACAAACATGGTATCAGAGTATTAAGCCAATCTCATTCTGCTCCCCTATCTTCTTCACTTCACCTTTCTTCTCAAGTTCTCTTTTTTATTGTTGGAGTAACAAGGAGTTCTACTGCTGCTCGTGATTAATTGAAGTTTTTTTTTAGGGTATTGTCCTCGGAAATTCCAAGGAGATCCAGAATGGTTGCTGATATGTCCAGGTAGGGCAGGAAACTGTGGAGTAGTCGTATGGACCACTAGAAAGACCTATTCAACAGGTCTAGCCGCTAGACTGCCGGTAGTATCAGTCCAGGATATTAGTATACAGTCTATCCAAACTTGTTTGCGAAGTTTGTGTAAAGGGAAGTGCTGTTCGACCTATTCTACTTGCTAAATATCAGATTTATGTGAGTTCATAATGTCTTCTAGCACGAGTGAGGTCTCCTCCAGAGGTTATAGGACTGTTGACAGTGTTATTCACCTTGCAAACCCTAATGTACAGATTACTAATGTGAAGCTAGATGAATATAACTATAGGGAATGGGCCATTTCAGCAAGATGGTCCATAGTGAATTAGTGAGCCATGGACTACAAGGCTACATTGATGGGAAGATTAAGGAGTCCAAGGAAGATGAACCAAGTTATAGGATTTGGTGTAGGGAAAATGCAATTGTGATGTCATGGTTGATGACTTCTATGACTCCCAAAATTGTGAAGACTGTTTTTTTTTTTTTATAAATAAAAATTGTGAGGACTATTCAGCATTATACAACAGCCCACAAGATTTGGGAGAAGTTGTATAACACTTACGGTCAAAAGAAAAATATAGCAATGGTTTATAGGCTGAATTAAGACATCTTTGGTTTGACTCAAGGAGATATGACTGTTGCAACCTATTTTGCTACACTAGAAGGCATATGGGAAGAACTTGATCACCATTTAGTTCTTGAGCGGGACAACACTAATGACAAAGAAAGGCATGGCAAGCAAATTGAAGAAGGAAGAATATTCAAGTTCGTAGCTGGTTTAGACCACTCATATGAAAGCATTAGAACTCTAATTTTAGGGAGAGACGAACTTCTAAATCCACATAGCAGCAAGCAAATTAGTGTTCCATTTTTGGATGAACTTCTAAATCAGCAAGCAAATTTTAGCTGGTTTTACCTGGTAAGGAATGAGGAGATCAGGAGGAAAGAAATGGGAATTAGTGTTCCATTTTAAATTAGTGAGCAATCTACACTTATTTCCAGTGACTATAAGGGTGAAAAAGGGACTGATAAGAAGAACCTGAAGTGTTCTCATTGTGGGGGAGAGAGGCTCACTAAGGATACTTGCTGGGTTCTCCATCCACACTTGAAACCAATAGCCTTGAGGAAGGACAAGGAGCCAAACAAGGGTCCTAACTACAGTTCAGGTTATGTTGCGAACCCAAATGTTATAGATGGAGGTTCCAAGGGAAACAGAACCAGCTCTTCCAACGTGGGACAGACTACTAATTCCTCAACCGGGCTATGGCTCGATTGAAACAATCATCCACTGCTTCCTCCCCATTTGCAAAGGCAAGTATAACATTTATCCTTAGTGCTATTCAGTCATCTTCATCGAACTCTTAGGTTATTGACTCAGGAGACTTCAAGCAAATGACAAATTCATCTTCTTTATTCATTTCTTACCATTCTCATCTGGGCATGATAAGGTAAAGATTACAAATGGCTCTCTTTCCACTATTTCTAGAAAGGGAGACATTCAACTAGGAAAGAGAATCTTTCTAAAAAAATTACCAAAACCCTAGATTGTGTTGTAACCTTTTTCCCACTCATTGTGTTTTGTAGGACTAGCTGACGAGACAAACAATTGGGAGTGGTCGTGAAGCTGGTGGTCTCTACTACCTTGATGATGGTATATGCTTTACTTTGAAGGCCTCCACTAGTGGCAGTAGTAACAAGGAGCCAATCACAGTCCTTTACACTTGGCATGCTAGATTAGGTCATATGTCTTTTTCATTGTTGAAAGTTTTGTTACCAGAATTATTTGAAAATGTGTTTGTTGAAAGTCTATTTTGTGATGTGTGCCAGTTGGCAAAACACTGTAAGGCAGACTATCCAAGTTTTATTAGTAATGTCATTATCTTTTTTGACTTAGTTCACTCTGATGTGTGACGTCCTTCACCCATTATTTCTAAGGATGGCTATTGTTATTTTATCAGTTTCATTGATCACTTCTCAAGGTGTACATGGGTTTATCTTATGAAAGAACGTGAGGAAGTTCCTAGAATCACTATGATATTTTTTAAGGTGGTTGAAACCCTGTTTGAAAGAAAGTTAAACAATTCAGGTTAGATAATGCAATTGAATACTTTAAGGACACCTTGAAAACATTCTTTGAAGATAAAGAGACTTTACACCAATCCTTTTGGTAGTTACACCCCACAACAAGATGAGGTAGCAGAGAGGAAAAGTAGATATCTTATTGGAGACAGTCTGTGCTTTATTGTTTCAACACAAGGATCGGTCTCATGTAGTGCTGTTTGCATCATATTTGGTAAATAGGATGCCATCCAGGATACTTGGGTTGAAAAACCCTTCCTTTGTTCTTTGTCCTAATGATCATGTATTTTCTTTACCACCAAAAGTATTTGGTTGTGTCTGCTTCATTCACGTTAAGAATCCAAAAAGAAACAAGTTGGACCCAAGGGCAATTCCGCGGGGGGGGGGGGGGGGGGGGTTATTCACCCACACAAAAAGGATACAAGATTTGTCACCAAGGATGTTACCTTTTGTGACATTTATCAAAAATAATAGGATGTTACCTTTTGTGAGTCATTGTCTTTCTTTGAACAAAGAAATCAGAGAATTGTGGAGTGGAAGAGAAGTCCTTTGAAGTCCATTTTTCTCTCCTTTGCTTCCATCCTCTCCTCTTGCTCCTTAGTGTTCTGATAGTCATGGTCCTTCTCCTAACCCACAAGCCCAATATGATGAGACTGCTCCTACTCCCATTACTCAAAATGATGAAGTGGTTCCTACTATAGAAGATGGCAAGATTGTTGGGAGGGAGATGAGTGTGTATTGGAGGAAAAGGAAGAGAGGCCCATCAGTTGATGACTACAACAAGTTAGATGCCTTTGAAGCTAGCCAAGGTAATATCCTTATTACTTCTAACTCTGATTTGGATCTTCCCATTGCTTTGTAGAAACCCACTTGGTTTTATACTATTCACCCTATAAATAGGTTTGTTTCTTATTCCTATTTGTCCCCAACATACTATTTCTTTGTTTCTACCTTGTCTTCTATTTCCACTCCTACGTACTCTGAGGCAATTCCTAACCCTAAATGGAGGGAAGCAATGGATGAAAAAATGAGAGCATTATTATAGGTTGGTACTTGGGAAGTGGTGGACCTACTAGTAGGAAAGAGCATTGTTGGGTGTAAATGGGTGTACACTATGAAACATAAGGCCGATGGATCATTGGAAAGATATGAAGCAAGGTTAGTGGCAAAAGGGTTCACATGGGAGGAGCACATTAACTATACAGAGACCTTTGCTCCAGTTGCCAAGCTGAACACCATATGGGTGCATAGTTTTCAGGGCTTCTAGGCAATTCTGGGTGACACTAGGGCGCCTAGTTGCCTAGGCGGTAAAAACTTTATAGTACAAAAAACTAACTTTGGATATTTCCCTAGTTTTATATACCATTCAGCATGTATATTAATAGAAAAAATAGCAATTCTCTTTAGTAAAAACATTAAATTTCCTCTAAAAATGTGGCAAATCGTCACATATAAAAGATAAAAATCTTTTACATATATTAATTTCATTATTTTAAAAAATAATACTACTATAATAAGTACTTAATAGAGCAATTTCATATAAATTAGCAGCTAAAGAAGGTTATTAACTTTATATGATAAATATTCAAGATGGAAAGCAAAATAGAAAAAACAAGGATGGAGTTTCTGTTTTATTTAATTAGAGAGAGAGAATAGAAAAAAAGAACCTCTTTATAATTCTATTTTGTCTTTCCTCTTTCTTTCTTTTCAAAACCCTTTGATCTTTTAAATTTCAATAGTAAACTTTAAAACAAAATATAATTGATATATATAGAACATAATAAAATCTTTTAACACATATGTTAATAAGATACAAAAATATAAATGATATTATAAAAAGCAACTGCCTAATTGTTTTTGTCACCTAGGCAGGCACTTAGTCACTTAGACAGGCACCTAGTTGCTAAAAGTCAAGGCGTTTGGGCGAGGCACCCAACCAAGGGTGCCTAGTTGCCTAGGCAATGCCTTAACAACCATGTATGGGTGTTACTGTCTCTAGCAGCTAACTACAGTTGGGAATTGCACCAATTAGATGTCAAGAATGCCTTTTTGAATGGAGATTTTCAAGAGGAGGTTTATATGGATCCTCTACCAGGGCATAACATCAATGGAAAAGTATGCAGGTTGAGGAGAGCCCTGAATGGCAATCACCTAGGGCCTGGTTTGAAAGATTGTGCAAGGCAATGAAGATTGTAGGGTATTATCAAAGCGGTGTTGATCACACACTATTCTATAGAAAAATATGAGAGAAACTATCGACATTGATTGTTTATGTGGATGACATGGTGGTGACAAGAAATGATTCAGGAGAGATCAAACGACTTAAGAAGTTTTTGGCCTCTGAGTTTGAAATAAAGGACTTGGGACCTCTAAGGTACTTCTTGGGAATAGAGGTGGCCAGGTCTAAGGAAGGAATTTATATTTATCAAAGGAAGTATGCCTTGGGCCTCCTAAAGGAGACAAGAAAATTAAATAGCAGGCCTATTGAGACTCCTATAGAAAAAAACCATGATTACAAGAAAAGAATGAGGACCGTTACCCAAACAAGGAAAGATATCAACGGCTTGTGGGTAAACTTCTCTATCTATCCCTCACTAGACTCGATATTTCTTATGTTGTCCATGTTGTTAGTCAATTTATGCATACTCTCTAAGTTGCACACATGAAGGCAATGGAGAGAATACTAAGGTCAAGGTTCAAAATATCGATACAGGCGTATCGGCCTATATCGGTGCCTATTTCTCTATTTTTTTTTTATTTCTTTCGAATCTAGTTCAGTGGGGTCGGTTTAAGGCCCGTCTATCCCCAAAACCACTGCCTGACCCGAAACACCCCTTGTAGGGGTGTATCAGGAAGGCCCCAATACGATACGTATCAGCCGATACAACCCGATATGTATCATATTGCTAATAATTCTGTTCATAAATAATAGGACCGAACACGTTGACATTATAGACACTTTGCGAGAGAAAGGATTGTGTCTGGAGAGTTATTTATTCCTTACATGCCATTTGCAAGATAGGTTGTTGATGTCTTCAGTAAGGGACTTGCTAAATCTAGATTTGGAGACTTGGTATGCAAGTTGGGCATGATGGACATCTATGCTCAGCTCAAGCGGGAGTTTTGTGGGACTTAAATGGTGGGCCTCGGCCCATTTATGTTGTGTCTTTCTATTTATTGTTGGGCCATACTTCTGTTATTAAGTGTTAATGGGCCTGGGCTTGTTTATTTTAAGTTACACTACCTCTTATTAATGGTGGGGAGGGGGGGGGGGTAAAGTTGTAATCTCATGTTTTTTAATGTTGTCCTAAATATTAGTTTGAAGGTCTGGCTAAGAAACTGCCGCCCTATTCTAAATCTCTCCTTTTTCCTCCTTCTTCTTCTTCTTTTCTTTTCTTCATGAATCAGAATACAAACAATGATGAGTAAAAAGGAGAGATCTCATAGAAGGCAAAATAATACAGTGTAACTGCAACAGCACCAAACCATATGAGGTGCCCATATTTAACCCAGGAATGCTCATGATTTTCAACTCTGCAACATCCATATCAGATGGTTTAGAGCCCCCTAACAAATAACTTCCTCTGTCCAAGTGCTTTTGCAACATTGCTCAGAATTACTCTCAAGCTATGGCACTGGTTGGTACAAAGGCCAACACGGTGAACAAGATAATTTTGATTGAAATCTTAGTAGATATCACCATATTGAATGGCTTTTCTCATGCATATCTCCGGAGAGTCCGGATCAGGTAGGCACAATGCCACAATCAGTGAACACACTGAGTAATCACTCAGTAAATTTTGCAGGCACCTGTTCTGTAATGGGAGTCATGGTTTTTGGATGTTTTTTCTTTTTCTTTATGCTATGAATTTCCTCAGAGCACGATAAATGCATAATGGCGCCTCTTACCATTCCCCATTACTCTATTCCAATCTCCAAATACAAAAACCGAGAGCCTGGAATTTGAATCTTCTGATGTTAAAAGGGAAAAAAAAAAAAGTAGAGCTAATAACCATTTGAACTGGAAAATGAAGAAATGGAAACTGAACTTAATACGATGGCATAGACTTAGTATACCTGTATGTGCAAAGCGTGGGCAAAGGACACTGTTTAATCATGACTTCGAGATCTTGGTAAGGATTGAAGTTCTTTATATAGTCCAACCTGAGCTCAACGAGGTCTGCACCAGCTGCCTTCGCCTTACCCATATTGATCAACATCTGATCAACGGATTGGCCCATTATAGGTGCACAGATGAACGTGGAATTCCCCGCCATTTTTCAAGAGTCACTTAAAAGAATATGCCAAGAAGCCAGAACTAAAACACAGCAAAACTATTTAAACGAACGGAGTAAGTGGAAGACAAGAACTCCCCAATGAGATTACTGATACAGAAATGTGGAGAAAACACACAGACCCTAGATCTCGAACAACGGTGGTATCAACAATCTGCTGGACTCCATTATAGATGAAGCTGAGGAGAAGAAAACCGAGACAAAACAGCAAAAACAAATTATAGCATAGTTGGTGGAGGGGAGTGGACAGCAACTGACAACTGCGGAAGTGCAGAGTGAGGTAATTATGGACCTACTGCTCGGCTACCTGCAATGTGGCAAGCCCTGCAGTTGGGCTGTTCACATTCGACAGCCTCTGCAGCTCTGCTCTTATGCAGGGCTCCCTGTAGGCGTGACAGTTAATCCATACAGCCTTCATGCAGAAAGGAGGGATATAAACGGATTGAATCGGATCGGAATATCGGAATATCAAATTTGATTCATTTATATTTGAATTCAAATCCAATCTTTCTTGAAATACATTAACATAAATTAAGATTGAAATAACAACAAATAACGTATATAAATTCATAATAAAGGCATATATTAAATACATTAACAGCATTAAATTTAATATTGAAATAACAATAAATAAGATATAAAGTCACGATCCGGCGTTAAGCAGCCATTAAATGGCATGCAAAAAGACAAAATTATCCTTCAAGTGTTATTTAATTTTTTTTTATCAACCATCCCGTAAAACTAAACCCAGACCATCGAGGATTTCGATGCAAAAGAACACTTGCAATCCTGAAAGCTTTCGAGTTTGGGATTCATGGGTTTAATTTTGACAGTCTATAAGGGTAGTTTAGACACTTTCAAGTCTTAAATCGCACGTGAGGTCATGTGATATACATAACTAATGGTCCATTAACAGTAGGTATTAGATTGTCACAAAATGAAAGTTCAAGTACTAGATTGTCACATTTTAAAGTTCGGATACTAAATTGGTGCTCAACCTAAAGTATAGAGTTTTCCCAAAAGAGAAATATATTTTAGGATCCAAATCATTTTTATTGATGGTAGAGAGTTATATTTTAATATCTCTCACTGCTCAGTGAAATATATTAATAGAGGATACAATAAGGAGGTTCATTGTTTAGGGAAGCATTCTACTTCTTTCTTAGGCCTTATATCTGGTCTTATCCACTTCATTTTATATTAGCAGTTTATGAAATCTGTCTTATTGTGCCAAAAAAAAGTTTAAAACATATATTATATGGATTTTTATAAATTATTATATGCATGAAGTCACTATTATGTTAGTATTCATTCAAGACCAAGATGCAAATCATATCCAACAATAAATACACTATTTGATTGTACAACACACTATTTTCAATAATTTTGATCGTACAGTTCGGGTCAGTGTCCGGTGTATAGAATGAGCTGGACTGACAATAAATACATTTCAAAAAAAGAAAATTATTTAAAACTCTATGAGTTTTCAGTATTTCTCTCTAAAATTTACTATATCACCAACTTGACGTTAAATAAACCAAATGGGTGTTAATATATTATCATTTTAACCTTTAAAGAAAAATATATATTAATAATTAGACATAAAAAACAGGAAAAAGTTAAAAAAAAAATCTTCAAATATAAAATACATAAGAACACAGAAATTTCAAAAAATATAAAAAATTATAGAAATTGCAAACAAAATAAAAAAATATTTTCAAATTATAGAAACTATAAAAATTAAAAAACAAAATCAGAAAATAAAAATTGTAGAAAAAACATAAAAAATTATAGAAAAACACAGAAATTGCAAATAAATAACAAAAAAATACAGGAAAATTTATAAATTGTAGAAAATAGAAAAATGTAAAAAAAAAAAACAGAATATTAGAAATTATAACAAAACACTAAAAATGTAGAAAAACATGAAAATTAAAAACTCAAAAAGACCTTTTCCCTCTAAGTTGCCATTCAAGGGTAATTTAGTCATGAAAATTGTTATTTATGCTGATGTCGACATCTCTGTTAAGAAGCATTAATGGTGCCATTCAAGGTAAGTTTTGAAAAATAAAAACTTACTCACATGGTAAGTTTTAGACATTTTAAAAAATTATGATGAATTTAAGAGAAGTGTTAAAAACTAATGGTAAATTTTAGAAAATTTCCTTTGAAAATATAATTTTCTAGTTTTGAAGGGAAATGAATTGTAAAAAGGCTTAATAAATAATTTTTTTATCACGTGGGTGACAGGGAAATTTGATCTTTCGCGAGATCGTATCTGCTCACATTGCAATTATGTAAGAAATGAGAAGCACATCCCGCTTTGAAATGTCTCTTTTGTACCAAATTCCGCATAGATCCGATTCAGTCAACACAAGACGTGCTCACACCATAATCACACACACTTGCAAGCAACGCTTTTAAAACCTATTCAGAGGCCGAATCACTGGTCTGGTTTTCGGGTCAAACAGTCTGATTGTTTGAACCCAACAGTCAACTCATTCTGAGAAAAAAATAAAATATGGTTAAAACCATCAAATGGTTCAATCACCCAGGTCAACGGTTTGTTGATTAAATCAACATTTTTCTTGTAAATATCCAATTTTGGAGAAAAAAAGGAACCGATCACCTGACCGATTCTCCGTTTTCCTGTCCAATTGTCCGACTCGATCCAATTTTAAAAACCATGCTTGCAAGGATGCATTGGAAATATCTCCTTATTTCTATATTTTATTCATGTAAAACCATTTCGAGTACAGTGGTGCAATTGGTTAGGTAGTCTCGAATTTCTTTCTAGTGGGGTCATTTAATAACTTCACAAGTGGTTAAAACATGAAAGCATGAAAACAACCGATGCGATAAAAAACAAAATTGCAGAAGAAAACCAAAATCTCTAAGGCTTAGTTTGAAAAGAGTACAAATATAAATATCTAGAGTGCAAAATCTTATGTTTTGTATTATTTTGTATATATTTGTATTTGTACTCTTTTCAAATTGAGACTAATGTTTTGGGGATTCTGGTTGGACAAAATAATTCAAAGTTTAAACCTATGCTAGGAAAAAGGAATAAAAATAATGGAAAAATTCTGATCCGTAGTCCATACCAATAAATTGTGATTTTGCTGGGAATTAGTGATAGAAAATCTCTTCGCCTTCTCAAACCTCTTAACCTGTACTCTTCCCAAAACCTACAGTGGGTTGGATTTTTGAAATCCAAGTATAAAGTTATGAACATGGGAGAAACCTCTCACAGATTAATCATAATTGTTAATATGTTAAAATTATAGATGAAAAGTAAAACAAGATTATATATATTTGATTATTTGATTGAAATTAGATTCCTACTAGCCTGCGAAATAAGCAATTAATGTTTCATACAACAAGGGAGAAACTTTAGCCTATCAATGCATGCCAATTCAAGGGGATGTGGTCACAGTTCAGTTCACATCACATAAAGTAAAAAAGCAACTTCACATACTACTAGAATAAGAGAGAAATAGAAAGATGAGGAAAGGTATTTTATGCATTTTATATTGAATATATATATATATATATGAAATAGATGCTCTAATGATTTATCAAAGCCATATAAATATCCAAGCTTAACATTTATATGACAATGCTGAAGTAGGAAATTAAACGATCCCAACTAATGAAATATAGAAAGAATATTACTCAATATTTTTTTGGTATGAATCACACCCGATACCCGGGTTGTTACTCTTTTAATTGAACAGTACAACATCACATCAACAGCTTGAAGTAAGGATTAAAGTATCAATATTAGGTATTGTATCAAAGAATTTGGATATGCTTTGGAAATGTATGGATACTGACAAAAAATATAAAAACATATGAATACGTTAGGGAAATACATACAAATTCCACAAATACATAAACACTAAATTTAAAACCAAAATAATCACAAATAATATATAAATACATAGAAATATATATTTTAATGGTGTATATAAAAAAAATATATTACAATTAATATATCAGTGGGATGCTTAGATATCATATAATTTTATTTATAATGCATCAATTAAAAGTCCAAGACACTAAACACATGTGCATATTATATTTTAACTGTTATATCAATTTTTTTTTATTTTACTATTTTAATTTTTTAACATTAAAAAAATCAACTAAATATTAAATTCTCAAATGCAAATTAAAATGCCAATTGATAAATCACAAAAAATATAATATTAACTTAAAGTATATCAAATTTGTTAAAATTTCTAAGATACATATCCTATACAAGTTCATTAATTTTTAATTACTAAAATAATTATTCCATTGTTAATATTTTTATTTTTATAAATAATTCAAAATAAAAAAAAAATCATTTGTTGAAATAAATGTAGATTAGTGGGTTTGATAGATTCAATTTAATATTATATTCTTTAATATATTGTAAACAATATTTTATTTTTTATAAATAATAAATATGTTGGTATTACTTATTAATGTAAATTAAAATATTATTTTTGAATATTATTGTTTGAAATAATTAGAATTGTTAAATATAAACATGTGTTTTTTTTGTTTAAATTGTATGTTGACACAAAATAGTTAATGAAATTTATTATACTTTATTTAATATCATAAGATGAAGCTTGATTTGATGGTTTAGAGTGTTGCAAAAGATAGGTGCGTCTAAATGACTTGAGTTCGAAAATTGTCATAGGTACATTTTTTATGAAGTAATGTAGTATTTTGCATATACCACACCAATACGGATGCATATTGTCTTGTATTGTATCCCGTGCCACTATCAATCCATCGTGCTATTGTGTTGATATTTAAATCTTTGGCCTCAAGTAATCATGGATTCTTGATAATAAGCATGGATTCTTCTTATAACACTTGTCCTTTTCACTCTTAAAATCCCAAAAATAAGGACAAACCTCTACCAATGTATGGTGTGAAAAGCCAAGTTAGCAATTATGTCTCTCATAATTGTTAAACAGTTAAACAAGCATTCTCATATTTAGGGTTAAAATGGTCTATTACCATTTTTCAAAGCTCAACGTTCCAATCTGAAAACAGCATTCTCTGTAACCAAAAAAATACCAACCCCAACGCAAGTCTAAAAATAATGAAAAAGTGTGGATAGGCCCATTATAGATTTCATATCTAAAAAAATTCAAAATGTCAAATACCCCCACTCTCTTTATACACCAATGCCTGCTTATAAATTGGCAACAATTCCATGCTGATACCTACTCCAATTGTACTTTGGGCCTAGAATTTTATCCTTGGGCTGAATCATCATTTACGAGCAGACCATGCAAGTGCATAGCCTAAGAAGTAGCTTCATATATTACTTGATAGGTAATAAGTATACAGTAGCAGACTGTCTAAGATTATAGGTTATGATCATTTGACCTTTACATGAACAAAAATATATGTTTGAGGCATTCAAATATCAGACTTCACTGTAAACCAATATGCCCATAATACTATAAGCCCACCCAACACGATGGCTTTTCTTGACATTATTATTAGATCCCCACAAAATCTTCCCTCTTCAATTAATTGGTCATTTTTTGTGAACCTTGCACAGAAATCATAAAATTTTGCGAAATGTGATTTGAAATGCTTTCAAGAGTTTGTTTACTTTTCCAAGGAAATATTGTGTTCTCTCGACTAAAAGTGGCATCCGATTGGGTGGTTGCTCTATCGATGTCAAAACTAAATCATTCTCATATACCCTTTGTCCTGCATTTTGACCGGGGTAAAGATGATATGACAATGTGTCACGGGGATAATCATTGAGGCCCCATGCGGCACTCGAAAGGGGCAAGTAAGCCTATGCAACAAAGCAAACATACACAAAAAAGCAACAAGATGAAACATGAATTAGCAAAAGGCTATTTGTATTGCAATAATCAGTGGCAAGCACAAGCACACAGTACAGTGTCGAGGGGATCTCGTGCTTAACCTTTACACGCTTATAAGCTCACTCGACTACCTACCTCCCCTCAAAGAGTACGTTAAGCTTTTGGGGGAGTGACAATAAGAAACATAAAAAATGTGAGAAATCATACTACAGTATTACAATAATGCCATTGGCAATCCCCCCCATACAAAAGTACATGCATAGCCCACCCATGACACACTTGGACATTGGAGTGGCGGCTGTAGGCACGTTGGTTGGCACTTGATGGCGCGGCGAAGATAACACTTGTTATAGTCTCCCCCACTCAATTCAGTCTTTGTCCTCAAAGACTAGTTTCTACTTGAGGCTTGAAATTGTTGGTGAAGGAAGGTTCTTCGACTGCTACACGAACATGATTTCTTCTAAGACCCAGATAGGAGGTTGGGTAGATGGCTAGTGGATGTTCCGAATGGTGGAAAAACCTATGGCTAATCCCTAAGTTAAGTCCCTGCCTAGCTGCTTCGAGGTAGGATTTTGGATGGTTCCCGATGGTGGTAGGAAAATTGGTGACCAAGGCTAGGTCAAAATGGTATTTTGGATTATTAGGGTGTTGGTTCCCATAAATTTGTCCCCAAGGGTGACTCACAGGGCTACTACGAGATTTAGGTTGAGGGATGATGTTAATGTGGCCCCTAAATGGTTTGGGTGGCACTCGCTCTCCCCGGTGGTTGTGGTAGTAGATGTGGGTAAAGTTTGACACGGCCTTAGGTCTTCTATTGGGCCCACCAGTTGTGGGTGTGTGCGGCTTCTGCTGCGAAGATGGCTTCCGCTGCTGTTGTTGTGGCGGCATTGGCACTGACGCTGGCGCTAACTTCTTCCTGGAGTTGCTACGATCACTTTTGGGTGCACTAGTAGTGATTGTAGATCTCTTTGCCATCAATGGTTGATAGTGGTGTTGGAGTTGCAAGGCAGAGACTTGCTTCTTCTTGGTGCTGGCGGTGGTGATCATGTTGACCATGCAAGGTGACTGCTCGTCCAAGATCATCAAGGTGTCGAGGTGAGGCGCCGGTGCCGCTTTTGCCTATATCATGAAGTCCATTCCAAAGACAATATCAAAATCATCTATGTGGATGACGGAGGGGTCAATCTCTCCATCCCAAGTGCTGAGTTGTAGTCTTACTCGGCGAGCCATGCCTTCAGTAGGTTTGGCACCTGTGTTAACTGCTTTGAGCTAGCTAGGCTCTTTGGAAACGGCCAAGTTAAGTCTCTTGGCCTCTACAATGGATATGAAGTTGTGAGTGGCCCCTGTGTCAACTAGGGCCCTGGTTGGCCTCCCGCCAATGGTTACATCAACATACCTCAGTCTTCTCTTTATTGAGGAGGGTTGTTTGGAGGTAGCCCCTTTCTTCATCATGGCATTAAAAAGTTGGAGGGCGCTTGGGTACTCCGTTCTCCATCACTCTGCTCTTCATCACTTAACTTGGCAATGAGGGCATTCAGCTTTGCTTGCTTTGGGCAATTCCTGGTGAAGTGCTCCTCCCCACAAATGTAACAAATGGGAGGACGGCTTGGTCTCCCTTGATATTTGTTGTTGTAGTATCTTTGACTTCTTTGTGGCTGCTTCCCCTTGTGGTGCTTGACTGGTTTGTGGTTGAAGGGTGGCTTCTCTTTCGGGGGACTTGGTTGTCTATCTCCCCCACTCAAATGTGTGGTATGCGGGTTGGCTGGTTTGCTTCCTTCGTCATCCGACAGTCTCTGTTCACTAAGTTGTTCGGCCACAGCCATGGCGGAGGCAAGGTCCTGAACATTGCATCGTTGGAGCTCGAGCTCGGCCCAAGGCTTTAGACCATCCATGAAGTTGAACAATAAGTCCTTGTCTGACATATCAATGACTTCTAATGTGAGGGTTGAAAACTCTTTGACATAGTCATGGAGGAAGTCGCCGTGCTTGAGAGTCTTCATCTTGCGACAAGCGAGGTATTCCACGTTCTCTGGGTAGAACTGTCTCTTCAGCTCTCTTTTAAAGTCAGCCCAGGTACGGATAACACATGTACCATGTTCTATATCAACAAACCTTCTGCGCCACCACAACATAGCGACATCAGTCAAATACATAGTAGCAGTACGTACCTGAGTCATTTCATCAGTCACATTGGCGGCGGCAAGGTACTGTTCCATTTTCCATAGGAAGTTGTCGAGCTCTTGTGCATTGCGGGTACCCGAATAGGGGGTTGGCTCCCTAATCTTGATGTGGGTGTAAAGGAAGTGCTGGCTGGATTAGCGATGGCCCTCTTCAGGATTGCACATTCTGCTTTGAGCTCCTCTAATTGAGCTTGGGTGTCGGAGGAGGCACATGCGGTAGACTTCATTGAGGCCCACTCCGCTCTCATTTCATCTAGTTGGGCCTGGACGGCCATTGATGTGGAGGTGCTTCTTCTCCACGTTGCCCACTCGTTCTTCATCTCATTGAGCTGGGCTTGAAAACTATCAAGACTGTCTTGGACCTGCAAGTTGGAGGAGCTTGCTTCTTGTTGGCGTGCAGTGCTGCGAATTTGCTTGAGCATGCCATTGATTATGTCTCGGACCTCGTCCACGACTCCATTCAAGCGACCTTCAATCTCGACCAGTGTGTTGTCCATGGCTTCCATGTTTTGATGCAGCTTGTCTATCGAGTCTCGCATCTCACCTACGGTGGCTTCGCAACGTAGCATGCGCAACTCAACGGTTGCATGCTTGTTGAAAGATTTCTCACGTTTGTTGGGCTTCAGTTCCTTGTCCTTGCCGATGTCATCGACGGGCGCATCATCGGCCTCATGGGCTGTGGAGAGTCCATTCTCGATCTCCTCCATGATGTTCCTATTGTGCTTCATGTTGTCACTCACGTCACAGGTTGAATGGCTTCAAAGGAGCTCCTGCCCTGATATCAACTGTCACGGGGATAATCGTTGGGGCCTCGTACGGCACTCGAAAGGGGCGAGTAAACCTACGCAACAAAGCAAACACATACAAAAAGGCAACAAGATGGAACAAGAATTAGCAAAAGGCTATTTGTATTGCAATAATCAGTGGAAAGCACAAGCACACAGTACAATGTCGAGGGGATCTCGTCCTTAACCTTTACATGCTTATGAGTTCACTCGACTACCTATCTCTCCTCAAAGAGTATGTTAAGCTTTTGGGGGAGTGACAATAAGAAATATCAAAAAGATGGGAAATCATATTACAATATTATAATAATGTCATTGGCAATCCCCCCATACAAAAGTACATGCATAGCCCACCCATGACACACTTGGACATTGGAGTGGCGGCTTAGGCATGTTGGTTGGCACTTGATGGCACGACGAAGAGAACACTTGTTACAAATGGGTCGTCTCTCCAATCGACTATTTAAAAAAGTAAAAGGATAAGATACAAAAACCTCCCTAGGATTTTCTGATAATCATATAAACCTCCCAATGATTTTACTAACAAAAACCTCATTTTTAGTTTGAAAGAAAAGGTACAAATACCTCTCTCCACACTATATATAATTACATCTCCAACAATATCTTCTACCATAGGTCATTTTCCTTCTACCCTTGAAAGCCACCAATCCTTTTATCTTCATTTACTAACCTATAAAAGTAATCCCAATCTTATCAATAATTGATTTCATTGACTACATAACATATGACATTTATATGATTTACCATGGGATTTTGAAGAATATGACTTATGTTTGATGGGTTGAAGTAAGAAATTAAACAATCCCAACTAAACATAGAAAGGATTTTACTCCACAAAAGCGTGGAGCTTTCTAGAGGATCAGGAATAGCCCACTTGTAAATAGTTTTAGGGATTTTTAGACTACATTCCACCTTAGAATTCTAATTTAAACTGTAGACCTACAATAATTCAAATTTATGAACACCTCCACCTATAACACCCATATCCACCCATGAATCGGCATCAATTCTGATCTGGCACCTACCCCCAACTGTACGGTAGAACTAGGATTTCAAAGGTGGATTGAACAGTAAAAACCCTTAAGTTTTATTAGTTAAGCAAGATTTTTCATATATTTCGAGACTGGACCAACTTCTGTACGGTAAAAATGATCAATGAAGGTGTATGGTTGCTTCGTGTATGTCAAAAAAAACTTGGGAGAATGACGGTTCAGCATAGTGGTAGAATTTGGGCACAAATTACGGTTGAGGTAGGTGTTAGGTTGGAATTTATATCAATTCATGGGCCAGCATTAGTGTGTATGAGTATTTAATAATTTGAATGTTTATAGATCTGCTTGGGATTCAGAAATCTGCATTGAGTCTGTTTGTATTTATCCCAAAAAACTTTAGAACAATAAAATTGACATGAGCAAAAACCTCCTTTTAGTTTGAAATAAATGTACAATTCTATGTCACGTTATATATAATTACCATTGAACTGTTTGAACCATAATTTTGGTCAAGATTTTGGGTTTGGTTTTAAGGTTTGTTTGTTTCCTTTTAACTTTTATCTCTTAAGAGGAAACTGTTGATTTGGTCAAAAACCATCCGACTTAGACGATTGGACTGTTGATCTATTTGAGCCGGTGATCAGGTAGTGGGTTATACATTAAATATGTATCTAGACTTTGGGAAGTCATAATTTTGCACTTCGATGTCTGAGGTGATTTTTTTTTTTTTAGAATGTTTTGAGATTTATGTGTCCTAAGACATCATAGCCCATTATTTTTTCCAAAAAAAACCCTTTTTTGGCATTTGCAATTTTTAATATTTTTTTATAAATAAAAAAATTAAAACTAAATTAAAAAACATAAATTAAATATAAAAATACATATATTACATGTAGAACATAATTATACATTATTTATTAATAAAATACATATGTGTACATAGCTATACACATATGAATTTACGGCTTTATGTATTGATGATGTGGCACGATCTGACCCATTCGACCCATATGGTCGAACTAATGACCCACAACCTAGACGCAAAAACGATTTAGCTTTCAGGTTGGATTTTAAAACATTGATGATTACATCTCCAACAATATCTTCTACGATAATTGTTCATTTTCTTTCTGCCCTCAAACTTGAGCTTGAGAGCCACTAATGATCCATTTATCTTCATTTAGTAATCTAAAAACAATCTTAATCTTATCGATCATCAAGATCATTGATTATATATTATTGTTTATATTCTTTTTTTTTTTTTATCATTCTACCATCCTTTTAATAATGGTTAACAAAAATTCAATGTGGTCGTCACCTAGAATGAAATTTGTGGATAAAAAAAAAACAATTTAGTTGGTGTTACTATTTTAAAAACCAATTGGATCGGATGGTTAAACCTTTTGACTTGGGAATCAGTCATGTATCCAGGTCCGTTTTTAGACTGGACTGCCATTTTGGAAAAAAAAAAGCATTGAATTGGTCAGAGAATCGCTGACCCGAACAGTCAAACTGCTGTTGAACCATTCGACCTAGGCAGTGATTTGTGATTTAAAAAACATTTAATTTTTTTAAGATTTTAATAGAGAAGAAAAAAAAGAGAAAGGGAACAAAAGATACATGATAGATCTGAGATCTGAGATTTTTGAAAGAGAAGGGTGAGAACTCAAATATGAGGTCTGAGACCAAAGAATGAGAGAAATGAGAGAAATGAGAAGAAGTTGTTCTTTCTTTCTTTCTCTCTTTCCTTCCTTCCTCCCATTCTTTCTTTTCTTCTTTCTTTCCT
Source organism: Nelumbo lutea (assembly GCF_056320005.1). Taxonomy (NCBI): domain Eukaryota; kingdom Viridiplantae; phylum Streptophyta; class Magnoliopsida; order Proteales; family Nelumbonaceae; genus Nelumbo; species Nelumbo lutea. Next base: position 89,382,680 of record NC_142687.1, on the reverse strand, counting down.
TCCCATTTCCCTCTCCTTCTTTTCTTTTTTTTTTTCCTTTCTTTCTTCTTTTGTCACTGCAGCCACCTTAACTCCTCTCTCTTTTCTCATGAGAAAAAATAACGACTTAATATACTCAATTTCTAGTCTAAAGGGCAATCTGCCCAAACTGTTCGACCCAAATGATCGAACCACTGACCCGGAAATGGTGATCAAAGCGGTTAGTGATCACAAAAGGCTATAGAATGTTGTCTCCTATTCACCTTAGAGGTAAATTTTTATTTTTATTTTTTTTTCCTGAGATTGTCTGAAAAGCTATCATAAGGGAGGTATTTGTACCCATTTTTCAAATTAGAGGGGGAGGTTTTTATTAACATCCAAACTTATGAGACGTTTACATGAGCGTCAAAAAATTTAAGAGAGGTTTTCATAATTTATTCAAAATAATAAATAGTAGAAGTTTGGCCCTTTTGGCTTTTTAGTTTTTACGAGGGAATCTCTTTCGCAAGACAGTTGAAATTGTCAAATGTTGTATTTGAAGGTGATTTTCAAATTCTTATTAATCTGCTGTCGGTGGAAAAATAGTCGTTCACTACTTCACCATTATGGTGGCCGTTAATAACCATTATTGCCAACTACAAGTGTATTCTTTCTTACCTTCCCTCTTGTTTGGAGAATCATGTGCTCCACTCGGTTTTGAAACCAATGCCATTTTTTTAAGAAGAAATGCATAACCAAACATCAAGTGTTGTGACCTTCATTGATGTGGTGTCGTTCTTTGAAGAAATGATATTGATTCCAAACACCGGCTAACGCTGTCCATTTAGTAACCCGTCAGGTCTGTCTTGAGCAGAGCAGAGCTTTTTTTGTTTGTCTTCGATTTTTTGTATAACACTCTTGTATCAAATAATTCGTCAAGTTAGTTGAATGAAATTATCTAGGGTTAAAAAAATCATTAGACTCAGTTTAGAAAGAGTACAAATACAAATCTATATATCTATTAATCTATCAGTATATATTAAAACAAAGATAACCATCAAATAATACAGCTACCTTGCGACTTGCAACCTAAATCAATCCTTAAATCTTCTACACCCATTCTTTCTTCCCTCTCTTAACCCAGAGAACACAAACAAGAAAAAAAAAAACTCCACTCTTATAGAAATATTCCCTATATTTCTTTGATAGAATGCTAATGAAGTAATTTATGTGATAATCGGGCAAAAAGTTTAAGGGTAGGGAATTTCTCAAAATAATAATAATAATAATAATAATAAAGTTAGATGAGTGACAAGAGACCCTAAAATATGAAGGAAGGTTGTAATGAGTTTAGGTGAGAATGTTGACCAACAAGCTTGGACCCAATGTTTAGAAAACCAAAATGGGCTGGTTAGTTGGACTGGTTGAACCGTGATTGGGCCCATTGCCAATTTGGTCATATATACCCCCCAAAAACAAATGGGGTAAAAAATCAGCCAAAATTGTCGACCTAGTTGGTTGAACTAGAAAATTAGTGAATTGGTCCTAGTTTTAGAAAACCGACCAGTTTTGTAATTTTTTTTAACATATAAATGCAAACTTCTAGAGGCCAAAACTTTGTACTCTAAAGGCCATAAGCCCATAACCTTGTCCCATTATTTTTGCCAAAAATCCTTCATTTTTGGCTTTAAATCTTAATTTTTAATATAAAAAATTAAAACTAAAAAAAAAAAACTCAAGTAGCCAATGAACCTTAAATCTTTAAGACTAACATCTCTTCTCATTAATTCACCATTAATTCTCTCTTCTCTTTGTCATTAACTCCTTTGATTACCTCTCCTCATTAATTCTCTCTCATCTTAATTATTCCATTAATTAAATTGCTTAAAATTTATTGACTCTTTTTCCTTTTTCTTTTTTATTATATTCTCTCTCCTCCCCTCATTAATCTAATAAAGCAAAAGCAATTTGCTTAAGAGTGACCATTTTAGTATAGCCCAGGCCTGGGTCTACAAAATTCAAAGCCAAGCTTTGAGCCTAGCACTTCAAGACTGGCATGGGCCCAACCCAATCCATAAACAAAAAATAGTTTAAAAATTAGTTAATAAAAATGTCATAAATAGTTAAATCACCTAAAAGTAATACGACATGGAGAATTCTAAGACATAGGTCCCACCCTATTTTAGCATATTTCTATAGGCTTCTTCCACTATTAGTCTATTATATTCCAAAGAGAGAGAATTTAACTCATACAAATTTCAATTATTTGTTTCATATTCAAATTCTATTTAATTGGTTAATTGTCAGAAAATTAAAATTTTAAACCTAATAACTAAAATTAATAAAAATACTAAATCTTATCGAGATTTTATTTTGAAATTATTAAAAATTAAGAAATTAATAAAAATTAGTAGTTTATAAATTAAAAATTAAAATACATTTGAGTTAGTATTTCATAAATTAATAAAACAAATCATGCATTCCATATAAAAATTATAAAAATTATTTAAAATAATAAAACTAATAATAACCCAATTAGAAATGTCATAAGACCCTATTTAGAGATGATCATTTATAACTTAGCCCAACATGGCTAGACCTACAAATTTTTGGGTTCTAGCAACTATTTTCTTTTGAGCTAGGCCTAAATTGGATATGCACCAAACCCTCGCATAATGTGGGTAGTAGAGCTATAAACGGAGTGGATTCAAATTGGATCCAACTACATCCACATCCGTATCTCATTATGAAATCTCTAGATCCACATTTACATTTGACTATTTTGTTGAATTTTGGAATGGATTGGATTCGGATTTAATCTCCAACCATCTTATTGTGTTTAAAATGACCAAAAAATTAAAAAAAGTTTTAAAAAATAATTATTTTTAAAGTGGACATGTATAATAAATGTATATAAATATAAAATATTAAATGTATCAATTATAAACTTTATATAATTATACATAATAACTAATCTTTATATATAATTATACTATATATACACATAAAATTATAATTTTTTTATAAGACTTAGATTTTAATTGAACCGGATAAGGTTAAATCCACATTCAGATTTTAATCTAACATCCAAATCCAAAATAATTAGATTTGGAGTTGAATCAAATATTAGACTTTTGGAGTCCATTGACAACCCTAGCGGGTAGGGTCCAAGCTAAGCAAACCCTAAGCTTGCCCTAGAATTTATATACATATATATTTAGATAACAAATTTTATAATATTAGTATATAGATAGAATTTTTTTATATATATTGTTCAAAATAGACTAAAATTAAATAATTTTTTTATTTATAAAAAATCATAATTTTATAATTAGCATAGGCAAGCCTTTCCCTACATCACAGGGCTAAACAAATATTATTACATTTAGGGTATGGCTAGGGTTGGACCAGCCAACCTTAAAAATTGTTAATACTCTATCAAAATATGGATTGGAATCTTTTATCCTTTTTTGGGTTCATTAGGCTACACAATGGGGGTAGTCCATCCCCCATATATATCTCATTTGGCTTCAATATTAATAATTTTTATTAAAAAATAGTTAAAAACCCAAAAATAATGCATGCATTGGTTGTATTCGGTTTGGTTTGGTCCAATTATGAATGTTACATTGCTTTTAGGGGTGTAACTTAGGTGGATTGGGTCAGGTTGAGGATCAACCCAATTCCGACCTAAAGTCTTAAACCTCGAGTTCAAACTCAAATCGATTTAATTATAAGTAAAAAAGTTAATCTATAGATTAATTTAATTATGACTACAACTTAATTTTATATATTTACTAATATTTAAGTAATATTTACAAAAATTGGAACATAGAATCATCAATAAAGTAAAATAAATAAGATAATATGAAAAAAAATTGTTATTTTATTAAGTAACTAGTAGTAATTTATTATTTTTGTTAAAAAATATTAATACAATTAATCTAGTTACTAAATTATTTTTGAAAAAAAAAACTAAAATAAAGATTATTTATTTTAAACAACAATGCAGTCTTTCCTTATATTTGTTATTAGTTTCTGTTGTTTCACTTTCCCTTGATCTCATGAATCACATGGGTCGATCTCCGGTTGAACCTTTGTTCATGAATCCCTCCCTTTTTTCTGGATTGATGTCTAGCCCGATTCTTTAAACATTGGGTTGGGCTTGATTATGCCCCTTACCCATCATTTAGATTTTAAGTTTGTAGTTGTAGGTCGAAAGGAATCCAGATTTCCTCCTGATTCTCACACCCGCCTCATAGCACTTGCAGCCATGAATTAAGAACATCTCCCTATAAATAAAAACATACAAGTAGGGAGACGTTCCTGATGTGTGGCCATTAAGGCTGAGAGGTGGGTGTGAGGACCAATTCTGTGAGAAGGAAATCTGTACTCACTCAAAAGTGCAGCCTAGACTCGTATAGAACCAGCCTGATTTTTACGTTTTCTGGGCCAAGCGAGGCCTAAATTTGGCTTATCCCCCTTGCTATACCTAGCCCATTATCATCTTTCTTACAATCTTACTATAACCATCCGTGTTTATATAAGTCAGAATGATATTTTCTACGATGTTGAGGTCATTCCATCGTCCTACTACAATCATAATTCATAACCGATGGGCTTCCAAAAATAAATAAATAATAATCAATCCTTGCTTTTGTTTTTCTTGGATAATCTCGAATTTAATCATGTTAAGAACCTAGTAAACATCATCGATTCCGAAAAATTAGCAAGTATCCACTCACTGTGATCCAATGTGATTTTCTCACCATGATCGAAAAGATAATATGGAGGTGTAAGTCGGGTGGGCTAGGCTGGGTTTTAGCCCAACCCAGGCCCAAATGCTGGGCCGAGCCTATCCTAATGTCGCAAGGTGACAAGATTGACTCACCCCTATAGAGAAGAAGACTGACGGAAGAGGTTTCAGAAACACTCTAGAAGCTTTCAGAAGCCTTAAGACACTTCAAGAGTGTTCTAGGAGACTCTAGAAACATTCTAGAAGCCTCATGAATGCCCTTGAATCTTGTACATACTTCTAGAGCATTCATGTACATAAGGGAACTAAGATAAGTCTAGAACATTCATGTTCTAGAAAAATCCTGTAAGGAGGTGGAAGTGCCTATAAAAGGGGATCCCCTCCCTCATTTGCATCAAGCAAGAAGCAAGAAAGCAAGCAATCAAGCATTGTATCATTCTCTTGAGTAATACAAAGAATTCTTTGAGTTCTCCATTTCTCTTTCCTTGTGTGCTTTGTGCCTTTGTTGCCTAAGTGTGTGCCTCGGTGTGAGGGATGAGTTGGTAAGCTACTTGGTCCTAGGAACCAGCAGAGTGCTCTATGCAGGGAAGGTTGGCTTGTGGGGCGACGAACTGCTACCCAAATGCCACATGAGACGCTAGAAGAGACTAGGTCCGTGACACTAAGCTCGAGGTCAAGCCCAAATTATTTAATTTGAACATAGCCTGTTTTAAAATTGAATGCATTTGGGTTGAGTTGGGCCTAGATTTGACTTGGATTGACCAATAAACTCATATTAAAAATTAATAATGTATCTATATAAATAAAACAGGGTGTGCTATGTCAGCACATCTCTCTTTCCTCCTCCACCCTTTCCTAATTTTTCAGATTTTTTACATTTTTTAATCCGCATAATATTATCAAAATCAATAAAATGAATTTGCAGGAGACGTTTGAGCTTATAATGCTTCTCCTGGTAGAGGCTTTGGTTTCAAGATGGGTACTCCGAACATCTGAGTTCGTTGTATAGACATTTTAGGTTCGTGTGTTAAATTTTCTTTGTTTTTGTTGTCTACAATAGTTTTTTTCATTTCTCAAATGCATCATTTTGTTTGCACTTTTAGAGAGGTTTTCTTCCTTAGACTTTCATTTCCAGGTTTGTCTTATTCCTTGGATTTTCAACTGCATTTTTCAATAACTCTTCTTCATTAACATGTTAATTTCTTTAGGTGTGTTTTTACCAAGAAATACTTGGTTCAAGTCGGTTCTGGTGTTGAAAACTTAAAATTACAGGAGAAATAACCAAGTGTGATTTCCCCAAAATATAAGTTCGTCGTTGTGTTTTAAAATCAAGAAAAAAAAGTTCATTGTGTTTTAAAATCAAGAAAACATTGCAAGTGACAACCAAACCGACTCACTAGTGGTAAAAAATATGGAAAAACAAAAACAAAGGGGGAAAGATGAACTGGGTCATCAGAGGACCAGTTTTAATCTGCAGGTGAAGGAGTCGATATATTTGGGTTGTCTTCTACCCGTTTTCAAAAACACTGTTTTGGATCATCTAGATCAAAACCATGTAGAATAATAATAATAATAATAATAATAATAATAATAACAACAACAACAACAACAACAACAACAACAACAACAACAACAACAACAACAATAACAATAACAATAACAATAATAATAATAATAATAATAATAATAATAATAATAATAATAATTATTATTATTATTATTATTATTATTATTATTATTAACACATGCATACATACATGCATATCCAATGTATTGTCATATCTTTTGAAGGCCGTTACACCTATTTTAAGGGGTTTTGGAAAAGCTTTTATTTTACAATAAAATTACATAAAACTAAGACCCTCTTTGAAAATAAAAAAAAAAACTAAAAAAAATGAAAACACACTACAACACTTTTGGTGTATCGAGGTGTATTAATATTTTGAATCTTGCACATAATATATATGTTTTCATTTATAAGGAGATATTTCCAATGCATGATTGCAAGTGTTGTGAGGTGGGTGTGAATTGGAAATCCAGGTTTGACCAACCTATGTGATAAACTCCACAACACAAAAGAATAAGAACAAGAGGTGGGCAATACTTAGTTCCTGCCTCTTTCCTCTGGTTCAATAATCTCTTGATTTTTGTATCTAAGTTGTAATAATAATAATAATAATAATAACAACAACAACAACAACAACAACAACAACAACAACAACAATAACAATAACAATAATAATAATAATAATAATAATAATAATAATAATAATAATAATAATAATAATAATAATTATTATTATTATTATTATTATTATTATTATTATTATTATTATTAACAATAACAATAACAACAATAACAATAATAATAATAATAATAATAATAATAATAATAATAATAATAATAATAATATTATTATTATTATTATTATTATTATTATTATTATTAACACATGCATACATACATGCATATCCAATGTATTGTCATATCTTTTGAAGGCCGTTACACCTATTTTAAGGGGTTTTGGAAAAGCTTTTATTTTACAATAAAATTACATAAAACTGAGACCCTCTTTGAAAATTAAAAAAAAAACTAAAAAAAATGAAAACACACTACAACACTTTTGGTGTATCGAGGTGTATTAATATTTTGAATCTTGCACATAATATATATGTTTTCATTTATAAGGAGATATTTCCAATGCATGATTGCAAATGTTGTGAGGTGGGTGTGAATTGGAAATCCAGGTTTGACCAACCTATGTGATAAACTCCACAACACAAAAGAATAAGAACAAGAGGTGGGCAATACTTAGTTCCTGCCTCTTTCCTCTGGTTCAATAATCTCTTGATTTTTGTATCTAAGCTGTAAATTCCTAAGCCTGATTCTAAGCCTTAAACTCTAAAACCTAAACTTTTAGGCCTTAAGTCCTAGATCATGAAATCTAAACTCTAAAACCCTAATTACATAAATGTAAAATGGCTTTGATCGAATACGTATATGACAAATCATTAGGAGCCAAGTATTTTCCACAAGGGCACCATGGTATAAGTATTAGACAATATACTAATTGAGCATAAAATGATGAATAACATCAAAAAGAACAAAAGAAAAAGAGAAATAGGGAGTCCTAGCCAACAAAATTGATATGAAAAAAAAAAAGGTTATGATAGGCTATAGTGGAAAGTGTGGAAATTTATAAAGGAAATTCTAAGAAAATTAGGATTCCATAATAAATGGATTAACTAGATAATGCAATGCATCGCCAGGGTTTTTATATCTTGATAAATGGATTCCTCACTTGGAGTTTCCAACTATCAAGAAGTATAAGACAGGAGGACCCCTTTCCCTTTATATTTTTGTTCTCTATGGATAATTGCTAACCAATCTGATGTGTGGTAAAAATAGTAAGGGCAAGGAAATTCTTGGGTTTAGTGCATCAAGAACCCCCTATCCCTTGTTGGTAGGGTAACGTGGTAGAATCATGCATTAACATGATGCCTCAATTCCTAATGAGGATCTTTGCCCTCCCAAAAGCGCTAATAGAGAGAATCAATAAAAATTAAAAGGAAATTCCCGTGGAAAAATCAATGTTTTCGAATTGCCATTGACCCAGATGGTAGGGGTGTCTATGGTTCGGTTAACTGAATCATAGGCATACTTTGTAATTCGAACTGGTGGTATCAGTTTTTCAATTTCTCCAAACTGAAATTGAACCAGCACCACCAATTAACCGGTCTGCCAGTTTCGGTTTTTGACCGGTTCAGTTCTTTGGTTTTTCAGTTTTTAATATTTATAATATATATAATATAATATTATAAATAATAAATGATATATAATATATTATAAATATTTTAAAAATATATAATATTTATATATAGATTATTATAAATATAATATAAGTATATATTTTTGTATAATATCTAGAAAATATTGACATATGTTAAAAGTATATATAAAATATACATATAAATATATATACCAGTCCATTCAGTTAACCATCGATTTTTTTAGGTTAACCGAAAACCGAACCAGTCTTTCGGTTTTTCAAAAACTCCAAACTAACGAATCAGTCAGTTCTATTAACCGCATTTTACGGTTTAGTTTTCTCGATTCAATTCAGTTTTTTGGTTTTTCATGGACACCCATACTGGATGGTCGGATTGTTCAGCCCAAGAACCATCCGGGCAACCAATTCTATTTTTTTCCAAACCATGTCTTTGGCAAAAAACCATTTAAAAAGTCTACAACCGTTGACCTGAGCGATCGAACCATCAACCTGTCAACATGTTCAATGGTTTTTGGCCTTTTTTTTAATTTTTTGTCAGAATGGGCCATCCATTCAAACCGGATGGTTGGACCAAAAACCCAAAAACCAGTGGCTAGAATGGTTCCATTTCTGGGTTGTTTTTTAAAACCATGGGAAAAAGAAACAAGTTTTGTCAAATGGGAACCTTGAACTCGAAACAAGATAGATTAATTTGGAGACTATATGCAAAGGGACAATTCACAATAAGATCAACTTACAATCTTGAATTTGAAGTAAGACCTGGGTTTTAGAAGATTTGAAATCTTAACTGCCCCCAAAAATAAGGCTGCAACTTGGGTTGGGTTGGCCCGAACCCAACCCTAACTCAACCCGAAAAAGTTGGGTTAGGTTGGGTCAAGTTGATGCTCAGGTTAGGGTTAGGGTTGAAATTCAAGAACCCAACTTTACTTTGGGTTGAGTTAGGGTTGACTCCTTAGGCAACTTGACCCAACTTGAACCCGACTCTATAGTACATGTCATATATAAATATATGCTATATGTAATTTATAACATACATTGATTTGTTTAGATGCATGATATTTGTATAGCCCTCACCACATAGTATCATGTATTTTTTTAAGATAATCACTTCACTTAATCCTAATCATAAAGACTAAAACCTTAATAACATTATTTTATGTTTTTTGAAAATTTTATTCTTCATCTTCTCTCTATTGTTTGCTGCCCATAAAAGATCTATCATAAGTCATAACTCATAATAAACTAGTCATTTTTAACACTTCTTTTTTTCTGAATTTTGTACCAAAAGAACAAAAAAAATGTCAACAAATAAATACTAATGAAACATGGGATTAATATATGTAGTGAAAGTTGAGTTAAGATTTAAAATTGAAAAATTCTATGAAGTTTTAAGGGATGGGAAGAAGGTTCGGTTGGCCCCAACCCGAGCCCAACCCAACTCAAAATTGACTTCGTGTTGGGTTGGATTGGATTAGGGTTGAAGGAATTTAGTTAGGATTGGGTTGATTGAGTTGGGATAGGATTGGCCTCAATCCGACCTAACTCAGCCCGACTTGCAGCCCTACCCAAAAATATACTTTTTTTTTGTATCTTGCCCTAAAAGAAACTAAGGACCGGAGAGAAACTAAAAGATTAGGGTGTATTCCAAGACTTGAGATGTTGTTTTTGTGGTGAAGAAGAAACTGAGAAACACATCATCCTCCACTATCTGATGGCAGAACCTCTTTTGTTAAATAATGATCTTGGCCCAACAGAACCCTTAGAAAACAAGGGCATTGATGAGTTGTGGGAAAGAATGAATAAGATCTATAAAAATGACTGGGATAAGTATTCTCTCGAAAAATTCAGCACAAGACTATGGCGTATTTTGGAAAATAGAAATAAAAGGATATTCAAAAATAAATTATCCCCTCACATTGTTAAAGGACTAGGTAGAAGTTTGTGTAGTGACTACTTACAAGTATATCTTGAAAGATAAGAAACATACAACGACCAGGAGGAAACTCGTCTTTTTAGTTGGAAACCCCTTGAAGAAGGAATATGGAATATGTGCTATTGGTGCAATCGCAAGAGATAGCCTAGAAAGGACGCTCTATGAGGGATGCAAGTACTTAGGTGTATTCACAATTAATGAAACTGAAGACTGGGCAGCAATGGAAGCTTACTTGCTTGCTGTTCAATATATCATCATCATCATCGAAAGAGACTCCAAATTAGTCATCAACGGTCTTCATGGTATTAGGGGTCCTCCTTGGAACGTGGAGCCTATCATCAACGATTGCTATCAGACATAGTAACTTTGAATTGACGACTATTATTACTTGCATGTATTAAGGGAGGCCAACTTTGCAGTGGACTAATTGGCCAACTATGGTCTGTGGTCATGCTACCTAGATCTCCTCTTATGGTTACAAGTGTAACCCTCTAGCATACTTTTGTTTTAGTCATGCTTGGGGTAGGGGTTAGGGGTGTCAATTGGATTGGATTTGGTCCAATCCGATCCAGTCTAATGTGAGTCTATTATAAATGGACCAGGTCTAATCCAATCCAATAAATGTTTTGGATCAATTTGGACCAGTTTAATTCAATGTTTAGACTATTCAATCTGTTCAAATTCATTTTGATTTAGATTGGTTTCAACCTAAATCCGGTCCATTGACACATATATTCTTATCTTATATCAATGGACTAGATATTAGCTTAATCCAATTCAATCCAATATAAATATGTTACAGATGGATCAGGTCCAATCCAATCTAATAAATGTTTTGGATCGGATTTGTCAAATCCAATATGTCTTGTTGGTCCATCTAATCCATACAAATTAATTTTGGGCTGAACGGGGTCGTCTAATCTAAAACCGGTCCATTGACACCCTTACTTGGGGTAGGGCTACCCTTGTGGTGTGTAGTTCTCTTATAATCTTTTCCCTCACTACAAAACAAAAAAGGGGACAAATTATAGATTCCCCCACCTTCCAAACAAGTGGGTGAATTCGACACAATTCAATGGGTATGTGGGTGAATGAGGGGGATTTGCAAAATAAAATAAAAATAATAATTAAAAATTTATGAGGTGGAATTAGAAGTATAAAGTGTGGGCTGAGCTGGGTCGTTATTCCTTCCCCTATGATACTTTGAGGGCTCAGCCCGGCATGGCCCATTGCTTGAGTCCACACGGGCTCGTGTCGTGCCGCAAGCCAAGCCATGTTTTTAAAAGAAATTCAAAAAATAATGAATTTTTTAATATAAATTAAATAATATAATAAAATTATATATATATATAGGGTTGACAAACAGAGAGAGAGGCAGGGCCGCAGACGGTTATGAACACAAGGACGTTTACGTAAACGTCAAAGGGATGCGATGCCACATTTATTAATGAACCGAACGTAACAAGAGAATAAAAAATCAAAATCGCTGGTGGGAAGCGAATGCGTAAGGGGGGGTCCAGACTCCAGACCAATGAGGGGTTCTATAACGCTTTCGTCTCCTCTGCTGTCTCGCAAGTTTTGGATCATCAGAACTGAAAGCCGTTTCTGTAACCGATTCTTTATTCGATATTTTATGCACGAATCGAATTCAACTTCCAGGTCTGTCCGTCTGTGTGTGTGCCTCTCTCTCATTTTTTTTTTCTAAGTTTTCTTTACACTTCGATTCGAATTTGTGATTATGATCTCCTTCTTATGTTTTGTCCAGTTCATTCTACGATTCAGATTGGAAAACTAAACATTGGGAGGTACAGATTCGGTCTGATTTTTTTTTTTTTTTTTTTTTTATGATTTGGTTTCGCTTGTTGCTAAGAGATGTATTTTCGAGGCCTGATCTGTTTTGTTGTGTAACAGGAACAGGAATGGGGACCTGATTCGATCAGTTATTTGTTGAATCCGGATCGAATGGATAGCGTACTGAGGTAGTTTCTAACATTTTCCCTCATAGGTTCTTTATTGCATTATTGTTTCCAAAGCTTCCATTTTTATTCTGTGTGTTTTTGGACCTGTTGATCTTTCGAGGCGATATAGCTTGCATTTAGGCTTCATATGGTAGGTATTGTTTTTGGATCTTTTATGCCCTGTTTATGATTTTGGTGCTATTTAAGCATCTATTGGCGTCAACTCATATTGATAGGAGGGAGATTTGTACGAGCGATGTTTCTTCTTCTTTGGATGCTGAAACAGAAATGGTAGTTTCGTTTATTTTGCACATTTGGTGTTTACTCGATACCCCTGTCTGATTCAGCTGGGAATTTGATGGTTACTCCTTCATTTTATTCGTATTGACTTCACTCAACATGGGGCATGAGGGTACAGATTTATGCAAAATCTCTTGTTCTTAATTGAGATCTCTAAGTTGATTTTAGTGATCGTGGATTCTAGTCTTCAACTAAGTCCTATATCTTTTGACAAACCCATAAAAAGACTGAAAGTTTCTTTTCCATCTGCGCAGTTTCATTTCCTTTTACACACTCATACTGGGTTTAGTGCTTAACGTTGTTGCAAGTATAGATTCATTCATGTTACTTTCTCTCATAGGTAGATTTTATCTGGTTATTCCCCATGGTTTCTTCATTACAAGCTTGAATTTCGAGGTATTTTCCCAGTTTTCTGCTTGAAGTGCTAAGTTCTTTCATCTTTTTTCTTATGTTATGTATTTTTATGACCATACTTGTATTTATTTTTATTAGGGAGGCGTTTGCATGTGAAAAGGGTTATCCATTATTTCCAGTTTTCTTGGAGGAAAATCAGTTCCTGTATGATTCTAATGCAATTCGGCTTCAGCTATTTGGAGATTGTGAATTCACTGAAGGACTTTTTTGTCTGTCATGTGTTATTCATTTACAGATCAGAAGATTATTTTGGTTTCATTTTAAATTTCTACTTTTCTAGTATATATTTTTTTTGGGTATTCATACTGTTATGTTCTATATTTACCTTATTCATTCTTTTCTCTTGTTTTCTGGCTTCTATTTGTCTTGGCTTTCTTGTTGATTTTGTATGGTGATCTTTTGCTTTCAGTCTGTAGTTGATGCTTGGCTATTCAGGTTAAGTGATCTTAGTAACTCCCCTTGGTCCATTCATTTTAGTGCTTAAAGGCAGCAAGAGCTCACCTTCCTGGCTTGTGTAATACACCACACATGTGGGAGATTAATACTTGCTACTTGGTTGGTTGCACCATGAATATTTTTGATTGATCCTAGTTGCTTGACTATAAACATTCAATTACGAATTCTCTGGATTGAGTGCTATCTTGTTTTCTTGTCATCCATAAAGAGTATGATGGATTGGATGGTGGGGCAAATATATATATACCATCCATGAATTTTTGATAAATACCACCTGATTGGCTACCACATTTATGATACCAGTTGATTGGTCACAAGTTTTTCAGATACCATATCTTTCCGGTATCATAGTCAAATCCATATACATTCAAATTTGGTCTGGTGCCTTCTCATCCTTGATTATTTGTAGGGGTGCAACTTGGGTGGGCACAGTTGGACTTTTATCAAAATTAAGGGCCCAGCCCAAAGGCCTGAACCCGAAGCAGTGTAAAATGCTAACTCGGGCCAACCCAAGTTACACCCCTAATAATTTATCTGGTTCTAGTTGGGAGAGAAGCTTCTAACTAGAGATTTTGATATGCTTTTCAATGGGGTTCTTGGTAATGCGTGTGTATGTGTTTTCAATTTGCTTAAGCAAACTAGTGTTTGTGCTATGCTTCATTCTTTCCAGTTACCGCTAGGCTCATATATATTTTTCCCCTTTAGCTCCATGGTTGCACTTGCTTTGTTGACATCCTTAAATTTTCTTCAATTTGTTTAGTGTTCTGGTCTGACCTCTTAAGGCATCATCAATCTGCAATCCATGTACAGTTACATCCAGATGTGGTGTTGGTCCAATGAGCCATACGGACAATGAGCATGCCTTTCTGATGAACCGGCCAACAGAACAAGGCAGGGAAGCAGAAGATGTTCTGAGACAGCAAAGGCTCCAAATTTCCTTGAATACCAACTTTTGTCAGTATGAAGCCCACCAATTGCCAACCATTCCTAAAATGAATCCTGTACCAACTAGACTGAGATTGTCATACAATGATGATGAACACAACTCTGTTACTTCCATAAATGGAAGTATGACAGAAACTCTTACTGTAATTCTGTCCCTAGGTGACAACCTTAGGATTGAGATTGATTGGCAGAAAGAAGAATTCGACCATTGGTATACTGTATACACATTCCATTCTTTGTGCCTTCTAGCTTTCAAGTTCATTATTCCCTTGATCTTGGTTCATGACTAAACAGGAAGAGCACATCATAAAGGGAATAAGGGAGATGAAACAAAGACACATGGCTTCTTTCCTGAGTACTATAGGAAAAGGAGTTGGCAGGAAACTGCATGAGAAGGAGCTTGAGATAGAGAATATGAACAGGAAGAACAAGGAACTAGTGGAGAGAATAAAGCAGATGACCATGGAAGTGCAATCCTGGCAGTACCAAGCAAAATACAATGAATCAGTGATCCAGGCCATTGCACAGTACATTGACCAAGGGAAGGAAGGCTGTGGTGACAATGAGGTTGAAGATGCAGCCGTTAAGTGACATTTGAAAAGTCAAAGATGCCCTTCAAATGCCATCTAATCCTCTTTATCAACCATCCAAACATTGACAAAAAAAACTGAACAGTCCCAAATCCTAGCCTCTTCTATTAGAAAAAAAGTTGACTCTTTAAAAGACTCTAGAATTTGCGACTGTTCATTTTATTGTCAATGTTTGGATGGTTGGTAAAGAGAATTAGATGACATTCTTAGGGCATTTTTTGACTTTTCAAATGTCACTTAATGCTGATTAATGGATTGGTTAACGACAAGTACTGGATTGTCACATTTTAAAAATTTGGGTAATGGATTGTCATATTTTAAAATTTGGGATCCAATTGCCACTCGAGCCAAAGTACAGTTACCGATAAGGAATTCCCCCCCCCCCCCCCCCTTTTTTTAAGTACTCATATCATCCTTCTTATATTGGCAGTTGAAAGTATATTTATCATTAACTGCTAATTATTTTATTGATATTGACCATTGAAAGTTTCAATAATTTTTGTCCACAAGATGGGTCTATTTTGTTGGATGGTGATTATTTCTGATATAATTTCCTCTCTTTAATAAAGGATGTAAGGTCAGTTTAGGTTGTCTGTATGAGCTCCCCATTGAGTGTGCCCCACAACCCATCTCCCGTATATTGGGAACATATCCCATGCTTTGTGGGAGATGTACACGGGGATGAGCTGTGAGGCATGCTTTGTGGGGAGCCCATCCAAATTCCATTTTAGGCCCCAAAATCAATTGGCTAGGTATGTGTGTTACTCCTAATACTGTATTACTGTTCCAACATCCCACTGCAGCAGTAAGTAGGCACACCTTGCTTGTAAATGTTTTAAAAATTGACCCGGAGGCCAAACCACTTTTGCCTCTGGGTTGCAGGTCACCGGTTCGATTGGTTCAGACCATGCTATGTCAGTGCATATATGTTTTTTCCTGTGTGCATATGTATAAATATATATTTTAGCAATAAATAATGTATAAATATGTTATATGCAAGGCTCAAAATATCAATACGTACCAGCCCGTATCAACTGATACGTATCATTCCAGGACCCCTCCGATACGCCCCTCTAGTGGGTGTATCGGCGGTCTGACCAATTAAGGGGGTGGAGGAGTCCTAAACCGGTTTTGAAAAAAAAAAAGGTATCGATTCCCCTGATACCTTATTACGTTTGCATGCACTGAGTGTGCAACCCACAATAGTCCAAATCTTATTACGTTTTTGAATCCTAGTCCTATTCATACTGTTATAATTTTTATTATAAATAATAAGTGAAGGGGGCAACCAAAATATAGCTCTCCTACTTCTCAAAATCTTTTATTCTCTTCTTTTCTTTCTCTCTTCCTTCCCTCTTCAAGGAAATACTTTTTTCTTTTATATTTTTTAATTCAGCAAATTTCTACTTGGTATTAGAGCTTCATTTAGGGTTCTTGAAGCACTCTCATGCAGCCATAGATCGGTCGATTGCATGAAGTAAGAAGAGGCTGATCGATCTATTTTTTATTGCCTAGTTCTTGGATTTTTTTGTGAGGTTGATTCATCAGTAAGGTGATCTTCGTCTTAGCATCAAAATCAGTAGGAACTGGAGTACGGGAAAGAATCATAGAAAAGTTGGACTCTTTGTTCTTGATTTGATCTTGGGCACACAGGTATCGTTTGATTTCTTTTATTATTCTATAGAGGGCAATTAGCTTTCTGGACCTTTCTAGGTCTTTTGGAGTGGTTGTTTCAGTCTTCTCTCTATTGGGAGACGCTAGGAGGAGAGAGATTTCTCTCCGGTTAGGGTTTTTCTTTTCCTAGAAGGGTTTGTTTCTGTATGCATGTCTTAAAATTGTTCTTGGAAGCTCTCAACTTTCTTCTTTCAGTCTATTAAACTGTTTGAAGTAAGATGGCAAATTGGAATACTGAGCTGAAATCCACCGGTACCATGGGACAAGGTGTTGGAAGTGATAATGAAATTTTTGGGTTTGGAATTATTACTACAGTAAAACTGGATGGAACAAACTATTTAGAATGGGCACAATCTGCCAAAGATAGCTATTGGTGCCCGCAAAAAGTTAGGGTACATCACTAGGGAGGAAAGGAAACCAGATATAGATTCTTGTCGATGGGTATAAGAGAATTACATGGTGATGTTCTAGCTATGTAATTCTACGCTACCTCACATTGGAAAAAAAAATTGTGGGTTAATACTGGTGAGGAGATTTGGGATGGAGTAACTGAAACCTATTCTCATAAACAGAATGTAGCTAGAGCTTATCAGCTAAGAAATTAGGAGATAAACCTCTTGCTATGTATTTCTCCATGCTGAAAACCCTATGGTAGGAAATAGGCCACTTAGAAACTATAATATGGGAAAGTGTCAATTATACAACAACTTATCAAAAACTAGTAGAGAAAATAGGGTTTTTGAGTTCTTGGCAGGGCTGAACCCTAAATTCGACATTGCAAGGCAGCATATCCTTTCTAGGGAGAGTGTGACGCTCTCTCAAGCCTATGCCTTTGTTTCTGAAGAGGAAAGTAGAAGGAGTGTCTTGTTGAAATAGCTTAGGATTGACCAGTTGGCCATAGTTAGTACATCCAAACCTAAACCGAATGGAGAAAGGGGAAGCAATGAGATTAGGAGGGAGGATAAGAATGACTTGGTGTGTGATTACTGTGAAAAGCCTAAGCATACCAGAAATACTTGTTGGAAACTCCATCCACAACTTATGCCTACTCGAATCAAGAACAAGAAGGGAAATATGAATCTGGCCACTATAGGAGACTCTTCGGCCCCTCTTTCCCAAACAGATTGGGAATCCATTGTAGTAGCAACTGTAAGAATAGAATTGGAAAAGTTTGGATAACTCATGAGCAAAAAAGATGCAACTAGTTCTAGCCTTCCAGACGGACAATAGAGTGTAGGAGCCAACTACACCACCTCTTTGGCACATACATGTAGTTCATATGCAACTACAAACCTTGCATCCACTTCAGGTAAGGACGGACCTCCATGGATTATAGACTTAGGAGCATCTGAGCACATGACTAATGTCCCTACCCTCTTCAGTTCTTATCTATAGTAGATGGTTCTCATATTCCCATTGCCGGGATGGGAATAATTAGAGTGACCAATGATATTACTTTATCCTCTATCTTACATGTCCCTAAACTTCATACTAACCTACTTTTAGTTAATTCTTTGAATTGTTCAGTGACTTTCCTTCTTGATAATTGTGTTTTGCAGGATATGGAGTTAAAGAAGATAATTGGGAGTGGTCGTGAGGTGAATGGAGTCTACCTTCTGGATGAGATTCTGAGATATCAGAGTCATCATGTTAGTTGTAGCAACAGTAGTAGATTAGAACCATTGAGTCAGATTATGCCAGCTGGGGCATCTTTCTTTTAGTTCTTTAAAATTTTTGTTTCCAAAGTTATTTGAGTTTGTTCAGTTATCTACTTCAGAGTGTGAGAGTTGTCAGTTAAGAAAACATTGTAGACATTCTTTTAAACCAAGTGATAAAAGAAGTGCGTTTGCTTTTGGTATTGTTCACATTGATGTATGGAGACCTATCATATTCCTTGCATGGGTGTCTACCATTATTTTCTCCTATTTGTAGATGATTACACCTGGTATTCTTGGATATATTTGATGAGATCCCACGATGAGGTCCCTAACTTGGTCCGACAATTCCATCAAATGGTTATCACACAATTTGGAGTAAGAACTAAGGCCTTCAAATCGGATAATGCTAGAGAGTATTTTGAGAAGGACTTGACAACATACTTTTTGGAGCATGGTATAATTCATTAAAGCAATTGTGCACATACACCGTAACATAATGGAGTAGCAGAAAGAAAAAATAGATACATTGTGGAAGTAGCAAGAGGTTTTATGATATGTGCTTCAATTCCTGTCCATTTTTGGGGAGATGTAGTTCTTATAATTGTGCACTTGATTAATCGTGTTCCTTCATGTATTTTGGGGTTTAAGGTGCCATTCAACATTCTTTTTTCAGATGCAGAGATATTTTACGTTCCTCTAAGGGTTTTCGGTTGTGTGCTCTTTATTCAAATTCTTGGCCCCCATCACAAGAAATTGGATCATAAGGCCAAGAAATGTGTTTTCCTTGGGTATGCTCAAAACCAAAGAGGTATTGTTGTTATGACCCTGTGTCGAGGAGCAAACTTGTCACTATGAATGTTACCTTTTTTGAATCTGCCTTCTACTTCTCATGTGGTTCTCCTCAGGGGGAGAGTTTTGGGGGGAGAGAACTTACAGTCTTTCCTTTTCTTGTTTCCTTTGTGCCTCCACCATCATTCCCATCAGCAACACCTTCATTAGTTTTTGTACCTGAGTAGCACCAGCAGGTAATGGTTGACTCCATACATCCACAACCCGCACCACTCTCCATCAGTTCTTTTAAAGCTCTAGATTCTGCAGATGCAATTCCAGGTATTCCCTTGAGCCTGAACTTGCCATTTCTTCTAATGATAATATTCTTATACCTAACACTATTGTTGCAGTTGATCCCACTGACCTTGATCTTATCATTGCTCTTCGCAAAGGGAAGAAAAAATGTACAACCCATTACATTTCATACCACCTTTTCTATAGTGCCTTATCACCCTCCTACCGAGCTTTTCTTTCTTCCTTGGATTCTATATCTATACCCAGGAATGTTACTGGGGCTCTTTCCAAACCTGAGTAGAAAACAACCATGCAAGAAGAAATGGAAGCCTTGGTTAAAAACCAAACTTGGGAAATAGTTGATCTTCCTCCAGACAAGGAAACAATCGGATGTAGATGGGTGTTCATTGTGAAGTATAAGGTTGATGACAGGATAGAGAGGTACAAGGTAGGGTTGGTAACAAAAGGGTGTACTCAGACATATGGCATTGATTATTTGGAAACTTTTGCAGCAATAGCTAAGATGAGTTCAATCTGTAATCTGTTATCTCTAGCAACAATCAACTCATGGCCTTTGTTTCAGTTTGATGTTAAAAATGCATTCATCAATGGTAATTTGCAGGAAGAGGTATATATGGATATTCCAGCAGGCTTTTATGAAAATAATGGTAGAGGAAATGTGTGCAAACTCAGAAAATCATTGTATGGCTTGAAACAATCACCTAGGGCTTGGTTTGACAGGTTTAGAGGGGCACTTATCCGTTTTGAGTACACACAAACCCCGTCTGATCACACCCTCTTTGTGAAGAGAAAAGACACTATAGTGTCAATTCTGATTGTATATGTGGATGATATAGTGGTTATAGGAAATGATCTAGAAAAGATTAATGCTCTAAAAAATCTATTGCAGCAAGAATTTGAGATCAAAGATCTTGGTGAGCTCAAATACTTCTTGGGGATTGAGGTTGCAAGATCCAAGCATGGGATTTTCATTTATTAGAGAAAGTATGTTTTTAACATATTACGGGAAACTGGGAAGTTGGGAACCAAACCAGTTGACACTCTTATTGATCCAAACCATATAATTAATGTTGTGGATGGAGAGTTGGTAAAAGACGTGGGAAGATATTAGAGAATGGTAGGCCGACTGCTACATTTGTGTATGACATGACCATATATTTCCTATGCCGTTAGTGTTGTGAGTTAGTATATGCATGCACCCTGGGTTCAACACTGGAAAGCTATTGAGAGAATACTTGCATACTTAAAGAAGCACCCCTATAGAGGCATTCTTTTTTCAAACCATGAAAATCTGAAACTGGAATCCTATTCAGATGCAGGTTGGGCATAGTGTTTAGATGACAGAAGATCTACATCAAGAGTATGCACTTTTGTAAGTGGAAACTTGATCTCTTGGAAAAGCAAGAAGCAACCGATTGTGGCTAGGTCAAGTGTAGAGGTTGAGTATAGATCCATGGCCCATGGTGTCTTAGAAATACTTTGGGTTAGTTCTCTATTGAGCGAGATTGGGGTGAAATCAGAGGAGCCTACGATGTTGTACTGTGACAATCAAGTTGCAATTAACATTGCCCATAATCCAATCCAGCATTGACAGAACAAAGCACATTGAAGTTGATAAGCACTTCATAAGGAAGAGGGTAACCACCGGAGAAGTTTGCTTGCCTTATGTCTCTTCAGAGTCACAGTTGACTGATGTTCTCACTAAAGGAGTTGCAAAGAACAAACTTGAACATGATTTACGCAAGTTGGGAATGTGTGACATCTACTCCCAAATTGAGGGGGAGTGTTGAAGATTGGATGATTTTTGTGATTATTTTAGAATAGTTGTGTTATGTTAGGATTTAGATACGTAGTGGGGACCACAATAGTCCAAATCTTATTATGTTTTTGAATCCTAATCCTATTCACACTGATATATTTTTTATTATAAATAACAAGTGAAGGGGGCAGCCAAAATATAGCTCTCCTACTTCTCAAAATCTTTTATTCTCTTCTTCTCTTTCTCTCTCCTCTCTTGAAGAAAACACTTTTTTCTTTTATATTTTTTAATTCAGCAGATTTCTACTATAGTCATGGATACGAATACGATACATGAGTACTCTTGACCAATATCACTTTTTTTTTAAACTCATTTAAGTATAAAATATATTTGGAGCTAGACCAACTACCTTTTTCGCCTACATTTTGATGCTTTAACATCATGCACCAAAATCAATAGCTATTGTACAGAGTGTAGACTCTTCGACTACCTTCTTTGCGGAAAAACTTTAGCTGTTGGAGCCTAACAACCTATGTTGTTGAGAGAATTTCTAGGAATGCCACATTACCATGAGAATGGATAAATTAGTAATTACGTATTAATTTATTTTTACTAAAAACCAAAGCATGGGCGTGAATAGGTGAAATGCTTGGAACGTGCCTAGCTTAGAAACTGTCTCAACAACCTATTTTGTTGGGCCCCAAAAGCCAAAGTTAACCCTTTCTTTGCCTTCAAAATAGTGCAAGACTATTGGACAACTAGAGACTCTCTAGCTAGCTTTTTGTCTTCATTTTTAAGTTCAATGTCCATAAAAATGGAAGTTATGTACAACTGACACGATCAGATGACTAAGCCCTGAAATCCAATTTTGGGTCGATTTTAAGGTACTTCCGGTTCAGTTTCAGGTGGTGAATATACCAAAACAAGCATGCTGATTCGGTTGGATTCTTAAATTACATGCAACTCAATCGAACCAACCATGAACAACCCTACTCAACGTTACGTTGGAGTGTGGGTTAATGAAACCGGATTGGAGTGTTAGAACCATGGTTTCAAATGTCGCAACATTTCGCTAATGTCGCCTAACATATGTTGATGTCGAGACTCACTGACATGAAAATGGGTAGTAATGTAGAAATTACATTATTCCGGCTGACATTTCCTATATTTTGGAAATGTTGACTAAATTAGTCCAAATAACTAAAAAAATGAAGTTTTTCCTATTATGTCGATAGGATGTCGACTAATGTACATTTATAATATAATATATTAGTATATTATATTAATATAATATAGTATATTAATATAAATTATTTCATTAATAATTTCTATTTAATATTTCAAATAAAATATTTATAAAAAGAATTAAGAAAAAATAAAAACAAAAGAATAAATTAATTACTTTATAATATAAAACATAAAATATTTTTCAAGTAATAAAATATTAACTAGTTAGTATTTTTAAAATATTTATTAAAATCAGAATACATTTATTAAATTTTATACTAAATTATAATTTATTATAAATTTAGTATTAAACATCATAATAAATTCATTAAGTTTTATAAGAAATCGCAATTTATCATAATCATAATACTACAAAAAGGAGAACCAGTTTATTATATTTATAATAGAACATAGTGTATTATAACTTTAATATTTAAAAAATCAGAATAAATGTATTTCTATTTACTAGTGCGAAATAAATATATTAGAATTTATAATAAATCAGAATTAAAAATAAGAAAAGAAGATATAGGATAACCTTGTGAAAACATCAAAATGCATAATAAATCAATAAATCATCATTTAATAATTTGTTATTAATCTTAGTTTCTTAGCTTTATATAATGGTTGGGAATTAGATAGTAATCTAGAAATATGTATTAATTCTTCTTTTATCATTTTACGAAATATCATTGCATATTTCCACATATTTTATAATATTTTCACAATGTCTCTAATTTTTATAATATTTCCCTCGGCATTTCCGATATATGTCTTATATTTTGGTAAATGATATTTCCATGGACATCAACATTTTAAACCTTGATTAGAACCAAAGGACAGCCCTACTCAATGTCGCAAGAGAAATTTGGCCCTTTCAATATCCTACATTTGCACAGGGTAATTAATTCCTGTAAATTTCCTTGTACAAGATAGTGCCGTTAAGCAAGTTTTTTTATAGAAAGATTTTCCAACAAAATACATATTCGGCTTTTGGAGTCTTATCTTTAATTAAAGATCAAGACTGTTAAACAAATGGTTTGATAATATTGGACTTTTGAAAACACATTTAAAGGTTATTTTTATCACATGAAAAGACTAAAAAATTTCATGCGAAGCTTCCTCAAATTCTCCAATTTCAATAGATTTTTGGGTATACATTTTCTAATCTTTCCAGAAATGAAAAGAAATACCAATTTTCTTTCAGGTTTTACCAAAGCCCAAACACCACGAAAGACTTTGTCCAACGCCGCCAAAAGGAGGTAAAGCAAAAAACTTGTTGGGTTGGTGGTGCCGTGGTGGTGGTTGTATACCCTTCATGGGGGTGGCCCATTCCAAACGAGTTCACGTCTCCGCCCCACATTCATTCATGACTACTACTTTCTCTGTAGTCTAGTCGTTACCAGCTAACTTTTCTGTGTTCAATCTTCGCTGGTCAAACTACGTTGGGCGGCTTCATTTATCTTCATTTCTATACTTTCTTCGATATATTTTTTTCCTTAGAAGTGTTACTCGTGTTTTTGATTTGTACTTCTTCTATTTTAGACTTTCTTTTCCCTTCCTTCTTCAGCTCTTATCATTTTCCTTAAGCGGTAGTGATAGGATGATGAAGAATTCGACTAAGATTTGTGCTCCATTAATGGCTCAGTCCATAGAGCAGATGGTATTCGAGATGGGTCAGGCAAAAGCTCAGGGTGCTGACCTCGTTGAGATTAGGCTGGACTACTTAAAGAACTTCCGGCCTCGTCAAGACCTTGAAATCCTTCTTAGAGATAGGCCATTGGCCGTGATCATTGTCTACAGGTACGTTAATATCCAAATGATTCCTTCTCTTCATTTGATTGTCTCAGTGTTGTTTTTCTTTTGTTCTGTTCTGTTTCTTTGGATTTATAAAATGTTTCTTCGGGGTATTTTGGTTTTGATCACCATGAACGTTAAGTTGGAAACAGTTATTAGAAAGAAAATAATAGCACTTGAGCGTTGAAATAGAAACTGTTTTTGGGTTGTACTACCTCTTTGAGAATTCAATGCGATGAATTACTTCTTCTTTGTATCAAAGGTGTGAAAGTGGAATGAGCTGTGCTTCCTTTTGAATTCTGCATCCTTCAAATTCCATCTCCACCCGGGGAATATTTCAAAATCCTCAAAAACACATAATTGAAGGCTTAATATGCTATAGTTTCCGAGTTGTCAAGGAATGGAATCCATGAGTTTGTTGAGTTGTCCAAAATCTCAATTCCATTCCTACTTCTTCTGTGATCCAAATGTAGCATGATATCTACATATTTGCAAGTAATGGCCAATGGGCATTCAATTATTCAGATTTTTTATTTTTTTATACATTTATCCTTATAAAGTGTAGCCATTTTGTGTGCGAATATATTTTATCTAGTATATATGCATAATACACTTTTCACATATGAAAAATATCGGAAATTTTAAAATATAGAAATGCCAAACTTTTTGTCCCAAATTTAATAGGAAACTTTCTTAAACTTTTGGATGTTTTTGTCATTTAACTTAAAAAATATATTATGAAAAAGAACCAAACTTTTGGATGCCAAACTTTTCTCACGATTCCTTTATTAAATTTTAAGTGTTTTTTTTTTCCTAATATGTTTGTATACTGCACATATACATCCAATACAAAGAAATGGTAACAATGATTAACTAGTTTGTGGTCGTAGATTGCCTACCAAAGTTATTCCTATTTGTTTCAGTCATCAGTGAAGAGGTTTTGTAGAACAACTGGTCATGTTCATGGGACTTGTTAGTGCATTACTGCAATAACAATATCCTCTTGAGATTTCTTTCAGGCATCAGCTGTTGAAATTGGCATGATAATGTGAACCCAGTGCATCAAATTTTACTTTTTGTATGTGAAAGTGAATTGGTTTGTTTAGTTCTTTTGATGCCTTGAAAGAATAAACATTTGGGTAACTGCATCTTATCAATGAACCACTTAGCTCATGTTTATATGGTTGAAAATAGTATTGCTTTTCCTTTTCTTTCAACTGAAAAAAAAGTATTAACTTTCCATTGGTGATTTTGTTTAGAAAGTTCATATTTATATTAAATCTCACTTATTTCTTCCAGAACAAAATATGAAGGTGGTTGCTATGAGGGTGATGAGCGTAAACGATTAGATGCACTTAGTTTAGCCATGGAATTGGGAGCTGATTATGTAGATGTTGAGCTGAAGGTAGTTCTCAAACATGCTATTTTGTTAATGAATTGTTGGAACAAATAAATTCATCATGCCTCCAATATCATGCTCTTTCTTATATGTCCCTAGTTGATTTATGTACTGTTTTTATTGAGTTTTTCATTGCCTAAAACATAAATTTTGTCCATACCTAGCCTTCCATGGATCATAAAAGGACATTTATTGCTAAGAAATATATATATTTTTTATCACTAGGAAGAAAATAATTTTATTAAAGTACGGCAGTTTAAGTTACATAAGAGAGGGTGTCCAACCACCCAAAAAATAGAAATGAGAAGCAGAGCCCAAAGGATTACAATAAAGCCCAATACAATTGCTGCCTATTGATCCCCTGTTTAGCTAATGTGTCAGCCATCCCATTTGCGGTCCTTGTCCAAGTAAAAGTGGCATTTAGATCCCTTGCCAGGCTTAAAATTTCCCTTAGAGAATGTCTGTAGATCCTAGGTACATTGCACCCATTGGTAGTCCAAGAAACAACCAGCTTTGAGTCCCCTCCAACCTTCAAGTTTTTTAAAATTTAATTGTTTAGCCAGTTTTTGGCCTTGTAGCAGTGCCAACAGTTCAACCTCTAAAGAATCCCCTACCCCTGTAGGTCCTGAATACATAGCCATCACTTTGCTTGAGGAGTCTCTGAAGACACTACCAATACCTGCTATTCCTGGGTTTCCCATAGAGCTCCCATCAAACTTTAGTTAATTTTGTTGCTCACTGGGGGATTTATTGCTAAGAAATATACAAGTGGTGGAAATGGGATTGGTGAAGGGCCTGGTGTGCCGGTCTATATCAGATGCAAAGAAAATGTAAAATTCAAAGACAAATCCATTTTAGTATGTACAAACTCTGGTTGTTTTGTTTTGGACTATATTTTCATTTTAACTTTCTTAAGAATGTGAATAAACTTCAACCAAACCTGTAGTTTAGTTGGATAAGGTCAAATGTGCATGTGTGTGTGTGTGTGTGGTAGAGTGTTTGCTAGTTGGGTTGTTTAATTGAGTCTAAACAAGAAAACGGGAATTCCATGTGGCAGGTTATTCCTAGATTCATGGAAAAAAAATTGGCCCAAAAGATCTTTCCATGGGTTCCATGGTTGGATAAATCAGTGTGGATTGTAGGATTCAAAACATGCTCAATCTGGATGGTTCCCTATCTGATAAATGGTCTGGATTGGACAAAACTTTCCTCCATGTGGTTAAAATAAAGTAGGTTGTGTAAGAACATTTCTCCCATTTAAGGTCCATTTTCTCCTCAAACCTGATTTACTTTTACCTTTAATCCATTTTTTATCAATAACAGTGCATATAGATTGGCATTATTAAATCACAAAAGGAAGTCTTACACCCATGATAAGTAACGAGGAACAAATAAAATATTCATATCCGATAGATGGACAAGGAAGAAAAAGGAAAACAAATGGTTAACTTTCACAGCTACTGCAATTATAATAAATATTACCATGTCTCAAATTATTTATCAGAATCTGTAAATTCACACATATTGCTTCTTAACAGGAAAGCACAATAAAGAGCTGCTTAGGGATCAAATAATTATGCTTCTATTTGCAACCATATTGTCCCTTACATAGAATAACTAGTTTTGAACTCTTTTTCTTTTCATGTTTCTGTGAAAGGATGAATCTAACAAGAAATAATAGAAGGATACATAAAGGTCTTTTGCAGGAAATAGAAGGTAGATGTGTGATTCCAAACTACCATAGCATTGAATTAAAGCCTCTAATCTGGCTCAATTTGGAACTTTCATATCGTTGTATGAAGTTTCCCTTTAGCCAACTTGGATATTTAGTTTGTTTGAACATTATAAATTCAGTAACATGGAAGGAACATCTGAACAAAATCTTTTGGGTTGAGTGATCCATAATGGACTTAATTTGTATTCAACTCTCTATGTATGTGTGCAGCATAAATATAGCTTGCTTCTGGATCCACTCACTCAAGATAAATTTGGTAGTTGATGCATTGAAAGGAATAATTGTGAATGACTTTATATTGATTAAATTATTCATTAATGTAACAAACAAGAGAGCTGTAGGGCTTCATTGAATAATTGTGAATGACTTTGTATTTATTGATTTGTTGTCAGAGCTGGGAATCAAGCAGAGAATAAAAGGTGGATTTTTCTACCTCTTTATTACATATTCTGGTAGCCATGCTTCCATATATTAAATTTCATATCTTGAAAAATCTCATGTTATCCTTGCTTTAGCAAGATTTGTAACATATCCTTGTCATCCATGTTTACTTGAATGCAAATTTGTACCTTTTAATGTACATCAGTTAATGCTGATTGCTGAGTATGTTCTTTTATATTCATTACTTAGATTGACCAGATTATTTTATAAGTGTATATTATAATTTATTAATCTAACATTATGTGTCATTTTATTGGTGCTTCCTGAAATCATTGTGTCAGATAGCTCAGAACAGTATTTGGATACCAAGACATATATTGCTCTCCAAGCAATATAATTGTACAGTTTATTTAGGTTTCATTGATCAATTCCAAATAGATTTGAATTTCCAAGATAGAAGTATCAGGTTCAGTTAGTAAAATTCATTGGAATCCTCAAATTTTCCCTGATAAAAGATTGCTATTACAAAACCGCATGGGTGAGAGTAACATTTTTTTAATGTGTTTGTTATTCAACATGCTATCGGATCTAGGATTTTCTTTGATATATTTTTCATGATTCAGGTAGCATCTGATTTCACTTCTGCTGCAAGTCCAAACAAGCATTCAATTGGAAAATTAATTGTGTCGTGCTATGTGGGTGGTCAAACCCCTTCAAAAGAAGATCTCAACAATCTTGTTGGGGAGATGAAAACTACTGGAGCAGATATTGTCAAACTTGTCACAGATGCAAGTAATATTACAGACGTAGCCAGGATTTTTCCCTTGTTTTCATATTGCCAGGTATGACACGAAGGATATACTTCCACATAAAATACATTGAAAACCCATAACATATAACCTGGTTACTTACAAATTTGTGGCCCAGAAAGAAATAGTCTATTCATAGAGTATTATACACTTAATGAATTAGACATGATAATAAAAGAATTACAATTCCCAAGAAAAAATATCCTGGTTTAGTTAAATGGATTTAATCCAGCTATGAGAAGATTGACATAGGTCCCGTTTGGTGTGTCTTTCCGCGTGCTCTTTTGTCTGTTTACAAGTCGGGCAGACCACGCTGTGGTCTTTTTCTGTTTGGTTCGTAACAGATCTAGCCACCAAAAGTCGCTGCGCCGAAAAGACGTGAGAAGCCCATTTTGAGCTGATTTCAGGAAGCTCCAAATGGAGATTTTCGTGTCTTTCTCGCTTTATTCTCGTGTGGAAAGACAAAAAGACGGGTGGTTGCCAAACTAGCTTTGGGCTGCTCAGATCTTCATGCAAAAACTCAATGCACCTTTTGACTGTCAGAGCTACCAGAAGATCTTCCCAAAAAGACTTGCCAAACGGCCCCATAGTTAAGGAATTCTTTATGGACTTCTGTGCTTATATTACTCATATGATATTTGGTATTGTCATGACATATCACTATCTTGGTTTTTCTACCCACAGGTTCCATTAATTGCGTACTCTAAAGGAGATAGAGGACTTATAAGCCAGCTTCTTGGTCCAAAGTTTGGTGCTTTTTTAGTCTATGGATCTATTGGAAGCAACTTGGCACCTGGCTTACCTACCTTGGACAGCCTTAGACAAACTTATATACTTGAGTATTTAAACACAGATACGAAGATTTTTGGGCTCATTTCAAATCCAGTAGGCCACAGTAAAGGCCCCATTCTACATAACCCTACTTTCAGACATGCAGGATACAATGGAATTTATGTCCCAATGCTTGTTGATGATCTCGAGGAATTCTTTACAGTTTACTCTTGTCCTGACTTTGCAGGTTTCAGGTATGCAACCAGTTACTTCAGGAGAGGAAACTCTTTGTTCTTGTAGCAAAGTTTTTCTTTTTTTTTTTTCAATACTGAGAAAAACAATTTCTCTTTTATTGATTTTACCATATTTTTAGTTCATTTATTAGGATTTGGTTACCATAGATTGTTTCTCTTCTTGATACCAAATTAAGATTACATTACATATACCATATGCCATCTAAACTTTAGGGGCCATTATTTGGTATAATGGTAAAATGTCAGGCTGCCAAGCATGAGATCATGGGTTCAAGTTTGAGACTGGCCACTTTGTGCAAAAAAAAAAAAAAGCCAAAAGTTAGGACCATATCCAGACTACCCCTCCCAAGAACCCCAGATAGCTGGGAACAACATTGGGTAATGGGCTTTATGTCATTTAGTTTTCATTTTTTTTTCTTTTTCAAGAAGTAAACTAGTTTAGTTGACAAAATAACAGAAAACTTTCTGTATTGAGTAATTATTAACCAGATTGGATAGAAAAGTACTTGCTTTTTATTTTCTCTGATTTGGTTTGGACTGTTAAGTCCATCTTGAAGCAAATTTTGTTCTTGAAATATGACCTTTTTCTTTGGAACCTGATATGTTATTCGGACCTCTTTTTCTTAATGAAGTTTGATTTATTTTGTCATTCTTGTGAACTCAGTGTTGGAATCCTATACAAGGAAGCTATTACCAGGTGCTGCCATGAAGTCCATCCACTTGCTCAGGTCAATTTAGTGGTTTCAGTTGGTAGATCAAAACTGCATTC
Organism: Nelumbo lutea; assembly: GCF_056320005.1. Lineage (NCBI taxonomy): Eukaryota > Viridiplantae > Streptophyta > Magnoliopsida > Proteales > Nelumbonaceae > Nelumbo > Nelumbo lutea. The sequence continues at coordinate 89,352,260 of NC_142687.1, read as the reverse complement.
ACCTTACAATTTCATATCTATACATATGCACGTATACAGGCATTTATGTAGAAAAGTATGTACACATGCATGTGTTGGAAGAAGGTTAAGTAGAGAAACTTGCTATATGAACCAGCCTATTTCTGCCACATGGAAGAATCTTGTGGTCAATCCCATCCATCAATTGGGTAAGTTGTCTGGGTTTGCCATGCTTTGCAGTCCCCATCATCCCCATACCCCACTTTTTAGTGGAGCTTTACCCAATTAAAAACAGCCATTCAAAATTTAATTTTTTTAGTTTTGGAAAAGTTCATAAAGAAGAGCCTTGCTAGAATACATGACTGTTTTTTAGGTTGAACTTTTCACCCATTAACAAATATTAGAGAAACACAAGGGCTCTTTTTGATTCCCCAATGAAGTTTCCATGTGGAAAATTCCTGGGTCATTTATACACCTTCATTAAGCAAACTGACTAGCAGTTCATGTCAATAGACATATAAGTGCGCATGTATATGGTGCCTTTACAATGTTCATTTGAAAACCATGGTCATAGTACTGTAAATCAGAACACAAGATTTTAAATATTGGCTTACTCAAAAATTTAAGGCTCTGGTACGGTTTAGTTTAGTTAGGGGTGTAAACGGATTGGATTCGAATCGAATCAGGCAATATCTGACTTTGAATCCAATTAGAAAACTCGATATCCGATGGATATTGAAAATTAATATTTGAATTCAGTTCAAATTCAACCAATTAATTATTTTAGGTAATTAATAAATATATAAAATAAAATTTTATTTATATAAAGTATATAAGTATATACATTATTTATATAATTTAATTATTATATAAAAATTGAAATATTTTATATATTATATATAAGATCTAAATAATTGGTCGAATTCGGATATTTATTGAATCGAATCAGGTCATACCCAAAGTCGAATCCGATTAGCTAATGGGTATGAACAAGATATCAAAATTCAACTGATTATGATATTCGAATTATCCAAATTCGATTTGATTATGTTGAATCTCGAATTTGAAATTGGATTTTTGAATACCGTTGACATCCCTAAGTTTAGTCATCCCATGGATGAAACTCAGTCATGTTTTCGAATGACAATTAAGTGGAATTAGATTGCTTCATGTGACAAGAATTTCCTGTAGACCTATGATTTTGAATATCCTCTTGTTGTTGGCTCCTTCATCATGTCAAAGTTCATACTTCATAACAATGTTGTCATTTTTTTTCATCCTAACTTATAAATTTGATAAATTCTTTTCCACCTTAACCTTAATCATAGCCATTCATGTTGCTAGTGACAGTATCTTGATAATATATGATAGTTTCTAAAACTTCACATGCTTCATCAGTCTATAGGAGCTGTAAATACAATTATAAGGAGGCCTACTGATGGGAAACTGATTGGTTATAACAGACTGTGAAGCTTCTATAACCGCAATTGAGGATGCACTTAGAGGTACTATCATTGACATAACAGTTGCTCTAATCAAATTGCAGCCTTGTCCTTTTCTAAAGGGCTCAAACTGCCTTCTCATTTAGATTTATGGTTAGTATATAGTGTCTAGTGGCTTCAATAAATGGATGACATATCCTAAACCTACTTTCCCACCCAGGAAAAACTGTAGATAGCTCCTGCATATTTGGGAAACAGATTTATGAGGATGAAATGATCTTCTATTGGGAAGAGAAAAGGCTCTAGATCTAGGATTCTTTGCTATTAATTTTTAGATTTCATGGTTTTAGTAACCATCCAGTTATTTTCAGCTCCCAATTTAAGGAGTATCATGCTGGAAAAGTTCCTGTAGCTCAAAATCTCTAAAGAAAGGGATGAACTTTGTTTATTAATAGATACACAATTTAAAGCTTGCAGCAACGAAAGGAACTGAAAAGGCATCACTCACTTCTCCAATCACTGGGAAAATGTTTGTGCTTGTTGGTGCTGGAGGTGCTGGAAGAGCATTGGCATTTGGTGCCAAAAGTAGGGGGGCAAGGCTGATAATTTTTGACATAGACTTTGGTAAGATACTGAAATATCTTCTCTAATATGATGGTGGAGCATGTCTCTTATCTTCTGATTTTATCCAATCCTTTCTAACCATCATGGTTTTATTTGAAAAGATAGAGCAAAGTCCCTGGCCTGCTCAGTTTCAGGGGTAGCTCATCCTTACAAAGATATTGCTAAGTTCCGTCCAGAAAGAGGAGCAATCTTTGCAAATGCCACCCCATTAGGCATGCGTCCAAACAAAGATCGCATTCCTGTTGCTGAGGTTGCTCTTAACTTTTCATTCAGAAGTCAAGACAGAGTACTTCTAGAAATAAAAAATTTAATCTTTATTTGTTTGATTAGGATACCTTGGGAGTTTACCAGCTTGTATTTGATTCAGTTTACACACCTAGGAAAACCCAATTGTTGAAAGAAGCAGAGGCTGCTGGAGCTCTCATTGTGAGTGGAGTTGAAATGTTCCTTCTTCAGGCTATTGGTCAGTTCGATCTATTCACTGGAGGAGAAGGTACTAATTTTCTCCTTGTTCTGCATTCCATACCTCTAAGCTGACAATGCAAGTCTTGAATTTGTTTCCAATTCTTACTGCTAGGAAGACTATGCATCTAAACAAGAATGTAAGCTAACCATTTCAAATAATCTGCATATTATATCTGTTTAAGGTTCATAGTCTTTTTGTGTATGCAGCACCAGAAGGGTTCATGCGAGAGATTGTTTTAGCAAAATTCTGAGTTATTGCATTGAGAACAAATGCTGTGGCATGTAACTTCTTGCTTATTTATAAGTGAGAATTCAATGGAAATAATACAAGAAGCATAAGATGTTGGTTAAGATTTTCTATTAGAGCTGTATCGACTGTCAAATGGTGCTGAGCTCGTGGAGGGCTCTAATCAATGTAATAAAATTACTAGTTCCTATTGATTAATAAAGTCACTTGATCATAGAATCGTGACATACTCATCTCATCTCATACATATCAATCAGAAACAATCAAAATTTCACAAGTAATCCACCTGAAATGGCTAGAACTTAAGGCTGCATTTGGTTTGACAGAAAATAAGAGGGAGAAAGTTGAGTTCTTAACAAATTGTGTTAGTAGAAAGCATGAAGGAAACAGTTAAATCTGGTCTTGATAGTGATGATGAGTATTAAAAAGTTAATCTTGTAGTTATGCATTTTGTTTTTTTTATCTTCTCGTTTTAGGAAATTATCCACAGCTCTAACATTTCAGCTATGAGTTGGCTTATTATTAGTATTCAACCACCAAGTGAATTAGCATCCTGAATCTTTCTTCTGGTATGAAACTTAAAAGAAGCTGAAAGAGCCGTGACATCTGATATGGATTCACGCGTGAAGACCAGGGTGCACCACGCAGTGCAGTCCAAGTTAAAAGGATGAAAGCTCCTTGACACCTCAGTGCTTCCAGGAGACTGGCACCTCTGTCATAAGTTAGCATGGATTTCTGCACCACATACAGGGATGTATGTCATGAGGCATGACAGTCGATCTGAAAAGATCATGAGCAATTTTTTGATCACCCGTATCACTGGTAATGTTTAGCCTCTTTGTCCCTGTGAATATTCACCTCGTACCCACTAGGCCACTAGCTCAACTGAGTTGCCCCAATTCCCAGAAGTGGGTCCTTCAAATCAGGGATGGAAAATACTCCTGCTATACGGACAGTAGGGTTTTCAGTTTCTAATCAACAACGTACAAAAAGGGTGTTATTTTATAGTGGATTTTCACGTAGAGAACTTGGGTTTGCTGAGTGGTTCAACCTTAAACTTATTGGCCTGATAAGAAATTAAGGGTCCATTTGGTTCACAGTTAGAATCAGAATCGGAGTGATCTATTCCCATAGTTTATTTGATTCAAACAGAAAGCAGAATGAAAATTGGAAACAATTGGAATGGGTTTTCATGCCCAGAGGGGGCGGGAATGGGCATTCCCTCAAATGGGGAATTGCCATTCCACCAGTTGGAATTAGAATGGCCCATTCTGATTCTAATTCCAGATCCCTATTTTCACAAACCAAACGGGCCCTCAGAACTCAGGCTGGGTTTGTTATCCTGGGTTTTAAAAATCTGAGTACACTAATGTAAAATTGGAAGACAGCCGTGCTTATGAAAAAAGCTGACGACTATAAAATAATTTATATCAACATATAAGCCCAATTATAAAAGGAGTTTTCTTCTCTAAATCAAAAAGCAATCAACTTGGATTATTTGCAAATAAGTGATTACTATCTTAATGAACCATGAATTCCTGGGGTACTATATTCATGATTCTTGTCCCCTTCTGTAATTGAATTGATATTCAACTAAATTGGTTATGATTTCAGTACATAGATAATTGGGTTGATAAACTTGAAAATCTTAAAAAAGAAAAAACAGATGCAGATGGAGATGAAAGGGTAACGACAGACTTCTGAGGTTGCTTGGTAGCATGAACTGTCAATTTGCAGTGAATACGAAGTGATGACTGACACTACAAATTGCCCTTTCAAAGAAGAAATATTACTGGCTATTGGAAGTGCTTATTTTGAAGGCCCACTCATCAAGTGGTTCTCCACAAATTGCTTTCTCCTATATAGGAAATTTAGGCTGCATTTGGGATGCCAGAGATGACATTTGGTGAAAACAAGCCCAAAAAATGTATTTCGAAGAAGCCAAAAGTTTGGGTTTATTACTTCTTACGTTTTGGAGAAACCTATTTATGAAGAAAAAGCTAGTTTAGGATGATCACACCAAATACTCAAGATGTGTTAATCTAATAAGCATTTATTCATAAGCCTGTTTAATCTGTGTTTGGAAGTGCTTTTAAGCACTTACCCAACGCTTAAAAGATTGGGTAAATTGCACTAGTCTCCTCTTCAGTTGAGCAATTGCAATCACCTCTCCTTTTAACTTTCTACTTTCTATTACAGTTGGAAGTAGACCCCCTCTGACAATCTTCCAAAAAGGGCATGAAAACATCCAAAATACCCATGCAGTTACTATTAAGACTAGTTTCTCCCAAAAAAAAATACGAACTTTATGAACAATAAAAACAAAGATAATTTAAAATTACAACCCTTTGAGTGATTGATATAATAGACAAATTTGAATCAATTTCAGAAAAGAGATTAAAAGGGTTTGGGACGGTGATTCATATGAAAAGAATTTAGAAAATAAACAATTTTGTCAAAAGCAACTGCACGAGTATTTTAGTCATTTCCATGCCTATTTTGGAAGATTTTACCAGATCAGAGGATATGATTGCAATTACCAAATTTCAGGAGAGGTGATCAGTAAAAAAACCCAAAAAAGGCACTTCCCAAAAAGCCCGTTTAGAGAAGACCTCGAAATTTTGGACTTTTTACTTTCGGAGAAGCGCTTTTATAAAGAAAAAACCTGTTTAAAATATCACACCAAACACTCTTATAAACACTTATTTGAAAATTCTGTTTAAAAACAAGAACCTACACCCCCCCACTTCCCCAAAACACCGCGGTAGACTCCTACACCTCCAATTAGAATTTGAATTTGTATGTGATGAATCGTTTCTTTCAACAATGGAGTACGCAATTGGGTACATAAATGATTGATTGATTGATTGTATTTATAATTTTGTATCAAGCTTCAGCTTGGAATCCCAAACTACTGTGCCCTGAGGGCTTTGGAGAATTAGACTCCTTTGGGGATTTGGACGGTACAGCAGTCATCGAGTGCTGTAATGTAACAGAGGGGGCCTTTCCGGCCACAGAAAGGCATAGAGCGTGGAAATTCCAGTACCAGCTTTTCAGTATTGATGGTACGAGGGAATATGCCTAATCACCTGCCCAATGCCGCCGGGAACCGCAGGAAAGGACTACTATGTCCAGGAAGGGGTTCAGGGCTGGGCTGAAGATATTCCATTCAGCTCTGGATAAGCTATTTAAAGTCTGTTTGGGATTGGGAGGGCCTTTACACAGTGGATTCTGGCATGAGGAAAGCCCAACTCAGTTCAAGCAACACTGAGCGTCCCATATCAAAGCAGACAGCCCTTCAAATGACCAACAGTCAATTTGGGCTTTCTAGATGTGGGACCCACACTGGAAAGTCAGTGGCGCAGCTGCACCTCAGCCCTCCCAAACGGGCACTGAAGGGATTAGTCTAATTTGCACCCACCAATTAAGCTGTTCAGCTTTGCTCCACAGAAGAAAAACCCATTGGAACAAAGCAAAGGCCGCCCATTTATAGGAGGAACGAAATACATCTTAGGCCATCTACCGCAGTACCCTTCACATTATTCCATGTATGTTATGGGAGAGAGAGATTCAAGAGATTTTCATACTTCTCAACTCATCGACCTCTTCCTTTGGGCAGATTAACATCTTTCGCACCATGGACCGGAATTCCCTGCTTTGTCAAAAGAGAGAAGAAAGAAAAATATGGAGTCAGCTTCAACTTTCAAGTGTTTGGATGGAGAATTGCCACCAATGACTAACCACTGTAACAAGAAAAAGAAACGAAAATAATACTTAACAGCCATGAAGTATCCCCCATCAACATTGTGTAGCCTTCGTTATCTGTGTATACAACCTCCCAGCCATTGCTTTGGTCCTTCAGCTTCCCATTGAATTCGAACATTCGGTCAAGCTCATGTACAAGTTCATCATACCCATTGAATCTTGTGAGGTCCACCGATCGCCCAAGAGCGGTCCCATACTTGTGGACCTGATGCCAACACAAACCATGTTTGTTAGAAGGAGCACACTTGGACACATTGACTCAAGAACAGTTTAGAGCAGAGCACTACGAAGTTAACCTTTGTGCAACTCCGGGTAGTAACTGAGCAACAACTTTTGCATGGTTTCTCCACAAGGCCACCAGATCCACTGGAATTAGATGACTTCATATTCTTGGATGGCTCTGAGAGCTGCACAGAGTCTGAAGTGCCCGATTGGGATGCCACCATAGGAACAGGGGAAGGATCCCAGACAACGCCAGGAACCATGGTATGTGATGATAGATGCTCCATTGGATTTTTAGTTAAATTGACACCAAAGAGCATGCAAGTGCCACTGCGTTTTGGTTGGGTAGATGGCATCTCAAATAATTCCCCAGGATCAGGAGCCCTCTTTCCTTGAAATCCAGAACTCTGGGAACCAACATCTGAAAAAGAGCAATTCCCGGACACATACAAGGAAAATGGTGTCGGCCAGTAGCCATTCAGTCCTGAATCCTGTGAAATTCCATTGGGGATAGGTAGGGCATTGCCAGGATAAAGATACAGTGGATCATGCATTGGAAGGGACAAATTATTCTCCAACGCCATTTGTGCCTGAACTTTATCAGAGCTTGGGGGAGTAACCAAGTGCAACAAAGATGCATTCTGTATGCTTCCTAATCTGTGAGCACTTGTGGCCCCAATTTCTTGACCTTGCAAGACCCCTGACTGTCCCTGAGCTGGTGCATGCTTGATTGAACGCTGTGATAAGCCTAAACAATGGAACCAATCCAATTAGATGAGCCAAATGGAATCAATAACATAAACCTGAGGACTCGCATAATCCTAGAGAATGGGACTAGTTTTTTCAGTTGCAAATCTTATCCAGACTTTCATGCCGCAGGTGTCAAACCTTTTAAGAAGGCAGCTAATGATAATGTTTTCTTTTTGGTAACTAGAATTTATGTTTCAAACATCATTTTGAGGTTGAAACTACAAAGGAAAATCAAAGACTACTGACCATCCGCCACTACCGTAGTGGATGATTCAAGAGGTGCTGAACGCAGAGTACGCATTCTCTTTGATTGTGGTAGAAATGAAAGTTGTCTCACGTCACTGGCTTCAAATGATTCAATCTTCCATGGAGAAACCCTGTCAGGAAATACAACTGTTGTAGGGGTTTCATCCCACTGTACCTACAAAAAGATAAAACCGATCTTTACTTGAACAAAGAAAGCAACAATTAGAAGAACAGACCCTTAATAAATGAAATGACATAAACAATGATATAATGGAAAAACCAGCAACCTTGAGACACCTCCACTTTGAACCAGGCCAGCTAACTGGGTCAGCATCTTCTATACCAACTACAGTTCCTGCAAGTCTGCATTGCCACAGACACAAATATCATTAAGCATAACTCAAGAAAAAATAACCATGCAAAAGACCCACAAGGAAGTGGTTTCCTCACCTTTGCTCTGGGCATTCTTCAGACTCGATCTTCATCCTGAATCTCATTCCAATTGAATGCGAATTACTAACTGATGTCATGTATTGATCATAAGGAATTATGAATTCAGATGGACTTGTCCTGTGGAAGATAATTACAATAAATACAGATTTTCCTCCAAGCAAACCGCTAAATTACAATCCCCATCCCCCAGATGACATGGTAATTTCTTTACCTAGGCCGGTAATATACAGTGAACATGGTCCCAGTAGAAATGGCATGGGATGCAGTGGCAAGAATGCCAAGTTGCATGCTATGACCAGATATGACAGATGTTGAAGTATTGTTTTGAAGCTTCATAGCACGACGAACTCCAACACGAAGTTCTCCACTTTCTCCCCTGAGAAAAAAAGATTTTTTTAATCTAACCAATGAAGAAACTGATTGTGCAATAAACCCATAATTACAAGATGTTAGAGATGGAGAGACCTAAGGAAAATAAAAGTGTCCCCAGCAACAAGCCTCTTTGCACTGACAAAAGTACTCCATCCACTGGTAAGTAGATGTCGCTTTGGTTGACCTATATTTGTGAAGGGAAAGCCAAAATTAAGTCTAAAATAAGAAATCTAAAAAATTACGTCTAAACATATAGTTTGATGAACTGGTTATTTCATGATGAAATACAATCTAAGGGTTAAGTTGAACCATAGGTGCCCACATTTATTAAAACTTGCTAGGTGAAGCTCACCACGATATATGTGGCGGAAACGCCACTCTACCCCTTGAAGGTCTTTTGCTACCAGTTCCTGTGATGGCGGTTGCTTGGACATGTCCTACAACAGCAAGGAATAAGTTATCTTTAACACCTGTATGAACTTATTTAAATATTTAAAATTAAAAAGAATTAGTCAAGTGTAAACGACTCCATAAGGAAGGAAGTCCATATGAGGTCCCAAAAGAGTCAAGCAACATTCACAGAGAAACACAGTAAGCCAAGAAAGCAAAAAATAGCGTAGCTTAGCCAAATCCTTGTTACTTGATAGGTAGTAAACTAGTAGCACATTCAATATTTCCAATGGAAGACCCAGGAAGGACCATTCATCATCCTGAAGAATTCAGAGCCATTTGCATAAGGGGGATTGGAGCCCTTGAACCCCATCCCATGTCTATGGCAGCATATAGACAGGTGCATATCTCATGATTTCCTGTCACAGGCATTCCTCTATATTCATGCTTAAACTTGATTGGAGATGCCAAAATTTTGAAAAAATGGTTTATTTGAATCCGAAACTGTAAAAGCCTACTAAGTACTGACCAGAGGTGGAAGGCATTCATCAGCATGTCTCTTAAGAACAGAGAACCCGCCATGTGTGCTTGTATCAGATGCAGTGAGAATCTTGCAAAAGGAGTACACTTGAGGCCTTCGAGGAAAAGACTTAAAATTTCCTTTATCCAGACTAGACTCCTCCTGATGCATAAATCCAAAACCATCACCATCTAGCAACCCACCAATAAACAAATAAATCGCAATCAATCATGTGGGTATACGAGCGATAAACCAATTTCAACAAGAAGGTAACCTTCGTCTCTGGAAGCAATGTTACTTGGGCGTACACCTCATCTGTCTCCACTTCAGCCTGCAAAACCACGAATCAGAAACAAGAACACCAATTAAGTACGCTATTAGCAAACAACACAACAATCATCTCCCCACCTAAACTTGTTAACCCACACAGATTACTGAAACTGAATTAAAATTGTGAAATATGTTTTGTGTGTTCAGACCTTTAGTTCAACGTTGACAACCCTGCAGAGGATCTTTGATGGGAGACTGTAGATCGGCAATGGCATAGTACGGTCATTTGATGTAAATGCCTCAACCTACAAGGATTAAGGATAATAAATACAAACTAAGAGAAGAATGACTTCGTTAAATTGTTCATCGACGCTGAATTACATGAAGAATTAACAGTGAAAGACAGGCAGGGGAGAAGATAACCTGTTCGATGTGTCCTTGAGGGAAGTAGAAGACCAGCTCCCCAATTCGAGGAACAGTAACGAGGGGACCAGCGCATGCATGCCAAAGCTCCCAGTACAGTTGATCTTTCTCCTCTGAATCGGAACAAGAGAACATATTAACAGAAGACCCAGAAAGGTTATAAGCAACCCATCTTTTTTCTTCCTCCATTAATTAACAAGAACACAGAAAACCATTTCCCGGTGAAGACGAAACCACGTTAAACTTGTTAATAACATAAACAAATCGGGAAATAATTATTAAAAGAAACAGAAATACACAGTATATCACACGATAGATGATCCAACCAAACATAGATATACCACCAGAAACCAGAAAATTGTAAAGGAAATGGGAATCTTAACTCGAGTTTCAAACAAAGAGAAGAACAGGAAGGCCAGGGAAATGTAACACCAATGGCAACTTAGAGTGAAAATTCCAAATATATATATATATATATATATATATATATATATATAGAGAGAGAGAGAGAGAGAGAGAGAGAGAGAGAGGGAGAACAGTCTTCTTCTAAGTTCTAAACGATTGAAACAGAATTCTCAACGAAGGAGAAAGAAGATAATAAACATCAAAATGCAGTAATGCAGCTCTGTTTACTCTGTTGAGGAAGGAAGAAATAAAAAACGAAAAGAAGAATAAATAAATAATTAGAACCTTGAAAATGGGAAAGAAACAATGGAAGAAGAGAAGACGCCCCAAAAGTCCATTAGTTTAATGAAACCTTTTCCTTCCAGAAACAAAGAAGAACAACAATAAAATAGTACCCAGATGCCTCCCAGCACAGAACACCACCTTAGAAGCTACAGCAGCTTCGACAAATGAAATAAAAAGAAAAACCACCAACAAATCACAAGAAGAAGACGAAGAGGAAGAATAAGGACGCAGACACGCCACCTTTTCTTGGAGAACCCATGTCCCGCTTATTGCTGCTACTGTCCTCGTACCTCCCTTCCAAGTTCAACTGCTCTCCAACAATGGCAGAACCCATCCCCTCCCTCCCTCTCTCTCTCTGAGAGATCAAGAGAGTACGAACAGTTCTGAAAAACGAAACAAAATGCAACAGAGAAATGAAAGTCGACCCTCGAAACCTCACCAGACAGACAAAGAGACCTTTATAAAATCAGGTGCCCTACAGAGCCTTCAATGTGGGACTCTACGCTTCACCCACTCCCTTCTCCCTTCCTTTTATACTTCCTAGAGTGAGAGACTGAGACAGAGACGAACTTCTCTCTCTCTCTCTCTCTCTCTCTCTCTCTCTCTCCCCCCTTCTGTAACGTTTAACTGTTCAAGTGCTCAACGCCTTCTCATGTACACCTGCGATTGCTTGCTGCCTCATTGCCACCGTACACCCATTTCTCTAACCACGAGTCAACTTTTGTAAAGCCGAGCGCGCGTAAAACCCTCTTAACCTAAACAGCTAAACTAACCACGGTTAGTTTTCCCTCCCGCCGACCGCCGGCGATTCCTTCATTGTATCATACTAAGGTTTCTCTCTCCTTCACACGCTTTTTGGTTCAATGAATACAACCCACGGCAAACTAGCAAAGATCATTTCCCGAGAATCATTGGATTCGAATATTTTGTGGGGTCTGGTTGTGAGTATTCCTGTCCGGTGGCTGATTAGAGGTGGCCCTGTCGTAAGGACTGTCTCATGTTATCAAGACCGAAAAGATGGAAAGTTGGATTGGGCGAGGCGATAGATGGAAAAGAGAAAAAGACAAGCCACGGAGATAATTAGAACGGCGAAAGCGACACGTCATCGAATCGAAGCATGCCAGGGCATTGATGGAAAAGGCGGCTCCTCCTCCTCCTCCGCCTCCTCCGTTGGCGCTCAGCGCCGTTAAAACCGCCGTTACATTAACAACCGGCAACCGTCCTCCCGTTAGCCGTAACGGCGTTACTTTCCTCAACTGTTGCCGTTTGGCTGGCAGGGTCACCCAGAAAAGCCTTTTCCGTTTTCCTCACATAGCCACGTGTACCGACATAGCCACGTGTCGCCTGAAAATTGAAAAATATTAAAAGAGAGGAGACCGGATCTGCTCCTAACACACGCAGGGCGCATCACACCGACCTCACAGAACGGTTACGCCCCTCTCTCTCTATATGAAATATAGCGTTGGACCCATTATACAGAGCTTTCATTTCAAGCACACGCGAGGTTTGCTCTGTTTCCTTTGTCTTTCTCTCTTTCTCTCTCAGAGAGTGTGAAGCTGTGAGGCTGGCTAAATCCGTTACAAACTTTATTTGAAAAGGAACAATTCAACTCAGAATTGAATGTAGAGCCTGTGTACGGTGGATCTTGTGCATCATGTGGGGCCCGCAATGCACAAGATCCACGATGCGCATTGGGTAAAAAAGAGCAAAAGTATTATTTATATTTATATATAAACCAATTTAACAATGTTCTTTGAATGGAGAGTGGAGTGGACACCCAATTACTTTGATCGGCTTTTTCTGTTAAAGCTTTTTTTTTTTTCTTTCTTTCACTTATTCAACAATTTAGCCATGAATTTATAAGATCACATTACAGTGGAAATAGTCATCATTATCATATAAAAATTACCTAAAGTAAATTATTTACTTCTTTTTACTTTATATATTAATTAATAAGCATTAAAATGTAAAATAGCATTAAACAGTAATGTGACTTACAAAAACTAGAATGCTCAATTTTGTTGCATAAGAAAAAAAAACTTTCTAATTCTAGAAACAATTTTTCCTTCACGCTAATTTTATGTTTATTCATATTTATTCGAATACTTTCATATTTCGGAGTTAAATACAAAAGACACTTTAGCTAACTATGTTTCACTTAGGTAAAATACAAATTAGTATTAAAGCATATATACAAGTAAATACCAATGAAAGAGAAAACCTATATATGGCTACCATGTTTTTCCACTTATTATACAATCATCTGATTTAATAAAGACTAAATTGATGAAAATTATGACATAAGAAAAAAACTTCATAATTTTTAGAAACAACTTTTTTGCTTCAAGCTAAATTTTTAATTCATGTTTATTTGATTATTATCAATTTATCAGAATGAAGTAGAAAATTACTTTAGCTAACTATGTTTCACTTGGCTCCAATTATCTTTCTTTCCCTAGCTTTTCTTTCAAAACAAACATTAAAAAAAAAATCCTTGGGAGAATGAAAGTTTAATTCTTGTATGCCAAAAAACAACATATTATACACAAAAATCCACATCATATGTCATTTCCTTTATCCTCTTACTCAACCAAGGCTTCTCCTTTCTCTCTCTCTCTCTCCCCTCAAAATACAATTTTTTACATTCCCAGCTTGCTAACTCAACACCCCTATTTTCCTTAAACCTCTTTCTCTCTCTTTATTCACCTAAATTGTTTCTTCTAAAATTTTTCCTAAATTATCTCTCCATATATATCAACTGCCCTAATATGTCTTAAAAAGATTCCATAAATAATATGGAAAATTTTCGATTAGTACCCTGTACTTTGGGCCTAGTGCCACTTTGGTCCCTGAACTTTAATATGCAATGATTTAATACCCGAACTTCCAAAACGTGTCAATTCAGTATCTACTGTTAACCAACTGTTAATTAGTCGTTAAGTGGCATTTAAAAAAGACACAAATGCCCTTCGAGTGCCATCTAATTTTCTTTATCAACCATCCAAATGTGTTGACAAAAAAATTAACAATCCCAAATCTTTGTTTCTTCTATTCAAAAAAGTTGGGATCACATCTCAGTTGGCATTCGGGACCCCAACATTCTTGAATAAAAAAGGCAAGGATTTAGGACAATTTAACGGTAGGTACTAGGTTGACATGTTTTAAAAGTTTGGATACTAAATTGTCACATTTTAAAATTCAGGGACCAAAGTGGCACTAAGCCCAAAGTACAAAGTACTTATTGGGAATTTCCCCTAAATAACACAAACAATGGTGACCTGCTCATTGTTAAACTGAAACTCCTGCCAACAAAACATATATGCATGTTCCAACAGTCTACCAATATGATTTGACACCACACATCTTACATAATGTCTTCTAGCCTCATATTGAGATGGTGAGATGTGCGGTGATAGATCATGTTGGTAGGGTGTTGGAACATGTTTTGTTGGGCAAGAGATCACAACTCTCATTGTTATAGTATATCGTTTAAAATAACATTACATTATCAACAAACCAATAAGGCAACTGAATGGTAGAATTAAATTTTGCGTTATCATTAAATTGTCTTTACCCACATATGTATTTATTTTGGTCCACACTTTAATTTCATTCTTAGCTAAAATTTACTCATGTCGAAGGACTAGTCTTCGCCAACGCCCATCTTATCTATTGCCACGTGTAACATACATGTTAATTTTACAAATGTTTGCAACAAAAGGGCACAGACAATTGGAATGGGATACTATAAACTACATTAATTTTCAGATTAATTTGTTTTGAAAAAGAAACTTTTTCATAGGCTGAGTTTGGAAGGAGTACAAATGCAAATATGTAGAATGCAAAACCTTATATTTTGTATTATTTTGTATGTATGTATGTTGTACATATTTGCACTTGTAATCTTTCCAAATACCAACATAGGAAGTAGTTAAGCCAAACTAATAGTACATCTTTTGGAGTGAAATTGTCTAAAACTCACCATGAGTTTTTAGCATTTTTCTTAAACTCACCACAACTTTTCAAAATGTCTAAAACTCACCATGTCACTAACTTGATGTTAAACAGACTAGCGGGCATTAGTATATTACCATTTTAACCTTCATAGAAAAATATAAAATATATACAAAATAAAGTAGCAGGTGTTAATATATTACCATTTTAATATTTAGACGAGAAAAAGGAAAAGTTCAAAAAAAAATTTGCAAATATAGAATACATAAAAACATAGAAATTACAAAAAATATATAAATTGCAAACAAAATAAAAAATTATTTTCAAATTATAGAAACTATAGAAACTGAAAAACAAAATCAGAAAATAAAAATCATAGAAAAACACCAAAATTTATAGAAAAACACAGAAATTGTAAATAAATAACAAAAATACAGGAAAAATTATAGATTGTAGAAAATAGAAAAATGTAAAAAAAAACAGAAATTATAAAAAACATCGGAAATTATAACAAAACATTAAAATTGCAAAAAAAAGAAGAAAATTGAAAACTGAAAAAGACCAATTTTCCTCTAACTCACCATTCAAGGGTAATTTGGTCATGAAATTTGTTATTTATGCTGACATGGACACCTCTGTTAAGAAGCATTAACGGTGCACTAACGGAATGTGAGTTTTGGAAAATAAAAACTTACTGACATGGTGGGTTTTAGACATTTTGAAAAGGTATGACGAGTTTAAGAGAAATGTTGAAAAATCATAGTGAGTTTTAAAAAATTACCCTATTTTAAAAGACAAAAACACTCACATGAGAAAAGGGTTAGTCTTTATAAAACAATAAAAAAAACTCCCCTTTACTTTACCAGGGATGTGCTCCCTTTATAAATGGTACATGATTTTATAGAGGTAATCTTATCATTGCTAGTCATTGATAAAATAATAAATGTTCTCATAAAGGGGCACATCCCTAGTGAAGATGAATGAAGGGAAGAGTCTTTTGTCTTTTCACTAGGGATATGCTTTCTCCTTTATAAAAAATGGAATGTATTCACACTCCCCTTCTCGAATTATATGTTAATATTTCTTAAAAAAACTCAATGTTATGACTTGTAATAATTTTGGTAATACTCCTAAAAAGTTTATATTACCATGCAGTTCTATATATAATAATAAAAGAAAGATGATTAGAACTAAGTGAAACCATGGTTTTCGAACCGCCATTGATTCGGACAGTTGGACTGTTTGGCCCGGGAACTATCTAGGTAACCGATTTTATTTTACCCCAAATCTAATCCATGGCCAAAAACCATTGAATCGATCAATGACCCATTGACTTGGGCAGTCAAACCATTAACCCTTTCAATGGTTTTTGACCGTTTTTATTTTTATTTTTTTTGTTTTTTAATTTTTATTTTCAGAATGGACCATCTATTCGAACCGTCAACCCAAAAACTGGTGGCCAGAATGGTTCCATTTTCGAGTTATTTTTTAAAACCAGGAATGAAACAGTTAAAGTATCTTTTGTACCTCATTCTCAAATATGATAATAGTCAAATAAATAAGAATTTAAAAAATAGCTTGAAGCAAGAAGTTGTTCCTAAAAATTAGGAAGTTTTTTTCTTGTGTCATAATTTTCCTTATATTTTTCATTACAATACTTGTTAATTAATTTATAAAATAAAATAAGTAAATAATTTATCAATTAAAGTAATAATAATTTTTGTGGCAACAATTCATAGATAACGCAAACAATGCTCAGTCACCGACTTGCCATTATAGTATGCCATTCAATATGCCGTTACATGTATCAACAAACCAAGAAGGTAATTAAAATGCCATGTTATCTTAAAATTGTCTTTACATAGTTATATATTTATTTTGGTCCATGCTTTAATTTCATCCTTAGCTGAAATTAATTAAGCTGAAGGACTAGCCTTTGCCAACGCTCATATGCTCTATTGCCATATGTGCCATACCCGTATAATTTACAAAGCTTTGCAAAGACGACAAACAATTGGAAATGTTATCATAGATTATATTAAATTTTTAGGTAAATTTGTTTAAAAGGGTAAATCTATGCTTGTTGGAAAGACATGGTATTAAAAGAGTTTTGACCAATCAATCCCCTAATGAATTTAGATAAATATCACCTGATTGATTATCAATTTTATGATACTAATCAATTGGTTACAAGTTTTCTTTTGGTATCATATCTTTTTAGTGTAATAGTTGAACCTTGTTCTAAAAGCAAAGTGTTATTGATATGAAAGTGGTTAGGGCAAATCCTAGGGCTTGTCTGGTATGTCTTTTCGTGCGGTTTTTCGGTTGTTTACAAATCGGACAGATCGATTTTCGGTTTGTTTCCGTTTGACTCATGAAAGATCTAGTTGCCAAAAACCGGAGTGCCTAAAAGACATGAAAAGCCCATTTTGGGCTGATTTTAGGAAGCTTAAAAAATAAAGCTTTTCACGTCTTTCGTGTTTTATTCTCACGCGGAAAGACAAGGAAAGAGGCATGGAAATACGTGCATCTGTCAAAAAGATGCTCCAAAAGATCTTTCCAAAAGCTTAATATGTTTTTTGGCTATCGGAACTACTAGAAGATCTTCTCAAAAAGATGTGTCAAATGGGAGGAATCACCAACATTATATGCTCAAAAAGATAAAAGCACTCACATGAGAAAGGATATCTTCATAAAACAGTGAAAAGACTCCCCTCACTAGGGATGTGTCCCCTTTATAATAAATAGCACATGATTTTGTGAATGTCGTGAATAGCATATGTTTTCATAAACGGGACACATCCAAAGATTCTTTTCACTAGGGAGTAAGGATGTGCCTTCCCCCTTTTATTGAAAAAAAATGGGTGTGCTTACTTAGATTACTCCCCTTCTTGGAATATTTTATAATATTTCTCAAAAAAAAAAAAACCCTAATGTCATGACTTATAATACTTTTGATAATGCTCCTTGAAAGTATATATTGGCATCCAGTTCTATTTATTAGTATTATTTTAAAGAAAGAGGATTAGAACTAAGTGAAACATAGTTAGCTAAGTCCCTTTTATACTTCACTCCCAAATATGGTAATAATCAAATAAATATGAATATAAAAATTAGCTTGATGGACAAGTTGTTTCTCAAAATTAGACAATTTTTCTTATGTCGTAATTTTAGCCTTGTAGTTTTTCTTAAATTGCATGATTGTGTAATAAGTGGAAAAACATGGTAGCCATACTTCGGGGCGAAATTTATGATGTAAAAATTGCATTGTAAAGAAAAAAAGTGAATCAATGATGTAGTAAGATGTCACAAGTGGCATATACCTTGTGAAACATGAACTAATGAAAAATAAATAAATTAAACATGTGATATCATTACCGTGATTGGTTATAATTTTAATTTATAATGCAGCTTTTGCATTGAAGTTGAATTCTTTCAATTATATTTATATACACATATATGTCATTTAAAATATCATATGTATGTATACATGTATATATGTATGTAGGCATGCACATTCTTAAATTCTAACAATAGTTAGTCACTAATTCATTATTACAGCATGCCATTTATAATACCATTTTAAGATTGGCATTTTGCAAATCGTTGATGAGAATTTTCACTTACCTAGTTACCTTTACATGTATAGATGAAGCAATAAGTTAATTGAAATGCAAGAATTAAATTTTGTGTAACCTTAAAACTGTCTTTACCCACTTATGTGCTTATTTTGTTCTATGCTTTAATTTCACTCTTAGCTAAAATTAATTATGTTGAAAGATGGATCTTTGCCAACACCCATCTTCTCTATTGCAACGTGTGGCTTACAAAACTTTCCAACTGAGCTAAGGAACAATTGGAAGGGATATTATACACTACATTTTTTTTTGGTAAATTTGTTTTGAAAGCAAAGTTATTCAGATATAGGAGTGATTAGGGCAAATCATATTTTCTAATATGGGAGAAGCATTAATGGTACATGTTTTTTAAGACAAGAACTTACATGAGAATGGGTATACTTTATTGGCATTTTCCGGTCTTTTGTGTTGTTTGTGGAGGGATCACAAGATTTCTCTCCTAGTGCTCAATGGTTTTGTTTTTGTTTCATCAGCTATTTGATTTGTTGCTTAATGATGGATTTCCTCTTTGGTTACTTGTCACTTTGTTTTGACTTTTGGCTTATATTATGAGCATTTCTAATGAAAATTCCCTATTTAGACTTGAGAGAGAGAGAGAGAGAGAGAGAGAATGGGTAGTCTTTATAAAGCAATGAAAAAACTCCCATTTACTAGGGATGTGCATGTGTTCCTTAAAAAATTCTACCTGACAAAGGTGTGCGATCAAAATCACTGCCATGATTACTCGATTTCATCAATAGTACATGGGTTATGTATGTATTTTGTATGTGGGAGAATGCTAATGGAATTATTATAGTTATTAGTATGATTTTTCACCATTTTGATCATTTGATGCATCTTTCTGTTAGACCCCCCAAAAGCTTAACATCCTCTTTAGAGGAGGTAAGTAATCAGAAGGGAATTAATGTGTAAAAGTTAAGCATGAGGGCCCTCTTACACATAAACCATGTGCCTATACTTAACTTGATATACAATATAAAGCGATTTTTTTACTAATTTGTGTGTTTCTTTGTTGTCTTTCATATGTTATTGTTTTCTTTCATAGGCTTATCCAACCCTTTTGAGTATTGCATGAGGCCTCGACAACTAAGTTCCCTAGTTGGTATATGCTTTTCATGGTATGGCTAGTGGGTCTCATGTGCACCCTGCTTTGTCCCCACCTTTAATTCTCTTATAATTCAAACTATACAATACCATAAAGGATTTTATAAAGGTTGTTTTTTCACCATTAGTCTTTAAGAGCATGGTACATTTTCTCTTAAGGCTGTGTTTGGTTGTAATGCAAATAAATTTGCACTGATGCAAAACCATGACAGTGCAAATGATTTGAGTATAAATTCTGACCTATTTTTGTTTCAAATTTTAGCTTATTTTATTTGATTACAGTACAAATAAAGTAAATTAAGACATGATGCAAAATAAAGTAAAATAAAAAATAAAATTAAACAAGAATTTGCATTTATACTAATGCAAATAAATTTGTACTGAAACCAAACACAGCCAAAGGAGGCATATCCCTAGTGAAGGAGAATGAAGGGGAGACTTTTCACTAAGCATGTGCCCCTTTTATAACATATGGATGTACTCAAATCCCTTCCCTTCTCGTATTATATGTTAATATTTCTTAGAAAACCCTAATAATGTCATGACTTGTAATACTTTTATCATAATTTTTGTCTTTCTAAGCAATGACCAAAAAAAGGGAAGTCGATGAGAAAGTATTCCAAAGACTTCTTTTCCTCATATGGAAGAACCCATAATTTTTATGCACAAACTCTTCCCAACCCACCTTTCTATCTAAGTTACAAAAAGAAAAGAAAATTTATTGATATCATAAAAAGGTAGAAAATCAAATAGGGGGAATGTATAATTGGCCCTAAGAAGCATCAAGGGATGTATAATTGTTCCATTGGGATCCACAATTGAGTGAGTACTGACTAAAAGAATGGCTATATCAAGGCTCAGGTTAATTGGATGATTTAAGCATATGATCTAGGAATGGATTATGAAGACGAGTTCTAAGTAATTAGAATAAAAAAATAAAATAAAACTTATAATTTTGTATATGCTTTTCTGTTGGTCCATATGATCTACCAAATCCATCTAAGGGTGAATCATAACGATGAAAACATCGAACAAATGGCAACCCATATATGGGTCTTGAATTTGTTCCCCTACCCCAGATTTTACTTTCTATCTATATAAGAAGTAAAGAAACAATTCTATCAACTATGCAATTTAATTACTTATATATGCACTTATATTTCAATACTAAAATAACTTTTAGGTGAACTTTTATTATTGGATAAATAATGAGCAAATAAAAAATTCATTGATCACTACTTAAACAAACTCTATTTACTTCATTTAGAGTAGTGAAAAAATAATAAAATATTCAGGGGGTGTTCTTTTTTTTTTTTTTTTTTTTAAGAGGGAGAAAGTTGATCAATGGGATTTTGATTTCCATTGATCAAGAAACCTATGTTCTTTTTTCAGATTTATGTGGGGACCAGAGAAAGTTTATTTTACTGGGTGTCACTTCTCCTAGCTAGGTGCATAAATAGCTTTTCCACCTAGGGGAAAGTTGAAAATACTTGAGTGGGACAAAAATGACCCTTTTAATAATGATTTTTTATGGCTAAAATGGTCATTGCCTTATTAGCATGGAAAATAAAAGAACAAATCTTTCCTATAAAGCACTTACCTGGATAAGTAACTTACTAAAAAGTGAATGAGGCCTCAATGATAAAATTATCCTCCTATTAGAAAAATCTCTTCCTTTGTTTAGGGAAATTGAAAAGTCCAAAATTTTGAAAGTGATAAAAAACATAAATCAATAGTTAGTGGTTAAGATAAATATTGATGTTGCTTGTAAAACTAATGATATTTGTTCTGTTGCTTGCATCACTAGGAATCATCTTGGTGAGGTGCTTGGCCTAAAGGCTTATCTTTTGGGGCTGTGCTCTATTAACCTTGCTGAAGTGTGGGTTGCCTGGGTGGCCCACAACCTTGCTCTCAACTTTCAAACTCATCCTATTATCATAAAAGGGGACTTGAAGCTTGTCATTGACTGCTAGAAGAAGCTAGTGCTATAGTGGAGATTAAAGAACATGATTGAGGATTATCTTCGAATCATGGATCTCTTGGGGTTGTGCTACGCCCAGTCTTGTGCAGTACTCTTTGCATTTACCCCAAAAAGTAAATATTGAGTATTTATTCACCACCTCAAATAGTTGGGGTCAAGGCTGAGTTTAAATAATTGTATATAGCTTAATTCTATGTCAAATTAGAATTTGTAATATTCAACTATGATATGGAAAAGATATGATATCTGAAAAACATCTGACCAATCAACTGGAATCATAAACATGGCAGTAAATTAGGCGTTATTTATCAAAATTCATGAGTGAGTTTTGATTGATGAAACTTTTTCCATACCATATAATGTATGGTGTATGGATTGTATTGTAAAACAAAAAAAACATGAAACACTGATAAAACAATGTCACAAATGAATCTTTAATGTGTTGTTAAAATCTTTAATGGTAAATACACCTTGTAAAACTGTAAAACGTAAAAGAGATGCAAATAAACTATGTGACATCTTTAGGATTGATTGACATTTTGATTTAATATACATCAATTTTTTTTTTTAAATGCACCATAATTGAGCTCTAAAGTCATATATGCTTTAAACGAATCAATTTTGTCATTAAATTAAACAAATGTACATAAAACTGTTAAAAATATAAGCATTCTTAGTCATCAATATCTACATAGTTTAAATATTTAGGATCCTTAAAGAAGAAGATGAAACAACCAACTTTCTCTTACCAAATAATTCTTTAAATTCCAATCAAATAAATGTTCTATATACATTGTAGTTCAGGTTTCTGAAACCATATATAAAACCAGTTTCATTCAATTGGAAGACAAGCAAAATAATAAATGATAATTAACAGGAAAAATCAAACCGAATCCGATTGTAAAGTTAGACGCAAAGTTATTTGGCCAATGAAAAATGTTCAATAAAAAGCACTGTTTGGTTAATCAAAAACAGAAAATGGAGGCACGAGAATGTATCACATCACATACTTTTAAATATGGCAATTTCTATGATGTGTGGCGAGTTAAGGGATGGGCTCTGTAATCCCAGGCTCTCAGCCCCGGTCAAGATTTAAAATATGATACAGGCTGATATAATGATAGGGCGTATTGGCCTGTTTCGAAGCTTGCCCACCTTTTTTTATTTGAAATTGGTTCAAAGCGATTGGTTTAAGACTGGTCTACCCCTTGATCTAAGTCATACCCAGATATGACCCCTGTAAAGGTGTATTGTTAAGCTAACAATACGGTACACCTATATTAGGCATATCTTATCAGAACTTTGAACCTTGGCTCCAAACCAAATGCACATGCAGCAGCAGCAACATCACAAGAACTCTAAGGTAAATCCATCTCCTGCTAACTGCCATCTCTGCTGTTTTCAGCCCTTTCAGAGTTGTTCACGAGTTTACCATGAATTACCAGCTCTAACATAGCAACCCACTTAACTTTCCATTAGCAACCAAGTTATGGAGTTCAGGGATTCATTCTCTAATTAACTAAACTACTGCCCTGATTATGATTAATTAAATAAGATCTCTCTCACTCTACATTCTCTGATTTGGTCAATTCCTTAGTAATTAAGGAGTTTTGTATTAATAGAAAAAAAGGGGTCATCCACGTTATAATGATTCACATGTATTAGATGTTAGCTGTTCTTCTGGTTCACATGCCATGAAAATTGCCTGTTGAGGACTTCAAGTGGGTCTATCACAATCAATTGAGCTTTAGAATTTGTATGGAGAGCTTTTGAAGTGCTGCGGACCACCTTTGTTCTTTGGACATCTTTATTCCTCATAAGATAGATGATAATTTCTCCAAGCCGATTATTTAGAAATTAGTGATTTCTGGAATCAGTGATTTATGAAAAAGCATTGAAAACTGTTGTCTGGTATCATTTATGTCATGTAAGTCTGTTTGGTAATGATTTTCAAGGGCCGATTATTTTTATTATTTAATGCCATATCATCTTCAAAAAATTGGAATCAGTTAAAAATCAAGAAATCACTAGAAAAGGTGATCCCTAAAAAGGGCTGATTTCAATAATTTATTTTTAACTGATTTTCTAGAAATGGACATAATTGGCCAACTAAACAAGAAAAAAAAAAACACTGATTCTTCAAATTCTGATGTAGATCTTATATGACACCGATTTTTGAAAAATCATCATCAATGCCAAACATCACCTCATTAGTTTGAATGATTGACATGGTGATGATCAACACAGGAGGACTGATTTGGTAGGGGTGTGGTCCCATCATGTCGGACCATTTTGTCAGTTTCAGCCCACAGCTATTAGACAAGTGGCAACTCTTTGAATAGTCATTGTTTGCATTTCTTCAAACATGATAAGTTACAATGGTGCAACTTGTCTGCGATTGCTTCATTCTTGTTGGGATCAAAGAAGGGAACTTTAGTGGCTATAAATGTGGAAAGCTAGAGCTTTTGACCCCTCTCACATGAATGGGTGCTTTTCTGGTTCACTGAATTGTGAAACTTACAAGTCACTCGTTCACGAATCACGAACTTGTGTTGGCATTAGTCCTAAGAAGATGGAGAAGAAGATAAACAAGTAACTTCTCATGTGAGGGTGTTTTCAAGTCCTGACAAAATACAAGTCTTTTTCTCTATTCGTTTGCAAACTGCCCAGAAATTTATTTCCATGACCAATTTACAAAAAAAGGAGAAAACTCATTTGGCAGAGGATGTTTTGACTATAAAAGAATAATAGTCAAAGCCTTAAAGGTGATGGTTTTGGGGTAGAAAAGCTCCAATTGTCTTCCCCTTTTACTTAGTTCTTTGACGTTTGTACTTTAAATTTACTGCGTTTGAAAACGATGCAAATATCTAGACTATAAAACAGTTCATATAAATTGCGCAGTTGGATTAGTTTTGCATTTTCTTATTAAACGGACTTTTATCTGTAATGGATACAAACACAAATTCCAATAAAGCATATGTTTTTTTTTTTTTATCAAAAGTCCACTTGAATGCAAATTTACTTATTTTTTATTGATGTAATTTTACATCTTATTATCAATGTAGATATGCATTGATTTGTTGTTTGTCATTGCAAAAATGTAATATTGCTAAATACAGGCAAAAGTGAACCAAAGTGCAAATTTATCCTGAATCGGGATTTACACTCCATTTGCATCTTTTCCAAACACAGCCTAATTTTCATTCCGATTCTCCGTCTGAACCAAATATATATAAGAAATCCCTCCAAACATTCTTATTCTTGATACGTCAGCCTGAAAAAAATAAAACAAAGTATCGCCATAAAAATGTGCATTGTATCAAGATATTGTTTTTTTAGGAGGTGGATTAATTGAACCTTAAAGTATGCTTAAAAATAGATAAACAAAGACTTTTTTTTTTTTATTCATGCTATCCATCATTAGTAATTTCCCGACCCCTTTTTCCCCAAGGTGCTGGTTGTAAGATTTGATTTCATTTCCAATCAACACTGGAACAAATCAGCTAACACACCAACAAGCCAGCCCTTTATTGGTTATAAACAAAGACGTACTCTTGGTAGGGCTCAAAAGTAGGAATGACAACCGGGTGGGTTTGGGGCGGGGTACCCCCTCCTTGTCCCCACCTCGAAGTCACGATACCTTACTTTGTACCCGCCTTGTCTCCGGTGGTGAGGCGGGTCATTCATTCCCCATCGAGGATGGGAAACCCCCAAAATTTCCCCGCTCCAAGGCAATTACTTAAAAATTGTCTATTTTATGGACAATTTATACATAGGATATAGGAATTTGGGGGCATTTTAGAATTGAATTATAATACTTCAAGGGTAATTCAAAAAAAACTTATGGGATCCTAGGATTTTAAAAATTTAGGAAAAACTTAGAGATATTTTAAATATCAATATTAAACCTAGAGATATTTTATTAATCTACCTTCGGATTTGAGGAAGGTTTGGGGAATTATATACAAAACCCGTCCCTGCCCTATATTCAATTCAGGAAAAATTATTTCCCCATCCTCGCCCCATCCTTGTTTAGGGTCAAGGAAAACCCGCCCCATCTGCACACACTCTGTGGGCACAAATGCGAGTTCGACTCATAAGGTTGGTAGGTGCGTTGCCTCGGTTCATTTTTTTTTACACTAGGTTTTGTTTGTTTGTGATGGAGGGCTAGCTCACCACCCAGCAACCAGGTCGGCTCACCAACCAGCAACAGCTCACAGTAGGGAGGATCATGCAACATCTAGCGAAAATCATGCAAAGGATAACAAGATAACTCCATGCATAGGATAAACATTGGAAGATTGGACGGTGGATATCAAGGCAGTATGAGGAAGACTCCGAAGATGTCTAGAAGTCCAGATGTTTTAGTTGTTTTTCTTTTACAATTTTAACTTTCCTAGTTATTCTACAAATCTACCAGTGTATTATGAATACTGTTGTTCTAAGTTAATAGAAACATACAAGAATTTCGCCAACTTTCCTCTCTCTTTCCAAAGGCTTACGCCTAGTTACAATCGGCTTCACGACGAAGCCTCATGTTCGCCCAGTGCTTGCATGGCCAGCCCGGTTTATTGCTTCCACGCTGCATCAGGTGGTATCAGAGAGGGAGTTCGCCCAGTCAGATGGCCAACCAAGATGGTAGCAGTCGCAATCAACCCCGTGACGGAGATTAGGGGTTACAAGCTGTTTGGAGAGCAATCGAAGAGCAACATATAACCACGTGTAACATTGAGCAGCAGTTGGCAGAGATCGCTGGACAACTGCGGACCTTGTTGCAGGAGGATGTTCCACGAAACCGGGATAACCCGTATCCAACCGAAGGGGACGACCACGGTAGACCACTCGTTAATCCCATACCTTGGAATTCTGTTCTTGATGATGATAGCGACGATGAACTAGAACTCGGCATTGCTCCAGTTATTCTTGGTGATGGCAGAAATGGTAGGCAATGGAGAAATCCCGGCAATTTTAATCACCATCGGAATAATGATGAGTTTAAACTCAAGGTGGATATTCCTACTTTTAGTGGGGATCTGGATATAGAAGGCCTTTTGGATTGGATCACTGAGGTCGACCGATTCTTCGAGTACATGGAAATCCCGAAAGAAAGAAGGGTGAAATTATTAGCTTTTCGACTGAAGGGAGGAGCATCTGTCTAGTGGGAACGAATGAGGGAGACTCAGATTAGAGAAGGAAGAGGTCTAGTTCGAACATGGAGGCGTATGAAGCAATTAATAAGAGGTAGTTTTTTACTCCCTGATTATGAGCAGTATATGTTTGAGTCATATCAACGGTGTGCACAGGGAACAAGAAGCGTGAATGAATATACCTCAGAATTTCTGAGATTGATTGAACAGAATCAGTTATCAAAAAGTGACAATCAACAGGCAGCCCGTTATTTGAGTGGTTTGAGACCTACTATCAAAGACAAGATTGGCGTCTAGATGGTTCTCAGTGTGCAGGAAGCAAGGAACTTAGCTTTGAAAGCTGAATTAATGTTCCAAGAAAGGACCCGGGCTGATAGCTATCGACGGTACACTGGAGCGACAACAGGACCGGTAGCAGTCGACAAGAGCAAACCAGCCCTGCGAGTACAACCCTCCCATCCGTCGAATACAATTAATGCTAGTAAGGCCGCCACGGGAGGAAACACTCGAGGTAACACTTCAAACCCTCATAAACCCAATAATCCCTATGCAAAACCTGCTCCTTTTAAATGCTTCAAGTGCAATGAAGTTGGGCATAGGTCTAGTGACTATCCTAGAAGAAAGGAAATTAACATGGTAGAGAGAGAGGAGGAAGAAGGGGGTGATGATGAAGTATATTGTGGACCCGATGGAATAGATGAAAAAGGTACCTATGATCATGAAGGGTACACGTGCATTGTGAGGAAGCTAATGCTATCTTAGAGAAGCGAAGATACCACACAATGACACCGACTGTTTCGCACTAGGTGTATTGTACAAGGTAAATTATTTGATTTAATTATTGATAGTGGCAGTCAGGAAAATATTATCTGCAGGGATGTGGTATAGAAATTGCAACTACTTCCTAAGAAACACCCAAACCTGTACACAATTGGGTGGATCAAGAAAGTCGGCGGCGTACGAGTGGAGGAACGCTGCAAGGTTTCATTCTCCATTGGTAAGTATACTGATGAGGTATATTGTGATATTGTGGACATGGATGCTTGCCATATTTTGCTGGGAAGGCCTTGACAGTTTGATGCAGATGCAAAACACCTGGGTAGGAAGAATACTTACCAGCTCGAAAAAGAGGGTGTACGCTACACCTTATTACCCATGACAGAAAAGAATCCACCAAAGGCAAAGGGGAGAAATTTCCTTACCATTACACATCACCATGCTGAATTTGTAAGGGAATGTAAGGATACCCACGAGGTCCACTTGTTAGTGGTGAAGGGAGAAAGCATGAATGAGTCACTAGAGAAAAACAAAATTCTAGTGGAAGTGTAGGGACTACTCGATGAGTTCCATGACGTAGTTCCTGATGAGTTACCTAATGAGCTCCCACTCATGTGAGATATCCAACATCATATTGATTTTGTTCCTGGTGCTAGTCTACCTAATTTACCACACTACATGATGAGTCCTAAAGAAAATGAGATCTTACGGGAAAAGATAGAATTATTAAGAAAGGGGCATATTCAAGTCAGCACGAGCCCTTGTGCAGTACCAACATTATTAACACTCAAAAAGATGGGAGTTGGAGAATGTGTGTCGACAATATGACCATTAACAAGATCACTATTAGCTACAAGTTTCCCATCCCTAGGCTGGACGACATGTTGGATCAACTTGATGGAGCCGTAGTGTTTTCCAAAATCGATCTCAGGAGTGGTTACCATCAAATCAGAATCCGTCCCAGAGATGAGTGGAAGACAACTTTCAAGACTAGACATGGACTATTCGAATGGTTAGTCATGTCCTTTAGACTAACCAATGCATCCAACACCTTCATGAGGCTAATGAATCAGGTACTGTGCCCTTTTATTGGTAAGTTTGTTGAGGTATATTTTGATGACATCTTGATTTATAGCAAATCTATCACTGAGCACCTAGGACATATCAAAGAGGTCTTGAATGCATTAAGATAAAACAAATTATATGCTAATTTAAAGAAGTGTACTTTCATGAGTGATAATTTGTTGTTCTTAGGGTTCATTATAAGTAAGGATGGAGTTAAGGTGGATGAGGGAAAAGTGAGCCATTAGGGAGTGACCGACCCCAACAAACGTCACGGACGTAAGACGTTTCCATGGTTAGCAACTTTCTACAGGCGATTTATCAAACACTTTAGTAGTATTGTATCTCCCATCACTTAGTGTTTGAAAAAGGGAAAGTTTCAATGGGGAAAAGAACAAGAACAGAGTTTTGATCTCATAAAAGAAAAATTATGCACCGCTCCTGTCCTTGCACTACCAAGTTTTGACAAACTATTTCAGGTTGAATGTGATGCCAGTGGAGTTGGCATAGGGGCCGTATTGTCACAAGAAAAGAGACTAGTTGCCTTCTTTAGTGAAAAGTTATGCGAGGCCAGGAAGAAGTGGTCCACTTATGACAAAGAATTCTATGCTATTGTTAGAGCACTGAAAACCTGTGAACATTATTTAATTGCTAAAGAATTTGTTCTCTACACCGACCACCAAACTCTTAAGTATCTTAGTAAGCAAAAGCAGTTGAGGAGTGACCTGCATGCAAGATGGTCTGCTTTTATTGATAAATTCCCATACAAAATTGTGTATAAGGCTGGACAGCAAAACACAGTGGCCGATGCTCTAAGTAGGCATGTAGCCCTCATCAAGACTCTCAACATTGAAATAGTGGGCTTTGAATGCTTGAAAGATCTGTACGCCCAGGATGAGGACTTCAAACAGGTGTGGGAAAAGTGCATAAATCGACAACCAGCAAGTGATTTCTACATTCATGATGGGTTCCTTATTAAGGGGGAACAATTGTGCATCCCTTGCACCTCCCTCCGCGAGAAGACCATCAGGGATCTGCATGGGGGTGGATTAGCAGGACACCTCGAGAGAGACAAAACGATTGAAGCAGTCAAGGGACATTACTACTGGCCTAAATTAAGGAAGGATGTGACCACTATTGTGAGTAGATGCTATATCTGTCAGATAGCTAAGGGACAAACCTAGAATACTGCCCTCTACATGTCTCTACCTGTTCCTACTACGATTTGGGAAGACTTGTCCATGGATTTCGTGCTAGGCTTGCCAAAGACTCCAAGGAATATGGACTCCGTCTTTGTAGTGGTCGACCGGTTCTCCAAGATGGCTCACTTCCTCCCATGCAAGAAGACCGCGGATGCAACAACAACAGTTTATCTATTTTTCAAAGAGGTTGTCCGTTTACATGGGGTGCTTAAGACCATCACCTTGGACTGAGATACGAGGTTCTTAAGTCACTTCTGGATGACCCTATAGAGATTATTTGACTCATCCTTGAATTTCAGTCATACAGCTCATCCCTAGATAGATGGGCAAACAGAGGTGGTGAATCAGACCCTAGGTAATTTGAACCACAGCATCTGTAGGGAGAGACCAAAGTAGTGGGATTTTGCCATAGCACTGGCAGAGTTCGCCTACAACAATGCAGTTCATAACTCTACAGGTAGGTCCCCATTCTCCATTGTTTATATGAAGGTACCTAACCATGCGTTGGACTTAGTAAAGCTACCCAAAATACCTGGCCTCAGCACTTCTGCAGAACAGCTAGCAGAACAGATCCAGTCAGTCCAAGATGCAGTGCAGCAGAAACTGGAGCGAACCAATGCCAAGTACAAGATTGCAGTTGATAAGCATCGTCGGCACCAAGTGTTTGATGTCGGTGATGAAATCATGGTGTTCTTAAGGAAGGAACGCATACCCGTGGGAAAGTATAACAAGCTACATCCTCGGAAGTACGGTCCATACAAGATCGTTAAGAAAATCAACGACAATGCTTATGTCGTGGACTTGCTAGATCACATGGGTATCTCCAAAACTTTTAATGTCGCTGATCTTCATTGTTACTTACCGGAAGCAACACTTGCATATCCCAGTCATGACTCGATGTCAAGTTCTTTCCAAGTGAGGGAGAATGATGGAGAGCCAGCTCACCACCCAGCAACAGGGTCGACTCACCAACCAGCGACAGCTGACAGTAGGGAGGATCATGCATCATCTAGCG
Source organism: Nelumbo lutea (assembly GCF_056320005.1). Taxonomy (NCBI): domain Eukaryota; kingdom Viridiplantae; phylum Streptophyta; class Magnoliopsida; order Proteales; family Nelumbonaceae; genus Nelumbo; species Nelumbo lutea. Next base: position 89,321,543 of record NC_142687.1, on the reverse strand, counting down.
AAAATCATGCAAAGGATAACAAGATAACTCCATGCATAGGATAAACATTGGAAGATCGGACCGTGGATATCAAGGCAGTATGAGGAAGACTCCAAAGATGTCTATAAGTCCAGATGTTTTAGTTGTTTTTCTTTTACAATTTTAACTTTCCTAGTTATTCTACATATCTACCAATGTATTATAAATACTGTTGTTCTAAGTTAATAGAAACATACAAGAATTTTGCCAACTTTCCTCTCTCTTCCCAAAGGCTTATACCTAGTTACAATCGGCTTTACGACGAAGCCTTGTGTTCGCCTGGTGCTTGCATAGCCAGCCCGGTTTATTGCTTCCACGATGCGTCAGTTTGTTTTTGTTTTTTTTTTCCAAAAAAGGAACAAGGTGCCCTGCCTTGGTTTAATTACATCAACTCATGAGGCAACTTTCAGGTTCAGCCACAAAGACCTTGAACTTATTAAAATTTAGGGCACCTTGGGGCCACATCGACCAAAATGATCATTTCACATCAACGGATGGTGAATCAAATCTAATTCTGATTTTCACTATTTCTTGTTCATGGTTAAGATTCAATATTAATCTTAATCTGATGTCAACCAACATAACCAAGGCATGCGATTACAGGTGTCAATGGACCAATTTTGGATTGATCCATCCAAATAAAAATCAATTTGGACGAATTAGATAGATCAATAAGACATTGAATTAGACCAATCCAAACTTAATGGTCAAAGTATTTATTGGATTGGATAGGACCTGATCCATCTATAATGAATTTATATTGGATTGAACCAATATATGTTCTATTGGTATAAGATAAGAATATAGGTGTCAATGAACCAAGTTTAGGTTGGAACCAATCTAACTTAAAACGAATTTGAAGTGATTGGATGGATTGCACCTGGTCCATTTGTAATGGACTCACATATTGGACCAATTGGCACCCCTGCGTGCGATCACGTATCTCGCTGATGGGTTGGTCTGAATTAACCACCTTCTCTCTCCATAAGGCAGAATTGGGTTGGATCATCTACAGAGCTGACTTTCACTATGTCTAGATCTCTCATACGACTCACCAATTGGTTTGAATGTAACTAACTGCTTAACTGGGTGGATGAAACATCAAAATTTTACAAGATATAGGCATCAAGGTAAAGGCCCAACTTAGATACTGTTAGGGTCGTGCCTCAGTCGGTTGAAATTTCCACGTGGATGCTATCATGTCTAGGGCCCACCCGACTTCCTTGGACCATGTCAGCATACTAGCACGCTACATACAAAGGGTGGCGGACAGTCCCAAAAGCGAGAACCTCATGGGAAGTGTAATCCTTCACGGATAAGTGCTTATGAATACACACCCCTGTCGGAGAAGGTGGAGCCTTTTGAAGATCTCAGCGGGCGGCCTCTTCCCTAAAGCCCCGCAAGGAGCATGTTTGGGTGTACCACACGACACTTGGCTATTCAAAGGCATCTCCCCCAAGGTTTATCATCTTTAGCTCTCTCATTACTTGTTCTCTTATTCTCACACCTCTTATTTAATTCGGACCAGTTCGGCCTAACCGAGCTCATTGTCCATTACTGACTTGAGTGTCGAAGTGCCTTTTCTGGGGACCACATTCTCAGGCCTCTGACATTATTTTGCTTATAGATCTGCTCGGTGCATCACTCGTCCTTCCACGTAGGCTCATCCAAGTTGATAGAATTATTTGTTGCATGTCCACTTCACCTACAACTCAGATCAAACAACATTAAATATCACAATAATATGAGATATTCTCCAATTTCTTTGTTGTTATTTCCCCAAAAGAAAGGGGATTGGCAATTGATTTGAAAATACATTATCTATGACCATTCCTATGTCTATGACCATTAATAAAAATGAGAATGGTCATTCTCGTTTTTGTCAAATACCCTAATTTTGTTACCAATTTTACCCTTCAAGTGCGAAGTTATATCGAGTATATAGACAATAAGAAAGAGTGTGCATATAAAAATGAAAAAAAAAAGAAACTAATTTATGGTTTGGACACTTGTCACAAACCAATACATGTTTTGGATATTTGTGATAGACCAAATGTTGAGTGTTCTCCAATTCTTTTTTGGACGAAAATCAAAGGCTTAGCAACAAAACTAAGACAATTTAAAAATTGCATTTTTGTATTTGTAAAGTTATCTATCCAATTTCTTATTTATAATTTTCTTTGAGTGATTTTCAGAGATTTGGCAATGAGGATTGTGGGGATTGAGATGGGCTTGAAGATGGTGAAAGATCAATGTTTCCTCATGAACTAGTTGTAGCTAAGTGGGTCTTCTTCTAGGCAAAGGCTTCTCGCCATTATTGTGATATACATACTGGGTTTGGAAGTCGCTTGAAGCAAATTATGTTCAGAGGGTCTTGGATGTCAAAAGGCTAGGTCATTTGGAATTCTTAAGTCCCTCTTCTCTTAATTTCATTGCTTGTCTCAAACTTTAAAATTACATTTTTTTTGTTTGAACCACTCCTTCTTGAGCTATGGCATCGAAACATTATAAGGGATGCTTCTTTATTCTTTTTTCTTTTTTTTTTTGGTAGAATAATAATATTTTGGAGATTATTTGTATAGGTTATAGGTATATGTGCTTATTTGCTTGTTCTCTCTCTCTCACACACACACACGATGTAGAGTCCAATAACAACCAAACCAAATTATTTTGCATGTAAAGTTTATGTACTCCCGTAATTAAAATTTTGAGTAATTGTCAAATACTTGGTTTTAAAAATAATTAAAAATGAATTATAATTATTTATTATTAATTATTCATTTTACCTCGTGCATTGCATGGGCTTTTTACTAATTTACTTAAAACAAAATCAAAGGAACAAGTTCTTGATTGTCTATGATTTTCCCAGCTTTCTAAAACCATAAACATGTTCTTGAACTTCATGTTTTTCTCTTGTGATTTTGATATTATTTTTCATGAAACATATAATAGTTGGATAGACATTTCGATAAAGTGGATGTTGGTTCACCTTTCTTTTGTTTGAATTTTTTATTTCATTTAGATTTTACTTTTGAAAGCATCTTGTTGTTGTTTAAGAAACAAGGTTATTTTCCTGAATCAGGTGTGTGCCCCACATAAGAATCGATACAAATGTGTGCCGAATCTATAATATATTCAAGCATAAAAGATATAGGAATGACTCCAAAAGGTCACCTGAGAAAAATTATCAATATTTTAAAAAATCAACCTGGCATTGGAATCCTTCTGGCCATTGGTTTTTTAGGTTGACAGTTTGATCATCCAATTCGAATGGATGGTCTGTTCTAACAAAAACTATTGAATATAAAAAAATAATTAAAATAAAAATAATGACAAAAAATGATTGAATAGGTTGGCGGTTCAATCACCCGGTTCAATGAGTTATTAACCAATTCAATGGTTTTTGGCTGGGACCAAGTTTGGGATAAAATGAAACTAGTTGTTTGGATAGTTTCTGTCCAAACAGTCTACCGTCCGAGTCAATGATATATTATGATGGTTTAATTATATACATAGAATACCAATTACATCACTTACAAAATGAATTGATTTGTTGAAACTTAAAGTTGAAGCGGCCAATAAGAATCCATATTTCCTCCTTACAAAATGGTTCTCGCACCCACCTCACAACACTTGTAACTATTAATTTTAAAAATATCTTATGGATGAAAACATACAAATAGAAGAGATGTTCTTAATGTATGACTGCAATGTACTATGAGGTGGGTGTAGGAAAAATCCGAACTCAGCCTGAAGAGTTGGGGGTAGAAAGAAAGGAGATAGAGTAAGAAATAATTATACATTCATATTTTAACAATGTATATGACATTAAATGACGATGATGGTGATAAAATAAAGAAATGACTCCAGTTTTTCATGTCTTTCCTCATTCATGTGGATATCCATCTCAATGTCCTATTTATCACCACTTGATTCATGTGTTTGAGTGATTGTTTCCACTGTGTTGTCACTTGCTTATGTCTTGAGATATTTTCAAGTTTCCACTATGTTGTTATTGAGTTCATACATGCTCTTAGGCAAGGTTCAAAGTATTGATGTGTATCGATTTGCATCGGCTGATGTATATCGTGTTGGAAGTTCTTTAATACGTTCTTACATGGGTTGTATCAGGTCAGACCATGATTCAAAGGGTAGATAGGACTTAAATCAATCTATCTGAATTGATTTAAAAAAATAAATAAAACATAAAAAAAGCACGAAACAACATACCAGTCTGTATCAATATTTAGAATCTTGCTCTTAGGAAAACAGAAGGGCGAAGAAGCTTGGGCGAAGAAGCGTGGCACCATTTGCAGTACCACTACCACATACTTGTTCAGCTCTCCAACTTGCAGCACTTAATTAAAGGTAAATGCCCACTTGATATAAAGCAAGTAGCTTTCCAGTTTGTTCCTATTAAGCTCACTCAAAAGAAATTAAAAGCCGCTCACGGGTCAGTTGACAATAACCTCTGCTTTTCACTGGTCTCCCAAAAGCTCGCTAGTACTGTTTGTTATGTTGCATTTAAGCTTGTGTCTTTTCAACACACTCGTGCACAGAAGATATTGTGGACGGTAGAGGTGGCGCCCAATATTTGTCCTGAGCCTCTTGGGCTCTTGCCCTAGGTATCAAGGCTTTAGAAAGCAGAAACCCTAGTTATAATTTATTGTCCATCCAATCCAGTGAATATTCTGGATTATTTTGGATCAGTTCAATTCAATGTTTGGACTGTCTAATTTGTTCAAATTGGTTTTAATACAGATTGGTTCTAATCCAAAACTGATCTATCGACACCTATATTCTTATTTTCTATCATTACATTGGATATTAATTCAATCCAACCCAATCCAATATAAATACATTACAGATGGGCCAAATCCAATAAATTTTTTGGACCGTTAAATGTGGACTGGTCTAATTCAATATTTCTTATTTGTTGGCCAATCCATCCGATTTGAACGGGTCCAATCCAAAACCCGTTAACTTAGGTCAGCTTAAAAGTGAATGAGACTGTGATGGGTGCTCAGATAATCAGTCACTCCGAGACTCTTTGTCAAAGTGTGGCTGTGCCTTGCTGTGGGGGAACCAGTAGGGTCTTCAACATAATTTGAATGGTCCCTCTTTTGCTTCCCACGCCCTGGACAGACTAAGACGCTTTTACTAGGTTCCTAGGAAATCTTCTCTTTTGGCTTTCTTTCCCTTTCCTTCTCTTTGTTTGATTTTGATTCAATTACAGTACGTACAACATTATTAAAATATCTCTGTGGTCTGATTTAAATGTGGAAATTAACATAGGAGAATTAAGAAGGGTTTTGCAAAAAAAGAGAGCTCTTTAATTCATAAGAATGCCCTAAACCCCAAGAAAAATCTATCTACTGTAGTTGGTTGATCTCTGGAGTCTGGACTCTGGTCTCCATCAAGATTTAAATGTGGAAATTAACATAGGGAGAATTAAGAAGGGTTTTCAAAAAAAAAAAAAAGATGGCTCTTTAATTTATAAGAATGCCCTAAACCCCAAGAAAAATCTGTCTACTGTGGTTGATCTCTGGACTCTGGTCTCCACCCAGAGTCCCAGACTCAGGTGCTCTATTGATTGAAAGAGCCTTTCTTGTCCAGTTGTCCGACTCCTGCCCAGACATGGTTTCAGATCCTTTTTTCCAGCATTCTAACAACTGCAGCAGAGCCGCTTGCACATTCAAAGACATTGATTTGAGATCTCTCCGGTGTTTCATTCTCTAGACAGTCCCTCCTCGGTTCTCATTGGGTTGATCATTCAAATCTGACCTTTTAGAAGGGCTAATGTGATGCGTGTGTGGTGTTATGCAGATAAAGCGTTCTAAGAGATAGAAGTAATAGTCTATTGAAATCAAAGTATTTTTTGTTATAAAAATGATGAACAAATGGATCACCATCATCATCATCATGGAGTGGGTTTCAGCCTTTACCCCACTATTCGTGGAGTAAATTTCGACTCAAACACCTTTGCATGTGTTAGAAAAGTCCTTTCTTGAAAACCTTTAAATTAAAAAATAAAATAAAATAAAAGTTGAGATGGCTACTATAAACTGACCAAAACTCCAATACTAATCAGATCAACCAAAAGGAAAAAAAAAAAAAAAAAGAAGTGGGGGTGGTGAAGTGACGCCACGTGACAAGGAAGACTCTGAATTATTTGACTTTCTAGCTAGTTTTTCTTTTGATAATTATCATTTAAAAATAAGAAGCAATGGGGCACGGCTCTGTATTGTTATTTACTTCATATCTTATTATTAAGCCTAGGTAATAGATCTTTGATTATCATTGTTTTTTCTTAAATTTGATTGTGTTCTCATGAGTATATTATACATACATTTGATAAGAAATCCCTTCCCTCTCTCTCTAAAATGCAGGGAAAATGTTATTTCGCATCTAATAATGGACTGGATTGCTTTCAGTCCGAAGTGTGCAAGTCAGTCCGATTACTTTCATGTAGGCGTGTTTCAAGTTTCAACTGGACTGGATTTGGTCCAATCCAATCAGGTTCAATATGAGTTCATTAAAAATGGACCAGGTCTATTCCGTTCTGATGAATACTTTGGATCACTTTTGATTGGTCCAATTTAATGTTTGGACAATTCAATTTGTTCAAATTGGTTTTAATTTAGATTGGTTCCAACTCAAACGTTGTCCATTGATATATGTAATTTTATCTTTCACATATGGTCTAGATATTGGTCCAATCCACCCCAATCCAATATAAATCCATTACGGATGAACCAGGTCCAAACCAACCTAATAAATACTTTGGATCATTAAATCTGGACTGATTCAATTCAATGTGTTTTATTGGTCCACCCATTTCGTCCAAATTGATTTTGACTAATGTATCTTATTGGTCCATCCATTCTGTCCAAATTAATATTGATTTGGACGGATCCAACCCAAAACGGGTCCATTGACACCCCTTACCTTCATGTATGACATCTTACCAACTAGCTGGTCCATTCACTGCTTCATTGCTGCAAAGAGTACTGATAGAGTAAATAGTAACATTAGCTTTGTAGACTGGCTCTCTGAATCTATTGATTTTACAAATACAAATTATTTTATAAGTAATTATTTCTGTGGATCCAGTTTTGCTTCTTTGTGCTTTGCAATTTATTTTGCGGTTAATTGGAAAACAAGAAAATGATGTTTGTTGGTGATTCTAACGTGGATTTGAGGACTGTTTTGTGCTCAATTCAAAATCAAGCTTTAGCTTTAGAGCAAAATTGGAGTGATTCGCAACGAAGGGCTTCATGAAATCTAGTCCAAGGCTTCCCAAAGTGCTAAAAAATAGGCCTTTGGGCCCAAGATGGTTAAAGGTTAACTCCGATGTTAGTTTAGGAGAGGTTCTTCTTTTTATCACATTTTCTTTCACTCAACGAGGACCAAGGCTCTTCTCTATTAATGTAAGGAGCCTGGATCTACAAGAAAAAAAAAATCCCACTAATTGACTGCAGACCAGCTGCATATTGATAATTTGAAGTCTTCTAACATTTGGTAATGAAATTACCAGGGATTTATCACTGGCTTGTAGACCTGAACATGGGCCAGACTTCGGACTTGGTCCATGAACATTTTACACTGCTTTGGGCTTGGGTTTCAGGTCGGACCATTCAAAACTTGGTAAAAACTAAACCCAAGCCCAGCCCATAAATAGGTCTACTGGGCATGGGGATCCGCAACAAAGAGGGAGCACCAAGGCCGTCATTCGAAGGGCTATTTTGATCAACCTCTGCTGGACTTTGACAGGGACTCAGCAGGGCACTTGGCAGAAGAGACCCTCATTGTGGCACAGGAGAAGAAATACCAAGGAGAGGAGCCAAGTCTGCTTCCACCTTTACCTTGACACCCTTGTTTGTAAAAGGGTTCCTAATACAACCATCAAAACTTGAGGAATGCCAGTAAATATTAAGCTTGTGCAACTCTTGCATTTCTTCACCCGGAGCCTTGAAGAGACACCATCATATAGTGTAGCAAAAATTCATCGATTAGAATTCCTATTAAATCTTCAATTCAAGTAGTGATCCAGAGATAAATTAAGTACAGCACAAGGCACCAGCCCTTTGGACACCCAAAATAGCGAGTGGAAAAATTTGTAAAGCCTGTTTGGTTCATGGGAATAGAGCTTTAGAATTAGCATCAGAATGACATTCCCAATCCCGATTCCAACTGTTTATGGATAGAATCAGAATCCCATTTGATCTCATTCTACCTGATTCCAATTCCGATTCCCATATGTTTGGATTTCCTAGTCACTTTTCTTACCCACTCTACCTGACGTGAATTGGAGCCACACATCTCTATTATGAATTTAGATATGTGTGACTGCAATTGACGGCAAATAGAAAATGGGTAAAAAAAGCGAATGGGAAATTTGGGCTCGATTCCCATCTGTGCAAACCAAACCATGGGAATAGACCATTCAGATACTCTGACTTCCTCAATTCCAAACCATGGGAATGGACCTTTAGAAGTTAGAATGATCCATTTACGTACTCTCTCCAAGAATGGACCTTTAGAAGTTAGAAGGACCTTGTCATCACCATTGCTTTCAAGGCTGTGTTTGGTTGCAATGCAAATTTATTTGCACTGATGCAAAACCATGGCAGTGCAAATGATTTTGGTGCAAATTATGATTTTTTTTATTTCAAAATTTACATTATTTTGTTTGATTGCTATACAAATGAAATAAATTAAAAACCAAAACAAATTTAAACCAGAATTTGCATTCTTTTTATTTGCACTCCCATGCATTTGTACTAGTGCAAATAAAATTGCACTGCAAGCAAACACAGCCTAAAGAGTGAATATGTCATTGTGAACCAACAAAATATTCTACGACTAGGGAGTGTTCTTTTTTTGGATTTTGAGAAGGGGAAAGTTGGTCAATGGGATTTGGATTTTGGTTCCCATTGACCAATAATCCCTTGTTCTTTTTTCAAATTTGTGGAGACCAAGAAAAGCTTATTTATCTTGGTATCACTTACCTAGATAAACAACTTTCCTACCTAGGGATAAAGTTGCCAACACTTGAATGGGACAAAAGTGCTCTTTTTAATAATGAATTTTTATGGCTCAAATGGTCATTTACCCTATTTTCTTGGGAAATAGAAGAACATGGGTAAATGCACTTACAAGATAAGTGTTTCCCAGGAAAAACTTGCCCAAATAAGTAATTTACTGAAAAGCAAATGGGGTCTAAGAGAAAGAGTTCATGCAAAATGAGCAGTACAAACATCTCCGGTTCTATGACAAAAAGAGCATGGCAGAAACAACACATTTTCAGGCTTTTCAGCTATATCTCACAATACACGCCCATCTCTTTATTCCATATAATTTCAATTTGCAAGAACCCTATGAAGAAACCTTTGGAGAACCGCAAATTCTACCCCAAGATATGGAATAGTGCCAGATTAACCTTGCAGACCAATAATACCTGAAGAAAAGGTAATAAATAAGAAAACAGATAAACAAATAAATCGAATATATCAAATGCAAGGAATAGCTAAAATTCAATAAATGGCTCATTTTCTTGATGACGCGGTAGTTCAGTTGGTCAGTCGGCATCCCTCTGAGGAGGCATGATTTAAAACCCATGGAAGGGCAGGCTCTCCATGTATAAGCATGTAACAACTTGCCTAATGGGGGTAAATGCCTCATCAAATGTGCCAAAAAAAAGGTTTCCTGAGACCGGGGCCATATAGTAACAGTAACAGTAACAATCAGATCTCTTACCACAGGCTACTCTGCCACCAGCATTCCCAGTGCTTTTGCTGAGTTCATGTCCTCCTGAAAAAGGTACATGCAAATAATTAACTCAAAAGCCTCCGATAAAAAGAGAAAAAAGTTACTAAACCAGAAATGCTGAAAACAAGGGGCATTCGATTCCAGTTTCTTGATTTTCACAAGTCATAATCACTCAAAAAATGCTGAAAACAAGGTTAACCATTCTTATTACTCAAATTTTGAAATCATGATAGAGCAGGATGGCGGGACAAGATTCATGTAGCTGACCACAAAAACGTAGGATCAAGGCTGAGTTTAGTTGAGTAAGTTTTGAAATCAAGCCGTTTTAGATGCCTTGAATATTCCTTGTTCTAGAGCAACAATTTTAAACTTTCAGAAACAAGGGCTCAATCTCAGTCTTTGTTGATATAATGTGGGGGACCTGTTAAAGAATATGACAAATCCAAGCTAATAAACAATGCTTTGAATTTTTTCATTTTGAGAAAAAAGGCTCAACATATACACTTTTGTGGGGCTCAAATTCCTACAAATTTAAAAAAAATGAAACGAAAAAAGAAAGAAAAACTCCAGGAAAAAACAGCAACATTGGTAAATACCTCCTAAACAATAAATGGATATTAGGATATTGCAATGCCATATTGTTGAAACCTCCACCATTGACTGGATGAATGGATCACTTATAGCACTAATCACCATAAACAAACAAAGATACTCATTTCCAAACAATCTATCCTGTGATATATGATAACTAGTTTAATTGGGTTGATCAGAAACCTCAAGACATAAGCAACATTCTCCAACAAACTAAAAGCTACTCATATGAGATCCGGAGTAATAACTCCAAATGAGAATGAAGAACCCATCTAAGAAGGACCCTTGTTTATAATAACCAAAATCCAGATTATAAAGAAAACGCATTCCAGCCAAACCGAGAGACATACTTGAGTAAACAGTAAAAAGAATCTCTAAACAGTCCATAAAACCATTTATCACTTTCATCTGATCACTAAAAACAGTTCTCTTTAGCCATACATTTTGCTCATCTCATATCATCCAGCCGCCTTGATTCTTGTTATGTATTTATTGGAGCAGATCAGAATAAGAACTGGATGTTCCATTTCAAGAACCATAGTCTCATAAAATCTCCAATCCCCTTTTAGAGATTACTGTGTAATTATTAGCCACCATGCAAGTGTAATGCTATTCGAATTGGAATTACAGATCTAATCAGGTAGTGTCTTAACTTGTTTTTCTTTTCTTCACAGTCAATATTGGCCAGCTTGAACTCTCCAATTTAAGCATACTTTTCTAAATACTAATGGATTAAGATATGCCATAAACTACAGACGTGTTGTTTTGACTCTTATCTTCACCTAATTTAGGATTAAACTTGATATAAAGAAGAAAAAAACTACAACAAAAGAAAATTGAAGATTACCTTTTCCAAGATCATCAGGATCAGCATGCACAACAACAGCCCTTCCAACAATTGACATGGGTCCAGAAAGAGGAATCTGAAAATTATATGAACATTAAGATGAGATTTACAAACAAATTCAGGAAAAAGAAGGAATACAAGGCAAAAGAAAGCACCTGTTTGTCAACTATGGTGAAGTTAACAGTACCTGAAAAATAAGAAAGATGCAACAAGCAGTTAGTGGGAAATAAAATTCCTTCATCAATTTAATTGGACTTAGAATGAATCAATTTTGATTGTATAGCTACATGGTTGTGTCTATCAAAAAAAAAAAAACAAAAAGAAAGAAAGAAAACAAAAAAAGCTACATAGTTATGTTATTCCAATATCCCCAAGTACATGACAATACTATAGTGCAGTTTGGATGGGCTTTTCTTTTTTATATTCTTTTTTTTTGGATAAGTTTTGGATTGGCTTTTTATGCTCTTGCAATATGAATGCTGATATATTTTTCAAACAACTGCTAATAGTAATAAAAAAGACAATATGATGATAGTGATAACAGTGATTTATGAAGTAAACTGAAGAACACTCACCATCCTCACCAACAGTAACATTCCCAAGGTCACCAGCATGACGGTTTTCATCCTCGGGAGCACCATGCTCTTTACCATGAGGGTTAAAATGTGGTCCTGCAAATTTAACAACCAAGAACCATTCAGTAGAAATTCAAATTATGAACTGATAGAAAAATGCGGATGTCCTACAAGGGCATAATACCTGTTGACATGCAACCATTTGTTGTGTCACCAAGAGCATGGACATGGAATCCATGAAGCCCAGGTTTAAGACCAGAAACACTTCCAGTTACTTTAGTTGAGCCTGAAATACAACCACAAAAGAAAATGAGCTTGATAGTACAGTACGGTAATAACGGATCTTACTTTATGCAAATGTATATAATGTTTAAATTAGATTACCATCTTCTTCCTCAGTAAAGTATATGGTGCCATTGACACCTGCATTGCTGCCAAGAACAGCAATGGCCTTCACCATCTTTCTATGTGATCTAAAAAAAGGTACCTAATTAGAGATCCAAGCATACAAAAAAGCAAGAAAGTCTAGATAAAACAAAAGAGAAACAAGAGGGATGATGGAACATATGCAACAAAGGATCTGCTGATGCCACAGAGAACAAGGAATTTATGTTGCCACTGTAACAAGTTATCCTCTCTACTAATTAAAATAGTGGGAATAAGGAACCTAGTCAAGTGGTTATTTGCATGTATCAAAAAAGCATATTAATGATGGACTTTGACAAATTTGAAGTCAACGAATTAACATCTTGAATCTTGTTTTCTGCAAGGCCAAAAGTTTTAAGCTCAGATTGTTAAAAGGAAACACCAAATTGATTTCTTTTCTCAAAAATCTCTCAATAAAGGAAGCAGTGCAATAAAGAAGTATGCAAGATAAAAGAAGTAAACATAGAGTAGTACTATATTGAACATTCTAACGAGAAACTCTTTATAACACGCACAACAACTAGATCCACATAGAAAACATTTTCCGGTTTTTTTTTTGTAGGAAAAATTTTCTGTTTAGTTTTATACTATTTAAATCACTCGAGTCCTACAAGTACCACAAATTATATTAGCTATTAAGTATGCCGATTGCTTGGTTACTTTACAAAATAAACAAATAAATTATATAGACCTTTTTCTCTTTCTTAGACGAGTGAAACAAAAAATCTCAATTCAAGTCACGAATCATGTATCGCCCTCTGCATTCATATGAATCTTATGTAAGAAACGAGAACGATGCTAGATAAATGTCATGTAGTTTCAACTAAAACCAAGCATATTAACACTGGATGATCAATTCAACAAAAAAAGACACAATCTAAATAAAACAACAGCAAACGCCTCAGCAGAATCTGGGGCATTTCATTTACTCGTTCCTTAAATATCATAAGTAAATCGACAGTATTCTTCATTTCTTTTAAGTATAAATATAAGATGAACAAAACAAATCCTAAGATCTATAGTTCAGAGGAAGAGCTTGAATCCATTACCCTGCGAGACCGAACAAAGAATTGAAAAGAAAAAATAAAGCACACATATATAATTATAGGAATCGGAAGACAAAAAATAAAAATTGGCGTTCGAACCAAGCTAGAAAGGAAGGATAAAAACAAAGATAGAAATAAAAACGCAAATAGCATATATTCTCCAAGGAATCAGATCAAAGTGTTCAACCCTAAATGACAAACAACGATCGAAGTATCAGCCAAGAAGAAAGAGCAGAAAAAAATCTTACAGTCTTTTACCTCAGAACACCCCTGAGAGAGAGAGAGAGAGAGCGCTTCGGCAGACGGCTCCTCTGCCACCGAACAGCTTAAATGCAACGACAGAGGGCCGTAGTGGCAACTTCCTAGGATAAATGCGACCAACGTGAAGAGTCGTCCTTCCTACACGTCTACCTACCACCGGTCTGGTCTACTGCTCGTCCATTTTTCTCCACTTACCATAAGGGCCCGTTTGGAGGATTGAGCTGAAGAGTCAGCCAAAGATGCTAATTAGTAAATTAGACGCGTTTGGCAAGTTTTTCCGTGCGGGTTTCGGGCTCTGTTGAAGGTCGAAAGTCTGAATTTTGGACTTTTCCCGTTTGGTAATAGAAAGATCCACTGGGAAAAAGTTCATACCCATAAAAGACGTCAACAATCCAAATTTGGGCATTTTCAAGAAGCTTTAAATGAAGATTTTACAATCTCTTAACACCCCCCGTTTTCTTCGACATGTGGCATGATGCACACGCTTGAGAGAAAATGGGTTATCTTTTCATAAAAAAAAAACTATTTGAATGTATAAGTGATACCTACCAATGGTATGCGGGAATCATCCTATAAAATGTATGTAAACCCCACATACATGTCCACCAATGGTATGTGGGGCCCATCTTAAAAATTTATGTGGGCCCCACATACATATCCATGCATGAATCCCACATGCATGTCAACCAATGGTATGTCGGGTTCACCTTGTAAAATGCATGTGGGCCCCACATACATGTCCACCAATGGTATTTGGGGCCTACCTTGAAAAATGTATGTGGGCCCCACATATGTGTCTATACATAGACCTCACATGCATGTCCACCAATAGTATGTGAGGCCCATCTTGTAAAATGTATGTGGGCCCCACATACATGTCCATACATGGACCTCACATGCATGCCCACCTGTGGTATGTGTGTCCCACCTTGAAAAATGTATGTGGGTCCTATATACATGTCCACCAATGGTATGTGAGGCCCACCTTATAAAATGTATGTAATCCCTACATACTTGTCCACCGATGATATATAGGGTCCACCTTAGAAAATATATCTGGTCCTATGTGTTAAATGAAAGGTTCTTCTAGCTTTTATAGTCTTTCATGATATCTATGAAAAACATTTTAACCAAATAGTCTTTTAAGTCTTCCAATATTTATTTGCAAAAACTTACCCCATCTTTTAAAGAAAAAACTTGCCTAACAGGCACTATATTTGTCTCAATCTCATTTTGTTTCTCTGATTTGTGGGGATGTATTATCCCAATCTTATATCAAAAAGGGCTACAGAGAACGGGGGTGGTACCTCCTACAAATCAAAACAGTTAATTACACTTTTAGAGTGAGCCAAGTTTACCGACCAATCCGACGAAATGTTGATTCTTTGTACGGGTGAGGATACTCCACTTTGCCTCTGAATCTCTCGATAAACCCCATATGCAACCCTCTATAATTGACGACATTCTCCATGAGAGACCCACAAGCTTATTCACACAATCAATAACACGTTTCGAGGAACCCTCAATGGTAAAGTAACCCTCCATAGTATTATTCTTAGCCAATGCTTTACCCACATTGATAGTACCCTATAAAGCTTTGAGGTCCAATATTTGGCCTAAAAAATTTCTAGCCACGCATGCAATGGTACACTTACCATTGATGTAGGAGACGTCGAAATTAATTTTAATTTATTCCATCACAGAACTAATCCATCAAATGGGGATAATGTTTTTCCTCCACAAACATTAAAATTATCTTCCATACACATCTATGCTTCCACAAAGGCATATCGAGCCCTCTCTATAATAATAGGAGGGGGGTTGTTCTTATTATTAAACACACTTTCATTTAAAATTTTCCATAACTAGCACAATAAGAAACATTACAATTTCCCCTCTCATTATGGTAGACCACCAATCCAGAATTGAATTATTCGAATTACTTGTAAATTGGAGAGACTCATGAGTGGTTAGCCAAACTTGCTTGGCTAGTGGACATTTTAAAAATATGTGATCCTCTTCCTCCTCATCTGTGCATATGCCGCATGAACCATCTATGTGAAGAGAGTTTTTTTGTTGCGAAGAAGATACATTAACATTTTAAGTTTAGGAGGGGTTTTCATACCCCGAATTTTATTATTTGTATTTGGGGTCCTCAACGGATTGCCATGCATTAAACCATTTCATTGTATGCCGACTTAATTGAGAATTTTCTACTTAGATTGGGTCTCTAAATGAGTTTGTCCTCTTTATTTCCTGGAAGAATGAAAATAGATTTGATTTTTTTCCCAAGATGAATGGGGAACTAGATTTTTTAACTATATCTTCTTTTCAAATTTTCCTATCTTGATCAATGACATTGCTGACTTTGAGGTCAATATTAGAAATTACCTCATTATCCACACACTTGTACAGCCCGACCCATGAACAGATCTATGTGTAAAAGCCCAAGCCCGAGCCCGAGGTCAATATTAGAAATTACCTCATATTTCTATTATGAAGAGTAAAAGTCCGGCCCGAGCCCAGCCCGACCCATGAACAGATCTATGTGTAATGGACTCATATTGGACTTGATTAGATTGGACAAAATCCAGTCCGACTGACATCCCCAACTGGACCAGCTGGACTCCAATTTTTCACAGCAAAGCATAACCTGTAGGCTGTCCATATGGATCCACCTAGAAAAGCCAAAAGCCACTGCACTTCAATGCTTCCAAATGGGCACTAAGAATAATAAATGCTTATATATTCAGTAGGTATGCGTTGGAATTTAGGAGTTGGTAATTCCAAGTCCAGATTTCCTGCACCTTTCCCTACACTCCCTTTGGGTGTGTGTATTGAAATACCATGTAACTGTAAGACGAGGATAAGCCTCGAGAGGTATATTCCTTTGAAAAAGTGAACGGTACAAGAATACGAGACATAGGAAATGGGTACAACGTAAAAGATTTAGACCGGACCCTAGAGCAGGGGCGGAACCAGGGGGGACCCAGGGGAGTCATGGCCCCCTCAATGGTTCAGAAATTCCTCACTGAAAAACAGCTTTCTATGTAAATGTTTTTCTCTCTTCACTCTCCATCTCAATGGTTGGCCTCCCTATGGGTTCATCCATACTTTATTTATATTTTACCCCCCCCCCCACCTTATAACAATTTTCTGGCTCCGCCCCTGCCCTAGAGGCCAAGGCCCAATCAAAGATATTGATCGAATTCAAAGGATGAACTGAGACATGAATTTAACATACAAGGGAGCTATTGATGATGTTTCTCTATTTACTAGATGAAGTGGATTGTGTTTTATGAGAGTTCATATCAGCTATCAATACATGGTGTCAATAATGTCCCAACCGATTATTGCAGTTGTACATCGGGAATATCTCCGCATGAATGACAAGAGTGATATTCCCACTGTAAGCCTGCAATGGCTTGGTGGGACAAGATTGATAGCATTTTGTTGGTAACATATCCCTACCCATTTTCTGCAAGAAGAAAATGTGACAATGTTAAAACAAGTATGATTAAGGGCCAACTGAGTATCGTGCTCTCTATTAGAGGAAAGTAGACCACTTCAATAGGCTTGGGTTAGTGTGGCTTTACCACTTAACCCGACCCACTGACATCCCTACCGTGAAAAGGGCAACTTAAAATGGTTAGACCCAAACAGTGATATTTAACATATCTCACACATTTTCTTCCAAGAAGAAACAACACTAATATTTGAAACTAGTGTAAGGGCACATGGTATGCATAATGTGCAAATAAGAATGAAAAAGAGAGGGATGTTATCATATTTTATGCAAATTTTTAAATAACTTTCATGACCTACATGAAAATTAAGGCAAGTATCCATGTTATGGATTTATTTGCTTTTGTAAGTTGTAAAAGCATCTATCCATGTTCTTTTATTTTTCAGGCAAATAAAACAATGATCGTTTTAGCCATGGTAAGTCATTATTAAAAGGGGCAATTCTGTCTCATTGCAACTTTCCCCTCCCCTCCCCCCCTCTTCCTTTGGGTGGAAAAATTATTTACCCACCTAGGAGACGGGTATCACTTACTCGACAGGTAAAATAAATTTTCCGTAAAACCAACATAAATCTTAAAAAAGAATATGGATATCTTGGTCAATGACTAGCATAAAGGAACATGCTATGCACTTCTAAATAGAGATAAGATAAACCTTATAGATATATAATATTTATTTAACTTTCATGGTTTACACTAAAACCAAGGCATATATATTTGTTTTATACAGAATAGATACATAAATGTAGATGCTCTCAAAAGTGAAAAACACATCATAAAGTAAGACATGCCATGCTAACTCGACCCTGATTTTGCAATTTGATAAATATAATTGATCATCTACAAGCATGGTTCTTAGAAGCTGGGCTTTATAAGAATGACTTTATGTCATTAGCTATTTTCTGAGCATCAAAACCACATCCATATAATCCCTTTTTTGCCAGTCCAGCACAATACAAACCCTTTTTTCCCTTCCAATAATTAGGATTTTTGCTTCCATCCGCAAATCCATCTTCGTTGAGTAGGTGGTCTTCATCCTGAACAATATTAGAATAAACACGAGGGATCCACATATAACTATATAAGTATATAAAATGCTCTCTCTCTCTAAAAAAAAACTGGACATTGATATTAGGGTCCATTTGTTTGCAATGAAAGTGTTAAACAGATACAGGTTTTGTACCAATTCAGTTTTGTATTTATTTATTTGTAGTACAAATATAAATGTGCACAGCACAAATATATATAAAACCCTAATACAAAGCCTAATGGATCAGTCTGGAAGGAGTACAAATACAAATATGTAGAGTGCATATTGTTATATTTTGTATTATTTTAGAAAGGTTAAAATATAATTTTGTATTGCACAAAATAAGTGCATATCTTTATTTGTACTGCACAAAACCTTGTAACTTGTATTATTTTGTATATATTTGTATTGTAATATTTGTATTTGTACTCTTTCCAAACAGAGCCAATGGCTCGGTTTAGAAAGAGTACAATAAAAATATGTACACTGCAAGTACATAATAAATAATACAAAATACAGGGCTTTGCATTCTACATGTTTATATTTGTACTCCTTCCAAAATGAGCCTATGATTTTGCACTCGTATCTAATTAATGCAAAACTTGTACTCTTTGTTTCATTTGCATTCACTTGCATGGCAAATTTTGCATTCCAAAAAATGATGTAAAATTTGCACCACCTTCCTCTCTCATGAACAAATAAAATGATCCACATCATCTTTCTTCTTACCTTGTTCATAGACAAGTAGTTCTCTTTTTACCTCCAACCTCTTTCTTATGAGTTGTAGACAACATTTTATTTCTCATGAACAAATAAGACAGTCAAATATGAAGTAAAGTAAACTAGATTTCATATTGGGCATATTTTGCACTCCCATACATTAATTCATTTGCACCGTAAACAAACTGAAATAGGAGGATTATTTGTTTGAGAGTGAGATAGAAAGCCATATGGCATGATCCCCACTTTATATGAAAGATAATTTAGGTAGGTGGAAAGTGGTGCAAATTTAAACTAATGCAAAACTTATGCTATCAATGAGTCCAAATGAGACAAAATAAAAAGAACTTTCCATTAGAAAAAAGATGCAAATCATACTTAAAAACAAAGGAATGCAAAACTGAACCAGGTGCCAAATTTGCATCTATTCCAGATTTGCAATGCAAACAAACAGAGCAGTCCAAATTTGCAAACTTGGTTGAGGAAAATAAGACATGAGAAATGGTCGTCACCTACCTTGAGCCATTTGTTTGTAGATCTCTTAAACCCCGTAGCTAATATTATTGCGTCGAACTGGTATAATTTCCCATTCGTTAAGATCACCTCATCACCCTTTATGCTTGCTATTGAAGGCAAAACCTATTACATCATCAAATCAAGGTTGAATTACAAAAGCCAACACAAAGGAAAGCCATTGGTAGGGACAAAGATCAAATTTAAATGGGCCTACTTATCACCTTGCCCACAATTTAAAAGGACAAGTTTCCAACTCGAAACAGGCTTAGAAGTCAATGGATCGATTCACACAGGCAGATGGCTAAGCCTGTGAATGATATCCGAAAATTTGCAGCCCCATCCGATTATCTGGATTCAGATGATGTGTTTATATAATCAAATCAGTTTTAGATTTTGTAGTTTGCATTTAATTAATAATTAGATTAGATTTGGATTTGACTTCATTCGATCTAATTAATCCGATTCTGGTCATATTATAATATTTATTAATTTTAATATATAAATTTTATATAATTATAATTAAAATTATAAATAAATATTTTTATATATGAATATATATATATAATAAATTCAATATGTATATTTACACTAATTTATTACAAGTAAAAGTTGAAAAATAATTTTTTTATTCTAAAAAATCAAAGTAAAATCGGATTAAATCTGAATCCAATCCAATTCTATTAGGATTCAAATTCAAATCCAATTTTAGATCAAATTCGAATGTCAGTTTTCAATAATCAGATCAAATTCAGATTTTGCTGAAACTAATCCAATTGCAACCTTACAGAAGGCTAAAAGTCACTAATCAGGTTGATTTCTTTAATAAGCAATCTCTTGGACTAAATGAAAAGCTCGTAGAGTTTATAGCCTAATAGCCATGAGTTAAGGCATGACCCCAAAACCCACCCATAAGGGTTTGAAAAGCCGGAAAGCAAGCAACCTAGAATTCTCTAGAAGTTAGCTCCATAAATATAATGGAAGGCTGATTACCAAGTAGTTCAGTCGGCTCTCTCTTTACGAGCTGTATTTTTTACCCACAAACTTTCTTGCATCATTACCCACAGGATACTACAGCCACAGGGAATATCTTCATTATCATTCATGACAAGATGTTCCTAATGAAAAGTGTGGTTATATTCTATCAGTAGGGATGTGTGAATTTGTGGATAGGAGATCCCTTTTTACCTGAAAAAAGGGTCGGTCACTTGGCATCCCTCTCTGAAGAGAAGCAGGTTCAAACCATGGAAGCATTCAAGTATAGACTCTCCATATAGTGACTAGTGAACTAGCTGTGGGTGGGGAGTGTTGGGATATCCTACCCACGGCCCACTATAACTGTACATTGAGAAGGAGAACATCTCTCATATTTGCATGTTACCATTCATATATAATGTCTTTGAAGCTGCTTTTGTAAACAATGCAAATATGTAGAGTGTAAAACGGTCTATATAAATTACAAAGGACCCGTTTGGCATGTCTTTTCATGCAGCCTTTTGGTTGTTTACAAATTAGAAAGACATATTTTCGGTCTATTCTCGTTTAGCTCGTGAAAGATATAGCCACCAAAAGACAGTGCGCCGAAAAAACACGAGGAGCCCATTTCGGGCTGATTTTGGGAAACTTCAAATGAAGCTTCCTGTGCCTTTCACATTTTAATCTCAATGGAAATACGCAGGCAGACGCACGGAAAGATGCATATCTGACAAACTATCTTTGGGCGGCACAGATCTTATGTCAAAAGCTCAATGCATTTTTTGACTGTCAGAGCTACAAGAAGATCTTCTCAAAAAGACGCGCCAAACAGGCTCAAAGTTAAGTTAATTTTGCACTAACAAATTTACCTTCTTACCAAATAGATTTTTAGTTGTAGTTGATACAAATACAAATTCCAATAAAACATGTCTTTTTTTTTTATCAAAAGCCCACTTGAATACAAATTTACTTTTTTTTGTTGATGTACTTTTACATCTTATTATCAATGTAAATATGCATTGAAAAATGTGTTTTCTGCCATTTTTCAATGTATAAATATAATATTGCCAAACACAAGCAAAAATGAACCAGAGTACAAGTTTACCCTGAATCGAGATTTACACTCCATTTGCATAATTTCCAAATACAGCCTAATATACAGCTGTAATGTCATGTGGATAGGTGTGGATAGAGCTACAAGTCAGGCCAGGTTAGGTTGGGTTGAGGCCAACCCTATGTTCTAAACCCCCAACCCAACCTTCAACTTGACCTACCCAACCCTAACCCTAACTAATTCCTTCAACCCTAACCCAACCCAATGTCAGCTTTGGGTTGGGCCCAACCCAACCTTCCCATACCTTAAAATGTAGTAGAAAACGAAGTATTTATTTATCATGAGTTATGACTTATGATAGAATTTTTATCAAAAATATAAATTTATGAAATCAACAATAATGAAACATAAAATTATGGAAATAAAATCACTAGTAACAACTCATAGGATCAAGCAAATAATTTAAATCTATTTGATAGGCCACACATAAAAATTATAAAACAAAAGGAAAAGACAACTTAAAGAAAGGCATGATAGTATGTAGGGGGGCTATACAACTATCATGCATCTAAACAAATCAATGTATGTTATATATATATATGACATGTAGTAGAGTTGTAGACTAGTAGTCTAGTACTATAGGGGGTCAAGTTCGGATGCCCGAGGGGTCAACCCTAACCCTAACCCAATCATCAATCCAGCCTTCGGTTCGGGCCAACCCAGCCCAAGTTGCAGCCCTAGGTGTGGATAGGATTCTTATGAGTAAGGAGATCTGAATTGGGGTGAGGGATTTGTTAAAAGCCGGGGCCGAGTTCAAATCTGGAAGCATAGACTCCATATAGTGAATGCTAATGGGCCTGTATGTATATATATGTTGCCATCACTAATCCATTGACCCATTAACTGGGGTATGGTGTGTAGCAACCCACCCCTACGTGGCCAAACAGAAACAACTTGGCGGACGTGACCGAGGTTCAGCAAAAACTTATGATGTTCAATCATCAGCAGGGTGTGAGGTGGGTGCTAATGTAGCTATGACTGACAGAGACAGGACCGGACTAAACGGGCTTAATAACTAGTAGTGGTAGTCTCTCGTAAGGATGCTTGATGCTTACAAAACCAGGACTAATGAAAAACTCTCTAGTAAGAAAAATTCTACTGATTGGATAATTGATTCTGGGGCGTCGCACCATATGACTGGATAAATTAACTTATTGATGGATGCACGGAATATTACACCATGTCCGGTGGGACATCCCAATGGGAAGCAAACCACTGCAGTGAAGGAAGGGACTTTACATTTGGGTGGAAATATTTATCTGCATCATGTGCTTTTTGTACCAAGAATGAACTGCACCCTTATTTCCGTAGCAGAATTATTGCAAGAGACAAAATGTGTTGTCACTTTTACTGACAAGCTATGTGTGATACAGGACCAAACCTCGAGGATTCTGATCGGCATGGGTGAGCAGTGTGATGGGGTCTATCATTTTAGAGAAGCAGCACCGGTTCGGGCGAATAGAACAAGAGGTATGGATGAATGGGAGTTATGGCATCGCAGATTAGGGCATTCGTCTAAACATATATTATATTTTCTCCCTAAAGTAGATAAATTAAATAGTAGAACTGAAGGATATAAGTCATGTGATGTTTGTTACAGAGCAAAACAAACATGGGAAATTTTTCCGGAAAGTAAACATAAAGCTAATGGTTGTTTCTCTCTAATTCATTGTGATACATGGGGCGCCTATAAAGTACCTGCCTCTTGTGGTGCAGTTTACTTTCTAACCATTGTTGATGATTATTCTCGTGTTGTGTGGGTTTACTTGTTACTGGAAAAAAAAAAGTGAAGTAGCACATATTATTGAGAAATTTTGTGCCATGGCAGAACATCAGTTTGGCAAGCAAGTCAGGACTGTTCGAAGTGATAATGGAACAGAATTTAAAAGCTTGAAATCATACTTTGAGACTCATGGCATTCTGCATCAAACTTCGTGTATTGGGACACCACAACAAAACGGCCGGGTGGAGAGAAAACACAAGCAGGCTTGCCCATTGGTTTTTGGGGGGAGTGTGCCTTAACCGTCGGATACTTGATAAAGAGGACACCTTCTTCTGTACTTGGCGGGAAGACTCCGTATGAGGTACTGTTCGAGATGCCACCTCAATATGAGCACATGAGAGTATTTGGTTGTCTCTACTATGCTCACTGGAGTCCTCGAGACAAGGATAAGTTTGGAGAAAGGAGTAGGAAGTGTGTTTTTGTGGGTTATCCCTACGGAAAGAAAGGTTGGCGTGTATATGACGTTGAAAGAGGTGAATATTTTGTCTCCCGTGATGTAGTCTTCCATGAGAATATATTTCCATATGTCACTAGTTCAGAAGCCACTCTAGGAGACAAAACTGGCCTAGCCATTGCACTAGTAAATGCCGGAGTTGATGATGATGTTGTACACAGCCACAGAGGGAATAAAGACAGGGGGAGTGATGCAGCCGACATCTGTGATAGGGGGAGCCTTGAGAATAATGATGATGGAAGAGAGGAGGAGCATGGAGAAGAAGAGAGTGTGCAAGAAGTGGGAATTGATAGCAGTGAGGACTGAATTAATGTGGATCCAGCACCACAAACGGCACCAGAAGAGCAACTTGGTAGGGGACATCAGCATCGCACGTCGTTTGTTTTGTTGAAGCCCTACGTGACCTACACTGCTCAACGCTTGAAAGGCCCCATTCACACTCAAGCCAACTCTAAATCAGACTCCTTATGTATGACTCCCTATCCCATAGTGAATTATGTGGCATGTACTAATTTCTCTGCTAGACATCAAGCTTTCTTAGCTGCAATCATTGTAGGAGTCGAGCCCACCAGCTTTTCTGAGGCAGTAAAAAGTGAGAAATGGAGGGAAGCTATGAGGAAAGAAATCCAAGGTCTGGAGGATAATGGTATTTGGACATTAAAAACTCTACCTCCCGGGAAAAAGGCAATAGGGAGTAAATGGGTTTATAAGATCAAATATAATTCAGATGGGACGGTTGAATGACATAAGGCTCGACTAGTTATTCTCAGGAATAAACAGGTTGAGGGGTTAGATTATAATGAAACTTTCGCTTCTGTGGCCAAAATGATGACAGTCTGCACTTTCCTAACCGTGGCAGCCGCTAAGAACAGGGAGTTGCATCAGATGGATGTACATAATGCATTCTTATGTGGGGATTTGGATGAAGAGGTATGCATGCAATTGTCGCCAGGTTTCACATCTAAGGATCGAACAAAAGTGTGCAAATTGAAGAAATCTCTTTACGGATTACGTCAGGCTCTCAGATGTTGGTTCTTGAAATTAACAATGGCCATGATACAGTTCGGGTTTGTTCAATCGTATCCGGATTACTCTTTGTTCACTTATTTCAAACACAATGTTCGTCTGCACGTGCTGATATATGTTGATGATTTGATTGTTGGAGGAAATGATATTGTAGCCATTATGAAATTCAAATAGTATCTCAGTCGATGCTTCCATATGAAAGATTTGGGACCACTCAAATATTTCCTAGGTATTGAAGTAGCTCGTGGTCCTGAGGGAATATATTTATCTCAACGGAAGTATGCCCTGGACATTATTTCGGAATGTGGACTATTGGGAGCCAAACTAGCGTCAGTGCCCATTGAACAAAATCATCATCTTGTGCTGGCCAAGGGCGCTCTAATGGACAATCCAAATCAATACCGAAGACTAGTAGGGCAGTTGATATACTTAACCATCACACGACTTGGGTTGTGCTATTGTGTTCATATTCTGGCCCAGTTCATGCAAAGCCCGCGGCAAGAACATTGGGAGGCAGCTCTGCATGTAGTGCGATATATGAAAGGGTATCCTAGACAAGGTATAGTATTGCATTCCGATAGCGATCTGCGTTTGTATGCTTATTGTGACTCTGATTGGGCAAGCTGTCCGTTGTCACGATGATTGTTGACCGACTATTACGTTCTGCTGGGCAATCACCAGTTTCCTGGAAAACGAAAAAATAACACATTGTGTCACACTCCTCGACAGAAGCAGAATATCGTTCGATGGCTGCAACATGCTGTGAATTGAAGTGGATGAAGAAACTTCTATTGTCCTTGGGAGTGGTGCATGACGAACCTACGCACTTATATTGTGATAAACAGACAGCCCTGCATATAGCCACGAATCCAGTGTTTCACGAGAGGACAAAGCATATTGAAGTCGATTGTCATTTTGTTCGCGATGAGCTATGGCATGGGAACATTGTTACTCGGCATGTTCGAATCACAGAGTAATTGGCTGACATCTTGACGAAGGCTCTTGGGAAAGAGAAATTCACCTATTTCCTTGGCAAATTGGGCATTCGGAATCTTCATGCGCCAATTTGAGGGGGAGTATTGGAATTCGTCATGGACTAGGAAATTTGCATACATTAGGAACTCCTCTCATGCATGCATGTATCTTATCCTCAGTGAGTCTCTTGCTCCTAAATTTCAGGCGTAGAATATATATATGGTTATGCCTTGCATAATGGAGAGAAACGAGACACAAAGATTTTCACACGTTGTATTCATCATGAACTGCTCCAGTAAGGGTTTAGTAAGGGTTTCAAGGCGGAGACAATCGCTATATTCATCTTTCGGTTTTTGTGTTGTGTTCGTGGCACAATGGAGACAATCATATTCGTGTTTCGGTTTTCCTTCACGGGTACAAAAAGGGAATTCCGGCCTCCATCACCAAAGGAAGGGTAGGGGAAGACAATGAAAAGTATCATTGCCCTTCCTTGATATTTTTCAAAAAAAAAAAAAAAACCTATCCTATTTTTATTATTTTCTAAAAATATTATCTTTTATTGATATTTAAGACAAAAAATTGCCCTTTATCTACTACAACCCCGATATTTTTTCATTATCTTGAAAATGACAATTATGGATTGAGAATCATACTTTTTCTTTTCTTCCATCTTCCGACATTCTTTTCGACCACATGGAAAGGGGCTATTCTTTTCATGATATGTGAGAATTTTTTCCATTTCTTTAGTCTCCACAAAAGAATGAAATTTTTCCTTGTGGGGATTCCCCACCTTGCAATGACCCCTAGTCCCTGCTTGGTAAATTTACTAGAATATCAATGATATTTTGATAAATGGATTAAAGGCCCCGAGGACCAAAACCGGTGCAAGTTGCTGAGGACCAGCTACCAGCCCGGTTGTGTCCGCTGGTTCCAAACTCATATTTCTTTGGGCGATTCAACCTAACCCAAGCAATAGAGAGAGGGGTTCGATTATGATATGAAAAAAACAATTGAGGAATAAACTGAAATCATAAAACGTGGTAGCAAATAAAGTGTTATTTATCAATATTCATGGATGGGTTTTAGTGGTCAAATTTCTTTCCATATCATATCTTTTATTACATATAGTTAGAGATAAAGATGTTATAATTACTGTATATTTTAAAAATAAATGTTTATTCTAATAATGATCATGAAACATTTTGGTGAAAAATCACTTATTTCAAATAACAGGTAAAAGCTAGAAAGGAAATAGCACTTATTAAATAAGCACTTAAAAATAAATCCAATTTTGAGCTTCTTGAACAAGTGTTTATTCTCAAAATAAACACTTATTTGGGACTTATTTCCCCCCCCACACACACAAAAAAACAAGTGTTTATTCTCAAAATAAGTCCAATCACTCTCAAATTAGGCCTTAATGAATTATGAAGTACCCGAATCTTGCCGGACTTTATCATCTGAGCGGCTCCGACGTTGGTATTTGGATACTTGCCGTATGTCCTCGTCCAGTAAAACGGACCTTCCTCCGGCCGACGAAGCCCGTACTTGCTCAAGTCACCGTACAGAGACCTGCAGAGAGTGAGAACTAATGTATCCACCGCGTCAACGGGAAGGTACGCACTTAAGATCAACCCCAGGCTCAGCATGTTCTTAGATAGAATGTGAAGCTGCAGAACTCGACTAATTAATCAATCTCAAGACTTAATAATCAAGAATATATACAGAAAAAAAAAATTTCTTGGGCTGATTCTTGAACTTGATTTGGTTACCGGGCTTCTAACAATAATGGAGGTCTTGGCACCAGCATTAGCTGCATCGAAAGCGATTTCCATGCCGGAATTCCCAGAACCAACGACCAAAACACTCTTGCCGCTGAACTTCGCCCCAGATTTATATTTGGTAGAATGAAGCAGCTCTCCTTTGAACGTGTCCAACCCTTCAATCTCCGGGACAAAGGGGTCGGAATTCTCGCCGGTCGCCACCACCAGAAACCTAGAAACGTAGTCCTCCGTCTCGCCGGAGACTGTATTCCTGGCCTTGACGTGCCATTTCTGGGTCGCTTGGTCGAAGGTGGCCGACTCGACGGATCGATGGTAGACTGGATTCACCTTGAAACGAGAGGCGTAGTCGTCCAAGTAACGGATGAAATCGCTCCTTGGTACATACATGGGCGAATTGGAAGGAAATGACATGTGGGGGAGCTCGCAGTATTGCTTGGGCAGGTGAATGTGGAGGCAATCGTAAGACTTGTTCCTGAATAGCGAACCTACACAGTCTTCCCTTTCCAGAACTATGTTCGGGACTGAGTGGAGGTTCAGGCACGCTGAGGTTGCCAGGCCCGCCGGTCCGGCACCCACAACGATTACTACTTCTTCCTTCATTTTTTTCTTCTTCTTTTTTCCCAATAAACAAATTACAGCATATCACTTCGTTGGTCTGTCGGCTTTTGGGTAGGGACTACGAAGTCTTAGGTGACTTGCCGTGCAATAGACTCCTAATTGACTAGCCACTAGTAATCTATCCGCACTTGCCCACAAAACACTATTTACAAACATTATTCATGGAAAATGATAGTTTTGATACAAACATATATTGTGGGTATGAGATCCGGACTCTTGTACAATAATGGTAATAATGTCTATAATGATAGAGTTTTGACACTAACCTCACATCATGTTTCAATCACACATCCGGAACATCTTCCAAGCTTATATTATTTATGGGGAGATGTTCTCAATCCATCGTGGGATGTGCCTGTGAGGTCAATGTGAGGAGCATTTTGTGAGGAATAAATCCCAATTCATAATGATAGGGCTCAAACAAAAATTTGTGAGTTTCTGAAATCCAACCAACCTCACAACACATTTCAGCCATGCATCTCAAACATCTCCCCATTAATTAAAAATTTACAAGTACAAAATGTTCCATGCATGGCCAAAACATGCTGTGAGGTCGGTGTGAGGAGGCTCTGTGAGGAGCAGATCCGATGTTTTATGTTGACGTGTCATTTGTTGTTCATGAATAAAACCAATCACATTGTCAAAGAAATTAGATTTGCTCCTCACAAAAAGTTTAACTCACACTAACCTTACATATCTGACTTCCCAAAGATTTGAATTCTGATTCATGCCAATCAAATTGTATCGGATCTGATTGGATTTGAACATACCCTTATTCAAATCCAATCCAATCCATTTGCATCCTATTCATTGCAGTACACTTATTTGGCCAGGTCTGAATCCACGTTATTGCCCTCATGACGGTTCAACCAACATTATTTATATATTCTTTACCCAAATAATAATAATAATAATAATAAGTAAAATAATAACTTTTGTAAATTTTATAAAAATAATAACTTTTGTGAAATTTATAAAAAAATTGAATATTTTTTAATATTATATATTCATCATATTAGACAAAATATATGTTAATAAATAAGATCTACTATTATTTAGGGTTGTTCACGGGTCGGGTTGGGTCGGTTTACTGATTTTTTCCAACCGACCCGACCTGGTCGGGTTACCTGAAATTGAAACCGAAACCAACCCTGTGCTAAGCAAAACCGACCTGATCGGTTTGAGTCGGTTTGGTTCGGTTTGGATCGATTTCGGTTCTACTTAGTGGTGACTTAGTTGTTGTTCAAGTGTTCATTTTTGGCTCTACATTCCCAAAGGAAACCAGCATTTCCTTAATGTTTTGTGACCCATCCATGGATCTAGTTGTGGAGGGAGCATTGTTTGAGAAATAACTTAGCTAAGTAGGTTGTAACTAGGATAGAGACAACTTAGTTAAGTAGGAACTAAGTAGGTTGTAACTAGGATAGAGACAACTTATGATTTTTTATTACCCAAAACCGACCGATATTGAAGAAAACCCAACCGACTCGGATTGGGTCGGTCCGGGTTGGTTGGTTTAATCGGGTTGATCGGGTTGGGTCTTCTTATTAATAGCCCTATTATTATTAAAGAATTACAAAAACAAAAAGTTAATGTCTTACCCATGTCCTATTTGACTTAGTGAAATATATCAATAGTTCAACTAATATAAGGCTATTTGGTTAACTAAGAAAATTGTTTGATTGAAATACACTCTTGATTAAATCTGTATGGCTGATAGGTAAGCTGATTTAACTATTTGTTTCAACTACATGCAAGTTAAAAAAAAAAAACATTGATATAAAATATAAATAAAAAGATTTAAAGCTAAAATTTTAAATTAAAAACAACAAAGCCACCATTACACCATCTTTCGATTATTTGTCTTTGTTGTCATAAGATTACTATAAGCACAAGCGTGCCAATTAAAAGTCAACAACTGGTATTTCCATACATGAAGCATACATCCCACATGGGTCCCATGCGTAAGGAACACCGGGGTATTCATTCATCTTTGTCACATAGGTTCTAATAAGAATATTCAAACTATCATCTACGGGCGTTTGTTTTTTAGTGTTACATGAGATCGCCGACCACCGCCGATCACATATGAGTGGCCGCCGGTGGTCAGGATGGTCATATGAATTATGTGTAGCCCGCCACTGATTTAGTTTAGAGTGAAACGTCATTTGAGAAGACAAATGTTCTTTGAGGATACAATGGCTATTAGGCCATTAACTAAAAGTAATGGTTTCAAAATAATAATTAATAAATAGAAAAGTAATAATAATTATTAATTAATAATAATAGTCATTAATTAAAATTCATGAATTCAAACTAATAATTAATAAATAAGTAAATTATTCATTAATTATTTAAGTGAATACAATTCTAAGGCGGTTGGAAACCGTTTTGATTTGGAGTGAATTTTCAGTAATAATAACATTTACTATGAAAAAATAATATTAACATAAATTACAATAATATTATTATTACATAATAATAATAATAATAATTTTATTATTATTCTAAACAAATGATAATATAATTAATTATTAATAATAAATTACAAAAAATGATAATATTATTTTCCCTATTTTTTTCTTCAAACCAAGCATAGGAAATGATAACATCAAGTTAGGAAATATTCTCACTACATGGTTGTGATGCGCTATAAGGTTGGTGATTTTTTCTGATGCAACAGATATCATAAATAGCAATTTCTTTGGTAAAATAATTAGCATAAATGATGTTTCTAAGATCTCTCATTGGCTAGAAAACCTTTGTAGGATTTTTTTTTTCATTTTTTGATTTTTGAAGCTGCTGAAGTTTTTTGAGAAATATTAGATATGTTATATAAAATGGCAAGAGAATGTAATAGCTCAAAACTTCTGTTCTATTTACTGCTTGGGGAATACGATAAATTTGAATTTGGATGCAAAACCATCTTATAAAATGCATTTTTAGAAAATTTCAACCGAAAAGTAACCCTAATCACGTGGTAGGCCCCTTCCTTTTTATTTTACCAACATTAGTGGGCTACGGCCCATTTGTTGGAGCAATTTTTGTATTTTGTTGTACCTGCCACACTACTAAAGGCTCCATTTTTTTACAATATAAACGGCGAACTGAGGTATTTATATATTACGGTTCGTGTTTGTAAGCATTTGTTTAGTATGTAAAATAGTAATGATTATCAGATAAAAATGTATTTTTTGACATTTTTGTATTTTGAAAAGAGAGTATTATTATACTTATTTTTTTATATAATTTTGTATTATTTTAATAATCAATTTTTTAATCAAAGTTAAGACATTGGAGCATAAGGTAGTTGGAGCATTTAATGATGGAACCCACACTTAGCACTGATTTCAAACAAACAAGATGAGTGCAAAACCAGTTTAAAATCTGAACCATATATGCATTCATGAACTGGAAAGAGGGTAAATAGTAAATATGCAATGTACATATTTGTATTTGCATTGCAACCAAACACGACCAAAAGAGGAATTTGTAGAAAGAGAAGGTGGAAAGGAATAGGGAAAGGCGGGCCCAGTCCACTAAAGGATCCAAAGCTGACTTTAATATCTCAGAATATCCTATGTGGCAACTTATAGTTTCATTTTGTTTATAGACTCTTGGGGCCGTGCTTTGAGTAGACGTGTTTCTGTTTAGTCTTCTTTGTTTTCTTTGTCTTGCCATTCTAAACTCTTTACCAAAAATAAAAATGATCGGACCATTTGTAGCCATTAGATACGTGGGTTTCTATTTCTCACAAAGGGCTTTAATGGGTAGGCCCATAATGCCTGATGGAGGTAGATTTGGCTCAACCCCTTGGTTGTGCGACACGTGGAAGCAATCAGGTATGACCTAGCAGGAGTGTCAACTCGGCACAACGACAACCATCCCAAAAAGAAGCCCGAGCTCCCCGAAAGGAACCCGCGCTTCCCAGGAGGTGGAACCCGAGCTCTCCCTAGAAGTCCCGAGCCTTGCAAGTAACCCTACAAAGGACGAAGCCCAGGCTAACCCACCTCGGGTCAGTCCAGGCCACACCCCGGCACCTCGGGACAGTCTGGCACCTTGGCTCTAGTTCACGTGACTGAATAACCATACTTGACAAGGAAGCCCGTACTTTGAGGCGACACACCTGGCTGATCAGGGATTTGACAAAATGACAACTGTACTCCAACGGCCACCTGCTACCTCCATCTCAGTTGTTGCAGAGACGGCCCTGACAGAGAAGACAGTGGCGGTTATGCCTGCCCCCCACAGAGGTGGTTATACCTCATCTGGTAGAGTCTTGGGAGTGAGTGCACCAGGGTAGTTATAAAAGGCCCTCTTCCCCAGAGTAAAGGTATGTGATATTTTTGCGCCTTCTGGTCTCTGAGTCTCTCATTCTTCTTGCCTTCTCAAGAGTACTAACTTGAGCATCGGAGCATTCCCACCGGGTTCCTCCCCCGGAATCTCTTGTTTCCTCCTTGTTTCAAGCATCTCCTGCTCCGTCAGAGGCAAGGTTACCAGCAGCTAGGACCGACCGAATCGTGCATCATCATTTGGTGCCATCTGTGGGAAAGCTTCAAAAGGCCTCCCCCAACCTCTAGCTATTTTCAAAAGAAAGAAAACTTAGCATTCATGGCTTCTTCTGGCAGTGATAGACGTAATGCCGACCTGAATGCCGTCGGGGAACACCCTCAGCCCCCCACTGTCTGCGTCGGGCAGTTCACCATCCCCCTCTCGGTGGACGAAATCCCTAGCCTGAATGTTCCCCTTCCCCCCTCTATCGAGACAACCTTCGCTGAACCAACCATTGTCCCCCTGACAACTAGCCAGAACCAACTTGATGATTTGATGCAATGCATGCGGGCCATGCAAGCCCAAATGCAGCAACTTCAGCAACACCAACTCTACCAGTAGCAGGTACTACATCACGTCTCTTAGTACCACTACCAACAGCAGTTCCCCTAACTGCCTCAGAGCCAGCCACAACTCCCACCTCGGCACCCTGCTGTCAAGCAAGTCAAGCCCTCTCCTCAGGGCAAGCGCCTTCACCGGGGAGAAGCTTACCAGGCTCAAAACCCCTCCAGAAGCCAAGCCTCATCCCTTGGTAGAAGGGAAAGACCAACTACCCCCGCTTCGCAGCATGCCAGCGGATTGGGAACCTCCCGACCTATCAAGCCAGCGTCAGCTCAGCATTCTCAGTTTGGGCTCCTACTCGCGGAAAACCAGTTCGGTGCCTTAGCCGCGGACTACCACCAGCAGTCCGGCCCATTGAACTCGACAACACTGAAGCAAGTAGCGCCAACACCGAGCCTTCCAAGCAGCCACGGAGGTGCCAACGAGCTCACCGAACTACCACCCGCATCCAACCCGAGTTCAGAGGTAAAGTGGAAGCGAGCTCGGACGAGGTAAAGGTTACCCCTATTCTCTCAATCCCTTCCCCCTGTCATCAGAACTCCCCGCTGTCCCCATACCCAAAGATTTCAAACTCCCCCCGCTAGACAAATATGATGGCTCCTTTGACCCAAGTGATCATGTAGATGCTTTTCAGTCCCAAATGCACCTAGCAAGGGCCAGCGAGTCCTGCATGTGTGTGGCCTTCACTACCACCATTCGGAGAGTGGCTCGCACCTGGTATAGGAACCTGGCCCCGGGTCGATAAGGAGTTGGGCCCAGTTTGTACAAGTCTTCACCACGCACTTCGTCACCAGCAAGTGGTGCCCTCAAACTGAGGAGAGCCTCCTCGGTATAGTCCAGAAGGAAGGGGAGTCCATCCGGGGCAATATCAAACGATTCAATGACACGTGCTTACAGATACCATGCCTAGACTCTGTAGTACAGCTTGCAGCGGCCAAGTGGGGAGTGACGCACAAGGAATTCAAATGGCACATGGTGGTCAACCAACCCGCAACCATATAAGAACCAAAGAAGAGATCAATCAAAGAACTGAGGGAGGGTTTGAAAAAAGGAAGAGGGAAAGCGAGCCTTACCACCAAGATGACAGAAGGAAGAAAGACCAGCTCGTGGGGCGAAGCCAAGTCAGTTGTTCCAAGCTCCCGTAGCAGATTGGGCGGATTACACATCCTTGAACGTGAAGTGGGTTGAGATCCTGATGACGATCAAGGACGCCCCGTACGTAAAGTGACCACCCCGTCTGAAAGGAAACCCGAATGAGAGGAATAGAAACTTGTATTGCAGCTTTCACAAAGACCACAGTCATAGTACCAAACACTGTAAGAATCTCCGCGACGAAATAGAGGAATTCATTCGTTGCGGATACCTAAGAAGCTTTGTACAGAATAATGGCAATAATAATAATAATAAGGTAGGTTAGCAGGGGGAGCGCAGTAGGGATGCCCCTGAGTCCAGCAATCGGCCAGTAGAGCAGTCACAAAAATAGCCCCCAGAGGAAAGACCAGTTCGGGGAACGATCCGTGTGATCATTGGAGGATCGATTGTAGTAGGTTGCAGCTCGGCAACAGCTAGGGCATCAACCCATGAGGCCGCCAGAGAAGAACAGAATCCCCCAAAGCGGTCGAGGATAGAAGATCTCGTATTCTTCACCAAGAACGACGCGCACGGGGTTCACTACCCCCATGATGACGCGCTCGTCAGGTAAAAATCAATGATTTTGAAGTCCGACGCGTACTTGTCGACTCCGACAGTTCGACAAACATCCTTTTCAAAGGAGCATTTGACAAACTCTAGTTCCAAGAGAGTGACTTAAAGCCCGCGAACACCCCACTAGTCGGCTTTAGCGGAGAAGAAGTCAGGCCCCTAGGAAAGGTTACAGTATCTGTGGAAGTCACCACGTGGCCTAGCACGGTAAGACTCAAACACGACTTCTTGGTGGTTGCGACCCCTTCCCCATACAATGCCATAGTAGGTCGACCAATCACCCACGCTTTAAGGGTTGTGGTGTCCACTTACTATTTAGCCATGAAGTTCCCCACAGACTTCGGCATGGGGGTAGTGTGGGGCGACCAACTTGAGTCCCGCAAGTGCTACGTCGCTGCCCTCAAGGGAAAGGCTAAGGTGGCCAACAATCTCGAGTTGGAGCGGCCCATGGAGCAGAACGAGGAGCAAGCTGCACCCACGGAGGAGACCATTCCCATCCCTGTCTCGACAGAAGACCCGGCCGGACACTTCAAGTCGACACTTCCTGGGAGGAGCCCTTGCGATCCGATCTGGTACACTTCTTACTCAATAACTTAGATGTTTTCGCTTGGTCTACGGTAGAAATGCCCGACATAGACCCTAACCTCATAACTCACAAACTCAATACTAACCCTGTAGTTAGGCCCATTAGACAGAAGAAATGCAACCTAGCCCCAAAACGGTGGAGGGTAGTCGACGAGGAGGTCGGGAAGCTCCTCGTAGTAGGCTTCATAAGGGAAGTTCATTACCCGAGCTAAGTAACCAACCCCATTCTGGTGAAAAAGGCTAACGGCAAGTGGCGCATGTGCGTCGACTACACCGACCTGAACCGAGCCTGCCCGAAAGATTGCTTCACCCTACCTAGGATCGACCGCCTAGTAGATACGACCTCAGGGCACGAGTTGTTGAGCTTCCTGGATGCTTACTCGGGCGACAACCAAATCAGGATGGACCCGACTGACGAGGAAAAGATCTCCTTTATAACCGAGTTCGGCCTGTACTGCTACAAGGTTATGCCCTTCGGACTGAAAAATGCTGGGGCAACCTTTCAAAGGCTTGTGAATAAGCTGTTTAAACCCTTAACTGACAGTAAAATAGAATGTTATGTAGATGACATGGTCGTCAAAACCCATTTTTCACATAAGTTAATACAAGATTTGCATCATGTCTTTCAAATTTTGCGCCAATTTAGCATGAAGCTAAACCCAAACAAGTGTGTCTTCGGTGTTACCTCGGGTAGATTCCTAGGATACGTCATCAACCAGCGCAGTATTGAGGCAAACCAGGACAAAATAAAGGTCATCTTAGATATGAGACCACCCCGAAAAGTAAAAGAGATTCAAAGGTTGAACGACAGGATAGCCGCTCTGAGTCATTTTATGTCCAAATCAGCAGACCGTTGCCTGCCTTTCTTTAAGGCAATGAAAAGCAAAGGGTTCGAATGGAACCCAGGTTGCCAGCTCGCGTTTGATGAGCTCAAAAGGTACCTCGCCAGTATCCCAATTTTGACTCGGCCTGAAGAGGGCGATGTCCTAGAGTTGTATCTCTCAGCAAGTGACGAAGTGGTTAGCTCTGTACTAATAAATGTAGTAGATTGAGTCCAACGACCCATCCACTATGTTAGTAAAGTATTGTACGGAGCAGAGACAAGATACCTAGAGATAGAAAAACTAGCCTACGCATTGGTCATTGCAGCCCGCAAGGTCTGCCCATACCGTTGTCGTCCTCACCGACAAACCCCTGAGGCAAGTGTTACTCAGACCCGAGGTCTCTGGTCGATTGACGAAGTGGGCCATCGAGCTCAGTGAGTACGACCTCTAGTTCAAGCTGCGAACTGCTATCAAGGCCCAAGCCTTGGCGGATTTTGTTGCAAAATGCATGTTCAGCTTCGAAGTCCCTAGCCCGGTTGAGCACGAAGCCTCTAGTTAGGGTGAGCTCGGTGCTCCCAAGCTGGTTGAATCTGAGCACCATGAGGTCGCACCCAGTTCGGTATCTCTCCTAGTTAGGCCAAGCGCGAACTGGGATGAAGAGTCTTGGATCCTTCACGTAGATGGCTCCTCAAATCAGTAGGGCAGTGGAGGCGGAGTAGTTCTTCACGGTCCGAGTGGCACAAAACTGGAGTACGCACTACGCTTCGAGTTCGCAGCATCCAACAATGAGGTGGAGTACGAGGTATTGATAGCCGGGCTAGCCCTGACCCAAGAGGTAAGAGCAACATCTGCAGCGATTCCCCGCTCGTGATTAATCAGGTTACAGGCAAATATGAAGCCCGCAAACCGACTATGATCGCCTACTTAGCCAAAGTAAATGAGCTATGCTTAACTTTTAGTCACACTTCATCAAGCAAATCCCGAGGACAGAGAATGCTGAGATCGATGCCCTGTCCCGGTTATCCAGCACCAGTTGCAACACCATGAGGACCGTGTACATAGAGGACTTACATTGGCCTAGCATTCTCGGGGGGCAGAGGAGATCGCTCCTGTCGCCTGAGCAGAGCCGAGCTGGATCGATCCGCTCGCGAGCTTCCTGCTACATGAAATCCTCCCCGCAGACCACAACGTTGCCAGGAGGGTAGAACGCCAGGCAACCAAGTATGTCATAATAGACGGGCAATTGTACCGAAAATCCTACATGCTCCCCTACCTGCGCTGCTTGCGACATTCCAAAGCCGAGCTTATACTCCACGACATTCATGAAGGTCTGTGTGGCGAACACCTGGGGGGCAGAGCCCTCACTCAAAAAGCACTATGACAAGGATACTATTGGCCAACAATGAAAGCAGACGCTGCTGAGTTAGTCAAAAAATGCGATAAGTGCCAGAAGCACGCCAATATCCACCATCAGCCCGCCGCTAACCTCAAGTATCTCACCAGTCCATTGCCTTTTGCGCAATGGGGTATCGACCATCTCAGGCCATTCCCACCAGCAGTAGGTGGGAGGTGGTAGTAGATTACTTCACGAAGTGGGTAAAAGCTGAACCTCTCGTGACAATCACAACCCGAAACGTCCAGAACTTCTTTTGGAAGAACATAGTATGCCACTTCGGTTTACCTCAGGTACTGATTTCTGACAATGGAAAGCAGTTTGAGGATCTCAAATTCCAGGAGTGGTGCCAAGACATGGGAATTCGGCAGAACTTCACATCGGTCACGCACCCACAAGCAAACGGTCAGGCAAAAGTCATGAATAGAGCTATCATCCGCGGACTGAAGGCCAGGCTAGACCGAGCTAAAGGACTATGGGCAGACGAGCTACCTAGCGTCCTATGGGCCTTCCGAACTACAAGGAAGACCGCCACCGGAGAAACTCCCTTCAACCTCACCTACGGCACAGAGGCATTCATCCTAGCCGAAATCGAAATCCCCTCATTACGACTGGAAGCGTACGGCAACAAGACCATTGGCGACGAGCTATGTACCAACCTCGACCTACTCGACGAGGTGAGGGACCTCGCCTACATTAGGACCGCAACATACCATCAAAGGGTAGCTTGGTACTATAATGCTAGAGTCAAGAAGCGAAACTTCCACGTCGGCAACCTGGTTCTCCGCAAGGTCATGGTACCTGAGCCCGACGTTGGCAAGCTCGGACCGAACTGGGAAG
Source organism: Nelumbo lutea (assembly GCF_056320005.1). Classification (NCBI taxonomy): domain Eukaryota; kingdom Viridiplantae; phylum Streptophyta; class Magnoliopsida; order Proteales; family Nelumbonaceae; genus Nelumbo; species Nelumbo lutea. Next base: position 89,283,256 of record NC_142687.1, on the reverse strand, counting down.
GACCCTACTGTGTAAAGAGAGTACTTAGATGAGCGTACTAGCTCGTAACCCTGGAGGGTAGACAAATACCCCGGGCATGGAACATCGTCAACTTAAGGCGATATTACTTGTAAATTACCGAACTAAGTGGACTATGAGCCGCCCCCAAAGCCTAAGGGCCAGAATGCCAAGCTAACAAGGACCTCGGCACCATAAGACCCAGTCGCCTGTTTGGCATGGGCAATGCCTAGGAAAGTATCCTAGCCAAAGGGTTAAAACACCGAGTTGATAATGACCTCATCACCATAAGACCCAGTCACTTCTTCAGCATGGGCAAAGCCTAGGAAAGTATCCTAGCCAATGGGTTAAAGCGCCGAGCTGATAATGACCTCAATGCCTCTTCAATGAAGAACCAAGTGTTAGCGCCGAAAGAGCAGGCAACATGTGTATGAAACCCGAGGTGCATAGCCCGCTCCAAGCCAAGCCTATTGAAGACAAGCCAATAAACCCACCCAGGCGGAGAACAGATCGGGCGTATAGCCTTACTATGTTAACTCGCCTCGAGAAACCCCCTCGCTTTGGGGACCTAATTCTAACGGTTCGACAATATAGTCACTTCGGCAAAAGGAAAGAATGACTGCACAACACTTAAACAAAAAAGGTATTTCATTACCAATGTTTCATTTACAATCTATTCAAAAAAAAAAAAAAAAAAAACCTAGCTCGCAGGCTCGACAGATATCACTACGGAAGCACACCTTCCTTGCCCAAAACATCAACAGGAACTTTGGCGGCACTTGGGGTGTCTGCTTCACCTTCAGAGTCCGGGTCATTGTCAGCTGCGAGAGCCATCTCCGGAGTGATATGCGAAGTGGATATGGCACAGATGTCGAGTTTTGGGTATGCATGCCTTATCATCCACCGGCTCGCTTTGAAACCCCTCTGATACGAGCCCACCATCAGGTCGTCGAAGCGCTCCGACGCGATGTAATTATCGACGGCCTTCACTTTAGTGTCCTCGAGGGCTTGGAAGAAGATTTCAGACTTCTCCTTGATATCGGCCTTGAGGTATTCCACCTCGTGCTCCAAGGCCCGTTTTGAGGTTGCGAGGTGCTTTACGACGAGCCTCAAGGCGCCGTTCTCTCTCCGGAGCCTCTCTAACTCATTCTTCTGAGCTGAACTATCACCCTCGAGACAATGGATCCGCTCCCGAGCTGCCCTCAGTTCGGCATGCGCTGCATGGGAAGCCTCTTCGGCAACCTGTGCCCGCTTCAGACTCCTCTCTGATTGAAGAATTAGGGCGTGGATAGAGGAGTTCACCTGCCAAGTAAGAAACAAGTCAGTCCGACGAGAAGAGAATAATACAGCATAAAAGAAAAAGACAAGGGAGACCACTTCAACTTACCACCATAGCATTAGACGCAGCGCGTGCTCCGATGTGACCCGGAGGAAGGTCAGCTCATGCTGAAACCTCCGCAGGATAGATGGCCTTCTTGCTCTTGCGAAGAGCATAGCTTGGAATCAACACGCTACCAGCCCCCTCTTGGCTCCCCAAACAGGAGAATACTGTTTAAGTGTGGGAAGCCTCCATAGTTTCGGCATCCCTAGCCTCTGCGACCCCGGTCTCCACTACCACATCTGGGATAGGCCCGGCCACCTCGGGTTCCCTGGGAGAATCCAGGTTAATGACCGGAGGATGACTTGGGGCTTCGGACTCCATAGCCCGAGGAGACTCAATGCTGGCTCGCTTAGTAACCCGCTTTCTTCTCTTCTTCCCATCAAGGAAGTTGACACCGCGGGTCTTTTCTACCTCCATGATACCTGCGAAAAGAGTTTGACATTAGTAAAAAAAAAAAGAGGAAGCTGAGTAAAGAAACCTACCCGGACTCAGACCGGACTGAATAAGCTTAGCCTCTGTAAGGTAGTCTCCGCACTCGAGCCTGACCTGGGCCCAAGACTAGAAGGTCTCCGCCATGTCTTTATCTAACATGACACTGGGATCGGGAAAAGTCGCCCTCCAATGAGTAGAAAACTTCCACCCCGTAGCACTTCAAACCACGAAGTAGTCTCGCTTCCACGCCGGGACCTTATTCGGAAGCTTATGTAGAAGTTTAAATCCCGAGAGGGGAGACACGTAATAGGCCCGCCTATGCTCGGTAAGGAAGCTAACCGACAGGTAATAGGCCCGTCTAAGTCAATGGGAATGACGTATTCACAACAGAGAGAGATGGTCCCGACAACATTACAGATGGAGTTCGGGTGAAGCTGATCGACGGAGACGCCGAAGTGATTCAAGACTTCGATGATTAGGGGATGGAGAGGGAGACGCAACCCGGCAATGAGCTGCTCCTGGAAGATCACGATCTCATCCGGACCGTGCTCCCAAGGGAAGTCACCCGTAGGCAAGCTATAAGTGTACTCTCCAGGCATGTTGAATTGACGAACAAGAGACCAAAGTCTCTCAGACGTCATAGTGGAGGGTCCGAACTCATCGGGAAGTGGATTCCAGGCTGCCAGGGGTGACCCGGACTGAAGGCCCTACCTCGGGCTCATCTAGAAGGCTGTCGAAAGAGGTAGCCCGACCCGAGGTCTCCGCCTCAGGCCCTCCTAAAAGGCTATCTAAACTACCCGAGCTACTCGAACTAGACATTGAAAAGGAAAGGAAATTGAAAAAAGCTAAGGGGAATCACCAAGGAAAAGCTACCGAACTAGGGAAGGCGACGCGAGTTGAAGACCTTGGAGCGAGCTCAAGAAACAAATGATGAATATTGGCAAAGGAAAAGTGACCAGGGCCTCCACTATTTATAGCCACTATACCCGCACATCAATGGTCGAGATCAAAGCCATCCAACGGCTCTCAGGAAAACCGACTGCACGACCCCCGAGGTGAAATCAGTTTAGCGTGAATTTTTGACGTCCGAAAACTATTAATTGTTTGACGTCCGCACGTAAGCTGTATGCGACCTGGGTTGACTTTTGGTCGAGTTACGCTGACCCAGGTCGAGCCAAGAACATAGGCGGGTCAGACCGGAGGATCTCCGAACTAAACGAAGCGCACCACGGGGCAAATCCACCCGTCAGTCCGTGAATTCCCCACAACGGGTCAAGACCCCGGGCACGGGGAGTAGGGGGCAATTGATGGAGGTAGATTTGGCCCAACCCCTTGGTTGTGCGACACGTGGAAGCAATCGGGTATGACCTGGCAGGAGTGTCAGCTCTGCACAACAACAGCCATCCCAAAAAGAAGCCCAAGATCCCTAAGGAGAGGCCCCGAGCTCCCCGAAAGGAACCCGCGCTTCCCAGGAGGTGGAACCCAAGCTCTCCCTAGAAGTCCCGAGCCTTGCAAGGAACCCCGCAAAGAACGAAGCCCGGACTAACCCACCTCGGGTCAGTCCGGGCCACACCCCGGCACCACGAGACAGTCCGACACCTCGGCTCCAGGTCACGTGACTGAATAACTATACCTGACAAGGAAGCCCGTACTCTGAGGCGGCGCGCCTGATTGATAAAGGATTTGACAAAATGACAACTGTACTCCAACGGCCACCTGCTACCGCCATCTCAGTTGTTGCAGAGAAGGCCCTAATAGAGAAGACAATGGCAGTTATGTCTACCCCCCACAGAGGCGGTTATACCTGATCTGGTAGAGGCTTGGGAGTAGACCTGTTCAAGGGTCGGGCTTTTACTCTTCATTAACATAAATATGTTAGGTCCAAGCCCGAGTCCGGCCGGACCAACGAGCCTACAACTTGGGCCCGAGCCCGGCCCTAATAAAAAGCCCAAAGCCCGACCTAATAAAAAAATTAGAAATTTTCCCTATTCAATAATCAATATAAATCAAAATTTATTTACATTAAAAAATATATAAATTCAAAATTTACTTATATTAAAAAAATATATAAAGAAGGGAAAGAGGATGTGGAGAAGAAGAATTTGGTTGGAAAAAGAAGGGAAAGAGGTGAAAAAAAGAGGGGTATTTAACTAGGGTTTTTAGGTTTATTTATAGGTCGGGCCGGGCTATTTTGGCAAATCCCAAGCCCGGCTCAAATTTATTGCGGGCTGTGCTTTTTGGCCCGAGGTTAAGCCCGCGGGCCTATATACCTGTTCAAGCCCGTCCAGGGACCGGGCCGGGCCGGGCCGGCCCATCGGGCCTCCCGACCCATGAACATGTCTACTTGGGAGTGAGTGCACCATGGTAGTTATAAAAGGCCCTCTTCCCCAGAGTAAAGGTATGTGATATTTTTGCGCCTTCTGGTCTCAGGGTCTCATTCTTCTTGCTTTCTCAAGAGTACTAACTTGAGCATTGGAGCATTCCCACCGGGTTCCTCCCCCGGAATCTCTTGTTTCCTCCTTGTTTAAGGCATCTCCTGCTCCATCAGAGACAAGGTTACCGGCAGCTAGGACCGACCGGATCGTGCATCATCAATGCCCATTAATTAAAATCAACTATAATTGGAATTTAGTCTGGTCATTATTATACTAAAAACACATGTGATGTCTAAAATAATCAATCAATCAACCAATATCATAAAAGTGATAATCAATCAACTAAGGACTCATCACATTTACGTGGAAAAAAGGGGTTGGTTCTGACTTCTGATTGGTTAAGGTTCATCTTGATATCACACCTTGCGGTATTGTAAAAATTGTAAAATTGTAAATCAAATATCGAACTATATTACATGCCAGCAAGGACGAAAAATTCTTTATCATATTCTATCTTTTGAGTTTCGAATACTTGTTTATAGGTGTTTTGGGAACCCATTTTTTAATAAAAATACTAGTGAATGACCCCGTAGTAAATATAGGTGTTTTGGGAACCCATTTTTTAATAAAAATATCATCCACTGGCTTTGCAACATGGGCACCATATGAATAGTCTACAGTAAATGGGCACTGGAAGGGATTCCATGCAATATGTTATGGCTTTGTAAGGTGGGCCCCACATGAAACGGCTTACAAGTTATATTTAGTAAAAAAACTCAAAAACCCAAATGCATGTTCATTCAACCAAATAAACCTTCAAGGCCTATTTGATTCTATTGGAAGGGTTAAGATCCATTATATGGATGACCGAATTATGCTAAATGGGTGAGTGAAATTTCAAAAATTTCCTAATCCTTTTAGGAATCAAATTCCTTATGTTTAAAAAAAAAAATTGCATTTTTATAGATTAGTCTTGCACTGAACCAGACTAGATTTGAAACCAAACAAAGAATGAGATTTATACCTAATATGGATACCATAAATGCATATCAAAAGGTGGAAGTTCACACCCAAATAAGGCCTAAAACCAACCTTCACTGAAGATGGCATAGTGTATATGTGAAGTTGATTTAACAATACAGTTTTCAACAAAACTACAACCCAATTGTTTGGATTGAACCGGGGAAGGTGAGCCTAAAATTCCTTTGAAATTTTCTTGAATCGAACTGGGGAAGAAGAAAATTGATCTCTTGGAAGACAAAAGAGAACAAGAGAGAACAAGAAAGAGTTGTCTTCTAGTCTGATTCGCCTTCTTCTTCTTCTTTTATCTCCTTATGAAGCACTCTCCTAATCAAATTAGGAGATTATCCAAATGTAATTTGGATATAGACTTTATTAAGAGATAAGTGTTATCTTCTTAAGATGATGGGTGCTCCATACCCATTTTCAAACCCAAATTTGACCCAAAACACATGACAACTTGACATCTTACTTAATCTTATTAATTATGGGCCTTAGGTTCATTTCCTTCAAAAGCTCATGATTCAAGATGTTACATGGCCAACTTAGGCTTGATTGGTATCACGTGGGACCCCACAATGACCTTACATAGGTCCACATGGGTTCGGCCAGTCTCTATGAAAAGGCTTAACCAAATTTACTACAAAATGTAGTGAACCCCTAAGCATATTACTATGGGCTCAATATGGGCCCAACATTTATACCTAAATGATCATTGAATTCAGCCATCGTATGAAGACCTAAGGATTATGGACTTAAGTAAGATAAAGCTTATCAGGTAATCAGCCATATAATGGTCTTTTACACTTAACCTCTAGGCCCATAATGATTATAACACTGTTGGATAATGAATGACCTCTCCCCTAACTGCAAGGTACAGTATCACATTCTCTACTCGGATGGATCCCGGGAATTAAAACATTTTGCAAACATTTTTCATAAAACATTTATAAATATATTTTACAAAACCAAATATCAAACGCAATTGAAATACACTACTCATAGTTCAGGTTTCCATTAGAGAATGTAAACCCTATCATTCACTTTGCCCGACAAATGGGTCAATTCTATCACTATGATCACCCACTTAGGTGAATTCTTAGACTGCCCCAACATACCCAGGTTTTGACCCTTGATGGATCTCATTGATTGGCATATCAAAGACAGACCAATCCAACACCTAGTGTAGTACCATAATCTAGTCTAATCTAGGGGTTATGTGTAACTTTTCAGTTTTGCCCATCAATCTCCAAGGTCCAGGGCATAACATGAAAATTGGTTCAGGTTCAATGTTTCATCCAAACACACGTTGCATGTGCTTTGGGTCTAACTCTAGCAACTCAGACAAACTGCCCAAACTTCCTTGGCAGCATATCAGTGTCAACCTTGGTAGGATAAACCCCCGAAATCTATCCAACGATTGAGAAATTCTAAACTAACACGAGTCTCATAAGTGTTCAATTTAAGGGATAATTTCACAAAAAATACAAACATCAACACGAAACAATAATGTACTTTTGTTCATTTACAATAAATGTATTTATACATCAATTTAATTGGAGGTAAGGGCATACAATGTTTAACAGACTCTTAAAAGAGCTTCGATAAAAGCTTCAGCTTTTCCATACGAGCCTTAAATATTAATATATCTTACGTCCTGTTTGGTTCGTAGGAATAAAAATCTATGATCGAAAACGGAATGGACTATTCTGATTCCATCTATTTGGTTGGATGGAATTACATAGAATGGTATTCTCCTATTTGAGGGAGTGGCCATTCCCTTCTATTCTTTTGAGAATAAAATCTCATTCATGTTGGTTCCAATTCTCACTCCTATTCCTCTATAAACCAATCATAATATGAGAATATACCATTTTCATTCCAAAGGATTTCGATTCCAATTCCAATTGCAAACCAATCGGACCCTTAGAAAACGGTGCCATACTTTTCACTTTTGTCATGTGCTAGTGACTTTGCCGCATCAACCTGTAGTGGGACAGGTGGACTAGAGCAAGAGAGCCTAATCGACCGTTTTAAGGAAGACATCACATTGGATATTCTGAACCGAAAATCAGGAACTCGAATTCAGTACTCAAAGCTACTTGCCACCGTGTATTGGGAATATCTTCATCAAAATTCAGCGCCATTAGTCAAATCGTGAAAATGAAGTACTGACACGTGTATGTTTATCGTTGATCTAGAATATTTTGTAGGTCCCACATGATCATTTGCCGCTGCGATAAAATGCCATATTCCACATCAACAGTGAGAGATGGATGGATGAGTTGTTTTCGGTAAGTGTACGTTAGTTCATCGCTCGAGACTAAATTGTAATAGGACAGCTCCGTATCCGTCTTAAACGAGACGAACTGGAAAAAGCCCGAATATTTTGCTTTGTTTTAACAGAAAAGCTCCTGAGCTCTTCTCTCTTCGCACAATCGCACTTGGGTTTCGGTTGTCTCTTAACGCACTCCCGATTGAAGAAAAGATTTGGAACAGATTACAGAAGGACGTCTCTGCCTTCCTCTGGACTCTGGAGCCAGGCGACAAGGAGAGACAATTCATGCTCAAGGCACGCTTCTTTGTCTCCTTCCTCTTCTCTTTATCCATCTTTTTTCAATATGCCGAGACGGGAGCTGTTTGTGTCACATACGGAAGCGGAGTTCATTGTGTCAGATTCCGGTTAGTGTTCTTTTTAGTTCTTAGAGCCACGCTACATCGGTTGGATCGTCGTCGGTTTCCGTCAGCGAAACGAACCGAAATTTGGACTCCGCCGTTTATTCCGGCTGCAAAGATATTGGTAAAATAATGTTGTGTTTGGCATGTTTTCAAGAATTAAATCTGATGAATATTGTGAATTTTCCGGTTTGATTTTTTTTTTCAAAATCCCTCTAATGATTGACTTTTTGAAGCCGGAATAGACTCCAGACAAAATTATTCCTGGCTCAACGCTCAGTGATTCTTTGGAGCAGTAACTTAACCAAACATGGCCTACAATGAAATTACCAGAATATCCTTGTTTTTCTTTTCAAATCAAAGAGGATGTTCATACGATGACCAAAATACCCTTGGGAACCGTTTCCCTCTCCATCCGTGGCTGTAGTATAGAGCCAGGTGTGGATGGGTCTATGCTCCATTACTGGCTACGTGTCTCAGATGAATGGCATTACAGAGCATGAGAGGGCCGGCCACCGCTCAACTTCTGTTTGAAAATCCCACACCCTCTGATCAAACAACCGGAGCTGCCGACGCATTGCAACCAAATTGGCAATCAAAGGAGTTCTGGATTTTGGGTGGAGTGGGGCTGATCGATTGGAGGTTTCGGATTCGAACACTCAGATTAAATTGTTGTTGTTGCTTCTTGGTCAGGGTGAAGATGATGCTAAGCATGAAGAAGACGTCCTACTCGTGGTGGTTTGACAGTCACAGCAGCCAAAGACGCTCTCCATGGCTCCAGTCCACTATTTCTGGTACCTGCCATTACGTTCAATTTTTAAAAGTTGACCCTAGAAAGCTCAGCTCCCTCCGTCCCCACTTTAGTATTTCAGTTCAATTAGAAAAATCATTGTAGTGGGGTAGCTTTCAGATTCAAAACCACCAAAAGTTAGAGATCTGTAAAATCATAATTTTATCCTTGATGGGTTTGATGGAGTTAGTGTTTGATTAAACACCCAAGTAAGCTATGGCTGAGCTGATTAGCTGACTGGTCATTTACATTGGTGTTGGTGAATACTAGTAGATATGCATCATTGATTGGTTTAACCCATTGCCTTATTTATCATTTGAATATTTATCTTAGTAGCCTGTCAAAGAGGCATCCAGTGGTGGACCAGATTGATCTCCTTGTAATTTAACTCTGTTTCGCTAAAATTGAGTCTGATTTCCTTCTCTTAATCTTCTCCTTCAACAGAGCTTGACGAGAAGATACTGGCTATGTTGAAACTGATTGAAGAAGATGCAGACTCCTTTGCAGAGAGTGCTGAGATGTATTGCAAGAAGCGGCCAGAGTTGGTTAACATGGTTGAGGGTTTATACCGGGCCCACCGCTCCTTAGCAGAGCAATTTGATCAGCTCAAGTTAGAATCTGGGATCCGCCAAATAACACCACCAGGATGCCCTTTCAACGGCAGATACCAGACATGCAAATTAAGAAGAGATGGGGAGATATCCTATGACAGCTACTCTGATGCTTTTGATTTTGAGGATTCTGGGGAGTCTGAAGTTGATGACCCTGAACAAGAAGAAATAACCCAAGCCCAAGGTGACAGAGAAATGAGGGAAGAAGAAGTTTCTAGTCGAGCTGGTGACAGTGTTAGCGAAATAATGAAGCTGAGAAAAGAACTAGAGAGACTCAAGGAGGAAAATAGGATTCAAACAGACCAGCTAATGGAGAAAGATGAGAAGAGGGAGGTCATAAGACAGCTTAGTTTATCTGTAGAGGTCATGAAGAAGGAAAGTACAGATTTGAGGAAGACTGCAGCCAAAGCCAAGGGTTTATCCAAGGGGAGTCTCTTTGAACTTGGCATGTTGAAGGCAGCCTTCTCTCAATGAAGCTATTTTAACGGGTCCCTGAAACCCCAAACTAGTCTTCTAGGAAAAGTGGAAAACTATTCCTTGTCCAGAAAGCAATGTAGTCTAGAGAACATCCCTCATATATAAACAGAAATAGGGTATACAATTTCACAGAAATTACACCTTCCTTTTGCTGTGGTCTTAGGTTAGAATTGTTGAGTTTCTCACTTTTTTTATTGGGGGTTTTCCCTTTTCAATAGGCTTTCAGAGTCAATCATATGGTATAATTTTGAGTTCAATTGAATATGTTCTTTCTAGATGGCTTCCCAATTACTGACCTTGGGAAAAGGTTTCATTTTCATCACTGGGCGCATCTATAGTGTTTAAATGTTGTATTTTATTCCAAAGCAACTTTCTATTGTGTTTTTTTCTTCATAAGTAGCTTTATACTTTTATCATTAGATGCATCACTACTTTGTCAGAAGGATGAAATGATGTGTCCTAATTTAGGACGCCATGAACACAAAAGAAGCGCTATCAATAAAACCTTTTACAGCAGATAACATAGTTAAATTTGTTTAATTTCAGCTCCTCTTCAATCTTCACCTACATGTTTTTTACTCTTTCTTGGTACACCAGGAATGATTTAAACAGCAGGCGTGAAAGTAAAAGTCCTCTAGGCTCTAGTACATGATTCTATTTAAGGTGTCCCCCGTCCCTCTACTGGGCTCCTCCTCTGTTGGTCGCTGTGTCACAAGGCGGCCAGAAGGTTGTGTGGCTGCCTGGTTTCCCTCTCTTATAATGTGGCTCAAAACGACATCAATCAAGTACTGGCTTGTTGGCCCCAGTTGGGGCCTTGATAAGGCATTTGACTAACTGGGCAAAGGTGAAATGACAGTGCCGACCGGCCGAGGTTGGGAAATGTGTGAGGTTGGTGGTGTCCCATTGTGCGGTGTGGGGCTTTACTCTGGGTCCGTGGCAGCTTTGAACAACTCTCAGATGGGTCTCTCTGTCTCTAGACATCTAGACTCTAGAGTCTAGACCTTTGGAACTACGAATCATCTCTGAGATATGGCTTAGTTGATTGGAAGACAGATTGTGAGGAACTCTCAGCCTCTTACCCTGTAAGCTGAACCTCCATGGTTGAGTTTTGGAAAACAGGCGGGACCCTTATTCACATGTTGTCTCTGACTCTGATGTTTACACAGAACCATGTGAGCCACCCAAATCATTTAGCTAAAATCCATGCAACTGACCCACCCTCTCTCTTAAGTGTCATAGATCAAGACAAGAGATAAACCAAAAATTTTAATTATTGCATAAACAAACCCACCAGCAGGAATACCAAAGAAACACAGAAACCTCCCTTAAATCCCTCAATTTAATACAAGACGAGATAAACCAAAAATTTTACTTATTGCATAAACAAACCCACCAGCAGGAATACCAAAGAAACACAGAAACCTCCCTTAAATCCCTCAATTTAATAGAATAAATTACAACCAATTATAAAATTAAAACAAACAACACTATGTACTAGAAGTTTTAAGGGAGAGAAGAAATTGAAGATCTACAGGCATGAAATGAGAATTGGGGCAAATCGTAATAACAAATAATAATTAAAGGCTTGAACTGAAGCTCCCACCCAGCAGTACCTCAGTTCACAGTAAGCGGCGGCAGCCAGAACAGGACCAGACCCACGAGCATTACCAAATTTAGCGGCCTGACCGGAGTGAGAGAGGTGACGAAGGAAACCGGTAACGAGTGAGAAGGTGAAAGCGCGGAAGCAGGCCCAGGTGAGAACATGTCGTCGGGATTTGGTGGGCTTGGGTTTGAAGGGATGGTGGGCAGGGACGACTCAGCTGGAGAAGCGCTCGCCCCGCCGGGAGTAGGAAACAACGGAGTAATGTCTGGGGATAAAACCGGCGGAGAAGCAGAGATGGGAGGATTTGGCAAGAATGCAGGTGCCGCTGAAATGGCTGAGGCTTGTAACTTCAGCTCCGGAGAGAGAGACAATGAAGGCGAGAACATGAAGGCCACGATGAGTACAAAGGTTAGCAAAAAGGAGGCCATTGAATGAGGATGAAATCAAACACTTTATTGGAGAGGAACTGTAATAAATGTGTTTTTTGATAACTCCGAGAGAGAGAGAGAGAGAGAGAGAGAGAGAGAGAGAGACGAGAGGTGGGGGAAGGATTGAAGGAAGACTGGAGTCTGGACTCTGGAGTATATGATGATGAGGCTTTACGAATGAGCCGGTCCAGCGATAGGCCACGTGGAAAGTGATTATTGGGTAATGATGGGAGAATACAGATTGGCAATGTCTGTTAATGGACAGAATTGACACGTCTTTTTTAATTAAATTTAGGATAACTTACATATTGCTACCTTATACTTTAAGGACTTAGTGACATTTAGTCCCACCAACTTTCTTTTGCGACAAAAAACCCCCTTAACCTTTTAAATTCAGGGACACTTACCTTCACAACATTAGCATACCGTCATTTAACTTCATTAAATATTCTATTTAACATTTTTATAACTCCAAATTACCCTTATTTTATCCTACCATTTTGTCCCTTTGATTTTTTTTTTTTTTGTAAAATTCCAATTCTCACTTTTATTTCTCCAATTTTCTTTCGACAAAGTTCATCTTGAGAAAACGTTGAGAATGATGAGTTGATTTATTTCCTTGAGAACAATTTATGTTTTATTGATTTATAATAGTTATTTTCATCATTTAGGGGTAAGCATTTAGTTATTTGGTTGAAAGTCGAACCAAATAAAACGAAATTTTAAAACTGAAACAAAAAAATGAACACCAAAATAAATGGTAACTGAAAATTTTGATTCAGTTATTTCGATTAAAACCAAATTTTATTATAATATTAATATATTCTATTATATATTACATGTTATATAATGAAGCTTGGTTTGTTTGAAAATTGAAATTAAAATTTTCAAAAATCGAATTAACCGAATAAAAGATCAAAATGTTTTGTTTTTTTTTTTTTTTTTTGGCTTTAACCCTGTGGCCCTGATTTTGACATTTGTTGATGTCAGCCCTAGAATCTCAAATGGGCAGTTTAGTGATTTTATAGTCGCCATAAAGTTGGAGGTGGAAAAGTGCTAAAATTTAAAAATCCAGGGGGATTCTGTCACGAAATCAAAGATGGGGACTAATGTTACCACCTCCTAGGTAGAACGTAGATTTATCCTCAAGTACGGGAAGGAAATTCAAGGGCTGCTATGATATCTTCCTTCCTTACCTACTATTACTGTTGAGCTACTCCGTCTCACCACACATTCTAATCCTAACAGATGGAATCAATACTCTATGGTAGTGGTAGATTCCGTTTTCCACAATACGACAGCCGTGAACCGACGACGTGTGCGTTGGGATCTAAACTACGAGGAGAGAAACTTGGCCGTCTGATGCAAGATGTGGCCCACCATCCTGAAGCCCAGATGTTCAATATCGTCACCATCTCCAAATTTGCCGAAGAGTGCTGCACCGTGCAAATTATTGGACAATGATGGCTCAGCACCAGCACCGAATAGGAAGTAGGAAGAACGAAGAACCGAATTAGGATCTCTTTTACAGGCATATCTCACCGTGCATTGAGAATATTTCTCGTAAATAATAACATAAATAGGAAGATGTTTTTTATATACGGTGAGATATGCCTGTGAGATCCGGTCTCGAAGGAACCCCGCCGCGCGCGCCTGAACCCTGATGAACGGCAGGGGGCCAGGGGGGGAGTGAATAGTGGTTTTGATTTCTGAAAATTGTAACGCGCAAGTCACGGATGTACGCATGCAGCCTTCCAGACATCAAAGTGGTAGCGGGGGGCCCACAAAGGATGGGAGGCATCGGCAAAAATCAAACAGATAATTGATTGGATTTGGCTGGCGAATGGCGAATGGCGATAGTGATTGGGTGGTTGTGAGCAAATTGACTTTCACGTGAATGATGTTCGTCGTCATCGTGAACCCGCTATTTCAACCCTATTCCAGCCCCGCCTATTCTCATGCTGTGTGAGTTGGTGAATTGGGCCTTGGATCTCCTCTGAAAGGTACATCCTACCGTGAATTTAGAACATCTTTCATGAATAATAACATATAATTATATATTATATGTTATTATTCTTAATGTGTAGTTGAAACATATTGTGAGGTCAGTGTCAATAGTAGATTGGATTCTCCCTTTTGAAACTCAGGATTATCAACTTAATGGCTTGTGTCTCCAGTCTTGATCTATTCCTTATAAAGTCTTTCTCACAGCCACATATTGAGAACATCTCTCTTATTTATGTGTTGTTATTGATTGAGAGATGTTTCTAATACACAATGGGATGTCCTACAAGGTTGGTGTGGAGTGCATTCCATGAATAAATCCAGATTTTTGTATCTCAGTCAATGCCTTTACCTGGAAAATCAGATTTAGTCCTCACAAAACTGTGCTTACACCATTGGCACAATCCCTTGCAACCTTGTATTGGAAATATCTCCCCATAAAAAAAGCATGTAAGTATAAAGATATTCCCAATACATGGTTGTAAAAGGCAAGATGGCTTCTGTCAAGGCAAATTTGTGTCTACATCATTCTAACAGTCTTTTGCAACCTTGCATTGGGAATATCTCCCTATGAAATAAATTACACAAGTACGACGTATTCTCAATGCATGGCAATAAAACCTACCTGAATGGGCTTTGCCTTGATCGAAGCTGAACTCGTAAAAGGCTGGCCAAACGATATAAGTACCGAAGCCAATCTCTTTACTGGAAATTAGCCTCTGTTTGGCTGCACATTAAATGAAGGGAAAATGAATGTATTTTGTAAAAACTGAACACAAGTTTTTGGGTTGTTCTTCAATGTGAAATGTTTATTTTGTTGTAAGCTCTAAAATCAAATAAAAACTTTCTGGTTTGAAAACTAATTAGTTCTCAAAACAAAAAATATATGTTTTTTTTGTTTGTTTCTAAACCTTAAAAGAGATATGGAGTGTTTTACAATATGAATGTTTTGTTTTCATTTGTTTTTTGAAATCACCATATCATAATTTTTTTTTTGCTTAGAAAACCAATTAATATTTTTGGAATCATCAAAATAATGGTTTTTAAACCCGCCCCCCCCCCCCCCCCAAAAAAAAAAACAAATTTTATAATGTAAAAATTTTATGATTTATAGAAGATAATATTAAATAATTAGATGAAAATGTTTCCATATACAACCAAAAATATTTTTTTTATTTAAAAAAATAATTTATTTTCAAACCAGATGGTTTAATAAAAAAATTCACATTATAGAACAATCTTTTCTATTCCCACAACAAATATATATTCAAACACAAATGGAAACAAGAGCATTGAAGTTAGTTTTTATATATTTCTGTAGGATAAAAGAATTGCAGTAATGCAAATGCAAAGTTGTAGACGACTACGAGAGTCACGAGACAGTAATAGCTAGGTATATTTGTCTCCTCACCTCACCAACACAGATATTGAAGATATTGTGGTCCATGAAACCGAACACTTGTCGTTCACCTTCACCAAGACACCAGCAACAGCGAGTTATACTACTCATTCAAGCACAAACTTCAACTTCTTTTAACGCGTGCACATGTTTAGATCTCTCGATTGATGTTTGCAACAGTCCACATTGTCTATCTTCTTTTATCCCTTTTTGGTTGACAGTACAGTAGAAAGTTGTAGTTGGTTAGCTGCTCGGATGCAGAGGCAGAGCCCCAGCTAACCAAACCTCACTTTATAGTTTATACTGAGCATACAGAAAGAGAAGAACAAAGGTCAAGCAGTGACAAAAGTGAGTTTCCAAGCATTCACAAGCAAACGATATTGGAATGATAAAATTAATATTTAAAAAATATTTATTTTAATAATCGAATTTTTATTTTATTTTATTTTCTAATTGATTATTTTAATAATCAACTCAACCCGATATATCACACTGATTGATACCGTCGAGACACACTGATATAGTGATATGTGACCTGATTGTGATTGATAAGTAAGCTTCAAACAATAATAACAATAATGAGATGATGAACACAACAATATGATCTAATCAGGGGCGGAGATATAGGGTCCTTCTCCCCAACTTTATAAATAAAAAACTGTTTACTTGGGTAGGAGTGCTCGGGCCTTTTCTTTTTTTTTTTTTTAATCGAACCGGTATTACCGGATTTTAGAAAATTGATAACCGAAATCGAATCGAAGCCAATCGATTAACTGGTTGATCGATTCGGTTCATCGGTTTTTTTATTTTTTTAGTTTTATAATATATTATAAATATATATATTTTTTTTAAATAATAAATAATATATCATATATTATAAATATATATTTATATATAATACATATTTATTAATTTTTAATATATAAAAATATAATATATGTAATATAAATATATAAAATATATAAAAATATATGTATACCAGTCAGTTTGATAACCACTGGTTTTCTATATTGATTAACTGAAATCAAATCGATATCTTCGATTTTTTTAAAAATACCAAACCAAAATCAAACCATTTTTCGATTCGATTTCGATCGATTCGGTTTTTCATTTTTTTTCTCACCCCTACCCTTCGGGGTGATCATATATGGGTTATAACTTAGGTCTGGCCCTATGTCTTTCGAATTACCCATTTTTTGTAAGTGGATTGAGATGATGAAACTATATCATGATCTACCCAATTTTGTATTACCTCAAATGAGCAGGAAAGCCTCAATAAAATCCAATACCTAATAAGTGTGTTTTTTTGGATGTATAATATATTGGATATGGTTATACATATAAATCGCCGCCGCCCACAGAAAAAATTTCCTTTCCTGGCTCCCCCTACTGGATCTAATAATCCATTACCATTTCTGTTCTGGTATTCTTCAATTAACTTGAACAAACCGCAGAGTGTAAATTTAGATGATGATAGATTTCCATAGATTTGACCTCGTCATTGTGCCAAAGACCGAATATCGATCAGAAAAATGCACAGAAGTAGAGAAATCAAAATTGGGTCTTTACGCCTTTACCTTCAACTGATTTTAGGAAACAAGGACTGAACAACCTTTGACGTTCCCAATTGGCTTCTCTGTATCCTCTTAATGAGTAACTGGTGGAGGGGAGAGGCTTGCAAAAGCTAAATAATTATATAGGAAAAAACGAATTTATAAAAGGTGGATTTTTTAATTAATAGTTTATAGAAAAAAGGATTTGCTTAAAATAAGTAGAAATTTACAGATAATAATATATTTAATTTAATTTAATAAAATAATAAATAAATACAATTTTTAACTTTGAAGTTAATTTAATATAAATAAATTAATTTTGTTGTTAAATAAAGAATACAAATCTTTTTTTTCCTCAATTTCCTATATGGGCATTGGGCTTTATATGGGATTCGAGCTTGGGCTCAAGATCTAGACCCAATGGTTCGGTCATGCTCAGGCTTGGGCCTAAATATGTTCTGTTGATATAAAAGCAAAGCCTAGCGTAGCTTATGAATAGGTTTAATTCCAACCTTGGGGTGGAGACACGAGGACCCCAATGAGCCATGGCCCCCCTATGGCCCAACAAATCCCCACTCTTCATGTATATTTTCCCACTCCCCCACTTTCCACCTCAATGGTCCCCCCCCCCCCCCCCCCGCCCCGTGGCCATCCATATTTATTCTTCTACCCCCCAATCCACTTAGATTTTGGCACCATTCATAAAAAATTCCTATCTCTGCTCCAGCCCAACCCAGACCTAACCTATTGGTAGCCCTAAATTACCCCCCAATCCACTTATATTTTAGCCCCCTCATAAAAAATTCTTAGCTCCACCCCTGCCCAACGTAGACCTAACCTATTGATAGCCCTAAATTATTAGCCTCAAGGAGAAAGAGATGTAATTTGTTAGTAAAATAAATTATTAACTAATTGAATAGTTTAGTAAATTAAATAAATAAAAGTCTATGGATAATAATTTACTTAATTTTGTAAAATAAATAAATTAATTAATTATTATAATAAAATAAATAAGTAACTATTCATTTATTATTGGGGCATGACTGGTCCAAGCTATCTAGAACCAAATGCGACCCATTGACAACCCTAAATATTGGCGCAAGTTGAATTAAATAAATAAAAATTATGGATAATAAGATATTTAATTTAATAATAAAGCAATAAATAAATAATTAAAATTTTCACTTTTGAAGTCAATTTAATATAAATAAATCATGTTGTTGTTAAATAAAGAATACAATTATTTTTTCTCAACTTCTTGGTCAAGCTTCGGGCTTAAGCTCAAGATCTAAGCCCGATGGTCCAATAATTTTGTAAAATAAATAAATAAATTAATTATTATAATAAAATAAATAAGTAACTATTCATTTATTATTGGGGCATGACTGGTCCAAGCTATCTAGAACCAAATGCGACCCATTGACAACCCTAAATATTGGCGCAAGTTGAATTAAATAAATAAAAATTATGGATAATAAGATATTTAATTTAATAATAAAGCAATAAATAAATAATTAAAATTTTCACTTTTGAAGTCAATTTAATATAAATAAATCATGTTGTTGTTAAATAAAGAATACAATTATTTTTTCTCAACTTCTTGGTCAAGCTTCGGGCTTAAGCTCAAGATCTAAGCCCGATGGTCCAATCATGCTCAACTTGGACTTGAATATGTTCGACTAATATAAAGGCAAATGTCATACATCCCAACGTGACCTGTGAATAGGTTTAATCTCAACCCCAGGGGTGGAGCCAAGGGGACCCAAGGAAGCCATGGTCTCCCATTCCACTTACATTTTGGACCCCCTCATAAATATTGGGCTCAAACCTACCTATTGATAACCCTAAATATAGGATTGTCAGCGGGTCAGGTCTAGGTCAAAACCAGTTGGGACCGAAATCGACCCAACATGAAATGTTGAGAACCCGAATATAGACCCAAACCTAATAGGGTTTGTAATTTTTGGAGTAGAATCGAACCGATCAGTTCTCGAGACAATTGAGTCTGACTTGACAGACACGATTATAATAAATTAAAAAAAAATATTTATTTATAATATATATTATATGTATAGTATATATAATTTATTTATTTAATAAAATTATATTGACCTGTTGATTCCAATTCCCAAAACTAGAACCAACCCGTTCATCGAGTCCGTCAAGTCAGACCCAACCCATTGACAACCCTACCTAAATATTGGGCTCAAGGGGAGAGAATAATTTGTTAGTAAATCATTTCTAAATAAATAAATAATTTAGTAAAATAAATAAATAAATGCCTATTAAAATCTCTCTCTCAATGTCAAATCTTCTTTATTTTACTGATATAGAATTAATTTATTTACTTTTATTAACTAAATAAATGCTTAAATAGTAATAATAAGAATAATAAATAAATAAATAAATAAATGTCTATTAAAATCTTTCTCTCAATGTCAAATCTGTTTTATTTTATTGATTTATAAATAGTTTATGTAATCTTATTAAATAAATAAATGCTTAGATAATAATAATAATAATAAATTAATTAATTAATAAAATAAATAAATAAATGTCTATGAAAATCTTTCTCACAATGTCAAATCACTTTTATTTTATTGATTTAAAATAATTTATTTAATTTTATTAAATAAATAAATGCTTAGATAATAATAATAAAATAAATAAATAAATGAATAAATAAAAATTGAAATAAAGAATAAGAGAGAGAGAGAGAGAGAGAGATTAAGCGAGAAAAAAGAGATGGCATTTTATTTTGTAAGATGGCATAACCATAAATAATTATACATGACATTGTTGTAATTTTCAAATATCATAAAAGCATTGTTGTAAAGAGAGTAAATTTGTCTTATATGTGGCATTCGTGTAACTTTTGAATGCCTTAAAGGCAATTAAATTGGAAGATTTGTCTATGGTTCAAAGTATCAAAATCTTTTGAAAACGATTCCAGGTGTTTCGGACCCCCAATTTTTTTTAATAATAAAAAGCATGCTAAAAGCTTCCCAGAAAACCAAAATTTAGAAACGCCTATTTCTAAGTACTGATACGATATGGCCAAAACTCGTATCGTATTGATACTTTGAACATTGGATTTGTTTTGTATGTAATAGTCTTGTAATTTTCAAATACCATAAAGATAATTAAAAATTTGAAGATTTATCTTATATGCGGTAGTAATATAATTGTCAAATAATATAGGGGTAATTACAGGTTGATCGCATAAGGGGGTTTGTCTTTATGTGTCATTCTTGTAACTTCTAAGAAAAAAAAAAGGAAAAATCACTATTGGATTCCATTTATTGCATTCTAAAACTTTACTTCCTACATATTTCAGTTTAATATATTTACTAGTGGAAGGGGCCATGTTAAGCATGGGCCAAAAGACTATCAATGAGTAGATTATGTGTGTATAATTAATCAAAGTGTGGTTTTTATAAAAAAATAAAAAAAATGTGGATTTATAGATAAATTTGATTCTTGAGTTCAAAGAAAAATTTGATTCTTGAGTTCGCTTGTGCAAAGTAAAGAATGGCGATAAATGGAGGAGCCCAGCGGCCGGCGCTTTAGTTCATCTCCTTGCCCTTATTATTTGTATCGCTAAAGAACCAGTAGAAGCCCAGTTACTATTATCACTGCCTCGGTTCCATCCCGTTACTAGACCTCTTCCTACGACTCCAATCCGGTCATCCCCATCGATGCTACTCAGGAATGATCACTTTCACTGGCTTTTGCTGCCCTTTTCGTTGAACAATACATTTTAGCTCCACTAACTCCACCTAGATCGGAGCCAATAAAGTATTCTCGTTGTTCGACGAGAACAAAGTCTGATAAAATAAATTGAAAAAAGGATAATTTAAGCATTTAAAAAATTTTAAATAATAAATATTTTCCAAAGTCAATTAATGAAACATCAATGAAGTGAGTCTTTGTCGCAAATTAGCTGTTGGGGGCCAACGGCATAGGCTCACAGTTTCTGGAAATGCTAGGTAGCATGAGAATGGGTTAGCACGTAGTGGTGGCAATGAGCCAAGCTCTTAACGAGTTACTCGAGTTCGGCTCGTGAAAAGCTTGGCTTGGCTCGGTTTCAACCAACCGAGCTTCGAGTCGAGTTTGAGGCTAATTTATAGGTTTGATTAATAAATGAATCGAGCTCGAGATAATACAATTATAAAAAATAATATATATAATAAAAATATTATAATTCTTAAATTTTTAAATATCAAATAAAAATATTTTTTATATATAATTTTTTATTTTTATAAAATATTTTTCCTCAAATCAAGCTCAAGCTTATGAGTTTTTTACTCGAGCCGAGCTCAAGCTTAATGTTCTAGCTCGAACCAAGCTCGAGCTTGAGCCTTATACAACCTTTGGTGATCCAAGCTCGAGCCTCATACTATTCAGCTCGGCTTGGATCGTATCACCCCTATGTAGCAGTTTATGATGATTATTATGGGTGGGGCCTGCCGGGCTTGCCCCATAGTATAAGGGTCTTCATGCGAACTACGGTAGCCTAGGCCTAGGCCAGGACAGCGGGACCTACATGGGTTGGGCCTGGTAGACTTGGATTTTTCGTCCTTGGTTTGGGTTTGAGCCCAAGAGATCGGGCATTTTTATTTTTTTGGGCCTGGCCTAAACCTAGACCTTAGATAGCCCGAACCTGACCCAAGCCCAGCTTTAGAGTGGGTTCATTGCCCAACCTGGGCCCGAGCCCAATTCGAATGCATCAAATTATAGTGCGGGCTAGGCTCAGGTTGAGAAAATCGGATTTAGTTTGAGCTTAGACTTTAAGCTCAAATTTTAAGGCCGGGTCTAGATTGACCATAAACTCGGCCCAACCCACTCAATTTGCACCCCTACCTACACGTACACGAGCTGAGATTTTATTTTGGGCCGGGGGGCTGGGCTTCTGTTTGGGCTTAATGTATATTGTATGAGAAATATTTTTTAAGGAATGTATGCATATATTATTTTATATTACTTAAAGGGACCCATGGAATGCATATACCGGTATTAGAAAACATCCCCCCACAGTTCTTGTACTCGATAAATAGAAAGGAGAAAGTGGGTTTCATTCAGCTCCGATACTCGAAAGTTTCTCTTCAGTTGAATTTTGAAATTGACAACTCCAACCACTATACCATCATAGATCAATGTCTATTTGTTATTGTTATTGCTGCTGGTGCTGCTGTTTGATCAGTGGGAAAAGGAGAAAAGAATTATGGGACTGTTGGGTTTGCGAGAATGAGGCTCTGGAATCAAATTCAGAATGGGCCATTCTGATTCTAACTGTTTGGTTGGGTGAAATTAGAATTCATTCTTATTCTTGGTGGAATAGTATTGTCATATTTGAGGGAATGGACATTCCCTCCCCCTTTACTGTGAATGAAATCTTATTTTAACTGATTCCAATTCCCATTTTAATACCAATCTGAACCAAACAGACTATAACAATAAATCATTCCGAATTACAAGAAATTTTAATTCTGATTCTGATTTTAAACCAAACGGACCGTAAGTACTTGCATGTGAATCTTGGTGTTCCTAATATTGTTCAAGATGATGACTACCGGGCTTCTAAAACCAAGCTTCCCTAACCATTGGAAGGGAAGAAAGGGTCTGTACCGTGCTGGAGTGGCAAGGAGAGGATTGTTTGGAGCTGCCGTGTACACCCTGAATATAGCTAATGACATGTCATATAAAAAAATTGAACAATATGGATGGTGTGATTTTGAGAGCATTTTAAATAAATATTTCCAATTGTATGAGATGCCTTGAACATTTGTTTTATAGGGACAATCATTTTCAGTCCGGCCCGGGCTGTATATAATTTTATAATATTATTTAGGGAGAATAATTGCTCAGCCTACCTTAGAATTTTTAGTCCCATCATATAGGTTGGATGAATCCTGACTGTGGGTGATGCCAAATTCATGGATATGATGCAATTTATAGGGGGACTACTAATAAATTATAGAGGGTTGTAATTTTAGAATTCTTCTCCATATTATTTATACATAACTTTATAGAATATGTATATTATTTTATCTTATATTTTATATTTAAATATAAATGTTAGACTATAATACTTATTATATACATTATATAATGTTTTATAATTAATATCATAAAACATATAAAAATAAATATAATTAATGTATTCACACATAAAAGTTAAAGGCCCGAGATCAAGCCCAATCCAGCCGGGGCCCAAGCCTAGGTTTCTTGTCCGGACTGGACAGCGCTACAGGCCTTACCAGTTACCACAACGCTTATAGCCATTACGTTTCCCTGATACATAGAGCTAGAGGATGACTGATGAGATGTCAGAAAACAACTGCTACACGCTTGAAGGGGCCATTTGATAACCACTGCCTTGTCTTGTAGCATCTAACATTAACTTCAATGATTAAGGCTATGTTTGGTTTGAAGATAAAGGCAGAGAAAGAAAGGAAAAAGTAGGGAAATTTATACAAAAGTTTTATAGGTTTTCTCTTACCTTTTTCTTCAAACCAAACACAGCCTAAGGAATTGTCTTTTTTCTTTCTAATTTTCAGGTTTGGTTTTGAAAAGGGTCATTGACCAATCAAAACCCACCCATAAATTTTGATAAATTACATGTTTATGATTCCAGTTGACTGATCAGAAAATTTTCAGATATCATATCTTTTCCATATCATAGTTGAACACCCTTTATAGTTTTATGGGTTTATTAAAACCTACTTTATAGTTTATATTTTACTAAAACACTCTCCTACAGTTTGTCATCGATTTACTTAACCAACCTTCCATTAGATGACAGTGTAAAATGACAGTTTTGACCCAAATGTTTATTTCAATAAATTTAATCAAAAGAAAATGAAAATGCAATTTTGCCCCTAAGAAGACACGAGCAACCACTCTATTTGGCTCTATTTGGTCTTTTTTTTTTTTTATTATATGAAGAAGTGTTAGGGGTAATTTTGAAATAAACAATCATGGATACATGCTCTTGAACATTTTATTCAATTTCTTTGATCATGTTATTATTTTCTGAAGTTAAAACAAACACTTCTTAGTTGAAGGTCCATTAAGTAAATATATTATTGTAAACTATATGGGTGTTTTAGTAAAATGAAAATTATAGGATAGGTTTAAGTAAATCCATGGAACTATAGGAGGTGTTCTAGTAAATGATTATTGTGAAAATGAGGGCCATATCAATGGTTATGTTAGCCTCAAGAAGTAAGGTGCCGGAAAACCAATCAGACTCATTTGATGGGAGTTGAGGTTAGGGGTGTTCACGGGTTGGGCTGGATTGGTTTAAGTCATTTTTGTTCAACTGACCCGACTTGGTTGGGTTATTTACTCACCAAACTAAAACCGGTGACAATGAAGTAAAACCGACCCAAACATGAAGGGTCGGTTTATCAATTTAGTCAATTGGTTTTAGAAATCTTCCTCCTCTCATTTCAGATTGGAAGAGAATCAAGTTTGAAGGCTTAGAGAATGGTGAAGATTGGAACGTGTTTCCTATTCGGTGTAAAGCCTTAGAGAGTAGAACCTCTCTTTCCAAGACTTCAACATGTACAACACTCCATAACATAAATTTTCTCTAAGTTTGCTAAGTTTAAAGAGTGGAACCTCTCTTTCTCTAAGTTCGCTAATTTTAAAGTTTAATAAATAAAGTGTGGGTCTAATTCTTATTTTAATTAGTTTTTGAAATTGATTTAAACTATGACTTCCCCCATATCCTATGTTTCCTATTCGGTGTAAAGTTTCCAACTCAAAAAAGAAAAACAATTCTAAGACAAAACCAATTCCCCAATTAGATAATGTTATTATGTTACTTAAACTTAGGCCCTGTTCGCATTTCGGTAAGTTACTTACTCGGGTAAATGCACTTACCCAAGTAATTGTTTCCCAAGAAAAAATTACCTAAGTAAGTGCATTTACCCATGTAAATAAGGCAATTACCATTTTATTCATAAAAATCCATTATTACAAGGGACATTTTTGTCCCTTTCAAGTACTGCCAACTTTCCCCCAAGGTGGGAAAGTTATTTACCCCCGGGTAAGTGATACCCAGGAAAATAAACTTCCCTTTATCCCACATAAATCTGAAAAAAGAATATAGGATTTTTGGTCAATGTAAATCAAAATCCCATTGACCAACTTTCCCCCCTCTCAAAATCCAGAAAAAAACTAACTAGGATAGGGAAGGACCAAGGAGTAGGGACTAAGAAGCAATAGGCCAATAACCATTTAGCCAAGAACTGAAACACTCTACACCAGTGTATGTATTACAGGTTTGGTTCAGTTTCGATTTTCATGTGTGAAAACCAATACTGAACTGATCAATCGATTTAATTACTTGCACAAACTGAAATCGACTGATGATGTTGAGAAACCAACCAAATCAGGTGGATTGGGCCGGTTTGGTCGATTTGACATTCAATATGAACACCCCTAGCTGAGGTCAAAAAGTGGAACCCGATGTTATAGCATGGCAATGTAAGGGGGTTGTTTGGTCACAATTATATTCGATTATATGGTTGTTAAATGGGTCGGAATGGCAATGGGCAGGATGCGGGTGGAAATTATACTCACTCATCTCCGTCCTCAATCTCTGAGCAACTCCCCATCCTTGTCCTTGATTCCCGTCAGGTAGAAAATGAACTTCCATCTGTAATCCCTAATGGAGACAAGTTCCCCTTCAGGAGTTTGATGAACCTCTAGAAAAAGAAGGCAAAGAAGAGGACATATGATGATTTAGAAAAAAAAGCAACTCTCTCCTGATTAGCTAAGCACAATGATTCATTAGCTTAGCTAAAGGATTGTGGAACCAATGATAAAGTTCCAAATCAATAATAAAATACATGAGATCCGTACCTTTTATAATGGGATCCATGAATTTGTTGTTGACATGAAACATTATCATTGGTTCCATGGCCACCTGAACTGCCTTAGCGTTCAACTAATCTAAATTTCTCCCATAAACAACAAGAAGTAGTCGATCTCCACATCCCTATCCCCAACCCCAACCCTGCCAAAGTAGTTTCCATCCCAAACCTGATTGGGTCAGGGATGCAAGATACTCGAACAAGGAAAATTATTATCCCTAAAATGGATTGAATAATTGTACTGAATTTCCTTCCCAATAATTGATTATGCCAAATATCTCAATTTCATGGAAAATTCAGATAATTAAATAAACTATTCTTTAGTACCGGGACGCTATTGGATGTTGGTAGAGATGCAAATGGATCAGATCAAATTCGAATCAAGGTATATCGGAATCCAATCCAACACTATTAAGAGCCAATTTGACCCAATCAGATCTCATAAGTATGGATTTGAATTCGAATCTGATGAAGAAGTAAGATTTTTGAATCTGATCCAATCTATTTTAAATTTCTTAAAATAATAATAAATTATATAAAGAAAAAATAAAATATAATAATTAAAAAAAATACAAATATCTTTTCAAATATTTTCATCATATATCAAGGTTTTTAAAAACGAACCAGAAATAGAATGAGTCAGGGGACCAGTTTCCGATTAAGCGGTTCAGCCATCTGGGTCAAATGACTCAACCCGTGACATCATAAATAAATTAAAAATAAAAATATATATAAATAATAAAAAATTAAATTAAATTAAATTAAAATACAAAAATAAAACTATCTAAATACAAAAATAATATAGTAAAAAACACATAGAATATATAAAAATAAAATACAGAAAAAAACACAAAAAATACAGAAAAAACAGAAAATCAAAACTATCTAAATACAATAATAACAAAGTACATAACAAATAGAAAATACAAAAAAAATGTACCAAAACATCCTAAAAAATACAGAAAAAAACCCAAAAAATACAGAAAAATAAAGATAAATTAGGTTGTGTCTAGTCATGCTCATACATGTGCAGAAAATACAAAAAAAAAAAAATCCAAAAAACTACTTGACCCGTATCCTGTAAGTCTATCATATGTCTGGCATCCAGAGTGCCGACGGATAGCAGTCAACACTCACCTGCTCAGTGTGTATCTGAAGATGCATGTGTCTGCAAGAATGTCGACTCACCAATCTCCACCGGATCAACGTGTCGACGGCAACGTAACCGTCCAAAATCCACCGCCTGCTCAGCCACCAATTGATGCCACCTCTGGGGCCTGGGTATCCCGTATCTTGTAACTCTATCATATGTTAGGCATCCGGAGTGTCGACGGATAGCAGTCAACACTCACTAGCACAATGTGTATTTGAAGATGCACATGTCTATAGGAATGTCAACTCACCAATCTCCATTGGATCCATGTATCGACAACAACATAACCATCCAAAATCCACCGCTTGGTCAACCACCAACTGCTGCCTCCTCGAAAGCTTGGGTATCACGTACCCCACCATTACAAAATCGTCGGCCGTCATTGCAAGTCGTTAAGACTTTAGAGGTTATTGCTAGACTTGCTGCAAAATCCATGCTGGTTGTCGTAGATGAAGTTCACCGCCATCGTTGGTCGTCATAAATCACCCTCGGTCGGTGCATGTCGCCATCAGACGTCGTAGGTCGTGGTCGATGTAGGTGGTCGGTTGGGTGTGAGGGTTGAGAGGAGGAAAGGGTCAGAACGAAAATGGGGCTATTCTAACCCTAAACATTTGTAAGAGGTGGGATTGGAGATATGGGGTCATTTTATTATTTTATTTAAATCAACGAAAATAAAATTTGTAACCCACAAACCCCTGCCTGGGTTGAGCGATTTAATGGTTTGATCGTCCGAGTCAGCAGTTTCCTGACTTTTTTCAACGGGTTTTAAGGATTTACTAATTTATAGTATAACCACACTTGGGGGGTTGAACGGTTACCGGTTTTTCCGGTCTGACGTCCAGTCCAATTTTGAAAATCATCACATAGATACATATTCTTTATAAAAAATAATTAATATAACAAATTTACAAAAATACAATATATATATCGGATCAGATCACCCGATCCAATTGCAGCATATGTTAATCGACCAAGCAAGAAATAAATTTTAGTTTGCATCATTTTATTATTTTTTTTTATAATTTGAATTTTCATAGTTTTATTTTTAACATATTGACAATATTGACAATTGTTTTAAACTCGAGATACAATGACCATTCGTACATGACTGAAGCAGCCTTAGATTAAGCCGAACCAGACCTCGTTTACAATTGAAACCATTAGATCTGATCTGATGAGACCCGTTAGTATTAAATGTAATTTGACTACAAGCCCCCTTATTTGTTACATGATATCCAAAGGGTTTTGACCAATCAAAAACCTCAGGAGAGATACGATACCGGGTGATTGGTTACAAGTTTTTGAAAAAATCTACGCCACCGGATAATAATATTATAAATATATAATGAAAAAATATTTTTTTTCGTGGGCACATAATGCCAACCCAGACCCTATATAATTGGCTCGGTTCGATTTTATTTTGTTGAATATAGCAATCACAACCGTAGGGTATTAGCTTCCGTAAAAGACATGCTTGAATGTAAGGCTTAGTTTGGAAAGAGTACAAATACAAAAATGTACAGTAAAAATCTCTACAAAATAATATAAAATATAAGGTTTTGTGCTTGTATTTATACTCTTTCCAAATGGAACCTAAAAGAATGTGCCTCCTCCCATTATTATTGAGAGGGTGCAAAATGCCTTGTTGGAAATCCAAAGTGTGGATGGGGATGGGCGTGATCATAGAAGAAGAGAAATTATTCCTATTAGATGGTCAAGTTTTAATTTTGAGGTCATTAAAGTTAACTTTGATGTGTCTTGCATCAATGGCAACTATTCCACCACTTGTATAGTTAGAGACTATATGGGTCAAATCTTACATTTCAAAGCCTACAAATTAGGTATGGCTACAATCAATGTGGTTGAGGTTTGGGTTGCTTGGGAAGCTCACACTGTCACTCTTAATTTTCCTAATAGATTGATTATCATTGAGGGAGATTCTAAGCTATTGATCGATTGTCTGAAGAGAGCTACCAAAACCCCGTGGAGAATGAGAACAATTATTGAAGACTGTAGGGTGTTATTCGAGAGGCTTGAAGGAAGGTGGATTACAGTCATGTCTTTAAGGAGGGGAATATGACTGTAAATTGGCTTGCTAACCATGCTCATTCTAATGAAGTTTGCAATAGTTCCACTCCTAGGATTTTGAATGTTATTTGTTGTTTTGATTTTTGGGGATATGCTAAGAAAGAATGTAAGCCTTATCAAAGGTGGAATTAGAATTTATTTTTAAGGTGGATCAAAAGCTAATAAACATGAATTATGAAGCCCTAAAAGTTAATATACATTGATAAAGCATAAAAAAATATAAGTGAAATATAAATGTAAATTGTGGGATTTTTCAAGGCATAGGGGGGCCATGGCTCCCATCCGCCACACCCTACCTTTGTCTCTTTTAATGTTCAATCACATCACACCCAATTGAGATAATAAAGCTGACTTAGCTTATAATAGGAATATATGTTCAATTGATGTCATGTTTTGAATTTATTGGACTTATTCTTTTTGGGATCCTCGGGTTGCCGTGTGAACTCCATGTAGGGGTGGATACGAGTTGAGCTTTTCACGAGCCATTCAAGCTTGGCTCGATTCGGCTTAAAGCGAGATTCGAGCCGAATTCAAATTTCATACCATATTCATATAGTAACTGAGCCGAGCCTGAGTATTTTGAAGTTTGGCTCGTTAGGCTCACGAGCCTAATGAGCTTATATATATAATTATATATAATTTATATATATATATATATATATATATATATATATATCATATATATATAATATATTATACCTTTTCAAGAAGTTATATTTGTGAAACTATTTTATAATGATAGTCCCTTATACATGGTAAAATTTCAGAAACCAAAAACCCTTCGACCTAACCTAACCCTTCGAAAGTTCAATGCTCTTCTCATCTTTGTCCTCTCTCTCTGACCTCTACTCTCTCGTCTCTATTCTCTGACTCCGAGTCTCCTCATGCTCTCATGTCACGGGGATAATCGACGAGGCTCCGTGCGGCGCTCGATGGGGACGAGAAAGCCTACAAATGCAAGTAATAATAAACAAAAGGCAACAAGAAGACACACAAATTAAATAAAAGGCAACTTGTATTGCATTAATCAGTGGTAAGCACAAGCACACAGTACAATGTCGAGATGATCTCGTGCTTAATCTTTATACGCTTATGAGTTCACCCGACTACCTACCTCCCCTCAAAGAGTACGTTAAGCTTTTGGGGAAATAACAATAAGAAACATGAAAAAGGTGAAAAATCATACTACAGTATTAGAATAATGACATTAGCAATCCCCCCTACAAAATACATACAATGTACCACCCAAACACACACTTGCACACTCGTGGCATGCTGTGGGCGTGGTAATGGCACTGAGGCGTGGAAAAATGGTCCTTGTGACACTCAGGCAGTCAAGCACTCAAACATCAGCCTCTCGCTAGTCACCAGACTTACTACCACCACAGCTTCGCCTCTCATCTCTCCTCTCCTCTCTGTTCTGTCGTCTCTCCTCTCCGAGTCTCCTCTCAACTCTCAGGCTCTCAGGCGGTCAGTCCTAGCCTCTCACCGGTCACCACCACCACCACAGTTCCGCCTCTCGTCTCTCCTCTCCTCTCCTCTCAGCTCTCAACTGAAGCTCACAGTCACAGTCCAGAGACTCCAGACTCGCAAGTAACAGGTCGCAGGCTCGCAGCCGTAGCTCGTAGGTCGCAGACTCTCAGCCGTAGGCCGCAACCTCTCCACTTCTTAGTCGATACAAAGGCAAGGATAGATTAGGTTTGCTTTCGTCTTCTTTAGTTGTTTTCATTATGTTCAGGCCCTTCTGGGTTTGGGTTTTTGAGTTTTTCTAGTTTTAGTTTTTATAGTTTTCTGAGATTTCGAATTAGCAAATGTTTATTTTTCATTAACAGAGCTTGTTTATTATTTTATAGTGATACTTTTCATTAACAGCAGAATTAGCAAATGCTTTTTTTTTTTTCATTAAGACTTTAGGAAGTATATTAACAGAGGAATTATATTCAGCCGGACTTATAAAGTTTTGTAGACCACATATATGGAACATTATGGTTTTGTTTGGTATCATTGCTATTTATACTAGAAACCTTTGGGATTTATTGATATAAATTTTTAAGAAATTATCTTATCACAACACATCAGATAACAATTATGCATTGGCTTGGTGTTAACAAATTGGTTAGTTATTAATTTATTATTAAAAACTAAGAGTCTAAAGTCTAAGAGTCTAAGACCATGGTTTGACTTCCCAGGTACTGAATCAGAAGAAATTTGTTTTTAACCCTATTATTAAAAAAAGTTCTGCCATTCAACATGCCTACTAGGCTACTATGTGAACGGTTCTCTCCTACTCCTAGTTTGTAAGACACTAAGACCCAATGAACTTCATAGACTCATACGACTGATACAATAGGTTAATGAATAGGTGTAGTGCAATACAACTATGTAAGTATATGAGATTTTGCATCTTCAACATAAACCTATATAAACATATTTTAATGAATGAATAAATTAATGAATACTTATAAATTAAAAAAAAAAAGAATGAATAAATGAATGAAAAGAGAAATTTTCTACTAATATTTTCTGGTGTTGACTCCAAACTTAAGAAGGTGCCAACTCTTAGAGAAACCTAGTGGTTCCAACTCCATTGGAAATCTAGTGCATCCTCTAATATTGCCCTATTCTTTTCTTTTTTTACTCTTAAGTCTTCACTCTCTTTCTTAAATATTAAACAACATAGTCCAAACCTGTTCCACTTATTAATTTAAACAAAATTGATCACAAGGTATCTTGTTGTGCAAGAATGCCATCATCCCCTATCCATGATCACAATGTTTCTTCAACAAATGTTCGTTCCACCTCAATAGGACCCTCACCCTCTCATTTTGTGTTTGGTTCTTCCCCTATAACCATGGTTGACATTGTTGATGACTCATCTCCAAATGAGACAAGTCAAACAATAAATAATGCAAGCAATCCCATTGACACTCCTTCTACCACATATGGTACTCAGATTGAATCTTAGAACCCTATTGAAGAATATGGTCCAATACCAAAATCAAAAAGACAAAAAACTTCATATGTATGGAAGGAGTTCAAAGAGGTTGAACTTGTTGATGGAACAAAGAAGGTGTAGTGTGTCCACTGTAAGAGGAAATTATCTATACAATCTATTGGGGTAACAAGTCACATGGCCCAACATTTAGAAACATGTATATCAAGAAAAGTGGCTCAAAAAGTTGAAAAGCAACGGAAGCAACAAATGACCTTGAATTTCCAACCTGTGGATTCCAATGTTGATGTAGACATTGTGGGCCCTCCTCTTTTAGATCCTTCCATTGTTGTAAAGTATGACCATTCCAAAATGAGGGAAGCAATTGCTCATTGGGTTCTTATGCATGAGCATCCATTTATTGTAGTGGAAGAGGAAAGTTTTAATTTCATGATGAAGATGTATAACCCTGCTTTTGAGAAGATCTCTTGGAAGCCAATAAAGAATGATTGTATAGCTGTGTATAATGATCAAAAGAAGAATCTAAAAAATCTTTTAAAGGGTATTTAAAAAATTAGCATCACTACTTACCTTTGGAAGTCACAAAACCAAATGATAGAGTATATGGTGATAACTAGTCACTTTGTAGATGCTAATTG
Source organism: Nelumbo lutea (assembly GCF_056320005.1). Classification (NCBI taxonomy): domain Eukaryota; kingdom Viridiplantae; phylum Streptophyta; class Magnoliopsida; order Proteales; family Nelumbonaceae; genus Nelumbo; species Nelumbo lutea. Next base: position 89,250,793 of record NC_142687.1, on the reverse strand, counting down.
GAGGTTATAGAAGCGTGTTCTTAGTTTTGTGCATGTTTCTCCACCTCGTTGTGGCGTTGATATTGCAGATGCCATTTATAAATGTTTAAAGGAGTGGTGACTTGAGAACAAGGTGTTTATAGTTTCTGTGGATAATGCATCATATAATGATTCCTGTTTGAGGTTTTTGAGAGATCTTTTCTAGGAATAGGAGGTTGCTTTGTGATGGAAAATTATTTCATGTTCGATGTTGTGCATATATTTTGAATTTGTTGGTTCAAGATGGTCTTGATGAAATTGGTCACATCATAGAAAATGTTCGTGAGAGTGTCAAATACATTAACCAATCTGAGGCCAGGAAACAAACATTTTTTGAAATTGTACAACAATTACAACTTTGTACAAAGAAGTTGGTTATTGATTTTCCTACCCATTAGAATTCAATGTTTGAGATACTGTCATGTGCTTTGAAATTCAATGATGTGTTTTCAAGATTTCAAGAAAGGGAACCAAACTATGACTTCTTGCCAACTCCTGAAGAATGGGAAAAAGATGGAAAAGGTATGTGAGGTACTTGAAGCTTTCAATGTAGTCACGAACATTATTTCTGGTAGTGAGTATCCTACTTCTAATTTGTACTTCTAATTTGTACCTCAGTGAGATATATAGGGTGAAAGAAATTTTGAACTTGAAGCAATGGATGCAAATGATTTCATTAGAAGGATGATTGTAAAGATGAAGGGTAAGTTTGATAAGTATTGGAGTGAATGTAACCTGTTAATGGTTGTGGCTTCCGTCTTGGATCCAAGGTGCAAACTAAGGCTGGTTGAGATGTGTTTTCCAGAAATCTATTCAAAATCTGAAGTTAGAAATAACATTAAGCAAGTTTGAAGAGCTTTGTACCAACTTTATAATGAGTTTGTAGCTGCTTATAATGCTACTAATGAGCAATCATCCATTCAAGTGAATGGTAGCAATAGATCTTCTTCAAATTCTAGTTCCAATTCTCAATTAGCAACAAGCTCAGGATGGTCAAAATTGATGAATTATGTGAAGAGAGTTGAGACCATTCCATCACCAAAACCAGAGTTGGATATGTACCTCTAGGAGGGTGTATGTGAGGATGAAAGGTCATATTATGAGTTCAATGCTTTGGAATGGTGGAAGGCAAATAATTTGAAATATCATGTATTGTCGAAGATGGCGGTTGAGATTCTTGCCACTCCAATATCCACAGTAGCTTCAGAATCTACATTTAGTGCTGGTGGTAGGGTAATTGATCCCTAACGTGCATCTTTAGCTCCAGAAAAAGTATTTGTGGAGGGGATTGGATTTGTGCTTCATGGTGTGAAGAAAAAACATAAGGTATATTACACTAACTTCTATTTATTATTGCTTAGTGGTACTCTATTTCTTTATGCTTTGATTTGTTTATCAATGATTTAATTTTGGTCCTTTTGCATGTTTATAGGTAGACAAAAAGCCAATTGAAATACTTCTACCCATTTCTTAATGATTCTTCGAGCTTTGGATAGATTGTTTGGATGCCAAGGAGTTGTGGCCATGTTCATCATTTGTTGTGGTTTCAAATATTAGAATATTTAGGTTGTGGATTTTTTGAGTTGTTTTATGGATTTTTGAGTGGATCAAACCATTGAACTTATTACCCTTTTGAACTATTGAACTTATTTGATGTTAACCCCTTTTCTAGTAGTTCAAAATTTAGTTGGTATTCTTTTTGAATTAGATTTTCTTAGTTTTGTTGATTTGGCAACTAGATTTTCTTAAGTTATTTGCTGAAATTGTTGGATGCTTCATGCTTGCATAAGTTGAGAAGCTTAGAAAAGCAGGTAATTCTCGTTTCATCTATCCTATATTCAAGTGCTTTTTTTCGTTTCTAATCTTTTTGTTGTTTTCAGATTGGAACCCCTCTAGAAGAGAGAGAGAGAGAGAGAGAGAGAGAGAGAGAGTTGCCTATGGAGGGGACCCTTCAAATTTGCATGAACCACCATTTGAGTAAGATGACAAAGATTGTGAACCAGATATTTTTGAGTTGGATTCTATTTTTTTACTATGATTCAACTATTTTTAATTGTGGTTCAGCTTTTCTTATTTATTTGGACAATTAAAGGAGTATGGGACAAGAAAACTATGTTTATCTTTATTGCAGAAAATAATTTTTGTTCAGCTATTTTTATGTTCAAGAATTTTTGTTTACCTTTATTGCAGAAAAGAACAAGAAAACTATGGTTTGGTGCTGACGTAGACCCTTTCTATTAAAATAAGGTCCATTGATCATTTGAAGCTCAACAAATTTCTATAAAACTAGTACAATACCATAGTTAAATATAAAACGAGTGCTTTTTTGCAGCAAAATACAAAATAACTGTTGTAAATAGATAAAGATATATTCATATAAATCTCACATCCCACATTCCCACTTAATCCTAAAGAAGCTAAAATTAAAGTTCTAAAAAGGGTCATATATTGGATTGGATCTTAGTGGATCAGATCAAATGATACCTGAATTCGATCTAATTAGTAAACAGACCAGACTTTCAAATCTAATTTAATCCAATCATGGTTAAATGGATATCTTATTCCAAATTAAATGAATCTCGTTCAAATTCAACTTGAATTAAATCTCATCCATTGGGAGCCCTATATTTTTATCAATGGAGGAAACTCCAACCTGAAATGTCTCTCTGGGGAAGCCAATCGTTCAAGCTTTGAACATGGAGTAGAGGAAAACCATCCAGTGATATGTTGCAGTAGCACTGTTTTAGTCTTGTTGGCAGCCCTATTGCCATCATTCGGTTCAATACATGCAGGGTGAGCATCTTTTTGACCAATTGTTGAGGATAGGGATGATGCTTACAGCTTTTAGTGCTGTATGCAGTAGCATCTGAAGTGCAATTTCAGAAGTACCATTTGCTGATTTGAGATTACTCTTTACATTCTCTTCATGACTAATATCCTGGCCTCTCAATGCATTATGTTTATCCTAATGAAGGATGCCCTATATAACAGGCACGGCAAGCACATCTCATAGGCAACAAGGCTCTAGTGAAAGGACAGCTGCATAACATGCATATGAAGGTTGCTCATGGGAAAGCTCAGGAATCATCAATTTATCATCAGAGGTTTGTGTGTTCCTAACAAGTTAATTTGCAAGGTTCTGTTTGCTGGGCGTGCATTAGCATCTTATTTTTTTAATCTTTTAAACCATATCTTTTTCTCTCTCATGGACACATACATGCATGCACGTGTGTGTATATGAAACTGCTCAGTTCTTACTTGAAAAAAAATAATACACACAGAGAAACTGGGAGTGTCTTCTTTTTTTGTGATGAATGAAGATAAAGTTCCCATCCAACAATTTCTAACCTAAGGGTCAAACACAGCTATCCACATAAAGGACGAGCTTCCATGGCATTAATCTTTTATGATCTATTCAACCACATTATGAGCCAGATATTGTTCTTAATGTCAGAACCTGGGTGATGGTCCAGTGGTTTGGCATCCATCTGAAACCAAATTTCTTGATACTACAGGGTCGATGTAATTTGAAGTTCTTTCCATTTATGATTATTGGAAGGGCTGATGTGAAACTCAAGGACTTATCTTTGTTACACCCAAGGACTTACTTATCTAATATTCTTTTGGTTTTGCTTTTATTCTTTTACCAGTGGTTGGTTGTTTGTGTAAATATAAAAACATCAACATATATGCTTATTATCTACAGAAAATTTCCCAAAGAGAAGCTTTTTTTTTTTTAACTCATTTGGAACTTTTTCAAAATTTACCTTCTTTGAGTATTCTTCTCTCCAACTCAGCCATGATCAGCAGGACATTCTTGAAGATATCCAAGGTGGTGAAATTCTCTATATCCCTGGAGTAATGACACCAACAGAGGTAAGGATATCCTCCTTTTCCATGATATTCTCAAAACTCTAGGACTTTTTGTGTGAATTCTAGCATTTGAACTCTTTTAGTTTTGAGATGGACTAATCATATTCATTTAATGATTCTGCAGTTATGGGTTGCATATAATTCTGGTGCAAGAGTTGTAAAGGTCAGCCTCATCAATTTCTTTCTCATGTTTCAAAAATGTTAGGACTAAGTGGCAATGGTATATATGGATGTGACTGTCCTGTTTCTTGCACATCACCAGTTCAATATGTTATTCAGGTATTCAGCTCTCCAAATTCATAACATTTATATGATATGTTTTGGAGCATTAAAATGTATGCTTCAAAATGTCTATAATAGCTAACCACAATCTCTTTTAGTCCTGTATTTATCTCAAGCCTGCCTAATTCAGGCATGCCATTACCAGTTTTTAACTCAATGTTCTCATAGATGCACTAGTGTTCTTGAATATATCTTTTCATATTTCAGTGGGATTAATAATCTGTATCCAGACTACCCCTCCCAATACCCTGTTATTCAGGATCCCCATTGGCTAATGGCCCTCCATATTTAAGGCTCTATCTATGCTTGAAGAGATGTCATGTTGTCAATGTTGGTGCTACTCCAGGATTAATCAACTTGTTTTTGCTTCTCAAAACAGAAATACAGTTCTAGAACATTTTTTTGCTGATGTGGTGATTTCAAGAACAAATAAATAAACACATTATTGTTGTAGAACACCGCCTAAAACCATTCATTTTTGTAAACTTGGTTGTTTTGTAAGAAAAGAGGAAGAAATGAAAGAGTGATTACAGAATTTATTTTTTTTCAAAAGTGTTATTTTTCCAAACTGTGTTTCAGAAAGCTCAAGTTCGAGCTCGGTTCATTATCGATCTCGAGCTCAAACACATACATTTTGTACTCGAGCCAAACTCAAGCCTCCATTTTTTATTCGAATCGAGCTCGAGCCTTGCAGTTTTCTACCGAACCGAGCTTGAATACTCAATTATTCGGCTCGGCTCGGCTCGTGTCCACCCCTATCTCCATGTAAAAATGCTAGGGAGAATGACGGTTCAGCCCAGGGTCAGAATTTGTAGGCCCAAAGTACTGTTGGGGTAGGTGCCAGTTTGGAATTGATGCCAATTCATGGGCAGCGTTGGTGCATAGAGTGTGGGTTGTTGACATTCTAAATGTTTATAGCTCTGTAGTGGAAATCAGAAATCTGTATTAGGCCTGTCGGTACTTTTTCGAAAATGATATTGTGGTGATCAGAGGAGTGTTCTATGCCCACTTTCTCACCAGCCTGGCTAGCTTTTGGGCTGCTATGGTTGAAGAAATGCCAATTCCTTTGTTTCCAAGGGTACCAAAATTTGGTAAACCGATTTCTCAGCTTGTGCTATTCAGCTATCTCTCAATGCCCTTTGTCTAGTTTGGGACAAAAGTCTTATTGATTTATAATTAAACATGTTCATGGGTTGGACTTGGGCTTAACTTTCGTCAAAATTTAAATGGATATAGCCCAATAGCCCAAAGTTTGATATAAAGCCCGGCCCTTGAACATGTCTACCCATATCTGTTTAATCCAAATGCATTGAATGTAGGGCTGTTCACGGGTCGGGTTGGGTCGGTTTACTAGTGTTTTTTCAACCGACCCGACCTAGTCGGGTTACCTATAGATAAATCCAAAACCGACCCTCTATTAAGTAAAACTGACCTAGTTGGTTTGAGTCAGTTTGGGTCGGTTTGGGTTTCAACCAAATCCAAACTTGCATAATGCACATGAAGTCAAAGTGCTAATATTATATATAATATTTCAAAATATATTTTCTGGAAAAGCTAAAAAGGAGATCGGCATTGAATCCTTAGAAAAACTAAAATATATATATATTTTGGTGGGTCTACCTTCGTCTCTGTGGGAATTTTATGCATAATTGTAATCAAAATCCATAGAAAAAAAAAAAGATCGGCATTGAATCCGGATTTGCTTCTCACAATCACAGAGTGCCCAACACATCTTGAACATATGTACTTGTAAATTGTTATTCATGCAATGCATAATCTGATCCGATTTAATTTGTTTTCTTTAAAAATTAATAAATTATTAAAAAATATAATATATCAATTTAAATAAAAAAACAAAAAATATAAGTATTTTTAATTATTTTTATTATATATATAAATGTTCTTTTATAAAAAAATAGTATAACAAAATTAACAAAAATACAATATAAATAGTATATGTATTTATATAAATAAACATATAGCATATATCGAATTGGATCTTCTCATATTGAGTAGGGGAGATCCAAATTTGACCAAATAAGATTGGATCACATATTGAAATGGATCATGATCCGATCCATTTGCACCCCCAAATGAGCCCTAAGCTCGGCTGACATGGAGGGTGGCAATGTGGCACACCCATAATTGATGAGGAAGTGAGTGCCAGTGCTCAACGTGAGTCTCAGACAATCAGGGCCACGTGGTAAATCCCAAGCGAAATTCAATGGATCACACCACTTGCCCCGCCTCTTGTACAAGGATTGTGGAATGCACCCTAGAAGCTCAATCGAGGACAACCTCAAGACATAACAGGTGTCCCTCAATTGAGGAGCACAACGACACTCCCCGACAAGTATTTAAAGGCATGCCACTTGTTGCTACCAATTAAGACAAAGAAAACGTCAAAGGCCCCGGGAGTTATCCCAGGGGTGAAGACTCCAACGGTCAAGTTAGCCGAGAGCTGTAAAGCATCAAACCAAACAAGTGAGGAAGCTTAGAGCTTAAGTTTGTGTGTCTTTACCTCAATGTGAGAGTTCCTTTTATAGTTGGAGTTGCCTTAAAAGATGAGCAGTTGGGAGCGGTTGATAGTAGTTGATGATGGACGGCTAATATGCATCCAACCGACACCATGTTTCAAGATCTACAGGTTGGCCAAATATTCCTACATCACTTACCTCCCACTCTCAAGAACGTAGTGGTAGAGGTCGGTTGGCAAATTGTGTAGGCCTCAAATTTGGCCAAAGAAGTTTGGTGGATTCGCGTGGAGGCGTCGGCCTTGGCTACGGAACTCTTCTTAGCAGTTGTGCGGATACAATTCCTCCATTCATCCTTCGTGTCAATAAAGGATCGTTCTGGGCCAAGGGTGTGCGACCATGGCCAGTACGAGTATAGGCTATTTGCGTGCATTGTCCGTGCCCCATACGAGTGTTGACGTCATCCGTAATAGGTCCATATATAGGACGAGCGCTAGGGTTGACTAATTGAGGTCGTGCGCGAGACGGTACGGGGGTCCAATTTGGCATGTCCTCGAGCCAGAGTTGATAAACAAGTGGGCCCATCTCTTGGCGTTGTTTAATCTCTCAAGGTCGGTGGCATGTGGAGCCTGTTGGTTCGGGCCATCAGGTCAACTAGTCAGTAGTTGTTGGATCAATTAAATCTGACACGTACATTTTCCTTTAAACAAGGAGGTTGGTAGAGCGAGACTTCACCATTTGACCTAAGGGCAAAACGAACACCAAGCAAATGGTGAAGTCTCACTCAACTAGCCTCCTTATTTAAAGGAAAATGTACGGGCCATATTCAATTTATCCAATGGCCGTTGGCCGGCCAACTTAAAAGCCCAAACCAAGAGGCTCCACATGGCACTGACATCGGGAGACAAAACAACACCAAGAGGTTGGGCCAGTTTTCCCATCGACTCCATCTTGAGGGCATGCCAAACTAGACCCCCCGTATCGTATTGCACACGGCAACCCTGGAACTTGTCCTGTATATGGACTTATGACGGATGATGTCAGTATCCGTACAGGGCACATGCAATGAACACAGATAACCTTTGCACTTGATCCAATGGCTGCTGGCTGGCCGACCTAATAGCCCAAATCAACAAGCTATATATGGCACTAACCTTGGGAGACAAAACAACACCAAGAGGTCGGGCCAGTTTGCCCATCGACTCCATCTTGATCCAATGGCCGCTGGCTGGCCGACCTAATAGCCCAAACCAACAAGCTCCACATGGCACTGACCTCGGGAGACAAAACAACACCAAGAGGTCGGGCCAGTTTGCCCATCGACTCCATCTTGAGGGCATGCCAAACTAGACCCCCCGTATCGCCTCGCACACGGCCTCAATTAGTTTGCGCACCCGTATGGGGCACGGGCAATGAACGCAGATAAATGCCGTACGGGCCACGGTCACACACCCTTAACCCAAAATGTTCATTTTACCCTCAAGTCAAATCGGAAGCTCTAATTCTTTATCTTCCTCAGTCTGGTCTTTGCCGCCCAGGTCTAATCCAATCTTCATCGATCGGTGATTTTCTTCACCCACCCCCTTCCCCTCATCAATATCATCTAGCCCCGCCATGAATCTCACTGTTGGACGTTCAACCTGAGAGAAAAACTAGAAGAGTTGGCCGCCATGAATCTCACCACCCAGGTCCAGTGTTGTGTCTGACGGATCTTAGCGATTGCGGAGAACACGAGCCCAAAGTGGAAGGTTTCTCGTTCCACATACACACACATTGGGGTGCAGAGATGGCGGAGAGAATAGGGGTGAGAAGGACGGACTAAAAACCGAGGGAAAGGAAGAAAAACGAAGGAGAGAAGGATGGATGAAAAACCGAGGGAACGGAGGAAAAGCAACGAAAAAAATGAAAAATCGCAGACTGGATCAGCTGCAAGTTGCAGCGACGGATTTGGTAACCGCTCAGCCATGCTTGTCTTGAACGTCTGTATACCTACATCAGTTGAAGTCGTTGTAGCGGCGGCTCTCTCTCTCTCTCTCTCTCTCTCTCTCTCTCTCTCTCTCCTATTTCACTTCCTCTGTTCTGCCACTGCAGTGTTCGTTTGAATGTGTCTACCTGCAGCAGTCGAAGTCGTTGCAGCGGCCTGTATCTCTCTCTCCTCTCTTTTTTCCTCTCCCATCCTATTTCGCTTTCCCTGTCCCAAACCCACCTCACTGTTCTCTTATTTCACTCGAACCAATACCTTCTTATTGTGGCCATGGTGTCCCTGAGCTCGTCTCTTTGCTTGTACTTCTTTCATCTCACAAGAGAAGAATTCCAAACCTCACAAATCATGGTTGTCGACATCCAGAACAAAAGCCTCACAAATCCAGACCTCATTGTTTCTGAAACATTTATGGGATGAGAAGAACAAAAGATCGGGGCTTTCAAAAAGTGCGGAAGCTTCGGTTCAGTGGTTCATTAGCGATAAGGCTCGTTGTTGAAGAAAGAGCGGAAGGATAAGAAAATTATTAGAGAAGGGGGAATTTTACAAGTTGTCATTCGGTTGATAAATCGAACACAAAGGAAACAAGTGTACTTCAGAGGTTAGCAGGGAAAAGCAAGGAGAAGATACGTAACTAATCCTGGAACCCTAAACCTATACTTCTTCTCTCTTTGGTGTGAGGAAGAGAACGGTGATGAAATATGGGAGAGAGGGAAAGAGAACGAAGGGGATGAATGGAAAGAGAGGGGCGGAGGTGGAAGGGGCTATCCCTGCCGCTGGTTAAGAACCGAGCAAGTTCGGTTTGCCACTACTGAAAGGAAGAAGATGGTGTCACATGTGTAAAAGTGTAGACGGAATACTAACAGATCCTAATAGAACTAGTCAATTGTCAAAATCAACAAGGTTACTTACAGAACAATACTAAAACAATAGAGGTAGACTTGTCAATTTCATAAACCTTATGGGTAAATTAATCATATGTTAAATTAATTTTGATTATTAATTTATATTTTCCTTAAAAAACAAAAACAAAATATTACTCTTGTTTGTGTTCATAGAATCAAAACACAAGGTGTGGTCTAAACCACACCATATCCTATAAAACACCTATATGGGTGTGGTGTGGCTCAAGCTACTTATTTTTGTCCACATTGTAAAATACGTATTCTGTTGTGGCATGATGTATTCTCAACCACACCATGTAGTTGAAAATTCATCACCCTATTTCTCATTCACACAATAGAATGCCTCCTAAAGTGGTGTGATGTGGTTTGAAACACATTATCTCATGTATTCATTACAACACAGTTTGCTTGGCATCTCACAAATAATACAAGTTGAAAAACAAAATACATAAAAATAAGTCCTAAATCCAACGCTGAGAGCCGAAGGCTGTGTTTGATTTGAAAGGAAAGCAGGAAACCTGATACACATGACAAATTTGGGTGGCAATTCCCGGTCTATAATACCGAAACCATCATGTTCAACCCATACCAACAAGAATGCCCGCGGCCGGCTGGTGATGCTGCTGTTGTTACTATAGTAGAAAAAACCATGGGGGATTTAGAAGCAAATTTTTGAGCGATATGTTATAGAAATCACCAATAAGAATTTCTTATTAGGTTCCGAAAACAGGAACTAAAGTTTTGTCAGGTTTGCTTAAGATAAAAAAAAAAAAAAAGGAAAAAAACACGAGACTATTATGTGAGTTCACACCATCATGCTAAGCTGAAAATTCCATATATAGACGCCTAAAGGACCTAAACCAAAATATAACAGAAAAATCTTGTTTCACTTCTTAAGCTTTCTTCGCAACAAGCTTGTCGATCAGATCTGCAGCATCATTAACTGTGGCGATGCTTTGGGCATTCTCCTCTTCCACGCTGATTCCAAATTCCTCCTCGAGTCCCATCACAATCTCAACCTAAGGGATGACATTTCAATAGGAATTAGGGAGAATAAGGATGAATAATAGGAAATAAAAACTTTGAGGGAGAGAAAAGCAGCAAATAGAAAAGCATGACAGGTTCTGGTCCGAACTTTGAAATAGAAGATGGAGTGAAAAAAAAGGCGATAATTTATGATTGTGGGGCTGGACCGGTTTGGGAGGCCTGAGCTGAAGATTCAACTAAGCTGGTTCAGCTGAATTTGCATTGCCTCCCCACAAAGCGTGCCCCACATCAATCCCACTGTGCATTGAGAACATCTCCCGTACTTGTCATGTGGAGATGTTCCCAATGCACATTTGGGATGTGCTGTGGGGAACGGGGTGTGCTCTTTGGAGAACCAATCTGAACTCAGTTTAGCTGCTTTGAAGCATTCCGGATAAGTCATTCCTAGAGGATGAAGCAGACAGCCTTTCAGATGTCTTGAGTCCCTTGACTGACGACCAATTTAGTTTCTCTGGATTTTTCACCAAACAAAGCTTATAAGCTATCCAAGCGGGGCAAAATTCAGAAAGCCAGAAGCTGCTGTGCTTCGGCCCTCCCAAACAGAGGCACTGTATAACATCTACCAGTAGCCTAGTTTGTAATCTAAGAAAAGGTACATGTGAGATGATAAAATGAAATCAGGAGGAAACGATATTTCATATGGATAAAATAATTTATTAGATGAAGTTGGGTATACAACATAGTACGGACAAGAAATGGCAATAAATTTGGTAATCATTGAACCGCCAAATAGAAAAGAAAAGCACATGATAGAAATCATTATGGCCATGCCCAGAATACAAAATATCATAGGAACAAGAGGTTGATATTGTTGACATAAAAACTAAAAAGGCTTGTGGGAGGTTGTCAATTACCGTGTCAAGAGAATCAGCACCGAGATCAGAGAATTTTGACTCGCCGGTCACTGAAGAGTCAGCTGGTAGTGCCAACTGTTTCCTCACTATTTCACAAACTTTTTCCACCGTATCTGGTTTTGCCTAATCAAAGACATGGACACCCTAAATAGTCAGAATAAGCATTACAAGGTAACAGCACACCAACATGCATACAGAACTAGTGTAGATTGTAAATGTAATAGTGCTAGAATTAGTGAATTCAAACAAATAAAAGAGTGCTTCCACATAATCTTGTAGATGAAATATGGCATGGTGAGGTGAAGCATATCATTATGCATGGCAAAATCTCACATCCACCACCTGGATGCACTGTTTTACAAATTCACCCAATCAATACTCAAGCTTATCACCTATCAAAAATAGACTTCACTTGGGTCAGACCACCAAATCAGTGTAGCAAATCCTACCCCATGCCATGTATGCAGTGCTTTGACATTTCTCCTCACATGAAGTGAAGCAGAATGAATTTAATGTAGGCGTAGTCGGAAAGCCACTAGCTAGGTTGGCAATACATCCTTTAGCATGCATATTTCTATATTTATGTACTTTACAATATTTTGAAACTAATTGCATGGAATTCTAGTTCTTAGAAATGCTTTGAAAGCTGGACCAGACTGCTTGAAGCAGACCGGGAATAGGACAGTTTTTACGCTTAACCACTTTAGAGAGGTTTCGGGGGTTATTTGACAAACGTCCAATTGCAACAGGATTCAGGGATTTGGACAGCTTTATGGTACAATTTCCACTCCAGTTTTCAAAATATTGATTTTTACAGCAATGAATACCAATTGTTGAACAACCACATAGTCTAGATCTCATTTCAAACTAAGAGTTCATTGTAGAACAGTGCGAAGTATAATCTCTGCAACTACTGATTGGACAAATACAATAGCATAGAAAAACTATAACAGAATAAAGCAGTATCAGGACCAAGGCAACTTACAGCGCAGGAAAAACGATGGAAACGAAGTGGCACTGTTCGCAACCCAAGAGATGGAAAGCTTTTTCTTTGCATGGAGAGTGAAACAGATCTGAGACCAGATGCCTACAAATAAAATTCAACCACAAGAACCAACATCACTACCAAATGCTGGAAGCCAACCGATGTGTGAAACCAGATCAGAAAGAAATACCTAATATTACCATGTTGTCATTAAGATAATGCATATTATGTAAGATGCAATACATATACAGTTTTTACAAACATAATTACATCTTATTGGAAATAATTACAGCATGTCAAAACTGAACTAAGATACCGAATAACAATTGTTATAAATATTTAACACTATGATTGTTGTCAGATAGAAGGGTATCATTTCCACATGTGTTGCAACAAAACTACTACTGGTTATAAGGTTGTTGCTATGCCATGGTCCCAACTGTCTACAGCAAGATACAGTAGTGTCACAAGAAAAGACATACACACAAATAAAATGTCCAGAACTTGTTACTAACGTACTCGTGCATATATACAGCAACAGTATTGAGTATATTATGCCTTGAAGTCTGTCCGCGTGTGCTCTACAGTTGAGATTAACATGTAACCCACAAAACATCCAACAAATTCAGAACTCCCCCTTCACCCAAACTGTTAGGCCCGTTCATTTTTAGGATGTTGAAGGAAAAGCTGATTCCCATTGATCAAGATACTCATGTTCTATTTTAGATTTACATAGAGCCTACGTAAAATTATTTTTGTGAGTAACTAACTTTTCCATTTAGGAGAAAGTTGCCAACAGGGCCTTATGGGGACGCATATACACAACAAACGTTCCTCACTGAGTCAATATTCACATATATGATTCTAATTAGCAACTTGGTTAGGTTAAACTGACAATAACAAGGTGATGCCCCACAGAAAACACAATTAGGCATCGGAAGTCAATTACATGGATAAAATAAGATCGGATTTGGTCCCCACAGAACCATCCTCACATCCTCAATGCACGGCTGAAAGGGACTGCGAGTACGATGTGCGGACCAAATCCGATTTCGGATAAGAGGGTATAGTTATATCCTAAGGGAAGAAAGCGGGTCCTTGGTTGACGATAACTTAATATAAAGATTTCGATTTAAATACCTTGCAAAATAGTAACATAGAAATCAGGACCTAGTAGAGATGGCATGCACTATGCATGGTTCCAGGGTTTTTAAAAAGTTTCCTAGTATTTATAAACGCTTACATGGTATTGCAGCCCCAGTCCCAAACGGGATTTCCTACCCACATTCTACCCGCCGTGGATTGCAGACACACATCTCTATTATAAATTGAGAGATGTGTGACTGCAATTCACGGCAGGTAGAGAGTGGGTAGGAAAAGTGAGCAAATCTGGACTGCCCCAGCCCGGAGGAAAGACGTGCCAAATTTGTCTTTCCAGTACGAATACCCAGTACCTGTGCTTCTCTACATAGTTACAAACACCTATCCCAAAAAATAATAAATAAATAAATAACAAGCATTCTTAACCAAAATGAGCTCGCCTGCTGCTTAAGAAGGCAACGGCAGAGTCACTGAAGGATGAAGGAGGAAGTATGCATCAAAGTCCCTTAGGCCCTTATAGAGACTTCGTTGTAGGGCTACACTATTGGCCCAGGATCGCTAACGCGGTACACGCAAAACCAAACCCCTAACAATTTTCTCAAATCGATCATCATAACAGCTCAAACCAAGTGAACAAAGCAACAAAAATTACCAAATGAGTATTCATAATCTACACTAAATTAAAATCGAACTCCTACTATGAACCATAAAGACATTAACAAAAAATTATCGACAGCATCAATCACTTCGAAAACAACTATAATCACCTAAATGTCCTCTTGATCTATAATCAAAGAACCAAGAGCAAAAACACAACCCAGTGTAACAAATCCTAAGTCATAAATCTTAAAGCAAACAACGGCAGAGGGAAATAGTAAGGAACGGAGAGATGATGATACCTGGTTCTGCTGGAGCAAACGCGAATGAGAGGGGAGAGAGATCGACGATCCTGTAACAGCCGCCATCGGTCGACTCGAACAACGAATCTCTGAAAAGAGAAGGAGAGATCTGAGATTCTATGTGAAGGAGAGGAGGGACGGACGGAGAAACAGGGAGAGGCGGACAGCACGAAGCCTGTGAGAGGTGAGGGAGTGCAAAGAGAAAAACAAAACACTCACTTTAGTGAGTTTAAATAGGGTTTTATCGCTATGGTTAAACCGAAATGTTTAGGTTGGGCCGGACCGCTGGAGATGTTCCCTGTTCACCCGGCCGTAGCGTATTGTGCTGGTCCGCTGGAGCCGGATCTCCTGAAAGCAAAAATCATGTTAATACCTTGAATGTTACAATATTAATATTGATACAATACTAATACCTTGAATGTCCAGAAAAGTACGGACAGGAAAAATTTTTGATTTCCACGCAGAACTATAAACATTCAAAATGGCAATAATTCACATTCTATTCACCATCGCCTACTTGTGAATTGGTATTAATTTTGAGTCGGCACCTACCCCAACAGTATTTTGGACTTATAATTTCTGACTCTAGGCTGAACCATCTTTCTCCCCACCTGTGCCACATTTCATAACTAACAGATGTATACCTAAGCTGGGCTTGGCTCTTATGATAAGGGACATGAGTGCACTGCCAAGGGCAACAAGTAGATATAATCATTGTATGGTATTGCTCTACAATAGATTTATTTATGGACTGGCTCAGGTTTAGCTTTTGTAAAAATTCTAAGGGGTTTAACTGTTCAATCCACTTCTAGGGTGGACTTAAAAATTTATAGGGATGAATTGAATCCTGACTATGAATTGATATCAAACCCGGGAGTACAATGAGATTTATAGGGGGTCTATTAATAGACTAAGAGGTGGCTGTAATTTCAGATTTCTGAGGGGGAATCAGACCTATTTATCCCAGAATTCTAACGGGTAGGTTCGAAAGCCAAGCCTGAAACAGTGAAAATTTGAACCCTAAACTGGACCCCTGAACAGGCCTATTTAACAATAAACCATCCATCATCACCACTGTCTCTCCTCTGAGTTCTCTCCTTCTAACATAAACATACATGTATCATAATGCATTATAATATAGATCAGGATGGAGTCTGGATATCCTGTACATGTCTTCCTACACGTTTTCCTGCACGACCTATCAGAGTGATACACGTCAACATCCTGCGGATTAAAAAATTTATACATGAGAAGCATGAAATACCACCACACAGTTAATAGTTTAACACTAAAAGATGCTCTGTTTAAAGGTTCTCTTCAAAAAACACATTACAATAAAAGTTATAAAACAAATGAGAAATAGCGATGAAGATAAATCAGAAGGTTTCCCTAAGACGACCTTGCCAATAATTTTGGAGCTTATGATAGATAACTACAGTTTTGATCTTGAAAGTATGGCCAGGCTACTGAGCTAATAAAGGGGAGAAAGAAGAAAAAAATGGAAAGCAGGGCAAGAGAAAAGAGCATTGAGAGAGAGATGATTGTTTACTAGCAATGATGGCAGTGATTGGAATGGAAACTTCTCATCCCTTCCTTTCTCTCTCTGGTTTGATCATCAACAACGAAGAAAGAGAGGAGACCCATCTCTCTCTCCTTCTTCTTCTCTCAACACCACTTGCCCATGTTTTTCTTCAATCTTATATCTTCTGCAATTATTCCATTTATGTAATAAAAATCATGTCATCCTCGGAATAAAAGATTACAAAGAAGTTACGGATGAGTTCAATGGTCTCAAGCTTTCGTGGTCTTTCAATCAAAACTCTGTCGCCCAGGTTTTAGATTACCATTTTTATTCTACAGTTGATGACAGCTTATTCTATACACTCACATTCCATAAAGCGTCGCCCGAAACTTATCAAAGGATCCCTCTTTTTTTTGTTTCAATGAATTTTAAATTTAAAAATTTTGGGAAACAAAGAAAATGTAGTAATTTCTTTCTGGCGCACGTGTCTCACTTTAATAGGTTGTGCAGGGAAATGTATAGAAATAAATGTACAGCAGTACAGGATATCCGGACTCATCAGGATGTCCAATGCATCAACCCTAACCCAGTCGTATTTTATATTAGGTTAACATTTTTCAACCCTAACCTAACCTAATTGTTGACCAAACCTTATTTTTCCTGGTTGGGTCGAAGTGCATCCTTGTGCAAGTAAGGAGTTTAGAAAAAGTGTGTAGAATCTGAACAGAGGAGACCGATCGAAGAGTGAGAAACTTTTAAACTTAGGCTCAGTTTTGGAAGGAGTAGAAATATAAATATGTATGTATTTGTATTTATAATCTTTTCAAATTGAGCTTTAAGTAATAGCTTAATCCACTATTTATTTGGAAAGAAAATTTGTAGCACATATTTTATGTTTACGAGAAGAATGTATCAATGTAAGGTTGTTCTTTGTACAAAGTGGAAGGATGACAGGGACAACCTGAGCAATGGACAAAGCAGGGATAGAGAACCCTTTGGATTAGCAAAGTGAGAGTTGATAGTTGATAGCAGCCTATACCCTACGTGATTGCATTAGCCCGTCTTTATTAGTGTTGCCACCTCTTACAAGTGTTAATGGATTATTGGATTTTGAAGGTTTTTACATGATTATGTCCATATACAGATGGCAATGGAGATTGCCTTGGTGGGTATGGGGGCGGGGATGGGATCAATAGGAGCCCTTCCCGATTAGGAATGCAAATGGATCGGATCAAATTTGAATTAAGGTATATTCAAATTTAATGGGTAGGTGTAAATCTGGTTGAATCTCATCAATATTGATTTGGATTCAAATTTGATAAGGATGTTCGATATCTGAATATGATTTGATCCAATTTAATTTCTTTAAAAAATAATAAATTATTAAAAGAAACAAGAAAATATAACATTTTAAATAAAGAAAAAATAAAATATTTCCTAGCTATTTGTATCAGAGAGAGAGGGAGATTGGATCCTTCCAAATCGGATAGAGATGATCTGAATCGATCCAATTATTTGACCCGAACTAATCGAAATCCGAAATGAGGGCATTCGAGTCTAACAAAATAAGATCTGACTTCAGATTGGATTGGACCATTTCAAAGATTGGAATCCCTTTGAAGAATCCATCTAGTCAAGAATCGGACAACTTTTACCTCCCATAGGCATCAGGGTGAAGGATAGGGATTTGTTTCAAAATCGGAATTGGGAAGGTTCTTCAAGGCTTGGTTTTTTACAATTCATTAAAAAAATGGTGAAAGTAATTAATTTTGCAACTTCCAACTAGGGGTGGCAACAAGCCAAGTTTTTCACGAGCTGCTTGAGCTCAGCTCATGAAAAGCTTGGCTCGGCTCATGAGGCTCGCGAGCCGGCTCGAATATATATATTATATAAAAAGTAATATATATAATAAAAATATTATAATTCTTAAAATTTTAAATATAAAATAAAAATATATATAATTTTTATTTTTATAAATATTTTTGTAATAAAATATATTTATAAAATATAAAATGAGTCGAGCTGAACCGAGCTCGAGCTTATTAACTTTTGACTCAAGCCGAGTCCAAGGTCAAGGTTCTGGCTCGAATCAAGCTCAAGCCTAGTACTATTCGGCTCAGCTCAGCTCGAATCCACCCCTACTTTCAACTAAAACAAGCACTCCCTTTACTATAGCATTAATAAGCATACACAAATTAATGAATTATATGCTGTGGTATTTAATGTACTGTTGCTTATTTTTGTAGGAAATTGAAAAAATAAAACAAAAAATGTGGGAAACCATTAATTATATTATCACAAGTGTGTGAGGAGACTTGTAGTAATAAAGAGCGCAACTAACTTACTTTGGTACTAGCAAATGTGTATGTGAGTGCATATGGCAATTTCAAATTATGATAAAAATGATAATAATAATTTCAATGTTTTTCATCAAAACCCATGTGAAAAAGATAATTAATGAAACATGTTATTGGGGGATTAATTGGCTCGACCACACAACATGGTGACCCAACTAATTAAACCATTGAATTGTTTGACCTATTTAGTGGGGTCATAGGTTGGATTTTAATTCTCTTTTTTTTTTTCTAATTTTTCTATTTCATTTTCATCATTAATAAAAATTAGTTTTCATTATCATTTTTTTAATATGATGAATACATAATACTAGAGACATGCCCTTACTTTTCAATGAAGTTTTATATTTTTACAACTTATTGTATTTTTATCTAATATCTTTTATTTAAATTTTATTTATTTATCATGGTTGAGCCATTCAACCACTAGCCTAGCTACCACCTAGATGGAATGCGAAATTATTACCATTACCAGTAAAAAAATAGTTCATATTTTTCACACATATTTTTGTTTAATAAGATGAATATATAATATTACAAATGTGCCTAAATGTTTTTTATAAAATGTCTAATTTTATGTATTTATATTTTTAAATATTTACTATTTAATAATGACATCATAAGTTAACCCATTTAGCCTAAAAGATTGAATTGTTGACCCACCACTTAGACAAGCAAACAATTTCATTTTCAAATGGGTTTTAAAATATGTTTTTCATTTACATGATTAATAAAAGCAAGTATTGCTTATCACATTTATTTTGTGTAATATTGTTGATGTATAATATTAGAAATGTGTTTAAAATTTTCTTACTTGTATTATTCCTTGATTTATTTTATTTTATATTTTAAAAACTTTTATTATTTAATTATAACACCATAGATTAACCATTTGATCCAAATGGTTGAACCATTTATCTGCCACTCATATAGGGAAATAGTTTCATTTCTAAATTAATTTTAAATTTTGTGTTCCATTTTCATCATTAATAAAGATATTTCTTATTTTTGTTTAATATCATGAATTATATTAGAGATGTGATAAAAAAATCTACAAAGTTTTTTTATTTTTGTATTTTATCTATTTTTAAATATGGCATCATGGGTTCACCTCCTTGACAAGAATGGTTGAATTTCATACTCACTATAGAGTTAATCTAACACTTTCAATCGCCCTTTTACTATACTCAGTTTTTCCGTTAGGCTGTATTTGGTTGCAATGCAAATAAATTTGTATTGATGCAAACTATAGCAGTGCAAATGATTTGTGTAAATTATGACATATTTTTTTTGTTTCAAATTTTAACTTATTTTGCTTGAATGCAATACAAATGAAGTAAATTAAGACATGAAGCAGAATAAAATAAAATAAAAAATAAAATTAAATAAGAATTTGTATTTTTTTCATTTGCTCTCATGCATTTATGCTAATGCAAATAAAATTGCACTGCAACCAAACACAGCCTTATTTTCAAACCATAATCTTTGATTTGGTTTCTCACTGTCACCTTTGAGAACACCACCAAGCAATCCAAAAGCAAGGAGATTGGTAACGACATTTCTTTAATACACGCAAATGGTCAGACCTTCCAATCATATCCTCAGTTTGTCTCTCTCCGGCTAACAATGAGGATTTGCAAGCCTAGGAATTCCTACCTAAAGTTGTCAGCCAAACCCATTACCGTCAACGGCTCAAGCCTGATGTAGGTGGGATGGATTTCAAGTTTCCACTATACTAAGGCTATGTTTGGTTTGAAGGAAAATGTAAGAAAAAGAAACATAAACTAAAGTCTACAACCAGCTAGGGAACTTACCAACTGAGTCAGTTTACACCTTTCCATGGCCAGTAATGATTTTCCTACAGCCATGCCCATCCAAGCGTGGAGCTTTCAAAACAAGTCTGCAAATGGTATTTGTATATCCAAATTTGTGTTCAAATTCGACCCAGTCACAGGATGACCACAAGTATATATATATATATACATGAAAGATGTTCCCAATGTTCCTCTATACTTTGGAGATAATGACACTTTAAGGGCCTTAACTTTCACTTATAATACTTTTAGAGATCAACATTCACGTCCAGCTATTAGCATCTTCAGTTATTAATTTGGAGAATCCATGTAGCAAACTACAGGGTACTTCCCTGTAATTTCCACAATAACGTTGTGTTTTTAGTTTGATGTTAGAATTTTTGTGTATAATAATATCCGTTGTGTAGCTCTTAAAAAGATATAAATTTACCCGTTGTGTAGCTCTTAAAAAGATATAAAAAAAAATCAATATCCAATGACAATCCGAATTGCATTCGAATCGTATAAATTTGTTGGTTACGTCTTCATTTTGTTGTAATGCAAATTTATTTACATTAATGTAGAATAATGGTAATGCAAATGATTTGGATTTAAATATTAATTTTATTTTTGCTTCAAAATTTTGTTTGATTGCATTACAAATGAAATAAAATAAGACCTGAAGTGAAATAAAATAAAATCCAAAACAAAATTAAACTAAAATTTATATTCTTTTCATTTGCACTTCCATACATATATACTAGTACAAATAAATTTTCACTGTAACCAAACACAGCCTTAAAGATAAAATTTGGATCCATCCAATTCGATTCCATCCGATTCCATCCGATCCGACTCGACTTGTTAGTAGACCCTCCAAAACATAAAAAGCACGTACAGCTTTGAAGTCCTACTCACGATCGGTGCAACCGTCCACACAACCACCCCTACAATTTCCATACTTTCGCTTTCACTGCTTCAGAGTGTTTCAGACACCTAACAAATATAGCAAACATGAAACAATTCAATGGTCACGACTCACGAGTGTCCTCGTCCTCTTGAAGCAACCAACACTTAGACGTTTCGTGAGAAATATCAATTTAATTATTGTGGCAAATTTCCTTAAAAGGTCGTCCCATCTGTGCCCTGTATATACTCTCAACACTGACTCTCTACCTAGGGTTCCTCGCCAGCCGGTAAGTTCTCTTGTCACTCTATCTCCTCTTATTCT
This sequence comes from Nelumbo lutea, assembly GCF_056320005.1. NCBI lineage: Eukaryota > Viridiplantae > Streptophyta > Magnoliopsida > Proteales > Nelumbonaceae > Nelumbo > Nelumbo lutea. The sequence continues at coordinate 89,229,474 of NC_142687.1, read as the reverse complement.
TTGTGGTTCTTCAGTGCTTGGCTTTATGAGATTTTTTGATGATTTTCTTCGGTTTGCTTTTTGCGAGATTCTTTACTGATTCTGTGACTTCAATCGATGTTGTTGGCGTATGGGTGGACTAATTTTATTTAGTCGTTGGCTTTATGAGATTCTTTGATGATTTTCTGCCTTCGATCGGTTGTTTTTTTATGAGATTCTTTGATGATTCTGTGACTTCATTTGATGTTTCCATCGTCTGGTTGTTGGACTAATTCTTATGTAGTCGTTTCGACCGATCCGAGTATATGTCTGGAAATTAGTGTTCTAACAGTTTCGGCATTGTCACATAGGGTTAGAGTTGTTGAAAAAAAAAAACAGAGGCAATACAGTAGGAAATATCTGGTGAATGAAAATAACTCACTGCTTAGTTTCATTAAGGAATTGCGTTTAAATAGGCACCTACACCAACAGATAGAAGTAGGAACCAGTAACCACTAAGCTAAAGATTTGGTAAAATCACAACCACTTAACAAACTTGCTGAAGACTAGTTCAGCAATGCTCCAACTAATAACTATCTTCCTAAAAACTAGGACAGCTGACCAACAAATAACAAAAATAAAGATTTTTTCAACAAACCCTCCCTTAAATTGATGTCTACAGACATCCAGTTTAAAACATTCAGAACCTCCCCTCAAACTGAGTCTTCCAGACTGCAAACTCCAAGTAATTTCCTCAACTTCAGAAAAACAGCTAATTTGAGGGGCTTAGTAAAAACATCAGCAACTTGGTCCCCACTTCTACAATAAACAAGATCAATGACTTCATCCTTTGTGAGATCACGCAAGAAGTGATACCTCACGTCTATGTGCTTGCATCTTCCATGAAGAACAGGATTTTTGGAGAGCTTAATTGCTGAATTATTGTCACAGAAAATCTGGGTAGAACCTGGTTGCTTAAACTGCATCTCCTTGAGAATTTTTCTCAACCAAAGTGCTTGACAAGCACAAGAAGCTGCTGCTACAAACTCGGCTTCTGTTGTTGACAAAGTAACTAATGACTGCCTCTTTGATGACCACGAAACAGCTGCAGAACCCAACATAAAAACATATCCAGATGTGCTTTTTCTGTCATCCAAATCAACAGCATAGTCACTGTCTGTAAATTCAATCAAGCATGATTGTTCACCCTTCTTGTATAAAAGCCCGAGTTTAGTAGTACCACGCAAATACCGAAGAATCCTCTTTGCAGCTAGAAGATGAATTTCCTTTGGTTGCTCCATATACCTGCTAATAAGACTTACAACATACATTAAATCAGGTCGTGTTGCTGTCAAGTACATTAAACTTCCAACCATTTGCTTGTAAAGAGTGCTGTCAACCCCTTTTCCCGTTGGATTTTTCACAAGCTTCAATCCTGTCTCAACTGGTGTAGTGGCTGAGTTACAGTTCTTCATACCAAACCTGTCCAAAATTTCTTGGGCATATTTCTTTTGAGACACAAAAATTCCAACATTAGATTGCACTACTTCTATGCCAAGAAAGTAATGCATTATCCCAAGATCAGATATTTCAAACTCATCCATCATGGATTGTTTAAAGTTTTCAAACATTGCTCTATCATTTCCAGAGTATATCAAATCATCTACATATAAGCACACAATAAGCAATTTTCCTCCATTTTCATTTTTTGTGTAAAGCGTATGCTCATATGGGAATTTTTTGAAACCTTCCTTTAAAAAATAAGAATCTATACGACTGTACCAAACTCTAGGTGCTTGTTTTAGTCCGTATAGAGCCTTTTTTAATTTGTAAACTTTATGCTCACTGCCAAGTTTCACATAACCAGGAGGTTGGTCAATAAATACCTCTTCTTTTAAATTTCCATGTAAAAATGCAGATTTCACGTCCAATTGGAAAATGGGCCATGAGTTTTATGCTGCTAATGCAATCATCAATCTGATTGTATCATGTCTGGCTACAGGAGCAAATACTTCTTTGTAGTCCACACCAAACTCTTGCTTATAACCTTTGACCACCAAACGTGCCTTGTACTTGTCAACTTTGCCATTCTCCTTCAACTTCGTCTTGTAAACCCACTTAACACCAATCGTCTTTTGTCCCTTTGGAAGGTCTGTCAATTCCCAGGTTTTATTTCTTTCAATAGCTGCAATCTCTTCACCCATGGCTTTCTACCATTTTTCTTCTTTGACAGCAACTTCAAAAGCTGTAGGATCACAACCTGAAAATAGGGCAAAATGTGTAAGTGGATCATCAATATCATTTATGTTGGGTACCTCGTAGTCAGACATCCATGCTGGTCTTCTTCTGACACGTTGAGAACGAGAACTTGCTGCAGCATCAAGTTGTTCATCTAATTCTTTTGTTGGTGGTGAAGTTTCAGAGGTTGTAGGGATGTCATTTTGAGTATTATGAGGGGCTGGAATTGCTGGAGCATTTTGTTGTTGCTGCTGTTGCATTTCATCTGCATCTCCCTCATCAAAATCTGCTGGTAGTTGCTGTCCACCTGTATTGTTGCTCCATAACCATGTCTTTTCTTCATAAAAAATGACGTCACGACTAATAACAATTTTCTTGGTGATAGGATTATACAATTTGTAGGCCTTTGAATGATCACTAAAACCAAGAAAAATGAATTTTTCACCTTTGTCATCTAACTTTCTTCTTCTTTGATCTGGAACATGGGCGTATGCTATACACCCGAACACACGCAGATGATCAACAGCTGGTCTATTCCTACTCCATGCTTCTTCAGGAGTTATATTTTGAACAGCTAGTGTGGGGCTTCTATTCAAAATATAAACACTCCAACTGACTGCTTCAGGCCAGAATCTCTTAGGAAGACCACTTCTTTGTTGAAGGCTTCACACCATATTGAGAATCGTTCTATTTTTCCTCTCACTTACACCGTTTTGCTGAGGTGTATAAGCTGCAGTTAGCTGTCTTTTAATTCCATGTTTGCCAACAATCAGCAAACTCTTGTGAGTTGTACTCTCCACCTTGGTCAGTACGTAAAATCTTAATTGGACTGCCAACTTCATTTTCAGCTAGTGCTTTAAACCTTTGAAAGGTTGCGAAAGCCTCCGACTTTTCCTACAGAAAATACACCCAGGTTTTTTGGCTAAAGTCATTAATAAATGATATAAAATATCGTTTACCTCCATTTGATGTTGGTATAATTGGCCCACACAAATCAGAATGTACTAGTTCCAGCGCCTTCTTAGCCCTCCAAGATTTTCCTTTTGGAAAAACATCTCTGTGTTGTTTGCTAACAACACATTCCTCGTAGATTTCTGAAGGAGACTCAAATTTGGGAAGGCCTGCCACCATGTTTTTCTACTGCAAGGTCTTCAAACCACCAAAGCTGAGATGACCATAGCGAAAATGCCATAGCCATGCTGTGTCTTTTAGTTTTGTAGTGAGACATTTGTGGGTAATGTGATGAAGATACAAAGGAAACATCCGATTTGCTGTCATCTGTACTTGGGCAATTAAACCCAACTTGTCATCTTGGATTCGACAAACTCCATCCTTAATTGAGATCTTATATCCCTTTTCTTGAAGCTGGCCAACACTAAGCAAATTAGTTTTTAGATTTGGAACAAATAACACACTGGAAATAGAATGAGACTTTCCTTTGGTTTGAAGTATAACACTTCCTTTTCCCAAAATAGATACTCTAGAGTTATCACCAAATTTAACAGTATCTCGGAATGATTCATCCAAATCAGAGAAAATTGATTTGTCTCCACACATATGGTTGCTACAGCCCGTATCCAAGTACCATAAATTCGGGTGAGTTTCCTCCATAGTATGACACACCATTAGGAGAGAAATTTCTTCTTCTTTTTCCTTGTCTAGAAAGTTAGACTTTTCCCCTCTATGTTTATTTAAATTTGTACGGCATTCTGAGCGATAGTGACCATACCTGTGACAACGATAACATTCCACCTTGGATTTGTCAGCTAACTTTGGTTTAGATCCTGTTGAACTCTGAGCATCACGAGCCTTCCAGTTTCCTTGAGATTCAACACCTTTCTTGTCTCCTTGTCTCTGGTGTGTATTCTTGCCTTTCCATCCACCCTTTCCATGTCCTCTTGAGCTTGTTGCTGCTTGCAGTGCTTGTTCTTCATTGTCTTGTTGGGTTATTTTCTGCTCATGAATGGCAAAGAGTTTTGCATTTCATCTATTGAAAGAGTATCAATGTCTTTAGACTCTTCAATAGAACAAATCACAAAATTAAACTTGGGTGTCATTGAACGAAGGATCTTTTCAACAATGGTCACATCCTCTAGCTTCTCTCCATGAATCCGCATCTTATTTGCAATTGCCATTGTCCTTGAAAAATATTCTGAAACTGACTCCCTTGACTTCATTTGAAGAAGCTCAAACTCTCTACGAAGAGCTTGGAATTGCACACGCTTCGCCCTTGCATTCCCTTGATACTTCTTCTTCATGGAGTCCCATATTTGTTTGGAGGTGTCCTTGCAAAGAATTGTTTCCAAGATTGAACGATCAATAGCTTGAAAGAGATAATTTTTTGCCTTCAAATCTTTCAGCTTTCGTGCCTCCTACTCTATCTTTTGTGCATCTGTCAAAACAACTCCAGCTGCTGCCTCTTTTATGCCACTTTCAACGACCTGCCAATATTCTTTGGACCTCAAGAAATTCTCCATCAGCAAGCTCCAATGATCATAATGACCATCAAAGCGTGGGATTGCAGGTTGAACAAAATTTTCAGAAGCCATAGAAATTGCTGCTGCAATGAAAGAAAGAGTTGTTGCTGCACTCTTCCTGTTTCACTCTTCGGCTCTGATACCACTGTTGAAAAAAAAAGCAGAGGCAATACAGTAGGAAATATCTGGTGAATGAAAATAACTCAATGCTTAGTTTCATTAAGGAATTGCCTTTAAATAGGCACCTACATCAACAGATAGAAGCATAAAAATAGGAACCAGTAACCACTAAGCTAAAGATTTGGTAAAATCACAACCACTTAACAAACTTGCTGAAGACTAGTTCAGCAATGCTCCAACTAATAACTATCTTCCTAAAAACTAGAACGGCTGACCAACAAACAACAAAAATAAAGATTTTTTCAACAGGAGTGACTTCGAGCTGAATGTTATTTTTCATTGTTTTCTTGAGACTGAGAAGTCGTTAAAGTTGAATATGTAGTAATCTTGTTTACTGATTGTTGATTTGTTCAAGCTCTACTGAACATATATATTTATATATAATGTTCTCTTTGTCTTTTGTTTTTCAATGTCTCCGCACCCCAGGGTTTATTTGTGAAAATTTGTCCCACTAGCACACCAGTATGGTTCTTGTGTGTCAAAGTCTTCGGTTATGGTTGTGTGGATGCTATTTACCTTGTTCTGTCTATATGTGCAGGCTGGAAATATTTGGAGTTTAGTGGATGTACTAACCTTCTATGCCAAGTAGTTTGGTTTTGGCTTCGTGTGAAGAGGAATCATGAGTCAAGAACTTTTGCAGATTCACCCCCGCGAACTAAAGTTCACATGTAAGTGCATAAGAGCTGGATCTTTATGACCCCCCTGCCCTGCTCATTTATTAATAATGGTTGTCATGGTTTTTCCTCTCTTCCATGGTAAATGGCTTTTCCATTTGCAAGTGAGAATAACAAGAGCTTTACATGTTTCCCTTTCATTGCTTAAAAAATGGAAAGCAGTTGAGTGTTTGCCATAGTTTTCAAAACAAAGGAGATTAAATCTGATGGTGTCTCAACTTATACTGGAAAAAGGATTTGAAGACATCAGGGACTAATTTTATCCTTTGTATGAGAACTTGATGCTTTGGATAGAATTTCCAAATAATCATTAACAGTTTAACACTGAACTCTATGAATTTACACCAACTATTGAAATGCTTTGTTATGATAAGGAATGTGATCAAATGATGCTTCTGCTATTGGAGAATGTCAATATTGCATTAAATTATGTGAACTAGAATAACAATGAAAATTCATTAAGCTCGTATTCAATTTCAGCATTTCCTTTGAACTACATGCAATTATCCTTTGCAGAAGAGGAACTTAAGAATTGACTTGTCTGTGCACAATGTATTTAAAGATGATAAGTTTTCTTTTTTTTTTTTTGAGGGTGTACTTTTTTGGAGGTCCCTAATTGGAATATACATGTACAACATTTCATTGTACAGAGGACCACATACTTTTAGATATTAATACATTACACTTTACCTTTCTCAGAAAGAGAAAAAAATCCGTTGCCACTGCCATCTGCCTTCCATGGTTTCTGTATTTAGACCAATCTGATTGTAAATAAATTAATTGGCATATTTGGGATTTGGTTGTCTTAAATGATTCCTTCTCTGTTAAATGGTTTTGCATATATTAGTTGGGATCGATATGTCTCACTCCCATGGAAACTTCGTGTGGTCATTTTGCCTTCTGCATATAGTTGTATATTTCATGTATATGGCATTTTCTAAAAGATTTCGAATATTATCACTCATCACTTATGAGAATACTATATCTGTCCATGTTTGATAGCCTTTTCTGTCCATAGGCTCCCTCTACATGACACATTAGTCTACAAAACCATGCCCCCAGTACTGTTACTGGTGTATGGAGTCCATATGTACTTATGTGTCATGCAGAGAGAGCCCAGTGGATAGTACAGGCTGTTGAACGTGGACAGTTAAAATTTTCCCATCATTTAAAGTGAGTATTGCATGAGTTTTTGGCTACACTTTATCAAATTTTTTGGTCGTGTTCGGATTGTTCCAAAAAACATGCCTGGATAGAGTGGAGACTTACTCTGAAGATGAAGTTAGGAGAGTTTGAACCTTTGTACTTTTTAAGGTGCTTGTCTGGATTATTGTGGCTTTTTCTATGTGTGCCATTCAGTGCAATAAGATAGTCAATATGCATTGTGCAAATTGATTTAGTTCTGCTGTAGGGTTTTTTTATTTGAAATTCCAAAATCTCCAGATATTGTAGGTAGAGACCATAACACTATGCATATTAACCAGTGTTGTAATACTTGGACTGAACGTAGAACCAGAATGCTTGCCAGATCATAGGTCAAATGGTTGGACCATGAGTCACATAAATAATACATATAACATAAGTGTGTTCCATCAGTGCCCTATCTCTCAGAACCAATTTGATATTGGGGTTATTTGAGTTCAGTCCACCTCAGAATTCATAATGCGATTGTACAGTTCAGTTCAGTGTCAAGTGGGGAGGGGGGGAGGGGATGGTGTTTATAGGGGGCTAACAATGTTTTCAACCAACCTGTCACTGGCCTAGCTACTGGACCAGTGACACGGTCACAATTCTGGTTTGGGCCAACCTCTAATGGTTTAACCCACTATATTATAAAAAACTCTTGACTCGGTCAATGACCCATCTGGCCCATTCAATGGGTCACTAGTTTTTGCATTATTTTAGTCTTTTTACATTTTTTTACAATGATGACATCACAAGCTGACCCATTGATTAAGACAGTTGAACTGCTGACCTGTTGACTAAGAAAAGTGGTTCTACCTCCAGGTTGGGTTTTAAACACTGTTCCAAAAGTCCCTTTAACACTGATATGACCATTAACTCGTAACAGCCTGGGCATAGAAACTAGACATTATGCTGTAACCTGCAAATGTTAAAAAGCTATTAGAAATATAGGATCCATTTTCTACCATCTGCAAATATCAAAATGTCAATATTCTTTTCAAATTTGTTTGATAATGCCATGACATTCTTTTGTTGCCTGGTTTTGCTCTTCATGTTGTCAAGTGAATTGTCAAACTTATGGTTTGAGGTAGTAACTTTTTTTTTAATGATTTTATCAGTTGAGTTGAAGAAGCAAAGCTCATGTTTGGTTCAACTCGTCAGCAACTCAGATCAATGTGTTGCTTTCAAGGTGAAAACAACTTTTTGAATGGATATGATGTTATAGATCACTTATTTCCAGTATTTTCTGCTCTGAACTTTTATATTCTCAATTACCACATAATTTCCACCTAATTATGTGTTTAAAAAATAGTTCTAATCACCTCTTTAACTTTCTTCAATTTCTTCTGCATTTTCTAACTTTATGTTGGTAAAGAAGAGTTTACTGAAATTAACTGGGGGCAGTGATTTAAGATGTCTAAACTTTCTTCTGCATCATTTCCTTTGTAAGAGGAAGTACAAAATGCAGATTTAAATATTACAAATTTCTAATATTTCTCAGCATTTATCTGGTCTTTTAACTGCTTGATTTTGATGACTTTGCTGATATCACAATGCTACCACTAAATGTAGTGAATGTGAAGTACTCATTTCCTGATTGATGGCAATCTAGGCGTCTTTTTTTGCAGGTAAAAACTACTTCTCCAAAGAAATACTGTGTACGACCAAACATTGGCATTGTTCAGCCAAGGTCAACTTGTGATTTCACAGGTCAAGTGATTTCCTTGCTTTATTATGGCTCAAGGACATAGAGAATCACATTAATGACGTGAGTGTGCAACAATTGTGGGTGGCTGTGTGGATTTGTATCTCTTGATGTTTTTCTTCCTCATCTCCAGTCATTAAACAATCTATGGTAAATCTAATGGTGAAACTTGTTAACACCTACCAATCTCTTGTCCATTTGTTGCATGAATTTGGGAATAGTTCTTTGTTTTGTTTGGATGTAGGTGGACTATGCCAGTGGAGATGAATAGGCTGTTTGATCCAGCCTTTTTTATTTGGCTGAAGAAGAGAAGAAGAATCTTGTGGAGATGCACAAGGGAGCATTGGTTTGAAGAATTTTGGAATAAAGGAACACAAGAATGTTTTTAGAGAAGGAAAGAAGGAAGTGGTGATGAAATGTGTTATGACTGGGGTGATGGAATGCGTTATGCACAATGGATTAGTTTTTCATTTTTCTTGTATGATGATACTTGGAGAGATTGGGGGAAGGTGGCAAAAGGTTCTTCAAAAAAGAAGCCAGTATATAGAGTGTTACCTCCTATAAATGGCTTCATTAAATTAAACTTTGATGGGAGCAACCATGGTAATCAGGACCCATTTGGAATAGGGGGAGTTTTTCGTAGAAATAAAGATGATCAAATTACAGCTTTGTTTTCAGGACCAATTGGTGTTGGGGATTCTGTAAGGGCTGAAATCTTTGCTGTACTTCAAAGGGTGCAGTTATCAAGAGACAAGAACATATACAAGCTGATTGTTGAAGGGGATTCTATGGTGGTGGTGGGCTGGTCAAGGAATCCAGAGGTTGTGGTTTGGCATTGCAAGGATGAAGTCAAGAAATTCAAATGGTTAACTAGCAATATGATTAGAAGGACATAGTGGGTTCAGAGCTCAGCTAATGGGTTGGCTGATACCCTAGCCAATCAGGGGGTTAATAGGGGATAATTGTATTGGGCTCAATTATAATTTGAAATTAAACCGACTTGAGAGGATGCAATTTGCACTTCTACAAGGGATGCTTCTACTGTTTGTATATATTTTGTTCCATGTTTAATAAAATTTTTACAGTTACTTATAAGGGGCATGAATATGCATTACACTATAAAGTTAATGCAAATCGATCTGTTATTCCCCCAGAAGACTTTGAAATCATGAATTGCTAAGGAATGTTTAGGTAATGTCAAGATGATGTTTCAACAAATGACATAATAATAAAATGGAAGGAAGTGGCACAAATGGAAATGCATAAAGAAATTATCAAGATGGATCGGAAACCTCCAGGGCCAAATAAATTGAAGCTGAACTTTGATAGTAAATTGTAGCTTTATTCTCAGGACCAATTGGGTATGGAGACTCAGTTCAGGCAGAAATAATGACACTCTTGCAAGGCTTGAAATTAGCAGTGCAATTAGAAGCTAGAGAGTTGGAAGTGAAGGGGACTCACTGTTGGTCATCTCTTGGGCTAAGCAAGTAAACTCAGCACCATGGAAGTATAGATTTGCATTCAGGGAGATTGATTTACCAGCCAAGAGCTTTGACTCTACATTTGGGTGGACTAAAAGGACAGCAAATGGACTGGCAGACACTCTTGTTAGACTCTGGAAAGTTCTTGTAATCTGTTTTTAAATTAATAAAAGTTTCTCTTTTGCTGATCAAAAAAACAATATGCCTCATTGTTTTGATCATGTTTTCTACACGTTTTGCACATTGAAGTTTTTTTTTTCCTTGACCCCATCATGCCATGCAGCATGAATGTCTGAGGACCTCTTCACCAGAGGGGAAGGCATAAATAATTAAGATTGGTGATGCAACTTAAATAAGTTATTCTAGGACCATTGAAGTTCTCATTATGGAAGAAGACACTCACTACATTAAAATATGGCTCATGTAATATTCTTAAATAAATACAAGATGGAAAAGAATTTCTTTCTCAGATTGCTTAATGTGAAGAAAAAGAATAGGTTTCTCATGTGTTTCCTCTGCTGTATTTAGTATTATTTACCGACTTTAATTTGATTTCTCATGTTTTGTGTTTGATGTCAATGAAGTAACTATGCAAGCTTAACGTGAAGAGCCTCCTGATCTGCAGTGCAAAGATAAGTTCCTAATCCAAAGCATGGTAGTCCTTCTTGGAACTACTGTAGAGGACATTACACCCATCATGGTAAGTATTGTTTGCTGTTGAAATTGACTTTAGGTTGTCTGTCAAGTTTTCTCATTGTTTCTTTGGCAGTTCACTAAAGATAATGGAAGATACATTGAAGAGAATAAGTTGAGAGTTGTTCTGGTTAGCCCACCACTTTCTCCTGTACTTCTTCCAGTAAATGGGGCTCTGAAACAGGAACTTAATAATGAACCTTCAATTTTAAAAGGTCAAGTAGTGAGTGGAGATGAGAACCTACCCCCGCTCTGTATGGTACGTATAGTAATTACTTTGCTTTCTAGTTTTGGTTTACCGTTCCTCCTATTTTCCACCCCTATTTTCGTCTACCAATTAATGGGGCTTTGAAGTAGGAGCCTTATTATGAAGCTTCAACAATTTTCAAGTATAAAGTGGGGTTTACCAATACCTCTCTCTCTCTCCAATAACGAAACTTTCAGGAATGCAGATTGTGCACTGCAACAAAAAAGTAAAGAAAAAAGAATAACTGTAATACAACAATTAACTTGTATTTCGTATTTACAGGTCCTGGAGGAGGTTAAATCTACTAAAGGTGTAGATATGAAGTCAGCTTGGAATGTGGAGGAGATGAAATTAGTGAAGGAAATTGGTGATTTGGAGTTAGCTAAGGCTATTTTGGAGTTAAACTCAAAGATAGATGAAAGGGAATCAAAGCTAAGGGAGGTTAATTGGTCTTTTCAACTCTCAATTTCCAAATTCTAACATAACAGCATGGTGAGCTGAAGTGAATGTGAGTTGTGCTGGTTCTCTAGGCAAATTATTGGCAACTGAATTCCATGCTTTGATTTAATGAGAAGAGAACCTGCTGGTATTGTTTTTTGTTGGTATATGTTAAAACATTGGTATAGTAATGAAGATGATATTTTTTTTTGCAGGCAGGTATTGCTATTGCAAAGCTAAAAGAAGAGAGGAGCAGGATAACTCAAGAGTGTGAAGCATTATGGCAAGAACTAGTAAGCAGTTTTTTGGGGATAATTGAGTATTTTCTTATCTTATTTGAGGTATTTCTGCTATTTTTCCATGGCCATAGCTTAAGCTATAAAACTATATAATGATTCCCATTTTTGTCCATAATCTGAAGCAATCATGTAAGACAAAGGAAATGCGTATGTCTATCAGAATCGACAGAAGAGTTAATGGTCAGGACTCAGGAGCCAGCTCCCAAACATAACATGTTTGGGTTATTTCCCAGTGAAATGGTGGCCACTGATTGAATGATCAGGATTAGGGGTGCAAATTGGTTAGGTTGTGAGATGGAGTTGTGCTTGAAGTGTCATTGTAGATCATTGTAACACAATGAGCATGCAGTTCCAAATATTTCAGTTGCACCTCAATTGAACCTACAGTGAAGTTCCACTGCTTTTGTGTATGCGTTCTGATTTTCAAAGTGAAAATAGTTTGTTATTTTACCAGTTAAAATGCAAGGATGATACTGATCTTGCCCTGAGATTATATGCTTCCTGAGTTTGGTTTGTGACAGTGGTCATTGGTTTCTCTCTTTGCAGGCAGTGGTGAAAAAATAGAGTGGTGCTAGAAGAGTTCAGGTCGGGTTCCCCTTTCTGTTTGTTGTTATGATGGCACTTGTCGGTGTGGCGCTTGGGTTATGGTTACGCTCTTAAAGAAAGGAATCTCAAGCGGAATTAGAGATAACTGAAGTCTGTAATTAGTCAGAGGTATAGAGAACAAACAGTTCTTCCCTGTCCTACAAGTTTCATATACAGTTGGAGGAGGGGAAACTGTATATAAGTTGTGGTTTCATTCTAGGGGTAGTTTGGTGAATTTCAACAGATGTCTGTTATCTTGTTTATATGAACAACTTACACTCCCTCCAAAATATTAAAATGAGAAATTTCGTATATGAGAAAGTAAATGATCTCTCAAGATGGGTTGTCTGGTCTTGGATCCAGTAGGGAAACTACCTCAGTTTCTTCCAAGGTCCAAAGACCAGCAACATTTCTCTCACTTGCTGGAACAAAACCCCAATCTCAAATTGCACCAGCTCAAGCAAATCCAAGCCCAGCTGCTCCGCAGATCACTCCAACAAGACAATATCCTCGTGGCAAAGCTGATTTCCATCTGCTCTGCTTCTGGCACCATGGACTATGCAACTCGTCTCTTCAACTATGTTGAAGAACCCGATACTGTCTTGTGCAATTCCATGCTCAGGGGTTACACCAGAAATGGTCTCTTTGAACGAGCTCTCTTATTTTATATACAATTGCTCGGTAAGGGATTTAAACCAGACCACTTCACTTTCCCTTGTGTACTTAAGGCCTGTGCTGCCATGCTTGGTACCAGTCTCGGATCCCAAATCCATGCCAGCCTGGTGAAGAATGCTTGTGTCTCTGACAACATTTTCGTGCTGAATTCACTATTGGATATGTATTTCAAGTCTCGTCAGAATGAATGCGCGGTTAGGGTCTTCTGGCAAATTGTTGAACCCAATTCAACTTCTTGGAATATCATGCTTGCAGGTTCGTTGAACTCCGGTGATCTAGATTCTGCACAAAAACTGTTTGTTGAAATGCCTCAAAGAGACGTAATTTCTTGGAATACAATGATAAGTGCTTACGCCAAAGTGGGTAACTTAGAAACTGCTCAAAAGTTATTCGATGAGATGCCAAAAAGAAATTTGGTCTCGTGGAATGCTTTGATAGCTGGGTTTTCTCAAAATGGTTGGAACGATGAGGCACTATCAGCTTTTGCGCAAATGCTAAGATCAGGAATCAGTCCTGACAATACTACTATTCTTTCGGTTGCATCGGCTGTCAGTGGGGCCATTTCACCTGACCCTGCTGCTGTTGAGCGTATAATCAGTTTTGCGAAGTCAACCAATTCCATCTCCGTTTCCACAGCGGTTCTTAATCTATATGCCAAGCTCGGAAGAATCGATGATGCAAGAAAAGTGTTTGATGAGATTCCTGAGAAAGATCTTGTGACATGGAATGCTATGATTGGGGGATATACTCAGAATCAAAGACCCGTGGAAGCAGTTAAGTTATTCAGGGAGATGCAAGCAGAGTGTAAGGATAGTGTTAAGCCCGATGGAGTAACCATGGTCAGCTTAATTGCTGCTTGCTCCCAGATGGGTGCATTGGGTTTGGGAGAGTGGGTGCACACATACATTGAGAAGAACGGGGTTGAGATGGATGTATTCTTGGCAACTGCTCTTGTTGACATGTATGCCAAATGCGGAGATATAGATCGATCTTGGCACCTGTTTCAGGGTATGCCCACAAAGGATTTGGCATCTTGGAATGCTATGATCAAAGGTCTAGCCATGCACGGGCAAGGAAAAAAAGCCCTTGAGATTTTTACCCTGATGGAAAGAACTGGAGTAGTGCCCAATGATATTACTTTTGTGGGCTTGCTTAATGCTTGTAGCCATGGTGGGGGCTTGACAGCTGAGGGCTTGGAGCTGTTCAATTTAATGCAAAGCCGGTACAGCATTGTACCGCGGTTAGAGCATTATGGTTGCGTCGTTGACCTCCTCGGTCGAGCTGGAAGGTTGGCCGATGCTTATGAATTTGTGAGAAGCATGCCTATCAAGCCGGACAAGGTTGTCTGGGGAGCACTGCTTGGTGCATGTCGATCCCACCAAAATGTCAAATTGGCTGAAGAAGCAGTTCGTATGCTTGTTGAATTGGATCCCAGCCACGATGGGAATTATGTGCTCTTGTCAAATGTGTACGCTTCTGCAGGGAAATGGAGAGATGTTGCAAGGGTGAGGGCCCAAATGAAAGCTCAACAAGTGCAGAAGACTCCCGGCTGTAGTGCAGTTGAAGTTGGGGGCGTTATTCATGAGTTTGTTGCTGGGGATAAATCACACCCAAGATCTGAAGAAATCTATGCAGCTTGGGATGAGTTGGTAAAGCAGATTAAGCCGATGGGATATGAGCCAGACACAGGGGCCTTACTAAGGAACTTGGATGAAGAAGACAAGGAGGAGTCCTTGTATCGTCACAGTGAGAAGTTGGCGTTAACGTTTGCGTTTATTAGTACAGAACCCCAATCACCAATTAAGATTGTGAAGAACTTGAGGATATGTGGAGATTGCCATAGAGCAATAGAGCTGGTATCCAAGCTTGAGGAGAGAGAAATAGTAGTGAGGGACCGTAACCGTTTTCACCATTTCAAAGCTGGGCTTTGCTCTTGTGGGGGCTACTGGTGAGGTGGAACCCTTGGCTTGGATGGTAGTTAGGTATCCTTTATCACACGCGTGTACCGAGCCCGATTGGATCGTGTTGGGTGTGGGTGTGGGTAGGATGTTACTGTGAATGTGCAAGAAGTGAACAAGGTAAAACAGTAAATGCAGGAATCAAAGGACTTATCGACTAAGACATAAAAGTTTGGCAAAAGTTCTAGGGATTCTAGCCAATAAGGGCAATTTAGATAATTTTTTTGAAAAAATATTAAATAAGGGCACGAGATACTACTCACATCCTTCCTCCTCCTGAAGCACCGAACACGGTGGCAAAGCTCCCCCACCTCCTCTCTCTCTCTCCCTCTCCAATAGAGCAGAGCTGTCGGTCTTTTCTTCAACTCGGCATTATCTAAACTTTCACAACTGATAACAGAGCTAGGGAAGGTCTGAAAACGATGCGAAGAAGAATAAGGGAGAGAGAGAGACTAGAGGTGGGGGAGGTTTGCCACCATTGTTCGGTGCTTCAGGAGGAGGTGAACAGTATCCCATGCCTTTATTTGATATTTTTTCAAGAAAACTATCCTATTCTAAAAATTATATTAAAAATGTTATTTTTATTGATATTAAGGGCAAGAATCCCAAAGTTATATTACTGGCTGCTCTCTTATCTCTAGGCTTGGGATTGGCGGTACAAGACAAGTTCACACCAGCAAAAATCCAAACAGCAATCTAAAATTGAAGTTTTCCATTTATTCTTGTAACCTCAATCAATCCCATTTTTCAATGCTTCCAAGGGACAATATTTTTTTAAGAAAAATTAATGTTTTTAAATGTTTATATATATATATATATATATATATATATTTAAATCAAAAGGTTTATTTGTATTTGTATATAACTGTAGTTAACAAGATTATACACATTACCTATGAAATATCCCAAATATTTTTACTTTCAACTTTTAAATTAAAAACCTATTAAAGGTCATTATTCATTATTTTATGATATTGCATTTGTTTAGATGCTTTTTTTATCATATTTTAATAACTTAATTTAAATAAGCTATGCTGAATACAACAAATTGAGAAACAACAATATTTTAATCTTGTAGTTACTTTATCTCCTATGATTTGTTGTTGTACACCATTGAATTTAATTCTTGCTTTTGTTTTTTAAGCCATAAAAAGAAAAAGTCCATTCATTTATTCTCATATTACAAAACAAGATCAAACATTAGATCCAACCACAAAAACCGAGAGTATGGACAAAATGAAAAGAACATTAAGAAACACTAGGAACATGAACGGAATAAATTGCTGTGAGAAAAGGCAAGTTGAGCACCAGGGGTAGATCAATCATGGCCTCTGCATACAACATATAAAAATTTCAAAAATGCCAACACGAAGAATAATCTTCTTCCAACAGACACACAATCATGGTTTAAAGTATCGATACATCCCATTTGCACGAATGACCATATTTGGTGTTTCAATACAACAAAACATCCTATTTTTAGTAATAAAGTATATGTATAAATTTATAAATTAAAAATAAATTATTAAGAATTAAAATAATAATAATAATAAATAGTAATAAAGTATATGAAACAATTTGAAAATATTTAATAATTAGAAAATTAATATCTTAAAAACTATTAAAATATTTAATAATTAATTAAAATTGAAATAATTAATTTTACATATTTTGGCTTACATTACTTGCAGAGGTAGGGAATGGGATGGAGAAGACAGTGGAGAAGAGATGGAGAAGGAGGGAGGGAGGGGGAGGGAGAGAGAGAGAGAGAGAGAGAGAGAGACTGACAGAGCGAGAGGGAGGGAGGGTGTTAACTGCCACTACTGAGAGTTGCAGAGGCGGTGGCGGGATTTCACAACTCCTCCTCTTGCAACAGAGATCTACAACGACGAAGCCAAATGGGGCGGAGAAAGTGGTCGGGAGTGAAGAGATGGAGAGAGAGGGGGAGAGAGAGAGAGAGAGAGAGAGAGAGAGAGAGAGGGAGGGAGAGAGGGAGGGAGAGTATTAACCACCACTGCTGAGAGTTGCAGTGGCGATGGCGGGATTTCACAGGCCTTTTGCATCAGAATTCGAAGCCAAATGGGGCGAAGAACTTGAAGCCATCAGAGTCGAATTTCAACCAAAGATCGACGACAAAGAACATGCCAATAGAGGTGGAGATGGACAATTTTTTCTCTATACCAGAGAAACTTAACAGAAGTGATCATGAAGGACCGGAACCCTTTCTTTGAGTTCTTAGAGTGAGAGAAAGAGGGAAGAATGGGATTTGAGAGATTTTCGGTGACAACTCCATGGTAGGGTTTCTTCAAGTTCTCTCAATCGCTGTCTCCCTTCTCGTTCGATGGCAATGAAATATGAAGGATACGACTTGCCATTATTAAAATTATAAAAGATATTTTAGAGTTTCGATCAGGTCTAAAACGCATCTGACTGCGTTCAATGCCTGGGTCAAAAGTTTAAGATCTGAAAGTGGCATTCCAATAACTTTTAAGACACGACTCCTAACGCCTATTACCTCCGAAAAGTAAGTTTTTGAGAGTCAAGAGGCAATACACAGCACGACACCTCCATGGCTTATCACAGCGAAAGTAGTTTATTCATGTCTGTGTGTGCACAGGTTGTGTGTGTGCCCAAGGGTTTCTACCATGCAATAAGTATCGGAAATGCAATTTTAAGATACGTATTGAAATATGTCTTGGATACACATGTATATCGGAGAAAAACTAAGATATGCATTAATACACTTAAAAATACTATAAATATTTTAACAAATCATAAAGATACATCAACAACACTAAATTTAAGACCTCAATAAGGAGTATATACATTAAATTAATATATTTTAATAGTTTTATGAATAAATATATTATAGCTAATTATAATTTCATTAAAAATCCTATGCTTAACTATAGTTTATAAATTATAATTCTTAAGTTTTAATGTTTTATGGGATGAGAAAAAAACAACTCTCCTATCCAACCATAAAACATGCATTGGCACAACTTCTATGTGAAAATATAATTAACAATTATTTATTGTTTAAGTAATTACTATTTATTATTCATTTCCAAAAATTATAAAAAATAAATAAACATTATATAATATATTCAAAAATAGTTATTGATGAGGGCATATTTGGCCCTCTAGTGAAATTGCAACATGTGGCACCTCGTGACAACTAAGCAAACACCTAGGCAACAGCTTATGAAGTTGGTGACCCACTCGGGCACCGGTCTGGTCGGCTTGGCGCGGCCTGCGAGGCCTGCGTGACCTGCGCACGACCTGCAGGCGGCCTGCGCGACCTGCGCGCGGCCTGGCGCGCGGCCTGCACGACCTGGTGCGGCCTGCGCAACCTGGCCGACCTAGATCAGCCTAGCACATGATCCGACCAAGCCGCCCGTAAAGCGCCCACTGATAAACTCGGCATGCATACCCCACGAGCTCAGTAGCTCACCAAGGAGCTCGGTAGCTCACCACAGAGCTCGCCAAAGAGCCAAGTAGCTTGACAGAGCTCGCCACAAGCAGCTCGGCACAGCTCCCCCAGGCAACTTGCCACTTGTAGGGTAGCTCGGTACAGGAGTACTTTGGCGTATCGCAGGAAGATCTTCTGCCTAACAACCTGGCCCACACACCAACCTGCCGACTGACACAGGTGCCGACCTGACAACCTGGCCCAGACACCGACCCGCCGACTGACATAGGCGCCGACCTGACAACCTGGCCCAGACACCAACCCGCCAACTAACGCAGGCGCCGCCCTAACAACCTAGCCCAGGCGCCGACCAGGCCACCTGACACAAATGCTAGCCTGACGACCTCAAGGAGTTCACCACCGTACCCCGGTTCTGATGGGATGTGACGAGTCTTACCATTTGGAGGCTTTTCACCCACCTAACCCGCGAGGACTCTAGTATATAAAGACCTCACCCCCCAAAGGGGAGGAGGGGGAAAAATGGAGATAATACCTGCTCTCTAGCTCTCTCGTTTCTCCAATATCATCTTCAAAGCTCTCTACAATCAAAGTGCTAACTTAAGCGTTGGAGAGCCCCCATCGGGAAAATACCCCTGGGTCCTCTGATTCAGTTCTCGCAGGTCCCTCAGCTCCCACTACCTATAAAAGAAAGAAGACCACCACATGCCGAGGGCAGTCGGGTTGCGCTGCACCATTCTCTAAGTCACAGGCCACCTAGTAGGGAGCTCGCCACCAGGGAGCTCGCCACCAGGCAGTTTGCCACCAGGGAGCTCGCCACCAAGCAGTTCGCCACCAAGGAGCTCGCCACCAAGCAGTTCGCCACCAGGGAGCTCGCCACTAGGCAGTTCGCCCCCAAGCAATTCTCCACCAGGCAGTTCACCACCAGGGAGCTCGCCACCAAGCAATTCGCCCCCAGGCAGTTCTCCACCAGGCAGTTCGCCACCAGGGAGCTCTCCACCAGGTAGTTCACCCCCAGGCAGTTCTCCACCAGGCAGTTCGCCACCAAGCAGTTCGCCACCAAGCAGTTCGCTACCAAGTAGCTCATCACCAAGGCATGTCACCACCGGGTAAAATAACGAGGTACTTAGCCAAAAAATTTATACATCACGAAAAATGGTACATGACCAAAAATGGTTACATCAGTTATTAAAGAAGAAATTTCAATTGTGGATATGATAGATCATCCATAGAATTATAATATATTCAATCATTATGATCAAATGATAAAATATAATTAATTAATTAATTAATTTTTAATTCTAAAAAATAATTATTAAATAAGAAATTTCAATTGGTCTATGGATATGATAGATCATCCATAGAATTATAATATATTCAATTGTTATGATCAAATGATAAAATATAATTAATTATTATTTATTTTTTATTTCTAAAAATATAAAAAATCAAAATAAAATAAAGAAGAATTTTCAATTGCTCTATGAATATGATAGATAAATTCATAGATCTAAACATATTTAGTCTTTATAGGTAGAGAAAAAAACTTACATTTTCAATTTTTTTTTTAATTTATATTTCCCCCAAATATCTTCATGAAAGTTCCATAAATTTACTGATAGCACAAAAAAGTTGTGATTTTGAATGTATGAAATGTAGATCAACATAAATTTAAACATTTAAGAAAAAAAAGAAATCACAAGATATTATAAAAGATTAAAAAAATTTACCTATTTTTGCCATATTTTTTCAAAATTAAAAAAAAAACTTAAAAATAATTAACAATTCACACTTGCTTCTTGCAAAATTTTGCAAATCTAGCACTGTTGGAATGAAGTTTGGAGTTTTAGAGTCATATGGGGATGAAAGAAGCTTATTTTGGGGAAAAGAAGCTTGTTTTCCCCCTTAAATCTTTTTTAGTTTTTGGTCATATCTTTTTCATCGATACGCCCCGATACGATTCTGATACGCATGAAAAAAGACAAAACATCCAATTTTCATGTGTATCCTATGTCAGTTTTTAAAAGATACAATACAATACACCCCATATTAGGCGGATCATATCGAAATTTTAAACCTTGGTGCCATGCCTAGCATGGCCAGTAATTGTAGCTGGTAGGCTATGCCAGGGATGGCATGATCCGTGCCAGCCGCCCAACCTGTTATACACCTCTACTTACAAGACACTCCCCCCAGTGCATTGAGGATATCTACATTCATTAAAAGGAAAATGTTCTCAATGCATATCTATATTGATATGAGAAGAGTACTTTATAAATATTCTGATTTAAAAGTTATCTTTAATTTTTTTCAAGGGTAGGTTAGGGGTATCTCAAGGGACAAGTGTAAAAAACATTGAAAGTGTTCATTTAACGTGCTTACAATGATGTGCCTACCTCATCCGAACTCAATAGGATATCTTTAAACATTTCTACTTGCAAGACACTTCCACAAGTATTGAAAACATCTTCAATTCTCCATTCATAACAAGGGAAATATACTCAATGTATGACTATAGTGTTGTGTGGGAAGGGATTGGGAAGAATTTATGGGTAGGAGATCTTCTCACATTCCTATTTACAAAAGACTCCCACCGTGAATTGAGAACATTTCCATTCTTATAACAAAAATATTCTTGATGCATAGTCATAGTGTTGGGTGAGTAGGGACATGGGAAGAATTTGTGTGTAGGAGGTAAGGTGAGCATTATTCGGTTAAAGCCAAAAAGACCAACCAAAAATTTCAGTTTCTGTTTTTCTGTTCAGTGTTTTTTTTCTTTTTTTGGTTTTTGGTTAATTCAGTCTTTTGAAATTTTGGTTTTCAGAATTAGAAATTTGATTAACCGAAAAAACCAAATTAACTGAACTTCATTATATAATATGTAATATATAATATATAATATATAATACATAATATATAACATATAATATATAATATGCTATATATTTATATATTAATATAGTATATAGTATATTATATAATGAAATTCAATTTCATAATATTTATATATATATATATATATATATATTATACGTTATAATATTCAATATCTTATGTATGTTAATGAAATTTGGTTTTAACTGAAAACCAAAACAAAAATTTTGGTTTTGGTTTCGATTTTGGTTTTTATTTTTTTATTTTGGTTTTTAATTTTTTAGTTTATTCAGTTCGGTTTTTAACCGAATAAACTAAATGCTCACCCCTAGTAGGAGGAGATCTAATTGTAAGATGTACTTTCATTTTTCATGGTGGATGTTTAAGCCACTTTATCTGTAAAAAACGAAGCATGTACTTCATGGAAGGAGCTATTTTTTTCCTAAAATCATGTTTTCAAGTTTTATCGAATTTTTTTTGGAAAAAATAAGAAAACCTCCCTTGGATTTGTTGGCAATTGTATAAACCTCCCCTGTGTTTTTATGGTAATAAAAACCTCCCCTATAGATTTGAAAAAATACACATTGACCTTACTACTATGCCTTTATGCCTTTTATTTTTAGTGATCTTTTGGTAATTGAAACATTGTAGTTACAAAAATGACCTTACTTCTATGCCAAGAAAATCCACTTAAGTTTCTTAAACTACTCTTATGGTTTAGCTAATTGACTAACTCTACTCTTACTATTTACATATTGTCTTAAAGTACCCATATTGTTTCTAACAGTTAACATCGTCATTAAGAACTAACAAAAAACAAGGAAATGTTAAATTTACCCTCCGTTATTCATTAAATTTTTAAAATAAAACCCATTTGATGAAGATGGATTTCTGTGTGATTCTAGTGCATAGAAACCATTGAAACTTGCCTCAAATTTTCTTGCACTCAAATTTACCCTCATACACTCTTTCAATCTCCATCGTCCTTATTTTTCATCCACAATCACTATTGAATCTGAACCATAGCAGCAACCAATCCCCACCGTTATAGTGAGGGGTGAGCATTCGGTTTATTCGGTTAAAAACCAAACCAAATAAACCGAAAATTTAAAAACTAAACTAAAAAAATAAAAACATAAATGGAAACTGAAATTTTCAGTTTGGTTTTTGATTATTCTGAAACTGAATTTTAATAATATATACTCTATTATATATATTATAAAATATATATTATGAAATCAAATTTCGTATATTATATATTAATATATAAGTATATTATATTATATATTATATATTATATGTTACATATTATATATTATATATTACATATAATAATAAAAAGTTTGGTTAATTCGGTTAATCAAAATTCTAGTTCTAAAAACCGAAACAAAAATTTTTGATTTTAACCGACTAGTGCTCACCCTTAGTTATGCCTTCCAGGGCATAATTTCCCCACTTGGTGGTGTTTGGGCGATTTGACAACCGGTTCCAATGACAATCCCATAGAGAAACCTCACTTTTCAAGGACATTTGTACTGGACTATAACATTTCCATCACCTGTAATCAGTACACAATCTTCAATATGCTCGGCTTCCTCGCATCCCTGAGCATAATCTAATCTTGCCACTGGTTAGTGGGCTCTATATTATGTAATCAAAGTGGCAGGCATCAAACAACAATTTGGTTGAGGGATAAAGAGAAACAAGGGACTAGGAAAGAGAAACAACAATTCTTCAATATGCTCTTCTAGCCATTTTTAATCAGGTTTCAAGAACAAGTGTAATCGTAATAACTGATAGCCTTAAGGCATAGAAAATGGAGAAGGGTTGGACAAATAATAATAAAAAAAAGAATAAAAAAAGCAAGAGATGCAGGGTTCTAGCACAAGTAGCAGTAATCGCCTTATATTCATATAAGGAACTTGATGATTACTATTTGCAAATTGCACATGGTCTAGGAAGCCAAACAATGGCATTAAGGGTGCTAGTAGATCAAACAACATTCTGAGCACTTTTTTGCCCAGAAATAGTGAGCATGGTTGGAGAAAGGGAGTTAGAGACATAGACAGAGTCGAAGATGAAGATGAAGATGAAGATGAAGATTGAGATGGAATGGAACAATAAAAGGGTATTTTAGGAATTTTAAAAAGCATATCAGTCATGTGATGCCACATGTGAATGGAGTGTGACGAAAATTTAACGATAAGGGAGGTTTTAGACGATTGTCAAAAAACTTAAGGTTATTTTAAGATAATATGTAAACAATAAGGGTGATGGTTGATTAAGAATCCAATGAGGGTTTTTCCTAATGAGAATTTGACATTAAGGGTAATAGACAAGAATCCAATGAGGGTTTGTCTTAAAGATAATCCAACGGAGATTAAGAATGAGTCTATTCATCTGATAACTACTCTCTTTTACGTGTTTCTCTATCTTTGTCTTGTTCTCCTTTTTATGCTATTTTTTTTCAGTATTTTTTTTCATGATAGTTGAATGAGTTGTAGTAGGGATTTTTTTGCTAGAAACAGTAGCGATGGTTGATTCTAGTTTAAATTTTCACTTTTTTTCTTATTTGAGTTATATGAAGCGGTTTTGGTGGATTGATAAGTCGAAACAATATCTATAGAGGCTTAGAGTGGATTTGCTTCTTTCTAGATTGTTTAGGATTAATGTCAGATTTCTTGTGTAGAGTTGCAAGAGAAATCTAGTTTTGGGTCTATGTATAAATCTTAATTGAATTGAGTGCTTGTTAGAACGAAGGTAGTGATGGTCACTACAAACCCTTTGTGTATAAATCTAATGTTTGTTAGAATGAAGATTCGTCTATGATTGCTTTATGGGAGAAGAATTGATGGAGAGATGGAGGCAGGAAGGTGGAGACAGAGAAGGGCTAAGATGCAGAGGTGATGGTGATACCGTTGCAAACACTTCATAGCATGGTCAGTAATGATACCTTATCAGAGAAGAGCTGATGGAGAGATTTTAGTCTTGTTGCAGGAAGCAACTCAGATAAAACAGAGTTCCTTTCATCAAATGATAGACTAGATACCCAACAGGGCACCAGGATTGTAAAATTTGAAGGAAAATAATGGGTAAAATAGTCTTTTTTGTCTTTTTGTCAACATTAATCACAATGAGGTTTTGGACAATATTTAGAAAACTTAGGGGTACTCTAAGACAATATGTTAACAATAAGAGTAGAGTTAGTCAATTAGCTAAACCACAATGGTAGCTTAAGAAATTTGCCCTAACAAGGAAAATCAACACTAGAGTGGAATGGGGAAGGATTTTGTGCGTCAACGAGTTCTGCAACTTCAAACAGTTTGTGGGCTTAAAACTAATCGACTTGGGCATTTGAAAGTAGTGGAGATAAAAGGTTATAAAGTCATTGCCACTACAATGGCAACACCTATTAAATAGGGTATGCCCTTAGCTCCAATCAGATTGATGTACAAATACATTTATTGTAAATGAATAAAAGTACATTATTGTTTCATATTGTAATTGATATGTTTCGGTGAAATTACCCCTTAAACTGGACACTTATGAGACTCGTGTTAGTTTAGAATGTTCTCAATTGTTGGATAGACTTAGGGAGTTTATCCTGCAAAGGCTGACACTGATGTGTTGCCAATGAAGTTGGGGCAGCTTGTCTCAGTTGCTAGGGTTAGACCCGAAGCAAATGTTGTGTGTGTTTGGTTGAAACATTGAACCCGGACCATTTTCCAATTATGCCCTGGACCTTGGTGATTGATGGACAAAATTGGAAAGTTGCACATAACCCCTAGACTTGATTATGGTACTACATTGGGTGTCGGATTGGGCTGCCTTTGATATACCAATTAGTGAAATCCACTATGGGTCAAAACTTGGGTATGTTGGGGTAGTTTGAGAATTCACTTAAGTGGGTGATCATAGAGATAGGATCAGCCCCTTTGCCGGACAAAGTGAATGATTATGACTGCACTCTCTCTGATGGAAACCTAATTTGCTAGCAGTGGATTTCAACCATGTTTGAGATTTGGTTTTGCAAAACACATTTATATTATATTTAAGAAAAGTGTTTGCAAAAGGTTTTAATTCACAGGATCCATCTGAGTAGAGAGTGTGACACTGTACTTTGCAATCAGGGGAGAAGTCCTTCCCTGTCGGGCAGTATTTAATCATTGTGGGCTGAGAGGTTAAGTGTAAGAGACCGTTAAGGGATAATTACCTAATGGGTTATATCTTAAGTCTATTATAAGAAAATGAAACCCTATGGTTCCGCTTGTTTGAACATCACATTGGCAAAAATATTTTCTAATGGGAAATTTTCTGCCACTGTAACATAAAAAATGAGCTCAGCTTGAGTGGAAACGCTTTTCTCAAGTTATGCACAAAATTAGAAACAAAAATTTAGAAACCAAAGTTAACATACATAGTGAATCGGGAACCTTTAAGTTTTCAAACACAGTCCTTATATATATGGTGATAACAAGTGGAGCAGGAGGGAAGTCGTAGCTAGCCAAACTAAGGACTTTAATGACTGCATTTCTCAATGTGGATTAATTGAGATGAAAATGATTGGTATGCAATTTACATGGATAAATAAAAATGTAAGAGAACGATTGGATTGGGTTTTTTTCTAATGTAATTTGGAATAACTATTTCCTTGAGGCTACCCTTACAAATCTCCCTTTCTTGGCTTCGAACCACTCTCCTCTTCTCCTCCAAACTAAGGAGTCCTCGAATTCGGGTCCAAAGCCTTTTTTGTTTGAAGCCATGTGGTGCATTGACTTTGATTTGGAAAATGTAGTCCAAAGAGTGTGGAACATAGACTTTGTAGGCTCCAAGGCTACTCAATTCATCAAGAAAAGAAATGCTCTAGTTCATGATTTGAAAAACTGGAACAAAAGGAAAATTGTCAATATCTCTCAACTAAAAGAAAACATATTGAATCAAATCGGAGAGGTTCAAAATAAGATTCTTGTGGATCCTTCCAACACTTCTCTGTTTAACTTAGAGATGGCCCTTCAAAGGAACCTAAATAATGTCTTAAATCAGGAACAAGTGTACTAGTCTCAAAAGTCAAGGATTGATTGGATCAAATTGGGTGATAGAAATAATACCTTCTTTCACGCTTTTGCTACAATAAGGAGAAATCGGAATAGGATTTGATTGGATCCTTCCAACACTTCTCTGTTTAACTTAGAGATGGCCCTTCAAAGGAACCTAAATAATGCCTTAAATCAGGAACAAGTGTACTAGTCTCAAAAGTCAAGGATTGATTGGATCAAATTGGGTGATAGAAATAATACCTTCTTTCACGCTTTTGCTACAATAAGGAGAAGTCGGAATAGGATTTATAGAATTAAGTATGATGAAGGGGGCATGATCACTAATCAAATGGATATCTCAAATTTTGTTAGGGGTAAATTTGATGATAGATTCAAAGCTGAAGGTATTGAGGGCATTAAGGAATTTATTGATCCTATTATCCCTTGCATCTCTAGGGATTAGAATTGTGCTATTATCCAAGAAGTGACGGATGAAAAGATCAAATCCACAATTTTCTTCATGAAAGATCTAAAAGCCCTTGGCCTTGATGGGATTAATGTCCTATTTTTTAAAAAATTTTGGCCCATAATTCGTCACTCCTTCTGCAATGTGGTTAAAGCATTTTTCCACTCAGGAAAGATGAATAGAATTCTGAATAAAAGTTTCATCATGCTAATCCCAAAATACGAGAACCCTAACTCGGTTAACAATTATAGGCCTATAAGCCTCTACAATGTTATTTACAAAGTTATTGCTAGAATTTTGGTAAACAAAATTAAACCATACTTAGCTGATATAATATCCCCCTTTAAAAGTGCCTTTGTGTCAGGGAGGCAAATTATTGGTAATGTCCTAATTACTCACAAAATTTTCCATTCAGTGAAGAAAAAGAAAGGTAAGTATGGAGTTATGGCTTGTAAGATTGATATAGAGAAGGCCTATGACAGACTCGACTGGAATTTTATTGTGAGTATTCTCACGAGGTATGGTTTCCACCCTAAATGGATTAGTTGGGTGATGGAATGTGTTAGAACAATAACCTATCAAATATTGATGAATGGTGTTCCATCTAGAGAATTTTCTCCTCTAGGGGTATAAGATAATGTGACCCTTTGTCCCCTTATTTATTTGTTCTATGTGTTGAGGCTTTAACAAAAAATCTCCAGAGACTTATCTCTACAAAAGGAAGCCTGATTGGCTGTAAAGCCTCAAGATACGACTCTACCATTTCGATTCTGCAATTTGTTGATGACTGTCTAATCTTTGCCAAAGCTAATATTGAAGCTTACTGGGCAATTAAAGATGTTTTGGATAATTTTGCCAAGGCATCTGGCTAGGCTCCTAATTTTTCCAAATCAAGTATTATTGTGTCTAAAAATATTTATCCTAGAATTCAGAGGGTTCTAGAAATTTAAGAGGAAACTAGTCGGTTGGAAAAGAAATACTTTGTCCTTAGCAAGAAAAATCACTCTCCTTAAGTCGTTCGCTAGCATGATTCTTCAATACATCATGAGGTCATTTAAAATCCCTAAGAATATCTTTGACAAAATATAGAGGAAGCAAATGAATTTTCTGTGGTCTAAGCAGAATGGCAAAAAGCCTCTTCACCTTGTCAATTGGGACAAAGTTTGTAACACCAAGCATTTGGGAGGTTTAGGCATTAAAAATTGGTGGTGGTCTAATCAAACAAATTTTCCCAAACTGGGATGGAGAATTCTAAATGAAAAGGATAATCTTTGGGTTCAAGTGGTGAGTAAAAAATACTTAAGGAATAAAAATTTCTTGGACATGAGGGTACCATTGGGCTTGGAAAGGCATTCTTTCCTCTAGGGAATTAATTAAGAGAGGGACTAGAGTGGTTATTGGTAATGACAACTTTACTAGGTTTTGGCTGGATGGTAAGGATCTTATCAGTTCAGTTGATGAAAACTTAGTCTCAAATATTGATCTAAAATTGAGTGAGGTGATTGACAAAGAATGACTCACTTGGGATGCACCAAAAATTAGAAACCTTGTTCCCTCTTCAGTATAAAACAAGATCAAGTCTATCTTTATCCCCTCGGGTGATGTGGAAGATAAACGAATTTGGAGGCCCAATCTAAGTGGGGAATTCTCCATTAAATCTGCATATAATGAAGCATGTTTAATGCATGGTCATGACTTGAGATCTATGGATGGAAGAAATAAAATATGGGGCATGAAAACCCCTCCAAAATACAAGTATTTCCTTTACCTGTTTCTCAATAACAAACTTCCCACTAAGAAATTGCTAATCACAAGAGGGATGGATATTGATGGATCTTGTGAGATTTGTGGGGATGAAGAAGACACTGACCATATCTTTATAAATTTCCCGGTTGCCAAACAAGTTTGGTTGGGTAATAGAGACTCAGTTAAGCAACCTGAATGGTTCTATTTGCAATTGGTGGAACCTCATTTCTAGTAATGAAGGTGGGGATTCAATTAGTTGCTCTTATAGAAAGGAAAAATTTATGTTGCTTCTCTAGCAACTTTGGAAAAACCATAATGATAAGGTTTTTAATAAAAGAAATGTGGCTCCTTCCATTATTATTGAGAGAGTGCGAAATTCCTAGGCTAAGATCTAAGTTAGTTAGGGAAGGGATGTGATTGATTAGAGGAGAAGAGAAATTATTCTTATTAGATGGTCAAGTCCTGGATTAGAGGGTATTAAAGTCAACTTTGATGCCTCTTGTATTAATGGTAGCTGTTTGATAACTTGTATAGCTAGAGACCATATGGACCGAATATTGGACTTCAAGGCTTATAAACTAGGCATTTCTACTGTCAATGTGGCATAGGCATGGGTTACGTTGGAAGCCCACAATGTTGCTCTTAATTTTCCTAACATGTTCATTATCATTGAGGGTGATTCTAAGCTGGTGATCGATTGTCTGAAGAGTGCTACCAACCCCGTGGAGAGTGAAGCCGATTATTGAAAGTTGTAGGGTGTTGTTTAAGAGGCTTGGTGGAACAGTGGATTACCGTCATGTCTTTAGAGAGGGGAATATGGACCATTTCCAAGGATTTAATTTCTATTTGTTGTGTTGAGTTTTGGGAACCTGCTACCCTCCATTATGTGTATCCCCCCCCCCCCCCCAAAAAAAAAATAAATAAATAAAAAAAAAATAAAACACAAAGATTTGATTGAGATCTCAATGTAGATAATGGTTTTTTCAAGGTAATTGCAAGAAGATGGCACAATAATACGTTCACATCACATACTAACAAGGTGTTATTCAAATGTTTCAATTTTGAAAAATTAAATAATAATGGTGGATAAAGCATTGTCATTAGTGTTGTAGGAATATTCTGATTCCAACTATTTGGTTGGGTAGAATAAAAATCCCATTCACATTTCTACTAGGATGAAATTTCATTCCTGCCCTTCTCTTGAGGATGAAATTCCATTCCTACCGAAGAATAGGCCACTCCTTCCCGAAGGATTTTGTTTCCCATCCCAATTTCGATTCCAACTGCGAATCAATCAAACAGATCCTTAGTCAATTCTCACAAAAATTAAGAATACTTAGTAATTTCGTAAAACATTACAAGTAATTTAAGAAATTTGTCATTCCTAAAATTGGGTTTTCGAGTTTTAACTTCTAAAAAGAGAGATGTTTTGCGATCGATCACTTCAAGAAGAATTCAGAGCCCTTCATGCTACAAGCCTGTGGTCGGAGGATTATGGGATGGAAATCTCGTGTATTCGCCAGGGTTTCAGGCAACTCTGAAGCCCTAAACCTTTATACTCTCTGTTACCTCCAATCCAGTCTATTCATTCCGTCGCATAAAACCCTAATATCCATCATAAACCTTAGCTCTCCTCCCTCTTCTACTCGACGAAACCCTGCATTATATCTTTCGCATGCTCTTGGCTATTTATTTCGATCGATTTCGACCTCTTCTGTAACATCTTTTTCGTCTCCTTCGCCACTGACTGGAGTGTTCGTTAGCAACAATGACTTCCGAATCACTAATAAATGTGTGGCCACAGATTTTGATTCTCCGAGTTCCATTAATAGTGTATACAGGCCATTTTCCACCTCTAGCTCTCTGGGAACCCACGTTTCTAGGGAAGAATCTAATATTGAGAAATCCAATAGAAGTGGCGGTATGAAGTCTCACTCACGCGGAGGAAGTGTCAAGCGAAGAACTCCTTTTAACAAGCCAAATGTTAATCAGCTGATAGTTGCAGAAATTATTGAGCTGATTAAAGGAGGTGAAGATAACATTGAAGTAAGGCTAGATCAGTTGGGTGTAAAGCTTTCTATTGCTTTGATTAGCGACATTCTTCAGGCCCTTAACCATGATGGGGTTCCAGCTTCGCGGTTCTTTGATTGGGTAAGAAACACCCAACCAGTTATTGGCCGTAATGCAGAGATTTGGAGTCTGCTTGTTGATAATCTGGGTCGGTTAGAAGACTACGAGTCGATGGTCCTTGTGCTGAAGAGTCTTTCTCAGAAAAGAATTTGTATAACCGAGAAGGCGTTTGCTTTTCTTCTACCTCTTTGCAGTTATGGAGATTCAGCTAGAAGCTCAGTGAAACTAGTCGTAGAGATGTTAGAAAAAGCTGGAGGGTCGTGTCGTAATTCTGGCATCTATGCTCTGATCAAGATGCTTTGTAGTTCAAATTACTTTGACTTGGCCATCTTTGTGATGGAAGAAAGAGCTAGAAAGACGTCTTATTACAATCTTCTCATTTGGGCAAAGTGTAGGAGTGGCAGTTTTCAGGAAGCCAGAGATTTATTTGATGAGATGGTGAAATATGGCTGTAATCCAGATGCTAATTCTTTTAATTACTTGCTTGGTAGTCTCTGCAAGAATGGACGGATTCTCGAAGCTTGCAATCTTCTCCAACTAATGAAAGAATGGGGTTTTCATCCTGATGCCATTACCTTCGAAATAATTGTGCATCATGCATGTAGAGTGGGGAGATTAGATTTTGCAATTGAATTTCTTAATCAGATGAGATCAATAGGTCTTGAACCTCGGCTGACAACACATGCTGCATTCATCAAGGGCTACTTCCAAACTGGAAGATTCCAGGAAGCATATAAATATGTTGTTGACATGCATGCCAAATATGGATGTTCCAGCAATATGAATTACAGCTTGCTTGCTAGCCTTCACCTGAAGGAAGGGAAGGTTGTTGATGCACGAGAGATCCTTGTTGAAATGATTGAGAAGGGTTTCAGGCCCAATTTTCCTGTTTATATGAAAGTGATGAAAAGTCTTTATAAGTTAGGTAAGGGATATTTGGTTGCCGATTTAAAAGACAGGTTCTCGAAGTTCAATTCAAGCAAAGAAGTTGGATGAAGCTATCTGGAATTGTTCTATAGTGATGCAACCATTTTTTGTTTCTTTTGTTTTTAACTGTGTAATGCTGGAACAAGGAGATGCATCCAGCTTAAGCGGCAGATGCCTGTTGACTAGAGTGTATGTGAGCAAAAATGAATAATTTGAGAGTATTTGTTACAGAAAAAAACGTGTAACCTATTTGGATTTGATTATGGGTTTTATTAAGCTGTTCAGTAAGGGTGTGATTTCCTATGTTACTCCAATTTCCATTAGTTAACAGATCACTGGTCAATACACAACTGGTTTTTGAAATACTTCTTCCCTCAAGTCAACTCAAGAGATGATTTGGTTGGTTTAGTGCTTTAGATGACTTTGCTGTTGAAATGGTCTGGTAATTCCCTTTCCTCTTGAAATTTATGTGAGCCTTTTTATTGTTGGCTTTGACTTCCTCGTATGGTTCTATATGATTGGTTTATATTATGTTTGTTGAGCTCATTGCATGCATTTATGGAAGCTTGGAATCCATAGGTAGGTCTAATAGGAGGTTACAATGGTATTGATTCCATAGATGCTTATATTTATCAATATTATGTGTGTATGCCACCACAGCATTTTGTCAGAGTTTTATGGCTTCATGACCTGATATAGTCTTGTTTTAATACAATACCTTACCCTTTTTTTCCAAAAAAAAAAGATAAGTCCCTATTTTGGTTATTCTATGCTTCTATGAACATTTCAGTAAGTATGGTTTTTCTTGGGCCGTGGCTATTGTGCCCAAGTTCGTCTACACGTTTATTCATGTGATGTGACAGAAATGCCTGCTTTACATACCTTACCTTTTTTTTTCCAAAAAAAAAGATAAATCCCTATTTTGGTTATTCTGTGCTTCTATGAACATTTCAGTAAGTATGGTTTTCCTTGGGCCTTGGCTATTGTGCCCAAGTTCGTCTACACGTTTATTCATGTGATGTGACAGAAATGCCTTCTTTACATGGCTTTGGACTTTAAAGCATGGACCATGCACTTCCTGTGGGAGCACCTGAAAATAGAGGAAATTTAGTCTTATTCCATGGATTTCATGCTCTTAAGTTATCAGATAAAAGTACTACCAAGTCTATGAAGACTAACAAAGGAGTAGAGGGGGCAGAAAAAGCTTCCTTGTTATAAGTCTACAGGGACATGGTTATGATTAACAATTTTCTATTTTTTGATGTTTTCTTAGATTAATTTCTTGTTAATATACATGAGGGCTTTGGACACACTACTGTTATTGTTTGTATTTCTCCTGAAATTCTACCCAAGTGAGTTCAACAGTACAATTCGTAGCCCTCCTTTTGGCTCCATCAAAAATAAGAGATTAACTCATGCTCCTAGTAGTAAGGGTCCTTTGCTTGGCAGATGGTAAAATCTTGGGCTAACAAGCATAAGAATGCCATTGAAGTCTGAGAGCAGTGACTTTGTACAAAAAATGTCAAAGGTTGGGTGTATCCATTCTACCCGTCTCAAGACCCTGGATAGTCAGGACCAACACTGGGTAATGGCCCTTAGCTCAAACTCTTCACAACAGATTAATCCACATAATAGATAATTAGGAACAAGCATTTGCAGTGTCCTGCTTAGGTGTTGAACTCATTGCAACAGTATTTGAATTCTTTTTCTAATTTTTTGACACAGCCTGTTTTACTTGGAGTATATTTGTATATCATAAATCATAATGTGTTTCTCTTGAAGCATATTTCACTTTTAATCCTGTTTATGGCTTTATGCATCTCTATACATATCTTCATAAGCCAAAATGGAGCTATTTTCCAGTCCAAAGAGTTCATTGTGTACATAACTCCTAAATATCAAAGTGCCAGTTGTCTTATTCAATAGATCTCCTCACTGCATGCTTCATTCCTGCCTATTCGTTCCTCAAAATCAGAAATGTTTCTCAAAACCATTATGTCTTCACAACTGTCCCACACTTCAGTTCTGCTTGAGAGGGTAATACAAAGCAGTTGAAGGCAAGACAAGACAAACCTTGTCAGCAACTAGAATTTTAGAAGTAGAAAAAGAAAGTTTTACATATCCACTCCTAGCCTAGGTTTTCTCCACTGAAAACTTTTTTTAGTTGCCCTTACTTTAGTTTTATGATGTTTTTCTGAGCAGATGTTTTATGTTAGTTGTTAGATAGGAGGTGAGGACCACAATAGTTATGTGAGTCCAAATTTTATTATGTTTTTGAGTGTTATATATGTTGTTTTTGTTAGACAGTTTTGTATGCCCTTAGTTTCAATCAAAATGATGTATTTTATGAGTTTATTGTAAATGAATAAAAGTGCATATTTGGTTCATGTTCCCTTGGTATGTTTTTGTGTAATACCCTTAAACTTGACACTTAATGAGACTTGTGTTAGTTTAGAATGTTCATAGCCAGTGGGTCGGTCTGGGGAGACCTATCCTGACAAGGCTGACACTGTGGTGCCACCAAGTCGGTTGGGGTGGCCTGTCTCAGCTGCCAGGGTGAGACCCTAGGCACATACAGTGTAGGATTAATTGAATCTATGAACTAGACCAGATTTTCAGTATTGCCTTGGACCTTGGAGATTGATGGGCAAAACTGGAAAGTTACACCCGACCCCTAGGCTCGATTATGATACTGCACTAGGTGTCGGATCAGACTATCTTTGATGTACCAATCAGTGAGATCCTTAACGGGGTCAAAACCTGGGTATGTTGGGACAGTATGAGAATTCATCTAAGTGGGGGATCATAGTGACAAGATCAGCTTCTTTGTCGGACAAATGTAATGATCGGGGATGCACACTCACTGATGGAAACCAAGACTGCTGGCAGCCGATTTCAATCGTTGAGATTTGTTTTGCAAAATATATTTTATATGAGATATAAAAGTACATATATTATGGTTTTGAAATTATTTGCAAAAGGTTTTAATTCCCATGATTCATATAAGCAGAGAGTGCAACACTGTTCCTTGCAGCTGAGGGAGATGTCATCTCTTGTCGGGCAGTGTATGATCATTATGGGCTGAGAGGTTAAGTGTAAGATCATTGAAGATAATACCTGATGGGCTAATCTTGCATCTGCCCACAGTCCCTGGGTGTTACAAGGTGGTTTGGGCCCATAGAACCCATGAGATGGGTTATCAGGGGTTGCACTGTCCATAACAGTGTATTCGCCAGGCCTTGTAACAAAGGCTTGGCCGAACCTATGTGGCTGATGTGTAGATCAATGTTTGAATCCCACGCAATACAAGGAAGCCCAACTGGGCAACAGTTTGGAAGGCTAAGTGAATACATAACCTTAAACGGGCTTTAAGCCCATTTCGAACTGGGTAGATTTGATTAGTCACTTAAAGGGGCGAATTCTGAGATGGATCAACTGATAAGATTGGGCCTAGACCCTATCCACTTAGAGAGTCCAAGATCTAAATAAGATTTAGATCTTGAAGCCTCCTAATTAGATTAGGAGATGGCTGATCTAATCTGCAGATAAGATAATGGTTATCTCTTATCACTTAAAGGGACTTTTTATCCAAATATGATTTGGATTAACAACTCCTGATGGGATTAGGAGCTGATCCCTTTAAGATTATAAAAGGAGGAGGGGGCGGCAACCTTTAGACATGCAATACACAACTCCTGTCTTCAAAGCTGAAATCACAAGAAGAGAGAATTCTACACCCTGCGAATACTCTCTTGCCGCCTCCTTCCTACAGCCGTCGCCTCCAGCAGTTCGATCTCCTCCTCTCTACAGGAGTAATCAAGATTCGATCTTGATACCAATCTTTCAAGCCCTCTAGTTGATTCTTGTGAAGGGTCAAGTTCTTTTGGAAGAACACTGTTGATTCTGCTCCACCCTGCACTGCGCCATTTTCAGTGGGAGCATATTTTGGATCATTCCTTGGGCGTGAACACCTCCATTGGGAGATACTGTTTCTCCGTATCAGGTATAATCCCTTCCTACTCCTTTTGGTTCAGTTCATGGTTCAAGAATGATCATTGAAAATATGATTTTCTAAATAGAAAATTCGATTCCCAGTTGAAGGGAGAGATTTTTTTTTTTAAATTCGCCCCCTTATTCCGCAATCTTTGGGCGTCCATGTGATGGATATTCTATCCCTTCAGTTTTATGTTTTTGCCGTCCTATAAGGGCATAGTTGTCTTTGTAATGTTTTATTATTTTAGTATAAATAATAAGTGAAGGGGGCGGCCAGATTATTGCTCTCTTTTCTTTTTAACTTCTCCTTTTCTCTTCTTCTCCTTCTCTCTTTCCTTCTCTCTTCAAGAAACTACTTTCTTTCATATTTTTTAATTCAGCAGATCCCTGCTTGGTATCAGAGCATCGGCTAGGGTTTCTTGAAGCATTCTCATACAGCCCTAGATCAGCCAATTACATGAAGTATTAAAGGGTTGATCGATTTGCTGTAGATTGCCCAATTCTTGGAGTTTTGGGTAGGATCTAGATATTAGGAAGGTGATCTACTTTTCGACATCAAAATCAGGAAGAATTGGAGTACGGGGAAGAGTCCCAGAAAAGTTGGACTCTTTGTTTTTGATATGATCTTGGGCGCCCAGGTATTGTTAGTTTTCTTTTGATTTTCTGAAGAGGGCGGTTTGGTTTCTAGAATTTTCTAGGCCTCCCGTAGTGATCGATTCACTTTTCTCTCTGTTGGGAGGCGTGGGGAAGAGAGAGATTTCCCTCTAGTTAGGGTTTTCTTCTTTCGAAAGGGTTGGTTTTTGTGTATGAAGTAAAATAGAGAGTTGGAATACCGAGATGAAATCTACCGGTATTGTGAGACTGGGTGTTGGAGGTAGTAGTGATATTTTTGGGCCTGGGATCATTACTACAGTAAAACTTGATGGTACAAACTATTTGGAGTGGGCACAATCAACTAAGATGGCTATTGGTGCTCGTGGAAAATTAAGGTATCTCACTAGGGAGGAGAAGAAACCTGATACATACTCTTTCTGATGGGTGCAAGAGAATTACATTGTAATGTCCTAGTTGTGTAATTCTATGTTACCTCATATTGCAAAAAATTTCCTATGGGCTAATACTGCTAAGGAGATTTGGGATTGAATGACTGAAACCTACTCTCAGAAGCAAAATGAAGCCAGAGCTTATCAGTTAAGAAATCAGGTGATAAGTATGAAACAGGGAGAAAAATCTCTTGCAGTGTATTTCTCCATGCTGAAAACCCTATGGCAAGAAATAGATCACTTAGAAACTGTGGTATGGGAAAGTGTAAACGATGCAACAACTAATCACAGACTGGTAGAGAGGAATAGGGTTTTTGAGTTCTTGGCAGGGCTGAGCCCTGAATTTGACATTGCTAGGCAGTATATTCTTTCTAGGGAGGTTGTGACACTCTCTCAGGCCTATGCTTTTGTCTTTGGAGAGGAGAGTAGGAGGAATGTAATGTTGAGACAGTCTGGGATTAACCAGTCGGCTATGGTTGGTACAACAAAACCTAAGCCGAATGGAAACATGGGGAGTATTGAGACTAGAAGGGAAGATAAGGACTTGGTGTCTGATTATTGCAAAAATCCTAATCATATTAGGGACACTTGTTGGAAGCTTCATCCAAATCTTATGCCTGCTTGGATAAGAAACAAGAAGGGAAATGCAAATGTAGCCATTATAAGAGACTCTTCAACCCCTCTCTCCCAAACTGATTGGGAATCCATTGTAGTAGTAGCAGTGACAACAAAATTGGAAAGGTTTGGACAGCTTATGAGTAAGAAAGATTCACCCAGCTCTAGCCTTCTAGATGGACAATAGAATGCAAGAGCCAACTACACCACTTCATTTGCACATA
Organism: Nelumbo lutea; assembly: GCF_056320005.1. Taxonomy (NCBI): domain Eukaryota; kingdom Viridiplantae; phylum Streptophyta; class Magnoliopsida; order Proteales; family Nelumbonaceae; genus Nelumbo; species Nelumbo lutea. The sequence goes on along the minus strand of NC_142687.1, from coordinate 89,192,197 downwards.
CAGGTAGTTCATATGCAAATGCAAATCTTGCATCCACTTCATGTAAGGAGGGACCTCCCTGGATTATAGACTCAGGAGCATTTGAGCATATGACTAATGCCCCTACCATTTTCAGTTCCTATCAGTTGTGCTCTGGTCGAAACAGAATCTCTACAGCAGATGGTTCACATATGCCCATTGCTGGAAAGGGGACAGAGTGACCAATGATATAACTATGCCTTCTGTTTAACATGTCCTTAGACTTCATCTACTGTCTGTTAGTTATTTGACAAAAAATTTGAATTGTTCAGTGACATTTCTTCTTTGTAATTATGTTTTGTAGGATCTGGAGTCAAAGAAAATGATTGGAAGCGGTCGTGAGGTGAATGGAGTCTACCTTCTGGATGAGATTCCGAGACATCAGGACCATCATGTTAGCAACAACAGTAGTAGTGGATCAGAGTCAGTGAACCAAATTATGCTTTGGCACAATCACTTGGAACATCTTTCTTTTAGTTCTTTGAAATGTCTTTTCCCAAAGTTGTTTGAGTTTGTTCAATTATCTATTTTGGAGTGTGAGAGTTGTCAGTTAGGAAAGCATTATACAGTCTTTTAAACCAAGTAATAAAAGAAATAATTTTAATATTGTTCACACTGATGTATGAGGGCCATATCAAATCCCTTCCATGGGAGGATTCTGTTACTTTCTCTTGTTTGTGGATGATTATACATGATATTCTTTGATATATTTAATGAGATCACGTGATAAGGTTCCTAACTTATTACGACAATTCCACTAGATGGTTCTCACACAATTTGGAGTGAGAACTAAGGCTTTTAGATTAGATAATGCTAGAGAGTACTTTGAGAAGGACCTGATTACGAATCACTTAGAACATGGTGTAGTTCATCAAAGCAGTTGTGCATATACACCGCAATAAAATGGAGTTGCTGAGAGGAAAAATAAACACATTGTAGAGGTGGCAAGGAGTCTTATGGTGTGATTCAGTTCTTGTGCAGTTATGGGGAGATGTAGTTCTTACAGCCGTGCATTTGATTAACCGTGTTCTTTCACGGATTTTGGGGTTTAAGGTGCCATTTAGCCTTTTTTTTTCAAATAGAGAGATATTTCACTTACCTTTGAGGGTTTTTGGTTGTGTTTCTTTTGTTCACATTCTTGGCCCTCATCGCAAAAAATTGGATCCTAAGGCCAAAAAATGTGTTTTTCTTGGGTATGCTCAGAACCAAAAGGGGTATTGCTGTTATGATCCAATGTCGAGCAGTAGATTTGTCACTATGGATATTACCTTTTTTGAATCCACATTTTTCTTCTCGAGTGGTTCTCCTCAGGGGGAGAGTTTTGGGGAGAACTCACAATCTGATCCTCTTCCTGTTTCTGTGGTGCCTTCATCAGTTTAGTCAACATCTACATCAGTTCAGCCGACACCTGCACCATCAGTTTAGCCAGCACCTGCACCTCCAGTTTCATTACCTGAACCACTATGGGCAGCCTCACAGCAATATCAATGCCGACAAATGATGGTTGACTCTACACATCCTCAACCCACACCACTCTCTATCAGTCCTTCTGAAACTCCAGATTCGACAGATACAGTTCCAAGTATTTCTCTTGAGCCTGAGCCTATTATGTTTTCTGATGATAATGTTTCTGTCCCTAACACCATTGTTGCAGTTGATCCCATTGACCTTGATATTCCCATTGCACTTCGTAAGGGGAAGAGAAAGTGTACAGCCCATTGCATTTCACACCATCTTTCCTACAATGCCTTATCACTCTCCTACCGTGCTTTTATTTATTCCTTAGATTTTGTGTCTATACCCAGGAATGTTACTGAGGCTCTCTCCAAACCTGAGTGGAAACAACCATGCAAGATGAAATGGATGCTTTGGTCAAAAACCAAATTTGGGAAATAGTTGATCTCCCCCTAGACAAGGAGACAATCGGATGTAGATGGGTATTCACAGTGAAGTATAAGGCCGATGGTAAGATGGAAAGATACAAGGCAAGGTTGGTAGCAAAAGGGTATACTCAGACCTATGGTGTTGATTATCTATAAACATTGGCACCAGTAGTTAAGATGAGTTCAGTTCGTATCATTTTATCTCTATCAGCCACCCATTCATGGCCCTTGTTCTAGCTTGATGTCAAAAATGCTTTCCTCAATGGTGATTTACAAGATGAGGTATATATGGACATTCCAACAAGATTTTATGAAAATGTTAGTAAAGGAAATGTGTGCAGATTTAGAAAATCTCTGTATGGACTGAAACAGTCACGTAGGGCTTGATTTGACAGGTTCAGAGGGGCACTCATCCGTTTTGGATACACATAGACTCAGTCTGATCACACCCTCTTTGTGAAGAGGAGAGATGCCCTGGTGTCAATTCTGATTGTGTATGTGGATATAGTGGTGACAGGAAATGATCTAGAGGAGATTGATGATCTCAAAAAATCATTGCAGCAATAATTTGAGATCAAAGATCTTGGTGAGCTTAAATATTTCTTAGGGATTGAAGTTGCAAGATCCAAGTATGAGATTTTCATTTTATAGAGAAAGTATGTACTTGACCTACTGGAGAGACTAGGAAGCTAGGGACCGAACCAGCAAACACTTCTATTGATTCAAACCACAGAATTAATGGTGTGGATGGTGAATTGGTAAAGGATGTGGGAAGATATCAAAGAATGGTGGGCCGATTACTGTATTTGTGTATGACACGACTAGATATTTCTTATGCTGTCAGTGTTGTGAGTCAGTACATGCATGCACATCAGGTTCAACACTAGGAAGCTATTGAGAGAATACTTGCATATCTGAAAAAGTACCATGGCAGAGGCATTCTTTTCTCAAATCATGAGAATCTGAAGTTAGAACCCTATACAAATGCAGACTGGACAGGATGCTTAAATGACAGGAGGTCTACATCAGGAGTGTGTACCTTTGTAGGTGGAAACTTGATCTCCTGGAAGAGTAAGAAGCAAGCGGTTGTGGCAAGGTCAAGTGCAGAGGCTGAGTATAGATCCATGGCTCATGGTGTCTCATAACTTATTTGGGTTAGATCTCTTTTGAGAGAGATTGGGGTGAAAGCAGAGGAACCTATGATGTTATACTGTGACAATCAGGTTGCAATCAATATTGCCCACAATTCAATTCAGCATGATTAGGACAAAACACATTGAAGTTGATAGACATTTTACAAGAGAAAGGGTAACAACCGGAGAAGTTTGTTTTTTTATGTTTCTTCAGAGTTGCAATTGGCTGATGTTCTCACTAAAGGAGTGACAAAGAACAAGTTTGAACATGATCTACGCATGTTGGAAATGTGTGACATTTACTCCCAATTTGAGGGGGAGTGTTGAAGATTAATTAGTTTTATGATGTTTTTCTGAGTATATGTTTTATGTTAGTTGTTAGATAGGATGTGGGGACCACAGTAGTTATATGAGTCCAAATTTTATTATGTTTTTGTGTTATATATGTTGTTTTATGTTTTGCCACCCTATAAGGGCATAGTTGTTTTTGTACTGTGATATTATTTTAGTATAAATAATAGGTGAAGGGGGCGGCCATATTATTGCTCTCTTTTCTTTTCAACTTCTCTTCTCTTCTTCTTCTTTCTTCCTTCTCTCTTCAAGAAATTATTTTCTTTCATATTTTTTAATTCAATAGATTCCTACTAAAGTGTCTGATGGATCCCAGGTGGATAACCCGCCAATAGAAGTGGATTGCCATGTGCCTATAAGTTCTGATCATCCTCGAATGACCTCCCTCTACTGACTCATGGAATAACTTCAAGAAGTCTGTGTGGAAAACAGATTTGGGTGCTATCACCAGTTGCCCTTTGTAGAATAAGTTTGAGCCCACCAGGGAGTACCCCGCTACTGGTTTGCCCCTGATACCAACTGTTCTCGAATCAGTTTTAACTCATCTTGTTGAGCTTCTTCCTTGATGCGATCAAGCAAGGGATGGAGAGGTCTGTAAGCTGTCAAAGAGTTCATTTCTTCTCTTTTGGATAAAGCATCAACAATTCTGTTGGAGGGGCCAGGTTTGTATTCAATGGTGAAATCAAAGCCCATTAACTTGCTTTTCCACTTCTGTTGTTCAAGGTTAAGAAGCCTTTGTTCCACCAGATGTTTGAGACTCCTCTTATCAGTCCTCACTGTGAATTTTCGCCCCAACAAGTAAGCTCTCTATTTGTGCACGGAGAGCACCAAGGCCATAAGCTCCTTGTCGTAAGTAGACTTTAATTGGGCTTGGGCTGACAGGAACTTACTGAAATAAGCAATAGGATGTCCTTCGTGCATCAGAATTGCACCAATCCCTCTGCCTAATGTGTCACACTCCACCACAAACAGCTTTGTAAAGTCGGGTAATGCCAAGGTAGGCAGTGTCGTAATCGCCTTTTTTAAGGGATTCAAATGCCACTTCTGCTTGTTCTGACCAAGTAAAGGTTTCTTTCTTCAATAGGGCTGTAAGAGGGGTGGGTAGGGATGCATAGCCTTTTATGAACCTTCTATAGTAATAGGTGAGGCCCAGGAAACCCCGCAAACTCTTAATGGTCTTGGGCCTAGTCCACTGAGTCATTGCCACAATTTTCTCGGGATTGGTCATTACAGTACCCCGCGAAATTGTGTCCCAAATATTGAATCTGTTTGGCCGAATGTGCACTTGGAGGGCTTGGTGAATAACTGATTTCGCCGGAGAATCCCAAGGGTTAGCTCCAAATGTTCTAAATGAGAAGCCCAATCACTACTATAGATCAAGATATCATCGAAGAACACCAAGATAAAGCGCCTGAGGTGGGGCCAGAAGATAATCATTCATGAGGCTATGAAAAGTGGAGGGTGTATTAGTCAACCCGAAAGGCATAAACAAAATTCATAGTGGCCATCATGGGTCCTAAAAGCCGTTTTGTGGATATCTTCTAAGTGGACTCGGATCTGATGGTAGTCTCCAGATTGGAAAAATAAACGACATTCTTCAATTCATCAAATAACTCATCTATTATGGAATTGGGAATCTATCCTTCACATGCTATTGAGGGCCCGATAATCAACCCAAACATGCCATGTTCCATCCTTCTTGACGAGCAAGACCGGAGAAGAATAGGAATTGTGGCTCGGTTGTATCAATTGCTTGGACAACAGGTCAGCCGCTATTTTGTCAACTTCGGCCCGCTGAACATGTGGGTATCTGTAAGGCCTGACATTGGTGGGTTGGGCTCCAGGCTGAATAGGGATGTGGTGATCATGAGTACGTACGGGGGGTAGGCTGTTTGGTTCTCCAAAGACGTGATACGTTGCTAAGAGTGGTTGTAAAGTGGGGTCCTCCATTTCCATTGTCACAATAGATAGTGGGTTTCACTCCCAATTATCCCAAATAAACCAGGGTCGCTGCACTGGAGCGAAAGCTGTAATTGATAACATGTCAGTCCGAATCTGCTGCTGGATCGGTTGGCCCAATTCCCTTCAAATGGCATTGCTTTTCATTCATCCAGAGATCCATAGTCAAGAGGGTCCAATCACATACTGTCGGTCCAAGTAGTTTAAGCCATTGGATCCCCAAGACCAAGTCAGCCCCACTAAAATCCAAAGGGTACAAGTGCACACTGAACACATGGCCTTGAATTCTAAGGCCCACGGCCCTACACAACCCATCACAAGAAATTTGCTGTCCATTAGCTGCCTAGGCTCATTTGTCGAGCTAGATCCAAAGTGATGAAGTTGAGGGAACTCCCATTGTCAATTAAGATGTACACTTCCCTACCCTTGAGTACACCATACACTCACGGTCTCAGTGGAATGGAGCCCAATCAGGGCGTGGAGTGAAATCTCCGGGTTTTCTTCGATGGAGTCTTCCACCTGGTCGGAGGCCATGGGTCCGGTGTCCACATCTTCACTCTCATCCGAGTTGTCAACAATTTGAAGGAGGAACATTTGCTAGGCTTTGCACGAAAATTTCTCCTCACAGTTATAGCACAATCCTTTTTCCGAACGGGCCTGCATCTCAGCCCATGTGAGTTTTCTCATAGTGGGGACCGGCGGGGGGGTGTGGTCGAACCGGGGTTAACTAGGTTTTGGATGTGAAGGGCTTGGGAGCCAGTTCGAGAATTCCTGGCCGTGGATTCCTCCTAACCCGGTTCAACTTGTCTTCATGCAGTCGGGCTAGGCTCACAACGGCCAAAACAGTAGGGGGTTGTAGGGCTTTCACTTCCAACCTAATGCCTTCCCTCAAGCCACCAATAAAACAGCCGGTGAGTGCATGTTCCGGCCATCCATGCACTCTCATGGCTAACCGCTCGAATTCAACTTGATATTCTCGAACGGAGCCAGTCTGTTTCACTTTACATAAAGCTTCGTCAAAATTTTTGAAGCTAGAAGGATCAAATTGTATTTGCAAGGCCTCAACAAAGTCTAGCCAGGACAGTTGTGGGTGTGAACGGTGGTACCATCGGTACTAGAGACTAGCCTCTCCATCAAGATAGATGGAGGCAATCTGTACTCTCTGGCCGGTCGGAATCTCATGGAAATCAAAATACCGCTCTACGTGGTAGATCCAGGGGGAAGGATTGTCACCTGAGTACGTGGGGAACACCAGTCTAGGGCTGCGAAGGTTGAAGGTGCCGTTCGGTTGAAGGCCGCCGCTGCTCGATCCCTCCTGGTCTGCCTCCTTGCTCGGCTGAGTTGACATCCGTTCGAGCTGAGACACTACAACGGAGAGGGCGTCTTTAATACCCCTCAATTCTCTCTCCATCCATCATGGCTACGAGCTCTGCATGTGGATGGTTATGACGTGGCCTGCGGTTATAAACAAATCGCAGGGGAGGTTTGTAACGCCTTGCATGTGCTTTTGCTGCTGCATGGGCTTCACCACCTATGTGGGCCTGGCTTTCCGACTTGTATGGGTCCAGTGACCTGATGGCTAGTTATCCACCTGGGGTCCAACAGTGTCAGCCAAAACATTAGCAAACTGAGGCACCCACTTGAACTAGCTATTCAATTGATTGCCCAAAGATTGAGCTTGTTTTACTAGTGGTCCGTAAACCCAAGGAATGTCCTCAGTAGATTGCATCCATGCAATAACTGTTTGATAATCTCCCTCCACATCTCTATGCTTCCACCCTTGCACAGAGATTAACTCTAGTCCTTGAACCGGTGCTAGGATTTCAGCTCTTAGGGCAATATCCTGCCCAATTGGATCTGAGAAACTGAAGCAAATATTGCATGTGTTGTCTCTTACCACTTGGCGGATGATCATTTTCAGCCCTACTCGGCCTGGCCTGGAAATTCCAGGTGTGGGCCTAGGTTTTCTGTTCAGGCCCGACTGGCAATTATTTATATAAGTTTAATATACTTATACATTTATGTGTCATTTTATTCTATACTTCATATCATATATACATACATACATAATACACATTATATATAATATTTTATTTTACATAAAGTATAAGATAAATTTCATGCATATATTATTTGTAATATATTATGTATTTCATATTTCATATTTAAAGCTATAAGCCCGGAACACAGCCCAACCCAGGACCACCCGTCCAATTCTTGATTCCCCTGGGTTGCCTAGGCTGCACCCATTAAAATAGAATTTCAATCTTCCTATTTCAGGTGCAACCCATTCCACGTCTCTTCTGAATTCTCGGGTAGTAACCTGCTATAATCTGGCAAACCCTTAAACTGGTCATCCTTGGTTTCACCTTTGAATTCTTCAAATGGTAAGGCTCAATGCCCAATTCTTATATTTAAAAGGCCTATCAGGGCACCACCTCCAGTCCCTTCATCGTCAAAAAGTTTAGCATTTTTCTACCCCACAATCCCCATAATATTGCCGCCCTTGTACAATGCCGTAAAATCTTTTGCCTTTTGGTAGAAGTATAGAACATCTAAAAATATTGGTTGAGAAAAGCTCCAAAATGGACAAAGGGTCAGACAAGCTACCTCCCCAAGGGAAGGGAAAAGTGGTTCCATTCCTGACCATATTGGCAAGTCACAAGAAAGTGAGTAGTGCTTCACCAATGCACGTTGTAAAGAGACTAGGCCGAATGGGCCCTAATAGCCTCTTATGTGATGTCCTTTATTTTATCTTTTATTTTATGTTGATGGGCCTCACTTAATGGGCCTGTTATTTGTTCTTATTTTATTTTCTTTATGTAACTTTCTAGCTGGCCACTCACTTAATTCGACTTCTTCTTCTCTTACCTCTTCTCTTCGACATACACAGCTCTTGCACTATCATTCAGATATGATTTGTACTGTTAATCACTGATTTTAAACCTGATATTAGAGGACTGGTTCTCATCTTGGTATCCGAGCGGGTTCAGTTCCTCTTTCTTCTTTTTTTCTTTTGTTCCTATACACTCTAAAATCAAGAGAGTGTATGGAGAGATAGGTTCTCTATAGTATAGAAAATCACTTGCCTAGTTGGTAGAAGGGTTTGGAGAGTTTAGTTCTGGCTAGATTTTGCCAAGAATTGATGTTGTCTTGCTGCTGCCCGAAACCCTAGCCGACTAGAGATTTTCGAGTTACCAGAAAAGGTGAATCTTGGGTGTGGCGCTCTGTGCTTGGAAGGTGTCTTGTGACTGCTAAAGGAGGGCAGTTCAGGTTTGGAAGAGTTTGGGTTACTCTGGTAGGTGCGACAGTGTCTTCTCTCTCCCGCCCATCTGCTGGACGAAGCAAAACCCTAGCTTTTCAAGCACCCAAAATTTGGTTTGACTTCAAGTAAGTTCACATAGTCAAAATTTTTTGTTCTTTAACTTTTGTTTGATTAATGGAGACATATGGAAGTGAGTTCAAGCAGGTGCCAGCTTCTGGACTTGCTCTAGTAGATTCCATTTTGACGGGTGTTACCACAATTAAGCTAGATGGGACAAACTATCTTGCTTGGGCACAGTCTATAAAAATCTATGTTTGTAGTAGAGAAAAACTCAGGTATCTCATAGGCAGCAAGGTGAAACCCGAAGAGGCAGACCCTGAATTTGAAAGATAGATGCAAGAGAACTATACTGTTATAGGATGGTTAGTCAACTCTATGCAACATCATATAAGCCAGCGCTATCTCTGGATGTCTTCAGCTAAAGAGATATGGGACAGTGTAACCGAGACCTAATCATAGAAACTGAATGTAGCTAGAGCATACAAATTGAAAAGTGATGTGAAGAACCTGAGACAAGGGGAGAAGAGTGTGGCAATCTACTACTCCATACTAAAGTCCCTATGACAGGAAATTGATGTTATGGAAACAGTGGTATGGGAGAGTAAAAAGGATGTTGAAATGTATAGAAAGCTAGTGGAGAGAAATAGGGTGTTTGAGTTTTTCATTGGACTCAACCTTGAGTTTGATATTATCATACATAACATTTTGGCCAGGGAGGAGGTTACTCTTTCACAGGCATATGCTATGATAAGTAGTGAGGAGAGTAGGCGGCAAGTGCAGTTACAGAGTCCATCTACAGAACATTTTGCACATGTGGGAATGAAACCGAAGGGCCCTACTGAGAAAAAAGAGCAGTTGTATGAATATTGCAAGAAACCACGACATACAAAGGACACCTGCTAGAAGCTTCATCCTGAACTACTTCCTGATAGGTTTAAGAACAATAATAACCCTAAGAAGGGCAGTCAGGTGGGAAAATCCAAGACTGCCAATACTGCTACAGTGCCTGAGGGGGGAAGTAAGGAAAGTGAAGAAAAATCAACTATTGAGCAATTGGCTACAATGAAACTAGATTTTGAGAAGTATGGGAGGCTCCTAAATCACCTGGAAGCTACGGTTTCTTCAACTCACCCTTCCAACAGTACATCATCTTCATCGGCTTTTGCTCACTCAGGTACATATGCCTCAGCAAATCATGCTTCAGTTTCAGGTAATCATAAACTCCCTTGGACTATAGATTCTGGTGCATCAGACCATATGACAAGCCTATCTAACCTTTTTTGTTTATACCATCTCCTCTCTGGAAAAGAGAAAATATCCCTGGCCGATGGGTCACTTGCCCCCATCTCTGGTAAAGGAGATATAAAGACCTCTAACACCCTGTTCTTATCTTCTGTTCTCCATGTTCATAAGCTTAACACAAACATTTTATCTGTTAGTAGCTTAACAAAGTCCATGAACTGCAGCATAACCTTCTTTCCCACTCATTGTATTTTTTAGGACCTGCAGTCTTAGAGGACGATTGGGAGTGGCCATGAGGCGAATGGAATATACCTGCTAGACACACCAGATCAAGCCTTGGGATCACCTCAGGGAGTTGCTTTAGAGTTAGTTGTGTTAGAGTCTGTTAACAAAATTTTGTTATGTCATTTTCGGTTTGGTCATTTATCTTTTTTCTGCTTTAAGTCATCTGTTCCCGGATATGTTTAAAGGAGTGTCTTTATCTAGTCTTCATTGTGAGTCATGTGAGCTAGCAAAGCATTGCAGACATTCCTATTCAATCAGTAATAAAAGATCTCTTTCTCCTTTCCATATTGTTCACTCTGATGTGTGGGGGCCATATCACATGCCACCATGGGGGGCTACAGGTATTTTATCCTTTTTATTGATGATTATTCTCGTTATACTTGGGTTTATCTCATGAAATCCCGGGATGAAGTACCAATCATTGTAAAAAATGTTCATGAACTCATGCTCACCCAATTTAATACGGGTATCAAAATATTCCGCTCTGATAATGCTAAGGAGTATTTGAGAAAACCCTCTCCACCTACCTTGAAACTTTTGGGGTTATTAATCAAAGCTATTGTTCCTACACTCCACAACAAAACGGGGTAGCGGAAAGAAAGAACAAACATGTGGTTGAGGTTGTCAGATCCCTTTTATTTGCATCCCATGTTCTTGTAAGGTTTTGGGGAGATGCTGTTCATACTGCTACCTACCTAATCAACCGTATGCCCTCCAGGGTCATTGGCTTTAAAACCCCCTTTAGTCTTCTCTTCTCGTATGAGGATCTCTTCTCTTACTCTCTTATTTGGGAGTACTTGTTATGTGCATATTCATAGTCACCAAAGGCATAAATTTGAACCTAAAGCTCATAAGTGCATGTTTCTAGGATATGCCTCTACACAAAAGGGTTATTATTGTTTTGATCTAGTTCGTGGCACCCGCTTTGTATCTCGGGATGTCACCTTTACAGAGTTGACTCCTTTCTTTAGTGTTCCTCCTGAGGGGGAGAAATCAGATGAACCATTTGCTATGTCTCCAGTTGTTCCTCTTCCCATCCCTTGTGAGTTTGATCATGGGGTGTCCACCTCTTCCACTAGACCCACCCCCGATCCTCCTCTTGCTTCTGCTCCTACTCTCCAAAGGTGTTACCAAAGGCGGAGATTCAGACATATGCAGGTTGTTTCCACTCCTTCAGAAGAGCATTTGGCCACTTCCACAGTTCTTGAGGAAACAGGTCAGTCCCCTATCGACCCACCTTCATCCCTAACCTTGACCTTCCTATTGCTCTTCGCAAGGGCAAGTAGAAGTGTACAACCCATTGCATCTCCAAACATTTATCTTACAACCTGCTCTCTCCTTCCTACTATTCCTTCCTTGCTTCTATCTCTTCACATGTGATACTCAGGTCTGTACCAGAAGCATTGTCTCAACCTGAATGGAGGGATGCTATGATGACTGAACTTGAAGCATTACATAAGAACTATACCTGGGATGTTGTGGACTTGCCGGAAGGGAAGGAACCAGTGGGGTGTAAATGGGTGTTTACCATTAAACATCACTCTGATTGCTCCTATAGCTAAGATGACTTCAGTTAGGGTCTTGCTTTCTCTAGCAACTACCTTTGACTGGCCCCTACACCAGTTTGATGTTAAAAATGCTTTCTTGAATGGAGATCTGCATGAAGAGGTTTATATGTCTCTACTTCTAGGAGTATATGGGAAATGAATGAAATGCAAGGTGTGTAAACTACATAAATCCCTTTATGGTCTCAAACAATCTCCTCGGGCTTGGTTTGAGAGATTTCGGGCTGCTCTTTTCTCCTTTGGCTACATTCAAATACAATTTGAACATACATTGTTCTCGAAGAGAAATGACTCTTTGGTGACCTTGATTATTTATGTTGATGATATTGTGGTCACGGGTAATATTGAAGAGGCTAGTAAACTAAAAGCATTTCTCCACTCTAAATTTGAAATTAAAGATTTGGGAGATCTTCGGTATTTCTTGGGCATTGAAGTTGCTCGATCTAAGGATGGTATATTCATATCTCAGCGCAAATATGTCCTTGATCTTCTTGCTGACACTGGTAAACTTGGAGCTAAACCCATCACCACTCCCATTGATCATAATCATAAGCTTTCTACCACAGATGGTGCACCGTTGTCTGATAAGGGAGTGTTTCAGAGACTGCTTGGGAAGTTGTTATACCTTTGCATGACTCGGCCAGATATTTCCTATGTAGTAAGTGTTCTCAATCAGTTTATGCATTTTCCCAGAGATATTCATCTAGCTGTTGTAGAAAGTGTTTTGTGTTACTTGAAAGGTACTCCAAGGAAATGCATTCTATTTGCTAAGCATGGTCACATGAAGCCGGAAGCCTTTACTGATGCAGATTGGGTAGGATATATTGATGATAGAAGGTCCACCTCTGGTTGCTGGGAATATTGTGTCTTGGAGGAGTAAGAAACAATCAGTAGTTGCTAGATCCTCAGCTGAAGCAGAATACAGGGCAATGACTCATGGTGTGTCAGAATTACTATGGCTACGATCCCTTCTAGAGGAATTGGGGGTGGACTACGAGCAACCGATGATGCTCTATTGTGACAACCAAGCTGCTATCAATATTGCACATAATCCGGATCAGCATGATAGAACTAAGCACATTGAGGTTAATAAGCATTTCATAAGGGAAAGAGTCTCTTCAGGAGAAGTCTGTTTACCATTTATCACATCAGAATAGCAATTGGCTGATATCTTGACCAAGGGAGTTCCCAAGGGGAAATTGACAAACTATATAAGCAAGCTGAGCATAAAGCTGGGCATGATTGACATCTATGCTCAGCTTGAGTGGGAGTGTAAAGAGACTGGCCCGAATGGGCCCTAACAGCATCTTATGTGATGCCCTTTATTTTATCTTTTATTTTATGTTGATGGGCCTCACTTAATGGGCCTGTTATTTGTTCTTATTTTATTTTCTTTATGTAACTGCCAAGCTGGCCGCCCACTTAAGGGTATACTTGTCATCATCAATTTGTTTTTAGAGATTAATTAAAATAGGGTTAGAGGAGAAGGAAGACTAATTCGATTTCTTCTTCTCTTACCTCTTCTCTTCGACATACACAGCTCTTGCACTATCATTCAGATCTGATTTGCACTGTTAATCACTGATTTTAAACCTGATATTAGAGGACTGATTCTCATCTCACGTGATTTGGGATACACCAGGATTTCCACTTATTCTGGACACAATAACATGTATATCATATTAGCTACCTCTCAACAAAAAAAAAACAATACTTTAGGAGGTACAGAGCCAATCCACAAGACTTCAGTTGGAAAAGGGTGAATGAGGTTGGATTGGTACAATGTTTCAAAAAAAGAAGCACAATAAAAATAGCCACTCATACTTGGACCCTAAACTCTCTCATCCACCCTAGAGCCAGAAGAAATGAAAGAGACCTCTTTTGAGTATCTAACAACCACACAAGCTTGGGAATTTGATAGTCTCTTAGTCCCCTTCATAGACCTAGGTTCTAAGAAAAACCAAGGTTATCTTGACTAGCAAATTCAGCAATGGCCTCGTGTTTGAAGGTAGATAGATTATAAATTATTAGAAATGTTTGGCTTAAAGGAGTCTTCTCACCAGATATAGCATCATAACGGATGTTCTGTAGAAGAGTAGGAAGTAGTGATATGATGGCCTTCCAAGGACTCTTGAAAAGGGTAACAAACCTTTCTAGAAGGAGAAAAGCCTATTCGGAGAGAAGCCCCTCTTCTCCCACCGTCTCCCACCTGAGAGAAAAGTGAATCAATCACTCTAGAGGGCTCAGAAACTCCCAGAAACCATACCGTCTTTATATAAAACCTAGAGAAGTCCAACAAGGCCCAAACGCCCAATATCAGATCAAAATTGAAGAGTCCAACTTGACTATGACTCTTCTCCACACTCCAGTTCTTCTTGATTTTAATGCCAAAACATAGATCACCCTCTTGATGATTGAAACCCACCAAAAAATCCAAGAACTGGGTAGTCTAAAGTAGATCGATCAGCCATTTATCTGATCTAGGTCTGCATGGAAGAAGTTCAAGAAACCCTAGTCTTGCTCTGATAACAAGTAGAAAACTGTTGAACCAAAGAATCTGTAAAGAAAGAAATGTTTCTTGAAGAAGACGAAAAAGAAGAAGAAGAAGAAGAAGAGAAAGAGAAGAGAAGAAATTGAGAAAGAAAAAAGAGCAATATTCTGGCCGCCCTCCAAACTAGCATTTTTACTTTTAATTAAAAAAGGGTAAAATGACTATAATGCCCTTATAGGGTGGCTAGCACATAAAACTGCATATATAACTTAAAAAAACCACTGAAAAGGGACCCAACAAGAGTATTGTGGTCCCCACTTCCTATCTAAACAATAAATAAAGAAAAACAACTACTAATTCTGAACAAATCTGCCCAAAACTCAACAAGAGTGTTGTTTCTATTAAATGCAGAACCCCACTTGTTTGAGTCCAGTCCATGGATGCTTTCAATCACCAAATGCTACAATTACTCTCTCCATAGGAAACCCCCATAATCAATTCCCCAAAAAAACTATATTTTTATCCTTTAATCACCCTAAACCTAATCCACCGTCTTCCCTACTCCTATAATACACCCTATTTCAAATTGTTAGATAATATTTCCTATCATGGCCTAGATCCACAAAATACACCCTATTCTTTGAGCATCTCTCAATTACCATGTCCCAAAAGGATGTCTCATGAGTTTCTCCCTAAGAGGCAGCCCCAGATATTTAATTGGCCAAGATTTAATCTCACACCCTAGGACATTGCCATGCTTTATTTTATTGTGTTGAAGAGTAGTCCCCACAAAGCTACATATGGCCAATTTTTTTTCAATTGAAGAAATATTTTTTTTTTATCTTCTTGATAAAAAATTCTTATTTGTCTTAATGGAATCAATCTACTTCATTAATGCTTCTGTTTGCTTATTTATTCTTTATGAGTCGATTGTTTCAGCTGCCCATAGTTCTATTTCCCCAACAGGAGAACCAAATGAAGGGGCCAACTGTAGGATAACTTGCAATGATAAGCACCATAAAATACCTCCTTTTATCTTCATGACTTCACATTTTGTTTGAAATCTATTACAGCTATCCAGTTCTTTCATGGGTGTCCACATGCCATTGTTCTTTCTGCTTCTCTGAATAAATGATATGACCTTGTTTGGAATAGATTGCAATTAGGGGTGTCAATTGGACTGTATTTGGTCCAATCCGATCCAGTCCAACATGAATCCATTATAAATAGACCAGGTCCAATCCAATCCAATGAATATTTTGGACCAATCTAATTCAATGTCGGGACCATCCAATCTGTTTTTGATTTAGATTTGTTTCAATTCAAACCTGGTCCATTGACATTTATGTTCTTATCTTATATTAATGGATCAGATAATGGCTTAATCCAACCCAATCCAATATAAATTTATTACGGATTAACCAGGTCCAATCCAATCTAATAAATATTTTGGACTGGATTGATCCAATTCAATGTGTCTTATTGGTCTGTCCAAATTGATTTTGGACTTACCGGGTCCAATCCAAAACCAGTGCATTGACACCCTTAATTGCAATCCATCAAATGTGCAATCAGTGTGGTACTTGTTGGTGAAATCTCCTAGTATGATAGTGAAATGTCCAAAAGAACTCAAGAAGCGGTTTCCTCTTTGGAATTGATTGCAACCCATCACTCTGAAGTACGAGTTCTGAGCCAATGATTCTTTTATGAAACTATTTTTTTTTTTTGTTTTTTTTGTTCAAAGAATAAATTCTTAGAATGAATTGAACCTAGGACAAGAACTAGTTCTGACAATTTCCATAAATCTATACATGAAGGTGATTCTTAGAATCACAAAACCATGCCAATGCAGCCTGAAGGTCCAGGATATTCTTAGAGCTCATACAGGACTTCCACGGTAAGTTGCTCACTTGCTATTGATGACATTCTCACAACAGGTACTTTGAATAAAAGAGGTTACCAAATGACAAGTCTGCGTCATATGTAGGGCTGTCAATTAGACGGTTTTGGGTTGGATCCAAATCGATCCAAATCTTATCAAGTCTATTTTGGACAATCCATTATAGTTATTGGGTTGGGCCAACCCAAAATAAAATCGCCCATATTATTATTGGTTTGAATCGGCCCAAAACCAAAACCCAATGGTTCAATCGCCATTCGCCAAACCCTACCTATTTGAATAAAAAATTCAAAACCAAAATCGAAACCAGACAAGAAACTTTCGGCAGTTATCTGAAGTAACTCTTCTCCGGAAACCTGTTCGAGCGTTTGAAGCATTCTCTCCGGCGGCTCTTCTCTCTGTGGAAAGCATTCTCTCCGGTGGCTCTTCTCTTCAGCGGTTCGAGGAAACTCCAGCAGCTCTTCTCTGGAAATCTTTAAGACTGGAACAGGATTCTCTCTGTGGAAAGCATTCTCTCCGGTGGTCGTCCATCAAGTGGCTCTTCTCTTTGACGGTTTGAAGCAAGGATTTTCTCGCTCTTCTCTCTCAGGTGGAAATAGGTAATAGTTTAGTTTTCCTTAAAAAAAATGAAATCCTCAATTTTTGTGTTTGTTACTATTGATGTTTGTGTTTGTTACTATTGCTCTTTAACGGATAGAGATAAACAGAGGGAGGGGTAATATAGTAATCCTGTGGAGGTATTCAGAACTCAGGATAAGATTAAAAGAGTCAGGGGAAAAGTGAGGGGAAATTTCAAATAAAAATCCAACTTAAAATAGAAGATTATTTGGACAATAATGGGTTTGTACAAGAGAGAATGAATGTCTTGTTAGTAGTTAGTTTCAAACTCTTGGACTAGGAGAGACTGCCCGAGAAATCCAACTCCAACTACAACCAATAAAGCTAATATAAATTTCCATTTCAGTGACGTAGTTGGACTAGTTCCGTAAGAGAGAGAGAGAGAGAGAGAGAGAGAGAGAGAGAGAGAGAGAGAGAGAGAGCCTAAATTTTCGTTTCAAGCTTTTCCATAATTGGGTCTTCACCAGTTTATCTTATTGACAAAAGCTGCAAAACTTTCATGCCTGAGTTATTCATGTACATCCCTTATTCTTGTGGGTGAAATTGCTTCCAATGCACCATGAAAGTGTCAAGTGTCCACCTTCTCCTTACATTGTCCAATTCCCCCCAACAAGAGGGCATGATTATTCTCATCATTAGTGCCGTAGGCAGAGGAAACCATCTTGAAGTTTCACTTCGATCAAAACAGAATACTCTCCAGTCCTGTGGATAACCTTAGTTACTTTGCTACTGTCCCAAACAACCAGCACCATTGGCATGCCTGAGAGTGGGTTTATGGGACCAATCAAAAGGTTTTTGACTCCAAACACTGGATGGTGGGGGAGTTAATGTGCTACATCTTTGTCTCCTGTATCATTAAAATGTTTGTCTTCCATTTCTCATACATGGTAACTGTTCACAATTTAATGTCTCTCCGAGCATAGCTTGATAACATTTATATTGGATCTCATGAGAAAAATTCTGATCAATATCCACCCCTTCTTACCCTATGATTGGTATTCGTGCTTCTAGCCTTGTTGTGTAGCCCCAAGTCAAACAGTGATTTTTTGTTCTTTCTGTCTTTACCCTTGCTATGGTGCAAATTCCATTTCATTGCCTTCCAAAGATTTGTACTGAATAACCATTAGGAATTCTGTTCTCAATATTTCCTTATAGACAACTCTACAAATAGTGAATTGTTCTACCCTTTTCTGATGTATCTAATTGAAGGATAGTTAGTGAATCAACACCTTTTTTATTTTTCTGCTTTCTGGAGCAGCTAGATGCTGCAATTTTTATCATATTTAAGGGGCTGGATAATCACAACCCAAAGGTGAAAACTTCTTACCTACCTCACTACCCGGGCCAAGTAAGAGAAAAAGCAAAAGCCCATTTATCAAAAGTCAAGTAAAATCAATCAGAAAGCTTACTAGGTCACACTCTCGTTTTAACTTTGAAAGCTACATTAATTTGTTCTGTAATGCATGTTTGTAACTTAATAAATCTGCTATTTTCAGGTATTTGCTCAACCTCTATTTAGGTTTGTGGAAAACCGGTGCATCACCCACTGGCCGGCAAATGGATTCATAACATTGGAACATGCTGTAAGAATTCCTTTATATGGAAAATACTACATCAACTTCTTTCGGGTGGTTTGGAGAACGGTTAATGTGGTTTCAGATTTTTTATTCTCTGGTTGCAGCTGTTCATCCATCCTCTTGATGGTACTTGATCAAATGGTTAAGCTGGCGAAGTCCACCAAGTGTTGCACCAGGAATGTGGTCCTCCTAATATGAACAATTTCTTTAGGAAATGATATTCTTTTGGTGTTTGATTGCAGATGGAGATGGAAACTATTTTATTTATTTTTTGGGGAATTAGGGAAATAATTAATTCCTTATTGAGTATTATTTTCTGAGGAAAACATTTTGTTTCCCTTCATCATTTTAGTTGTAACAAAAAATGGAATAGTGTAACTCATTGTTTGCTGATTTAGAAAGGAGAACTTTCTTAGTGAAGTAATTCACAATCATCTTCTACTCGTTGAAATTGATTCTGAATCAACATATGTATCTATTTATTTTTTTAATTACCACTAGTTACTATCAAATTCCAGTTTTTATTTTCTTTTTGAATAATAGTGTGTAGTGTCCACCAAAACTACATTCACATAGCTATACATCAATTATTCATATGCATGTATCATGCATTCTTATGATTCAGAACTTACCATATGTATTGCCCTCGGTAAAGTAGAATAACAAAATAGGATTCATGTGGTGGATGGCATTTATCTGGGATAATGTTTAGTTTTAATTGTTTGAACATTTTCATTATATTATGATTTACAGTTTTTCATTTAGTGTTTTCAAATTCCATGCTACACTTAGAGTTTGAATAAATTGATCAATCATTCTCTGGAGCAGATTATTGGCCCTTGCTTCATGCTTGCCATTGACAATATATTGGATTTTTTTGTTCCTTTCTATAAGAAGCTTGCTTTCCATTAAAGGGTTCTTCTCATCATATAATTCATTAACAAATTTCATTTTACTTGTTTTTGGATCTATAATGTGGCTTTGGCCCCCATGTGACCACCTCAAAAGGTGGAGGATGGCATATTGGATATTGCTTAGACCTGTTACTAGCAGGTTAGTGTTAGCAGGAACTCAGGTGGGGATATTGCATAGTGCACATCAGGTTCACTGGCCATACTATGGAGAGCCTGCAATTCTGCAAGGTCAATCCCATGCTTCTATTTGGGGAGTGATGCCCAGTGACCACCTCAAAAGGAATTATTTTTCAATCTTTAATATGCTGGAAGACCTATCATTCAATTTTTAATATGCCCAGTAACCACCTCAAAACTGGAATAGTATAACTCATTTTTATGCCGATCCAGGTACATTCGTATTTTGATAAAAGGGCCAAAACCCCAATGAAAAATATAAAAGATACCCATGACTCAATTGCATAGAATGATATTCAGGATTTATTTGTTTAAGTTAGATAAAGAAATGTTGGGAAAGGATAAGAAAATGAGGGCATTTGAGTGAAGTTGTAATGTCAGGAGAAGAAAATTCGTGTTTCATTTAATTCGGATTGGATTGGGTCCAATCGGTCCAGTCCATTTGTAAATGGACCCATGTTGGACTGGATCGGATTGGATCAAATTCAGTCCAATTGACAGCCCTAGTCATATGTGCAAATGGGCATCTTTTCATTTCATTGTACTATGAAGCCACTTTTGTAGAGCTGCTTATTTTCTTCACCAAGAGTTCAGCCAGTGCAACCAGATCATATATAGGAGGTAGGAAAGCGAAATTTTTAAAGAGAATGTTTCAAAGAAAAAAATAGGAAAAAAAAATCAAGTGGCTGACAAAAGACATGGATGTTAAAGTACTCCTTTGCTGATAGGTTAGCAAAACAATGGGTAAATAGGGGTGTTTTGTTTTGGTCTCAACTGTAATTTTTCTGCAATGTTTTTTCTTATTTGGGGGAGATAAGAGGGGTCATTTCCACCTTTTATATTCTTATTTCTAATTAATGAAATCTTTTGTTATTTATAAAAAAATGTAAAGAAAAACTAATAAGATATTACTGATACTGGTTTATAGTTCTTTTTTGAGAATTTTCAGATGTTTCTAGAAATTCTTTTGATTCCAAAGTTTGGTCAGTTCTTGCAATTGCACGTGGAAGAGAAGAGGAAGTGAGAGATGAACGAACTGCCCACTGAAGAAAATTAAATAGAGAGAGAAAAAGGAAAATAAATAGATTAAAAACTTCCATAATAGGCGTCTGGTGTCCGGACGTGAAGGGTTACATTTTCAGTACAAAATTGTTTTTTTCTGGTAGTGGATGTCTGGTGGGAGGAAATGACTCCTCAAAATTGCTTTTTCTTCCAAACTAAGCATAGGTTTAGGGGAGCTTCAATTTTCTTTTCTTTTCCAAACGATTATGATTTATTAAAAATCAGGCTGACATAGTGACATGACATTATTTGTACTTGGCTTTGCACATTCTTGGCATGGAGATATCAGGGCTTATCACATAAATTACTTTGAAAAATCTCTCGTGGCCGATCTACCCCTGAACCACTCGCCAACCCGAAACACCTCCTGTAGGGGCGTATTGGAAAGGCTCCGATACGATATGCGACGGAACTTTAATCCTTGATTCCCGTAGCCCAGTTCAAACAGGAATCAGAATGAGAACTGGAATCAACTTAAATAAGACTTCCGAGAAAGAATAGTCATTTCCTAATGTCATTCCACCAAGAATGGGAATAAGATTCCAATTCATCCAACCAAATGGGCCCATAATTCCTGGCATTGTCAACCGTGACACTAATTCCTGGCATTTTTTTGAACCCACCTACACATTAAATATGTAGAGTTTGTAGTTTTTAGTTAGTCATCAAATGAACGGTTAGACTGTTCAACTCGGAAATGGTCAGGGTCATGGTTTTTAAAATCGAACCGGACTGGATGGTCAGACTGAAAAACCAGGAACCGGTCACCAGTTCCATTTTACCTTAAAACCATTTTTTTGGCAAAAAACTGTTGATTTGATCAGCAAACCGCTGACCTAGGCGGCCAAACCGTTCGAACCATTTGAACTATCCAATAATTTTTGGCCTTTTTTTTGTCAAAATGGGTCATTCATTTGGTTCAAACAATCAAACCATTCAACCCGAGAACCGGATCCCTGAATGGTTCGTTGTCCGGTTTGATTTTAAAAACCTTGGTCAAGGTACCAGGTGGTGAATCGCTATTTTCATAAAGCCCAAATTGGTCAATGACCCATTGATCCGTGCAATCGAACTGTTAACCTAGAAAACGGTTTTATATGCTGCCGGAAAGGCACGATATTGAAAGGTTTTGGCTAGGTTACCAAAAGGATTCAGGTTTTGGATAGGTTTTTAAAACGTTTATCGAGATAGCATCAGTTATCAATTTTTTGAACCCACTATGTTAAAAATCGATAGTTTACTGTTTTCAACCGATGGCATGACATCTACTTTGACAAATTATCAGTAAAAAATTATATATACAAAAAAGAGTTTCGATCAACCAAAACTCTCGATACACATTTTTTTGTCTATATCAAGAATCTCGATACTTTGAACCATGCCTCCATGGTCCTATGAGGAAAGAACAGGCTGCTGATAAAACCAAAATTCATTAGATAAGAAGAAATGGAAGACACCAATACATCACCAAACCAATAGAAAACACAAAGAACCCAAGAGAAGAAATGATTTCATACACTAAAAACTCATCTTACAAAATTGAATATTACAGAAAAGTCTGGATGAAATGAAATGTAATAATAATGTAATAGATGACATCCTTATACACACTTGGGTCCATGATGCTACAAAAAACCGTCTTGCTTTTTCAGTGCCAGGATAAAGTTCCTAGCAGCCCCATATAGAACACAACCCCACCCCAGACCCAAAGAAAAAATAAATAAAAAAATAATTCTTCTTTTTCCTTAAACAAAATTAAAAGCTCATAAATAGTCTTAAGCTACACTTACACAGCCTCCACAGTAGAAGCTTATCACCCTCAAGAATCCATAGATAAATTTCTTACATATTTCTCTTGATATTCCTTGCATTACCATGGATGTACACTTCGTTCAGTTGGTGAACCTGGCACAAAGGGTACAAAACCCCGACCGCCAAATACAGGACGCATGAATGCATCATCGAATTTACGCCAGTAATAGTGAACAGTGTGAGTAGGAGCTGTTAAGAGCATGCGCAGGCTGCTTGGGCGGGGGATACTAGTGCAAGCCATGTCAACTTCTGAACCCTGTCCATTCTCAAGGAGTGGTGCAAAGAAGGATTTCGGACTTGATGGCTCCGATGACACAATGCTGCTCAAGTGTTTCGGTGAAGGCAACAAAATCCTTACAAGAGGTTTTGTCATCAAACCAAATACCTGAGAGGAAAGAACAAGTTTGTTTTAATGGATAAGAATAAAATTTGTTATTACACAGCAAGAAGAAACACCAACATAAAAAATATAGTTTTAAGTGAATCCAATGAGATGAACTGAATGTATATAGCTTGAAGAATCACCAAAATTGCATCTTAAATGAAGTGTCATAGGAAATTTTATTATTGGCTATAATAAAGCGAATCCAATGAAGTGCCATATAAAATCAATGACTATGCTCTCTTGCTATAATTTTTTGAGTTTTCTCGAAGTAATTATTTTGTACCGCTAAAAAGGGGAGTGATTTGAGCACATCTCAATTTTGAGAAACCGGGCATATCCCTATTGAAAAGACAGAGAAACTTCTGTTTCTAATGATAAAAATCATCACAAAGAGGTATTTTTGTATTTTAAAACTTGCATTTCTTCTCAAATTATTAGGGGCACCCTCCATAGACATAGGATGTGCCCAAATCACTACCTAAATAAAGTAGTTAGCAAAATGAGTTAACTAACCATCCTGGATTGCTTCTACCACTGCTACATAAGAAATTATATATCTTGAAAAGACATGTAAACTAAAACCAGTGCCTTTTTGAATAAAATATCAAAGGCCACACATAAAATATTGCTCAAGAAAAAGCATCCAAAATCTACTCCATATAAAATATAGATATAAAGACATGAGGTATCTTACCACTGTGCTGAAAAGAACAATGGTAATGGTGCTTGTGATCATGATTGCATTCCCATGCAGCTGAGTATGACCTGATCTTGTGAACTACACAGGGATCAAAAATAACATAAGTATGTGCATGCATCACATATTCAACTATTCAAGTATGAGGTACACACTCTAAAAGCAAGAAACAGAAACATTCACACCTATAAAATTTTCTCAAGGCTACAACAAACAGAGCCATGTTAG
Source organism: Nelumbo lutea (assembly GCF_056320005.1). Classification (NCBI taxonomy): domain Eukaryota; kingdom Viridiplantae; phylum Streptophyta; class Magnoliopsida; order Proteales; family Nelumbonaceae; genus Nelumbo; species Nelumbo lutea. Next base: position 89,168,575 of record NC_142687.1, on the reverse strand, counting down.
GATACATCCCTTGAGAGCATTAACACCCTTATAATATAAGCTTCAGTAATCTCAAAACTTGGTGTGGATGCCTCCTGAAGGATTCATGAAATTGAATTTTGTTGGGACTGCACAAAGCAACCCAGGTCCCTCTTGAGTTGAAGGGGTTCTAAGAGAAAAAGAAAGGAAATGTAATTGCTTTGTTTTTGGGTCCTGTGGGAGTAGGGAACTTTCGTAGGGATGAATTGCTTACTACAATACAAGGAGCGCAGATTGCAAAGGAGCTGACTCTGGAAAACTCAAAGTTGGTGGTGGGGCGGTTGAAGGAACCAGAGTCTGTAATTTGGTGTTACAAGAATGAAATTAAGAAATTCAAATGGCTAGCAAGAAATATGACTTTGAGGATACAATGGAGGTCATCTAGTGCAATGGCTGATAGCTAAGCAAGGAGTGAATAGGAGTCAACTGCATTGAGCTCAATGTAATTTGTACTTCCTTCTTATTATGGTGGGAGAGGTTGCATCTTGCACCTCTCCAAGGGATTCTTGTATTGCTTGCACATATTGGTTTCTATTATTAAAACTTCATTACTTGTAAAAAATGATCTCGGAGTTAGACGTATCTAGGAATAATTTTTCTTTATGCTGATCATTTATCGATGGTTTAGTCTTTAATAGGATTCTTGATGCAAATTCAGAGGCATGGAAAGAAACTTAGAATCTATGGAGAAATAAAACAGTTTCCCAATTCCTAAATCAATTTCAGAATTGTTTGATAAGGATATGGCACTTTTGATTTTTTTAAATTTATTTTCTAGTTAAAGGTATCCTATGAATAGAAATTTAAATCTTCTAAAAATTTACTGATATTATTAAACCAAAATTACTATTTATGGTAACTTTCTGGCTTATTCACAGTAATACTCATAATTATTATTTTTGATAAAATCGTGATTTGCTATTTTTAGTAATTTCTGGTTTTTTACATTAAGTTAATTTTAGTAGGATTAGTAAGGTGTTATTGGAGTTGTTTAGGGGTTCAAGTCCTTATTTGAGTGTCCCTCTAGGTTACCTATGGGTTTATCCTAGTTCTAAAACAGTTAGAAGTTGTTTTGGGCCATTTTCATAGTCCAAATTGGAGTCTGTAAGACATCCGAGTTCTTATGATGCCTATGTAAAGTCGTTGTAATTGAAAAAAGAGTTGATTTGATGAAATAAAGTTTGGTTTGGTGAACTATGATTGTTGCCAGGATTTTTTTTTTTTTTCTGTCCCCCCCCCCCTCCTTATATCACCAATTTCTTCTTCCAAGTGATCTATCTATTTGCTGTTTACTCCAATAGCAAGAGTTTCCCTCTTTCTGATATATTACTCATTTTTTTGTGGACAGAAGTAGACGCTTCTCCATACCTATTCTTCATCCTTGGTCACCCAAAGCCCACCAGAACATCTGAAATTTATAGGACTCATAACTTATCCTACATCAATGTTCCACCTTCAGCTTCACCTTCTGGTCCCCCACCCCAAAAGAAATATTGAAATAGGTGAACCACTAAAGCTATTTGTTGTGTTCTCCTATTACTACTTGGTATAATGTGGTTGGGTTGTCCAGTTTTTTTTTTTACAACCTTGTTACCTTAAGAGGGCTAAGGAATCCCAGACCCTTGAAAGATTTTCTGTATACCAATAAAATAAAATAAAATTGTTGCAATACCTGATTATAAGCAAGTGCAATAGAAACTGCACCTCGCATAAGGCCAGCCCACCATATTGTGACCTGCAGCACAAAATTTTCATTGAATATGTCAGTTGGTAGAGAAGGAACATAAGACCCCAAAAAATCCAAATTACTTACTTGCTGCTTTATGCCAATTTTGTCATTTGGAGACTTCTTGGTTAAGTTGGTTAGAAAAGATAGGGGGAAAACAAAAGCAGCTCTTCCAACCAGAATCAAGCTCACCAATACTGAACTCACTGCAATTGAAGTTCCAGGACTGCGCAACAGTAGAAACAAGATCAATGTATAAGAAAAACAATACTGTTTAAAGCAGGCAGTTCTACCATGCAACCTAAGAAATAATATACAACAAATAAATAACGGTAATTAAGCAGCCCATATACACAACCTTTTTCTTTTTTTTGCTTCAATTCAGAAAAATAATTAGTTTGCCACTACCAGACATGATAGCATGAATGCTAATCATCCATGGTTGATGTTTCAGAGATATACAGACCATACCTATCACTTACAAATCTCCACTTCTCAATATCCAAAGCATCCATACCAACATATAGGAAGATGAATATTTCAGCAATAAATGACAATGTCGCAAAAGCATGCCTACAAAAAAAATATTAGCACATGCAAAAAAAAATTAGTAAAGGAAAAGCATTTGCCTATATTCAAGAAAAATGATAATACACAATAAAAGCTTCAATCTTTTGAAATAATTCCTCTGGAAATTTGACATACTTAGTAGTGACTCTTGAACTCTCAGTGACATTATGCCATGTGTAGTGGGACATCACAATACCGCAAAAAAACACAGTGAGAATGCCACTTAAATAGAATAGCTGCAATCCACATGGAAGCAGCCAAAATTGCAGTTAGACATACTGTATTTGGAATCTAAATAGAGAGTCTGAACATGAGGCCTACAGAAAGGTAGGCCAGAAGGAGAGGTTCTTACTTCAGCCAGCATGTAAGAAAGGTAAGCCATGAGTATCATAAGTGCGACTTCACGATCAGTGGAGTGCCTGGAATTTGTAATAGTTAGCTATTAGAATGTTTTGGGGAAAAAAAATGAAACAGGCTCTGTCAAAATTTTCCCCATTTCATCATTTTTGAACAATAAACATATTGATCTTCTACATGATTAATAACATTAATTTTCATGGGAAAAGCAGAAGCCTCCACCCTGCATGTGCAGATGCCTACCGCAGATAGGGATGAGCATTATTCAGTTAAAACCGAAATTTTCAGTTTCAGTTTTCAAAATTAGATATTCAGTTAACCAAAATAACCAAATTAACCAAATTTCTTTATATAATATTTAACGTATATAATATAATTATATTATATTATATGTATTATATAATATATTATATGTTATAATATATATTACTGAAATTTGGTTTTAAGCGAAATAACCAAACCAAAAATTTCGATTTATTTCAGTTTTCCTATAATTTGGTTTCAATTCGGTTTTTAACCGAATCAACCAAATGCTCACCCCTAACTGCAGAAATTAGTAAAGGCAAGTATTAATGTCCTCCCACTAACAAACCTTCCAAAATATAACTTTTTGATAATGTATGCACTGAGCAGACCAGTCTGCAAAAGAGAAAAAGCAAAGCATTAAAATAACCCCATGACATGAACACCCACACACAACAGAGAGAGAGAGAGAGAGAGACTTACAAGCACTCCTAACATGGTACTTGATACAAATAAATAAAAGAAGTTGCCAATAAATTGCAAGGCTATGGAGGAATTGATGTGAGAAAGATCAAAGCTTTGGATTGCATTAAATAGCACAACTGATGTAGCATCATTAACAACACCTTCCCCAAAAACCAGACTATAAAGTAAGGGCGTTTCATCTTGATTAAGCACCTACACACCATCAGGTGAAATAACTTTAACCGCAAATTGCTATATATTCATAAACAATATTACAATTTCAAACACTCCCCATACCTGCAAGGTGCAAACAGAATCTGTTGCAGAAAAGATTGCTCCAATTGCTGTAGATAGAAAGGTGGTACACAGGTAAGAATACAAGATCTATGGGAATTGCAAACAAAAGACGGCATGAGATAGGAAATAGGAAGTGGATGCTAAAGAAATTACCAAGATAATCTCCAATGTCAAGCGAAACCATATTCAATCGTTTAAAAAACTGTTTAGCACCTGAGTTTAAGAACCAATCAGTTCAACCATGAAGAGATAATAAAAGAATAATTATTAGTAGTAAACATTAAAAAAAGAAATGAACATAACTCAATACTGATATTAACTGCCACTTAGAATCTTGAAGATTCACCAACATTTAGCAACTTGGAAATTCTAAGCTAATCAATTTAATCTGCTCTTTTCTTTCTTTACTTTTATTTTCCTATGTACCAACTAATAAACATTCTCAGAAAGAAATTTCACCCAAAAAAATGCCTGTGGAAGAAACAATATAAGGTATATTGGCAGGATCATTGTGTGTATTATAATTTTCATCCTTCTTTATAAAATGAAAGAAAGACAGAAGCATAGTTATCAAGGCAATGCTTAGGCAGGCACCTAAGCAACACCTACATGAAAAGGCATTTTGTAAGTAGCACCTTTATATTACACCTTTTTTTGCATATATGTTCAGCACCTTTTTAGGCAAGGAAAAGAACAAGGTAAGCACCTTATCGCATGTTGTATACCATATTGTATTTTATTTTTGCTCTATGACATACAAAATCATTGTCTGTGTAGTATACCATTCATTACTTATTCGTATGGATCCTTACTGAAATAGGATGCTCTGGGCAATCAAAAATAGCATGTTCAAAAAAATTAGTATAGCTAAGATGGATCAGTGGCAAGACTAGAAAGGACAGAATCAGAAAACCATGTAACAGAAGTAGCTTCAATTAGTGACAATATGAGGGAAAGTCATCTAATATTGATATTAAAAAAAAAAAAAAGTCAGCTGAGATGATTTAGTCATGTGTAAAGATGACCAATGACTACACACGGTGAGGAGTGAATTGGTGAAGTCTCTGGAAGAGCAAGGGAAAGACCAAAGAAAACATGGTCTGAAGTGGGAAAAATTAATTAAAGGCTTATGATTTGACAGAAAAGAAAAGATTATATAGGAAAGCACCCCATTGGTAATTTTGTAGAATGTTTGGATGGTCAGGAATACTTGTATTTTTTAAAATAAAACATGCAGAGAGGCAATTAGGCAATTATAAAGAAAAAGGCAGTGGATACTCTTTTAATCCTTGGCTGTCAGTTCACAAAGCTTTTACACAAATACCATACAAAGCAACACATATAGAACATGCTTATAAATTGTAATTCCTGATGTATATCATACAATTGTATATCCCATTGTATAATGCTTTAATGTACATGGGTGGGTGCTTACTCTTTGAAATTGTGAAAACCCTATTCAGTTCTAGGTTAAAGTAGAGAAGAAGAAGAGAAAGAAGAAGAAGAAGAAGAAGAAGAAGAATATGGGTTTGGCCAGTAGAGGAAAAAAACAGTCCTCTCTAGTCGACCCACTTGTATTTATCTCACATAAACATAGTTACAAGAAAGACAATATCGTCCCTCATAAGTGATGGGACACACAACTTAAACTTGAATAAAACAGACCTTTCGCTCTCAAATAGATAAATCCAAATGACCAAAATACCCCTGTTCTGTGAACTCTAACACTCCCCCTCAAGCTGGAGAGTATATGTCATATAGTCACAGCTTGTCACAAATATAATCTACTCTACCCTGAGACAATCCCTTTGTAAAGAGATCTGCTCACTGATTCCCCGAGCTCACATGAGATGTGGTTATCACTCCACTGATCACTTTCTCTCTTACAAGGTGACAGTCGACCTCAATATGCTTGGTTCTCTCATGGAAGACTGGATTGGAAGAGAGGTGAATAGCTGCTTGATTATCACAGTATAGTCTCATGGGTTTGTCAACTGAGAACCCCATCTCTTGTAGCAAGTTCTTCAACCATACTAGTTCACATGTGGTATGAGCCATAGCCCTGTACTCGGCTTCTGCACTACTCCTTGCCACCATTGTTTGTTTCTTACTCTTCCAAGTTACAAGATTGCCACCAAGGAAGGTACAATACCCCGTAGTTGATCTCTTATCTGATATAGAATCAGCCCAATCAACATTTGTATACCCCACTATCTCAAGAGTCCCTCCACTTTTGTATAGCAAACCACGACCTGGAGCACCCTTTAGGTACCTAACAATTCTTAGAACTGCTTCCCAATGAGGAATCCGAGGATGTTGCATAAACCGATCACCATACTCACAGCAAATGATATATCCAGCCAGGTAATAGTCAGATAATTCAACTTTCCCACCAACCTCCTGTATCTTCCAAGAACATCAAAGTCTTCACCTACATCAATGCTCAACTTGACATTCAGTTCCATAGGAGTCTCGACTGGTTTAGCACCTAACAGTCATGTTTCTTCAAGTAGGTCAAGAACATATTTTCTTTGACATAAGTTAATTCCATGTCTTGACCTTGCCACTTCTATTCCCAGGAAGTACTTCAGCTTACCCAAATCTTTCGTATTGAAGTGGTCCTATAGGAATTTCTTCAACCTGTCAATCCCATTACTGTCACTCCCAGTTATGACAATATCATCCACATACACCACTAGCAAGATTTTCCCATCTTTTAAGTCATGGTTGAACACAAAATGGTCTACCTAACACTGTTTCATCCCAAAGTTTTTCACTACTTCACTGAACTTGCCAAACCATGCGCGTGGAGATCATTTCAGTCCATAAATTGCCTTTTTGAGTCTACAAACCTTACCATCCTCCTCCTGAGCAACAAACCCTGATGGTTGCTCCATATACACCTCCTCAATGAGATCACCATGTAGGAAGGCATTTTTTATGTCAAGTTGCAAAAGAGGCCAATCATACATAGCAACTAATGAAATCAACACCCGAACTGAACCAATTTTAGCCACAGGAGAAAATGTCTCCATATAGTCCACACCATACAACTGAGAATATCTCTTGGCCACTAACATGGCCTTCCGTTGTTCCACACTGCCATCTGGAAGATATTTCAGTGTGTAGACCCACTTACACCCAACAACATGCTTACCATGAGGAAGAGCAGTGAGTTCCCACATGTGGTTGTGTTGTAGAGCAGATAGTTCCTCCTCCATTGCTTGCCACCACCCTGGGGAGGTAAGGGCTTCTTAGACAGTCTTGGGAATGGAAACAGATGATAGCAATGATATAAAGTTGCGATGGGAAGCAGAAAAGTGAGCAGCTGAAACATAGTATGAAATAGGATGAGAACTACAAGTGCGTTTACCTTTCCGCAGGGCAATAGGAAGATCAAGGTTCGAGGGAGAAGATGTAACTACAGGATCTATCGACGAGGGATGAATTGGAGGAGGGGCTGATGCTCTTCTGTGAGTACACACTTGTCTGATTGGTGGCCTCTCAGTAGTAACTGGCACGGGAGGGGAATCCGCAACTGGAATGGAAACCACGGCAAGGGATCCTCAACAGGGACAGGAAGTGGAACTACGAGGGAAGGAGAATGAACCATAGTGTCCGAAAAAAAAAAGGAACCGATTCAAAGAAGGTGACATCGGAGCACACAAATGACTCATGGGAGTTATGGTTATAGCACCTATACCCTTTCTAAGTCCTGGAGTATCTAAGGAACATACACTTAGTAGCTCGTGCATCTAACTTGTCTAAACCAAGCCCCAAATTTTGAACAAACAGACACACCCAAAGACTCTCGGGGTGAGAGTAAATGGAGACAAGGTGGGAAACAACACTGAGAAGGGGGATTGACTTCCGAGGATGAACATGGGCATCCGATTGATGAGAAAACATGATGTGAGGATAGCATCACTCCAAAAATGCTTTGGGACATTCATATTAAGCATCATAGATCGAGAAGTTTCAAGGAGATGTCGATTTTTCCGTTCAGCTACACAGTTCTGTTGTGGAGTGTAGGAACAAGAAGTTTGATGAATTATCCCATGGTGCTCTAAGTATTGCTAAAATGGTGTTGAGGTGTACTCTTTTGCATTACCGGAGTGAAGAATTTTAATATGAATACCAAATTGGGTACGTATTTCAGCATAAATTTTCTGAAAAATAGAGAACAATTCACTGCGATCTTTCATAAGATAAATCCATGTCATCCTTGAAAAGTCATCAACAAAAATTATAAAATACTTATAACCATTGTATGACATTACTTTAATTGGACCCCAAACATCATAATGAACTAAAGAAAAAGGACTCAAGACACAACTATCAACTCTCGGATTGAAAGAGACTCTATGATGTTTCCCAAGTTAACACGACTCACAATCCAACAATGAAAGATGACTTAAGGAAGGAACCAGCAACTTCATAGCCTTGAGGGAAGAGGAGTAAGAAACGATTGAAAAGCTACTGGAGGGTCGCCACCATCAAGGTTCAATCCACCTGTCTCATGCCCTCCACCAATCTTCATCCCCGTCTTGAAATCCTGAAACGCACAAGAAGAGGGATAAAAGGTTATGGAACAATTAAGTGACTTGGTTAATCTACTAATTGATATAAGGTTAAAAGGGAACTTGAGAACATATAAAACAGATAATAAGGATAAGGAGGAGATATCAATATCACCAACACCACAAATAGGAGATGTAGAACCATTGGCAAGAGTAATTGTTTATGTAGAGGACTGAGAAAGTGAAGAAAATACATTTGGAGTCCCAGACATATGGTCTGAGGCTCCAGAGTCAATGATCCAGTGTGAAGGCTTGGAAGCCAAATAAGCCATACCTGAATGGGAAAAGGTAGCTATGTTCTACTGAGAAGATGTTTGAAGGAACTGCTCATATACTGCACGGGGTACACTCACCATCTCCTTCCCAGAAGCACTAGTAGATGTGGAGGTGATCGGGTCAGTTTGCTGACTTTCACTAGCTATACCACTACTCCTAGTCACAACATGGTTAGCCCAAGTATTGGGTGGACCATATAAATCATAGCAGAAATTAATCGTGTGCCCCTCTAATCCACAGTATGTACACTTCCTAGGAGTATTACTTCTTCCTTTACCACGACCTCCCCCTGAGTCCCGACCTCCATCCGGCCACCAACATGATTAAACATGGGACCACCATGGTTACCTGGAAGTTCATGGCCACCACCACCACCACCTCTATTTCCATGGCCTCCCCCTCTAGTCACCACCAAACCAGATTTGTCTGAAAGAGAAGAATGCTCTGTAGACTCAATAGATGTCCTCCAAAGACAGGCAAACACTTCTTCAAGTGAGGGAAGAGCAGATCACCCCAATATTTGTGGTTGGACAGGTTCACATTTAGCCTTCAAACCCACCAGAAGCCTCATCACATCAAGTTGCTCACGTTGTTGTTGTTGAACCTGAGCATCCGATGTCAGAGGATGATACACATTAAGCTCATTTTGGATATTTCTCAAACTTGCATAATATTCCTCCAAGCTTTGACTGTCTTGCTTCAGATTGAAGTACTCTTGGTACAACTGATACACCCTAGTTGTATTGTCTTGCCCGAAATACAGTTTCTTAGCATGATCCCAGATTTCTTTAGTTGTATCTAGGAACATAAAGTTCACATTGATTTTTGGTTTCATGCTATTCCATAGCCATGTCACAATTTGAGCATCCTCCTGCTCCCAGTCACTAAACCCTAGAGAGTCAGAGGAAGGTTTTTCTTCTCTTACATGCTTTACCTTCTTCTTGGCCTTTAAGAACACCTCCACTGACTTCGCCCACGGCACATAGTTCTCACCATTCAGCTTAATAGATTTCATTTGAACATTTAGGTAATCTGGAGAGATCATAACACCAGTTTTGTTGTCACTACCATCCCAGACTGACATCATTTTCAACCAAATGTGCTCACCTCACAAGGAAGTATGAACACCACAGAAATCAGTGTGAACACCACCACACGACACAAGATTTTTACTTTCAACTATTCAAAACCAACCACACACTATTTAGCACAGTACAAACACCACCACACCACTGCTGTCATAAACTTCAGCAACTGAAAACCCAACTTTCAACGCACATACCCAGGTATAAACAGAGGAAAACGAGACTGGTATGCATACTAATCACTTCACACCACCACAAAAAAAATATATATATATTCTAGACCAAAACACAACATTCGCAGTCCACTACTTGGGCAAAAAAAAAAAAAAACTGTTCATACCTGTCCACAAACAGCCCTTTTCGTATCACAGAATAGAGGGCATCTAGTACACCACTTCAACGACCACCACCACAGAAACTAGAGGCATGTTCACCTCCAAAACAACAAAACAACCAATCCTTTTTGGCCCCTTGTCGAGCTTCCACTCAAGCTAGAAAAAAATCGAAGAAAGCTGGTATAGCCGGCGGCGAACCCAAGAAGAAGAAAGGGCGATGAGGAAAGAAGAAAAAGAAAGAAAAGGGAACTGGGTTTTATCGCTCTAATACCATGTGAAAACCCTATTCAGTTCTAGGTTAAAGTAGAGAAGAAGAAGAAGAAGAAGGGTTCGACCAGTAGAGGAAAAAATTAGTCCTCTCTAATCGACCCACTTGTATTTATCTCACATAAACTTAGTTACAAGAAAGACAATATTGTCCCTCATAAGTGATGGGACACAACTTAAACTTGAATAAAACAGACCTTTCACTCTCAAACAGATAAACCCAAATGACCAAAATACCCCTATTCTGTGAACTCTAACAGAAATCAATTTTGCTACATAATTGATGAACTCCATATTTTACCTTCTTAAAAGAAGGTAAAGTATCAAATATGGAAGGTAAGAAGGTAAAAAAGCAACATCATATCTGTAGAGAGACTAGGCCGAATGGGCCCTAGCCCATTAGTGTCTTTCTTATTAGTTCTTTTTTATTATGTTTTCTTATTGGGCCTTTTCTTTAGGGGCCTTTAGCTCTTGTTTATGTTTTCTAAGTATAGTGCTGATGTAGACGCCTACTTAAGGGCAATCTTATAAATTATGTAACTTAAGCAAGTTTATTAAAAGATTAGTGGGAGAAAGAAGAAATTATCGAACTCCCTTTTTTCTCCTTTCTTCTCCAATCTTCCTCCTTCTTCCTTAATTTCTTTTGCTTTATTCTGAAATATTCTACTAATTTTATTGGTTTGAATCACATCTTGGTATCAGCGCAGGTTTCTTTTTTTCCATACACCTTTGTTTCTAATCGAAAAGTGTATGGAGAGATAAATTGCTGATTATTCAGAGATCTTGTTTGCCTAGTTGGTAGAGGATTTGGAGAGTCAGAATCTGGTCGAAGATTGCCAAGAAAGTGGGACTGCAAATTTTTTTGCCAAGAGTTCCTGTTCCTACACTCCTCAACAAAATGGAGTGGCGGAAAGGAAAAACAGACATGTGGTTGAGGTTGCAAGGAGCCTTCTTTTGCTTCCCATGTTCCTATTAAGTTTTGGGGTGATGCTGTCCTTACAGCTACATACTTGATAAACCGAATGCCTTCTCGGGTTCTAGGGTTTAAAACTCCCTATAGCTTGCTTTTCCTAAATGAGGATTTGTTTTCTCTTCCTCTTGGGGTGTTTGGGTGCACTTGCTATGTCCATGTTCACAGTCATTAAAGACATAAGTTTGAGCCTAAAGCACACAAGTGTGTCTTTTTGGGATATGCCTCCACACAGAAAGGGTAATGTTGTTTTGATACAGTTCGTGGCACTCGCTTTGTTTCTATAGATGTCACATTTGCAGAGTCCGTTCCTTTCTTTAGTACTTATCTTGAGGGGAAGCATTCAGACGAATTGTTTGCATTGTCACCATTTGTTCCTCTTCCAATTCCCATTGAATCTTCTATAGAGTCTCCTCCAATCGAGTCATCTATCCCTGCTCCTCCTCCTCCTCCTACTCATCTTCTTACTTTTCCACACCTTCAGATGTGCCTCTTGCTCCTCCCATCACTACTGAGATAACATGTCAGCCCTCTTCTACCACTTCAGATACCTTCCCTGGCCTTGATCTCCCTATTGCCCTTTGCAAAGGCAAACGGAAATGCACAGCTCATTGTATTTCCAAGCACCTGTCCTACAACCTTCTTTCCCATTCCTACTATTCCTTCTTTGCCTCTATTTCTAACATGTAACTCCCAAATCTGTCCCAGATGCTTTGTCCAAACTAGAATGGAGAGATGCTATGAGGATTGAACTAGATTCTTTGCATAAGAACAATACCTAGGAAATTGTGGATTTGCCCGAGGGAAAGGAACCGGTTAGCTGTAAGTGGGTGTTCACTATTAAGTATCATTTTGATGGTACTGTTGAGAAATATAAAGCCCGTTTGGTTGCTAAAGGGTATACTCATGTATGGTATTGACTACTTAGAAACTTTTTCCCCAATAGCCAAGATGACTTCAGTTCGAGTTTTGTTATCTTTAGCTACTGCTTTTGATTGGCCTCTTCGTCAATTTGATGTAAAGAATGCTTTTTTGAATGGGGACCTAAATGAAGAAATCTATATGTCTTTACCTCCAAGGGTGTATGGGAAGGAGATGCAAGGAAAGGTCTATAAACTGAAGAAGTCTCTGTATGGCCTTAAGCAATCTCCTAGAGCCTGGTTTGATAGATTTCGGGCTGCTCTTGTTGCTTTTGGGTACACACAGACTCAGTCGGATCATACTTTGTTTGTTAAGAGGAGAAATTCATTAGTGACCCTCCTGATTGTCTATGTTGATGATATTGTGGTTATAGGTAATGATACTCCGGAAGTTGCTCATCTCAAGAGTTTTCTTAACACTGAGTTTGAAATTAAAGACTTGGGAGAACTCAGATATTTCTTAGAGATTGAAGTTGTCAGATCTAAGAATAGTATCTTCCTTTCTCAATGAAAGTATGTTCTTGATCTCCTTGCAGAGATTGGGAAACTAGGGGCTCGACCTGCTTCTACTCCTATTGACCTAAATCATAAGTTGTTAGCCACTGAAGGTGAACTGTTGCCTGATAAGGGGATGTTCTAGAGACTGGTTGGGAAGTTACTTTACCTTTGCATGACTCGGCCAGATATTTCCTATGCAGTTAGTGTAATCAGCCAGTTTATGTGTTCTCCCAGAGATACACATTTAGCAGCTGTTGAGAGAGTTTTGTGCTATCTAAAAGGGACTCCAAGAAAAGGTATTTTGTTTGCTAAGCATGGACACAATGAAGCTGGAAGCATAAACTGATGTTGACTGGGTCAGATGTATTGATGATAGGAGGTCTACTTCAGGTTATTGTGCTATGGTAGTAGGGAACATTGTATCATGGAGGAGTAAGAAGCAGTCTATAGTGGCAAGATCTTCAGTTGAAGCGGAGTACAGGGCAATGGCACATGGAGTTTCTGAACTTTTGTGGTTGAGATCACTTTTAGATGAATTGGGTATAGACTGTGAAAAGCCAATGATGTTATATTGTGGCAACCAGGCTACTATCAGCATTGCACACAATCCTGTTCAACATGACAAAACTAAACACATTGAAATTGACAGGCATTTTATACAAGAGAGTGTTGCCTCAGAAGAATTTTGTCTACCATTTGTTATTTCTGAAGAACAGTTGGCTAATGTTTTGACAAAAGGTGTTCCTAAAGGAAAGCTAGTTCATTATATAAGCAAGCTGGGCATGATGGATATCTATGCTCAACTTAAGGGGGAGTGTAGAGAGACTAGGCCGAATGGGCCCTAGCCCATTAGTGTCTTTCTTATTAGTTCTTTCGTTGTTATGTTTTCTTATTGGGCCTTTTCTTTATGGGCCTTTAGATCTTGTTTATGTTTTCTAAGTATAGTGCTGATGTGGATGCCTACTTAAGGGCAATCTTGTAAATTATGTAATTTAAGCAAGTTTGTTAAAAGATTAGTGGGAGAAAGAGGAGATTATCGAACTCCTCCTTTCTTTCTCCTTTCTTCTCCAATCTTCTTCCTTCTTGTTGTCTCCTTCTTTCCTAATTTCTTTTGCTTTATTCTGAAATATTCTACTAATTTTATTGGTTTGAATCACATCTATATCGTATATAGATAAAATGGAAATAATTATCTACTAAAATTTTCATGCTTTTCACTGTAATGAGTCTGCATGGCCAATGACTTCAATTTTTTCCCTCTATTTATTGATATTGAATGTGGAAATTATACGATGTGAAATAATTAAATACATATAACTGAAAAATGTTACCTGTTGCAATGATGCCAAAAGATATTAATGTACCAACAGCACCAAACAACACGATTGTTGTGAAGTTGCGGAAAAATTGTTTCTTTTTCACCTGGAATCTGATTTCAATGGACAAAGGATCAAATCATCAAGTCCTTTTAAAAGACTGTTAGGATCATTAAAAAAAAAAAAAAAAAACATAAAACATAAAACAAGGCAGAAGAAAATAAAACAAAGGAAAAAAGAAAATGAAATCCTAAGTAAAGAAGAAGTGGCATCCACCTCCAAACTCAGCCAAATTTCAAGAGAAAAAGCAAGAAATGGCCCAATGGCTATTATACCTTAAATTTATAACTAATTCATCCATGTGGTGAGAATCAACCACAATATAACTAGTAGAGAGAGAGAACAGAAAAGCGTGAAGATTGCAATGATAAAATTATTTTATTCGTTTTACTAAAATAAATGAAACCTACTAAGTTTACAAGCTTAGCTAAAATCATATCTGTAGAGTTGGAGGTGAGACAGGACAGATTACTAGGGAAAATGAGAAGAAATAGGAATACTCAATTTACAGAATAAGGGTCATTACTCAATTGTAATAAATAAATGATCATGTAAAGAAAGGAGTTAAGATTATTAGGAGCTTTACTGAAAGCCGTTGCATCCATACTATTAATTACTAAGAAGCTCTAAATGTTAAATAATACCTCATAATAGCTTTAAACACATTATTAAATCATAGATACAGCACATTAAATCATAGAAACAGCACATACATATACATACAGAGATATGGACATACATATAAATATGCAAATAATACACAAGGCATTTCAAGGTGTGAGGCATATGCTTTATACTTTCAAATATGAGCCTCAAGTTTGAGACTGATGCATTTTCCTTGAACCTCGCCTCAAGGTACAAGCCTCAATTTTTTAAATCACTGGTCTGAATGAGGAGAGATGTTTGAGTTGGGCATACTCTATATTAGTTTGTATTGGTTAGACTAGAAAATGAAAAAGTAATATTAAATCCCTTATTTTCTAGTGACAAGTTCAGTTAATAGTGACTTAAAATCAAGATCCTCCAAGTAAAAGCAAACATCAGGACTCACTGCCACCTACCTGTTTCTAATTTTAAATCCAAAGCTAGTTTTTAGTCTATAAACTAGCTTCTGTCTTCTTTGTTCACCAAGTCCTTTACTCACAATAAGCACACTAATATTCAATATGTGTTTCTTTTTTTTGCTAATATTCAATATGTGTTAAGATTATCCATTATTATCATTCCTTTTTTGATGAGGGCAGATTTGTCCCTCCACTAACATCATGACACATGACATCGTAGAATAGCTGGATGACATCCCAACATCACCTAGGCGATGACTTGCCTTATCCAAAATTATGGAGTCTCAGCTGGAAGCCTAGCGACCTGGTGACCTAATGACCTGCCTCCGCCGCCGACCTGGCGACCTGCCTCTGCCGCCGACCTGGCGACCTACCTCCGCCGCCGACCTAGTGGAAATCTATCTAGCAACCCCGTCCACAACTTAGAGCGGCTAGCAGCACCTCGTCCAAGGCTGACCTGTGGTATCTCATCAGTACCGGCCTAAGTGACCTTGACATGAGGAGCGATCTCCCTCGAAGACTTTCTGACCTAATTGAGGTTCAGGTGGCGACCTGCGAGACGTGCTCGCCGTCCAACTCTACATGCATCCTGTCACTCCCGGGTCTCTCGAAAGTCAGTTCTCACACCGAATGTCCCGGAGGAAACTAAGTAAGGCGCAAAAGTTGGCCTACATGCACAACTACCTCCGAGGACTTCGGACTAGTTAGGCACGTCTTCCCAGAGATCTTGGACGCAGTGCGTGATGCCCATGCCAAACAATGCCTATATAAAGGCCTTACCTCCAACATCAGAAGGTAGATGCGCAATGTAGCTCTCTTACTTTCAGCTCTCTCACAAAATCTTCGCATTCGCTAACTTAAGCATCAGACTGCCCACCCCGGGTAAAGAAGCCCGGGCACTCTGACACTGTTTCCATGCAACTTGCACCAATAAACTATGCAGCTCGCCACCTTCAGCTAAGGCAGTTCAGCTAGGCGTCAGAGCCACCTTTAGCTAGGGACAGTTCACCTAGGAGTCAAAGCCACCTTCGAGGTAGGTACAGTTCAGATAGGCATCCCAATCACCTTCCAGCTTGTCACCATTCAGCTAGGCATCAGAGCCACCTTCCAGCTCATCACCATTCAGCTAGGCGTCCGAGCCACTTTCCAGGTAGGAACCATTCAGCTAGGCATCCAAGCTACATTCCAAGTAGGGATTGTTCAGCTAGGCAACCGAGTCACCTTTGAGTCGGGAGCTGCCAAAACGTGCATCATCATTTTTTATGCAGGATAGAGAAAAAGAAGTGAGGAGGGGCGAGGGGGTGCCAGTAGAAAGATTTAGGAAAACGCTTGAAACCAATAGTGGGATAAGCATAGGATAAAGATAAAAGAAATAACAGAATGATCATCCCATACAAGTACAACCACCATAACTCAGATGCAAAATAGAAAAGAAGATAAAGAGATTAGCCCAAAAAGAAATTAAAGCAAAAGTCCCAGAAGAATCCACGTACCCCGCGTTAAATATGATAGGTGGGAGAAGATATATAAAAAAAAGATCTTCACTGAAGACTAAGATATGCGAGCTCTTTCCCCGGGTAGTTAGTAGAATAACGACTCCAGTACACACACCCTGCCATCAGTTGCAGAAATCAATTGCTATTTGCCATAACCATAATTCATGAAGGAAACGAAAGAATAGAAAAGGGATCAGTAACTCACAATCGCTAGGGCCGTAATCGATTCATTCATCCATCGGTTCTCCTCCAGTAGATGACCAATCACAATACAAGCACAAAGGAGCGCCACAAACAAATTCATAGAAACCACGGAGGCATGATCTGATGTGGACAACATCCCGAGCTTAACTAAAACAGAACCTAAAGCCATAGCCACCACCTCGATTAAATAACCAAACAATAAGGTACAAATAACCCAGTAGGCAGTAGAGTTCAATATATGAGTCAAATTCTCTTTATAGTGTGCACTTTCATGTCTCTGAACTATCCATTTGAAGAACGTCTCGAACCCAAATTCGAATCAAACTCTGCATCGAGAAGTAATACATACACACAAGGTTTTAAAAAAAAAACGTCTAATAAACAACAGGATCCAGTGCGACTAATAACAATAACCAGTTATTAATCTTCAAAGTTGCAGAAACTTTACAATATACTCACAAACAATCCTCGAGGTGAGTAACGCATAAACACGCCTTATTTGTCTGGCTTTGAAGCTCGAACCAAGGAAAAGACCGAATCAGAGTCCAATTCTGACTTGCGATGTCGAAAGAGCAGCCAACGGAACTGAAGGAAAGACGAAAGAGATTAAGCATAAGCGTTAGGCATCAAGTCCAGCATCTGGATTCTTCTTCTTAATTCGTAAAGCGGAAACTTAAAAATTTGAATAGCTGTTGCAGAGATGTATATATGAATTGAGAGTAAGTATCATCTATGCGAATTTCTGAAGAAATACTTCTCGGGCCAAAGAGGAAGCGTTAGAGAATTAGGGTTTTCAAGGGTACCTTGGGATGCAATTCAGACTCAGAGAAGCAATCGATCTCTGTTGAAGAAGAGAGAGAGAGAGGACAAAGCAGCACTAATAAGAGACAAAGACGGAATAGAATACAGAGTAGAAGAAGAACGGAAGGGAGTCGGAGTCAGTGACCCAAAGGAATAATTACACGTATGCTTCGTAATAATTTTTGTTTTTCGTTTTTTTGGCTATTATATCACTTGCCAGTAAAACAAGTGAAAAAACAGCGTAGAGCCGTAGATTACGGGGAATCCCTTTTCTTTTGGATAAAATATAAAAACCTCTCCGGTACGATATCTTTTCGGCATCATAGATTTTTCATTAATAAAAACTTCCTTGAGGTTTTACAATTTATACTTTAACAAAGGCAAAATCTATATCTATTATAGCGGAAAGACATCGTATCGAATAGTTTTGCACCCCCCGATTTATTTTTTTTTTAAAAAGCCCATAGGCAAATAATTCATTCATATCATCAACAAATACAGGCAAAAGGAAATTAGGAGGATTCGACCAAGCAAAGGTCCTTGAGAGATTATAAGCAAATTTAGCGATCAAATATGCTGCTCTATTGCCTGCACGAGGCCTAAAGGAAATAAATGAAGACTGGAAATCTTTCAAAAGGTCCCTGCAATCAGTGATAATGAGAAATAACCGTCAAGGGAAATCCGGACGATCATTCAACAAGGCTTGGACCACCTTTTGAGTGTCACCTTCGATCGAAACATGAGAGATTTTTAACTCCTTGGCCATTTGATGAATACCCTTGGTCATCTTTTTTATGATACTTTATTGGTTGATTGGCTATATGTTTTACCGGCATCATGTCTTCCCGTATCACAGTCTAATCATTAACAAAAATCTCTTATATAGTTTTTGAAAAAAAAAATGCAGTTATTTCTTTTTTATCAGTCCTAAATTGAAAAATGTTGGTATAATAAATTAATTTTTTGAAAATATTCGTTTTACCCAGGATAATTAACTAATATATATATATATATATATCAATTCATATGAAGATTTAACTAAAATACACTTACACCTAAAAGAACTTTCTAACTTTTAACTTGTATCACCCATAGGGGTGGATTCAAGTCGAACTGAATACTTGACTATTTGAGCTCGGCTCGCTGAAACTGTATTAGGTTTGAGCTCGGTTTGATTCAAAGCTCGCAATTTCAAGCTTGGCTCGAGCTCAACTATAAGCCATTTAAAAAAAAATAAAAAATATACATATAAATACTTTTTATTTTACACACAAAAAATTAAGAATTATAAAAATTATTTGTTATTATACATATAAAAAATAAAAAATATAGCATATAAAAAATATTTTTATTATAGATACAAAAAATAAGAACTATAAAAGTTATTTACTATTATACATAAAAAATAAAAATAGTATATATAAAATATTATTATATAAAATAAAAATTATTTATTATATATATGTATATATGTATATAATAAAAAAATATTTATTTATTATACTAGGTTTGCGAGCCTCACGAGCCGAGTTTCACTGAGCACGAACTCGACTCGATTAACAAATAAGCCTATATATCAAGCTTAAGCTCACTTTGAAACTCGGTTTAAACCGAAGTGAACGAAACTCAAATAGCTTATAAAAAACTCAACTCGTGACCACCCCTAAATCCACCCATTTCCCTAGGTCATATTGAAAAGAGATGTAACTCTATAAACTTGTAAGGTCCAATGAAATTTAGAAGGGCAAATTTGATATTTTGTATTATATTGAAAGATGTTAAAAGACACTTTTGCAACTTCCAAACAAGGACGAGAAGGAGGTAATTGGTTTAACGGTTAGTCCTTGTAGCATTTATTACAATACTTAAGCCTTCTCCAATTTAACCTAATATAATATTAGAAGAAATGAGGTTGGAAGCAATGTGCGTAGGAGGCAAAATATGCTGACATGGATAGCGTCATTATTTCGGTGGGAAAATTAGGTACTTGTCTTTTTATTTTATGTTTTTGAAGAAAATTTGAAACTGAAATATGTTTGAAGATGGTCAATGATAGAGATAGTGTATTTTGTCTTATGAAAATGATGATACGTCATTTAGATGAATGAGATCCATTGATTTTTATAAATATTACTTTGATTAATCAAGCCTTTGGCTTAATTTGATGCATTAGTGGGAAGGATGTGCAAGATTAGGGGCACATTTGGCGTGTCTTTTTAGGAAGATATTTTCAAAAGATATATTGAGTTTTTGTATGAAGATCTAAATAGACCGAAGCATGTTTGGTAGATGCATGTCTTTCCGTGTCTTTATACGTGAGAATAAAATGTATAAGATGTGAAAAACTTCATTTGAAGCTTACTGAAATCAGTTTAAAATGGGTTTTTTTGCATTTTTTCAACACTCCAGCTTTTAATGGCTAAATCTTTTGCATGCCAAATAGAAATAGACCGAAAATCGGCCTGTCCAACTTATAAACAATTAAAAGATCGCATAGAAAGACATGCCAAATGTGCTATAGATAAATACATCTTATTGGGTTGATTTGATACATTATGTGGGCAGTCTAAATTGGTTCAAATCTTGGAAAAAATTGGATGGTTGACTGAAATAAAATAAAATAAATAATGGTTGATATTGAAAGTTTGAAGCCACTTTAATGGGTTAGATCCATAAATATTGTATGGGCCGAATTAGATGAAATTCTGGTACATAATTTGGATGGATGAGACTAATTGATTGATCTTAGGAAGACGTCTTAATAGTCCAA
Source organism: Nelumbo lutea (assembly GCF_056320005.1). Taxonomy (NCBI): domain Eukaryota; kingdom Viridiplantae; phylum Streptophyta; class Magnoliopsida; order Proteales; family Nelumbonaceae; genus Nelumbo; species Nelumbo lutea. Next base: position 89,148,257 of record NC_142687.1, on the reverse strand, counting down.
ATATTTGGCTTAATATGTACGTAAGGCTGCATTTATAATACAATTTTATTTGCATTAGTACAAATGGATGAGAGTGTAAATGAAAATAATGTAAATTTTAGTTTAATTTTATTTCAGATCTTATTTTATTTTATTTATACTGCAATCAAATAAAATAAGATAAAAGTTGAAACAAAAATAAATCAAATTTTGCACCCAAATCATTTACATTACTATAATTTTGCATCAATACAAATTTATTTACACTAATACAAATGCATAGGAGTGTAAATAAAAAAAATGCAATGGTCTTAGTCTTCGCAGATCAAGTGGATACATCATTTGGATGCGCAAGATTAGGTGAAACCTTTGAACATCATTTGGCTGGATGGAATTGGTTGATTGATGTTATGATGCCATTCTGATTAGGCTGCATTTTGCATTCCTTATTTTAACATTTTTGTTTTGCAGTTAAAAAATCAGTATTCATAGGGGCATTTTAACAGCAAAAAAGAGAGAAATCTTTAAAATAATTAGGAATGCCAAATAGAGCTTTAGAGATGCAACTTTGGCAGGCTCGGGTTGGTGTTTTTTTCCAATTTTGAATGAATTCGGCCTGAATGGCTGAATGTGTGTAAAATGCTAAATCGGGCCCAATCCAAATTGCACCCCTAAATCTGATGGCCCAAATTAAAGGTGTTATTTGACAAACCACTTTATCTGGCTTATATTTTCTAGAAAATTTCTTTTTTTAGAACCCCATTTTTGAGAAAATTTAGCCCTTTAGTTGAATAGATAAGATTAATTGAATGTTGAAACCTTATCACATTGTTTGGTGGCCCATGTGTCCACATTAATTGAACCTCAGTGCACCTTAATCACTTTCATCACTCACATTTTTTTGGACTAATTTTATACATCATTTCACATTTATTATAATATTTAAAAAAAAAATCTATGATGCGGAAAAGATATAGCATCAAAATAGTTTTGACCAATTAAAATCCATTCATAAATTTTAATAAATATCACCTCATTAGCTACTATTTTATGATTTCAATTAATTGGATAATTCGGTATGTTTTTCACGATACCACTTCGATGGCCTAGATTCGTATATCACTTGGATTTTCAAGATTAATTGACTAACCTCAAAACATGAGTTTCAATGGTGCAAATCTTTGCTTAGAAAAATCAACGTGGACATAGATGGATAAAGAAAAGAATTAAGGGTATTTTAGGATTTTAGAAATGTGTGACAAAACACATGAGGCTTTAACGCCTCGGAGGGAATGATGACAAAAGACACAAGAGGGGTTATTTGTCGCCATATGACGTACAAGGGCTTAGGGGCTCCTACAATTTGCCCTTAAAAATTAAAATAGAGTCAATGAAGCAAGTCATTATCATCTTTCAAATGATTTTTCTTTACTTCTCATGAGAAAAAGTGTAAGTAAAAGCTATAATTTTAGATTTCTATGGTCTTCAATAAATTTTTATTGCTTTTTCCTAAGTCTAAGGAACCGTGTAATCGATATTTTATCAAAAAGGCCAGCCTCAACATCTTAAAATAGAGTTCGAAATGAATCGGTGAAACGCTGAAAAGATTCCAACAGTTTGAAAAGGTATCATCAAGACCAAGGCTTCAATCACGATATCGAAAAACTTACAACAACCAATCAACTAGTGATTATTTATCAAATTCATAGAAGGAGGGCTAAGGCCGTCAATGGATTGGGTCAGACCTGATAGATCCGAAGAAATCAGACCGATTGAGGCGGTTATGATTCTAGAATAGGTTGGTTCCGATTTTAAAAAAATATTCGATCAATTTGAACCCACCTGACCCCTATATATATATATATAACAAGGGTATTATTAATATATATATATCTATCAAAACCGAGTCCATCAAGTTGGATCCAATTGTCCTAATAATTGATGGGTTTAATTTTAAGTCTAGAATTACAGATTTTATAGGGTTTGAATCAGTTCTGAGTCAACAAATTCTTCTATCGGTTCCAACACCAATTTTACATGGTTCTGACCCAGAACTGACCCATTGGCAGCCTTATGGAGGAGGTGTTAATTTATCAAAACCCTTTCCGTATTATATCTTTCTAGCAATATAGATTTTCCAGCCATTCAAAGTTTCTACGACACAAGGCCTTCATTGCCAAAATTATGAGCACTGTGATGGTTATTGTTATCAAAAATTTTTATCATACTAACCAACAACCGATATCATAAAATTGGTAGTCAATTAGATTGCATTTGTCAAAAGTCATAGATTTTCTCTTTTTTATGCCAATAATAATAAGTAAAAAAAAAAATTCTCTTTTTATGTCAGATTTCATGAAGGGGTGGTTTATTTATTTATTCTTCTTTATTGCTGTAAGGGGTGGATCCAAAATCGGAGCGGATTTTAAATTCCAATAAAACTGAAAACTTCCCAGCCTAGAGAATCTATGTGCATGCACAGCCGTACGGTATACCATGTATGACTAGGGAATCTGTGTGCCAAAGCTACTTTCAAATTTCAATCCTAATATCCCACTTTTATTATAATAAATTAAGTTTTTCTCATTCAGTACGCTTTATTTAACATCATGCATTAATGGAGGTGGACAACAATATTGCTTTCATCGAACCAAAGACTGCCCAGTATAAAGTAGGGTCCGTTTGGTGCATGGGAATAGAGGTTTGAAATACCGGATTTGTCTTGTTTGATGCCAGATTCGTGATTGGTGATTACGATGAAACTAATAAACGTAGGACTTTGGATTCGGGTTGGATTTGTCGTGTTTGATACAGGGGCCTAAACTAAAATCCAAATGATGCAACTATGCAGAATTGCAGACCGCGACCGAACTGAGGGGTGTCCTCACGTTGAGCTTTGTTTTTATTTAACCTTGACATAGCTAAAAGCCGACACCTATGTGCGTGATGAAGACGGCATAATTGAGAACCTCATCAGTGTGGCGTGGAACCTCATATTTGCTTTCTGTAGAGAATCAGAACCCCTGGACTTTAGAGCTGTCAATGGATCGGGTTTGATTTGATAAATACAAATTTTTTAATCAGACATTTTTTATTTGATATATTTTTGGGTTGATCAATATAAATTGGTATTTCAATTCTAAAGGGCAATATTCAGTCCCCCGGGTTTTTTTAGTTGGAACAACTCGCTTATACGGTGTTGGTAGTATATATGTTTCTCCGATTTGTGTTATTAACCTCAAACTTTCATGAATAAACGACAATGGTACCAAACACAACAACAACCTGTTCCAATTTCCTGAATAAGTCCACCTCATGGACTTATTTTTGTTCTTTTTTTTTCTTGGATTTTATTTACCAAAAAAAAAAACTATGATTCACTGCCTTTTTTGGATTTTGATTCAATTTCCCACTTGTCAATGTTCCAATTATGGTTTTAAATTGATTAATCAGACCTCACCCATTGATAACTCTAAAAAAGACCCACAACTCTCCACCAGTTTCTACAACTTTCTATTTTTATCTATTTTACTAGCAAATCAAACATACCAATGGAGAAGCAAAAGCAAACTCTCCTAGTGCCCATTTGGGAGGGCTTTTGAGATGTGGCTTTTGGGGTTCTTAGCTGGGCTCCATAGAGAAATGGATGCTCAATATGAACCACTTCTTTGTAACACCTCAATTCAAATGCATAAACTCTCCTAGATGATAATTATGCATGACTAGTTGACTACCCTACTCCAACACCATTTTAAGGAACTAGTAAGCATATACATGCTTTGCATGTGCTAATTCTAGATGATGATAATTATAATAATAATGACTCCAAAAAAATTCTATAAATACATATTTTTATTTTTTATTTTATATGTTTTTTTCCTTTTATTATCAATCAAATGCATATTATAAAATTTAATCTGATTACATAAACACCTCATCTAAATATGTGATAATCGGATCGAGTTGTGAAGTTCCAAGGATCATTGACAAGTCAACCTACTTGGTTAGATCCTTTTTTTATAATATTTTATTTTTTTGTGCTTTTTTGTCTGTTCATTTATCAAAAAATGTAAGATTTAAATAGAGGGAATTGAATGACGTGAAAAATAGTAGTTCAATTTAAACCTCACAATTAAATAGAGACTAAATTCAAAAATGAGTGTTTTAGTCAAATAAAGTTCCACAACCTTACTTATATTTTTAATTTTAGTGTAAAAATAGAATTATAGATGTGTTCAGTTTTTTCGATATTTTCTTTATATTTCTATGTAAAAATAATTCCGATATGTCACACTTACTTTTTGTTTAATATAATAATTAATTAATATTATACATGTACCTAAATGTTTTTTTTTGCAAAACTTATGTTTTTTTTATATTCTTGTATTTTTATATTTTATTAATTTTTATTATTTATTTATAACATTAAATGTTAATACATTTGACCCAAAAGTTGAACTAATGATCTTTGCCAATTAGTAAAATAATTTCATTTTTTGTTAGTTCTAAAGTATGTATTTCATTTTCATTATCACTTATTTTTTTTTTAATTTGATTAATAAAAGTAACATAAATGTGTCTAATTTTTTCTATATTTATTTCTATTTTAAAAATTTTATTACCTAACTATGACTTCATAGGTTTATCAATTTGATTCGAATGATTGAATTGCTTAGTCATCACTTGGATAAAGAATGTTATTGTTTTTTTATCTAGTTTTAAAATATATGGGCTTATATTGTTAAAAATATTGATATAGATTTAATTACTTCCATTTATTGGTGAAAAATAACTTAAATATAGGATTTTATAAGAGAAAATGCAAATCAATACCTTTAAGTATAAGGCTTAATGAAAGGGAATTAAATGAGGAGGAAAGTAATAACTAAAATTATATTTTCAAACCTTACAATTAGAAATGTAATAAATAGACAAATATGGGCCTTTTAGTAGCCATTAAAATTTGGCATTAAATCTGTAATAAAATAACTTACATACCATTTATCAAACAAAGAAATAGAGGATAATTTTAGTCCAAAAAAAATTCACTCTACATCCATATTTTTATATATAGTATAGATCTTTCTTGTTTTGTTTAGAAAAATGTAAGATTTAAATAGAATGAATTGAATGAGATGAAAAATAGTAGTTCAATTTATAATTTAAACCTTACAATTAAATAAGGATTAAATTCAAAAAAGAGTATTTTAGTCAATATTTTAAAAATCAGACCAAACTGGACGATCGAACCATTTTGGCCCAAGAACTAGTCAGGTCATCAGTTCCATTTTGGCCCCGAACCACTATTTTACAAAAAAAAAAATTATTTATTTTTGACCCAGTCAATGGTTCTCGGGTTGCTTTAAAACTAATTTTTTTATTTATTTTAAAATAAAAATTAGAAAATAAAAAAAAAAAGATAAAAGAAACTTTATATCTCAAAATCTTGTTCGATTATTCCCAATGGCCAAAATTAGTTAGGGTTTTTAGTAGTTCCATTTTGATTTTGAGTTTTCTCATCTCTGTTATCTGTTTTAAGTTGTAAAAAAAAATTGCAAACTCCAATGAAGAAATTGTAATTTTGATGCAAAAGATGAGAGATCAAACACCAATCTTATATTAAAATCTGAAATACACCAATAAATTAAATGATAAGGGATTTGAAAGAGATTTAGAGAGATGTAAGAAGATGGCAAGCGGTGTTGTAGCGACGGTTGGACTGCTGACCCAGAAACCAGAAGCCAAAGCGATTATGTTTTTGGGACGGTTTTTAAAACATTGATTTTAGTAAAAAAAGTTCTACAATCTTATTTATATTTTTAATAGAAGTGTAAATATAGAATTATAAATGTGTTCAATTTTTCTATATTTATTTTATATTTATGTGTAAAAATTATTCCGATGTGTCACACTTACTTTTTGTTTAATATGATAATTAATTAATATTATACATGTGCCTGATAGGAGTGTCCACGTTTCGGTTAATCAAACCATGGGCATATTTTGCAAACTGAACCGGTGGTACTGGTTTTTCCATTTCTCCAAACTAAAACTAAACCAGTACCGCCTGTTAACTGGTCCGCCAATTTTAGTTTTTGACCGGTTCAGTTCTTTGGTCTTTTGGTTTTTTATATTTATAATATATTATATAAGTATATGTATAATATTATATTATAAATAATATATAATATATAATATATTATAAGTATTTTAAAAATATATAATATATTTATAAATAAATTATTATAAATATAATATAAGTATATATCTATATATAATGAATATATATTTATATATAATATATAGAAAATATGTGGCATATATTTTTAGGTTAACTAAAAATCGAACTGGTCCTTCAATTTTTCAAAAAAATCCAAATCAAAACTGAACGGATCGATTCGGTTAACCGCAATTTGCGGTTCGGTTCAATTTTTGGTTTTTCATGGACACCCCTAGTGCCTGAATGCTTTTTGCAACATTTATATATTTTTTATTTTTTATTATTTATTTATGACATTAAATGTTAATACATTTGACCAAAATGTTGAACTTTTGTCTTTGCCAAATAGTAAAATAATTTCATTTTGGTCAGTATCAATAAAAATAATTCTTTTTGTTACACTTATTTTTTTAATTTGACTAATAAAAGTATCATAAATGGGTTTAATTTTTTTTACATTTTTGTAATTTTCTATATTTATTTATGTTTTAAAATTTGCATTACCTAACTGTGACTTCATAGGTTTATCAATTTGATTCCAATGGTTGAATTGCTTAACCTTCACTTGGATAAAGAACGTTCTTGTTTTTAGCTAGTTCTAAAATATATGTGTTTTGTATTGTTGAAAATATTGAGATAGATCTAATTAGTACCATTTATTGGTGAAAATAACTTAAATATAGGATTTAATAAGAGAAAATGAGAGTTAATACCTTTAAGTATAAGACTTAATGAGAGGGAATTAAACAATGTGGAAAGTAATAATTGAAGTTACATTTTCAACCCTTATGATTAGAGATTGATTAAATATACAAATATGGCTATTATAGTAGCCATTAATGATATAATAAAATGACTTTTATACCCTTTCTCAACAAAAAAAGAAAAAGAGGGTAATTTTAGTCTAAAAAAAAGTTTCACAATTTTATATATAGTATAGATGTAATTAATGCCTAATGTGGTGTTTCGTGCATCTAGTCCATAATGGTATTTTTTCTGTTTGGTATTGCATAAATTGAAATACATGAAGACGAGAATGCAGTAAGATTGAAAAAACCAAAAACCAAGATGTTTCAAATGAAGCTTTTGGTCTTTCCACACTAAAAATAGCCTTTCCAACTGTTTTAAACAGATCCATAGACCATGACATGAACAAAACATTCTTGATCTTTAAACACAAAACCCTAAAAGCTCGATGCACCTTCTTGTCTACTAGGTTTGTGAAAGATCTACCTAGGGTCATTTACTAAAACACCCCTTATGGTTTTATCTTTCATGGATTTTCTAAAACCTATCCTATAGTTTGCATTTTATTAACACCCCCTATATTGTGTAATCAATTTACTTAATCAACCTTCTATTAGATGACAATGGAAAATGATCGTTTTGACCCTAACGTCTATTTGAGTAAATTAAATCCAAAGAAAATAAAAATAAAATATATTTTTTGCCCTTTTTAAGACACGCACAATCACTCTATTTGGCTCTATTTGATCAATTTTGTTTTTATACAAAGAAATGTTAGGGATACCTTTGGAATAAACAATCATGGGTCCATGCACTTAAACATTTTCCACTCAATTTAAGTAGTCATGTTACCATTTTTAGATGACAAAACAAACATTTCTTAGTAAAAAGTCGATTAAGTAAATAGGTTGCAAATTAGAAAGTTATTTTAGTAAGGTAAAAACTATAGGATAAGTTTAAAAAATTCCACAAAACTATAGTAAATAAGAGGCTCACCCATTGTTTTTTCAGTAGGGTTGTCAACCTGTTGGATCTAGATCAATTATGCATAAAGCCAAGTTAAATCCCTCGGTTAAACTTATTATGATTCAGATTGGATCTGTTTGGACAAACTCAGCATTACATTTCATCAAAATGTCTTATCTCAAAGTGGAGCTACAACCTTTTACTTGAAGATATAATATGCAGGTCCAGCATCCAGATTGAATCCAACTGTAAATAAAAGGGAAAAATACTTAAGCCTCCCTTAACTTTTCCCTTAAATACTGAAACCTCCCCTCTCCTTTTAACATGGGCTAAGACCTCTCTTGTTTAGAAGTGTCATCAAACAAAAACCTCCCCTTCATTATCAATCTGTTCAGAACCATTACAAAAGTGACACATGCGAAAGGTGTTTTTTTTCCCCTGAAAACTCAATTTTGCCCCTTTTATTCCCTTTGCCTATTTTCATTGTATGTATAGAAAATGGGTTCGACTATGTCATATAACTCTTAGTAGAACAGGCTTAATAGGTCACCAATTTTTAATATTTTAATTATATACTAGCGAGGACCCATGCGATGTACGGGATTTATTAAACGAAAGCTAAATAATAGGAAAAAGGCTATTTATTAAAATACCCCTTATAGTTTCATAGATTTACTAAAATATACCCTATAGGTAAAATTTTACTAAAACATCACTTATAATTTGCAATGGATTTAATCAGTCTTCCATTAGGTGATAGTGGAAAATGATAGTGTTGACCCTAAAGTTCATTTAAATAAAACTTAATCTAAAGAAAATAAAAATAAAAATACCATTTTTGCACTTTATAAGATATGAACGACCACTCTATTGGCTATATTTGATTAATTTTGTTTTCTATACAAAAAAAGTATTAAGGGTATTTTTGGAATAAAAAATATGGGCCTATGGTAAAACAAACACTCCTTAATGAAAGGTTGATTAAGTAAATAAATTGTAAAATGTATGGGATGTTTTAATAAAATAAAAACTATAAGGTAGGTTTAAGTAAATATGTAAAACTATAAGATGTGTTCTTGTAAATGACCCTAATAGAATCACATAAGAGTATACAATTGTTTTATATTTTCAAAATTTTAAATAATTAATAAGTATTCATATTTTATATGCTACTTTTAATACATTTTTTATAATAAAAAAATAAAAATAATTAATTTCAGTTAGGTTTATTCATCAAACTGATGAAATTGACCAACCCAATCAACTCGACCCGAGTTGGTCGGTTTTCTAATATTTTAGGTTAGTTTTGGTTCAAAAATTTCCCAATTTGACCAAGTTGGATCAATTTCAGTTTGGCCATTTGTAAACCAATCAAAATCGAACAACCTAACCATGGATATATATTAATATTTTATATTATAAATATAAATTTTAATATGGAAAAGTGGGAAATTTCTCATATTTCTTAATCTAAAATGTTTTGTATCATAAATCTAATTTTTAAAATTATTTTATAATAATTGCACTATAATTTTTAAAACTAAATTAAAATTTTAAGTTTAAATCGTTTGAACCGATTGACCAAACCAAAAATTGACTCAAACCGACATAACTTAAGTGGGTTAGTTTTCATAAAAATGTCAGTCGGTTTAAGCTGACCAACTCCCCAACCGACCAGGTCAATTTGGTTGGCCAAATAGCCTATGACCGAAGCGAACCAACTCATGAACACCCATAATTTCAACTAAATTAATAGTCTCATATCTGATAAATAATAATAGTTTAATCTCCAATAATTATTAAAAATTTATAGCAAAAATACATAATTATCAAAAAAATACCGATAATGAAAAAATTACAAAAATACAATAAGTACTGAAAATATATTAGCTTAGTCAATAAATAGTATAATCTCAAATAATAGTTTAATCTCTAATAAATATTAATCAATAAGTTATAACAAAAATACAAAAAATACAATAAATTAAATTTAAAAATTTTACTAATAGTAGTTTAATCTCCAATAATTATTGAAAGTTTTCTATTAAATAACAAAATAAAATAAATTTATACATAACCATTGAAAATGTATTTATGACAAAAACAATAAATAATAACTAAAATACAATGAATATTAATTTTAGTTTATATAATTATATAATAAATGCAAATTGAGAATTTAAAATTATTATTAATAAATATTAATTTGTTTAAAGTTATTTTTCAAAATTATTACTTCATATAAGTGAAATTAGTTATTTACAATATTATGTAACAAAATTAAATTATTATTAATTTCAATATTATGTTATAATTATTTTTGTACTTTTCAGTAAATTTGTAAATCTATTACATAATTTCTTTATTTTAACTATTTAAAATCTAGTTATGTTAAATATTTTATTATTTAAAATACCCAGTTATTTAAATACTTAAATAATTTGTAAAATATTTAAATTTTAAAATATTAGTTATTTATGGAATTTAATTATCCATAAAATCATAATTTATACTATTATTACATAATTTCATTATTAATTTTGTAATATATTAAATTATTATTAATTTCAATATTATGTTATAATTATTTTTCTGCTTTGAAGACATTTTTAAATTTATTACATAATTTCGTTATTTTAACTATTTAAAATCTAGTTATGATAAGTATCTAGTTATTTAAATATTTAAATAATCTATACAATATTTATTTTTTTTATTTTGATTTTATTTATTTAAAGCTATTACATACTATTAAATGTTTGAAATCATTTAAATTGATGATCCAGAAAAACATAATTTAAATTGTTAGTACATAATTCCGTGATATATTTTGTAAAAACATAAAATTATTTATTAGATAATTTCGTTATTTTAACTATATATATAGTTATGATAAATATTAAGTTATTTAAATATTTAAATTGTTTTGTTATTTGAATTTTATTTATTTAAAGCTATTACATATTATTAAATATTTGAGAAGCTTTTAAATTGATAATCCAAAAAAACATAATTTAAATTGTTAGTCCATAATTTCGTGATATATTTTATAAAAATATAAAATTATTTTTTATATTTTTAATAAATATTTTAAAGTTATTATATAATTTTGTTAGAATATTTAAATAATTCTTAAATTTTTTTAATCCAAACTTTCTTTAGATAGATATAGATAAAAAGTAAGGGAGAGGATAAATAGGAATCAAAGATAATTTAGGAGAGAAACTCTCTACTAAATTAGAGATAATTGTGGAGATAAATAGGAATTAGAGATAATTTAGAAGATAAATAGGAATTAGAGATAATTCTGAAAAAAGTAGGGGAGGTAATTTAGGATAAATTTTAGGAGAAGAGCTTATTTAGGTTATTGGGAAAGTGCATCTCATTGGTTGTTTAAAAAATGAAATGGAATAAAAAACAAAAGATTCAAGAAAAGGAAAAAATTCGCTTTGTTATATATATATATATATATATAGATAGATATAACATTTGTGGTTACTAACCAATTGATGGAGGTTTACAATAAATTGATGAAAAATTTTCCCTTGACAACGAGAAGAATCATAACCAGAGAGGTCATTGTTATGTTCCGACAAGATCGTTGTAAATCTTTGTTCTGTTATTGGGTTATACCTTTATTCTGAAAGTTTGAAGCATTGTATTTCTAACTCCTCAATCAGATGTAACGGCTCATACATATGACAACAGGGGAGGTTTTAGTCCATTTTAACAAATTAGGAGAGGTTTTAGTATTTATGGGAAAGCTTAAGGGAGGTTTAAGTCTTTTACCATAAATAAAATATAGTATTTTCACACAATGGTTGCAAATGGATTAATTAATTGGATTTGATGCGGGTTGAAAACCAATCCATGTTCAACTGTATCTTAAATGTGTGGATTTGGATGGATCAAGTGGATTATGTTAGAAATTGTCACCCAAGTCTAGGGCTGTAATTAATTAATCGGGTTGGAGCCGGATTGAACTCAACATCTAAATTCAATCTAAGTAATGGAAACTGGAATTCGAATCTGGTTTGAAATACTATTGGATTTGGGGATCTCACATTGAATTTGAATCCTATCATATTTGGATTTAATCCAGCTCCACCTCATTTTTTTAATGAATAAAATTAAAAAAATTACATTTCAAGCTATATATATTATAATTAGTATAATATATAAAATTATATATATTTATATAAATTTTATATATTAAACCAATATCAGATTTGTATCTTAATTGAATCTATTGAGGTTAAACCTTCATCTAATCTAATTATAAATTGGATGTAAGTTATAAAATCTAAATCCAAGATAATTCAATTGGATGTTAGATTGGGTACTTTCAGAGTGTATTGACAGCCTTATCTTCCTGTTTAATTTTACCCAATGCATTAACAATCCTAATTTTGAAATATACATCCATGGTTTTAAAAAATGATCTGGAAATAGAATCGTTCTGGCCATTGATTTTTAGGTTGACTGTTCGGCTTGAACAGATGACTCATTTTAACAAAAAAATTAAAAATAAAAGAATGGCCAAAACTGTTGAATGGATCAATAGGTCAATAATTTGACCACCCGAGACAATGGGTTGTTGAACTTTTTAATAGTTTTTGGCCAATAACCGGATTTTGGATAAAACAGAATCAGACTTAAACGATTCTCGGGTTGAACGATCCAATTGTCGGGATCAACGGTGATTCAAAAACTATGTATACATCCTTAAATATGCCCTTCATTTCATTCACATGCATCCTTTCTTTTAGCATGTGTATATAAAGAATATCTTTCCTACATGTGTTAAATTATGAAAATATGATCCTAATGTACTGCTGGATTTTCATATTTACAGAGTTTTGTGCAAAGTTTTTGCTTATAGAGAATCCCGTTATGTTGACACTCGCCGTACCCTCTCCACACTTGAAAAGATTAAAAATAAATAAAAAATTGGAAAGAACAAGGAAAAGCAACCTTTAAAGCGACAACTCAAAAAGGTTGAGAGGGTTACTTCAAACAAAATAATTTGACAATAAAGAAAGAATTCAAGTTGAATGATAAGATCTTACAGTCATTTGACCGTAATATATTTTTCTTGTTCTGGAGAGTGGAGTCTGGACCACCATAGCTTGGTGCAAGTGTAAAATATTGGGCTGAAAAGCATGAAAGGACTTGAATTCTCCTGCAGCAAAAAAAGAAAAGAAATTTCAAAAAAGAGAAGAAAATATCAAAGGTTTGGTTTGATCTATATCCATTTCGCCCCTCCCAAACTGGGGCCAACATAGAGTGTGACCTTTTTACCAGAAGTATCAATTATAGAAGAAAGGTAAAAGTAGGGATAGTGCAAATTTAGTAAAATGTGAAGCAATAGTGGCAAAATTTGCATTTCCATGCATTTTATTACTAAACATGAAATTGCACTAGTTGGGGTGTCAATGGACCGATTTTGGATTAGATCCATTCAAACCAAAATCAATTTGGATGGATTGAACGGACCAACCAACAAAACATATTGAATTGGACCAATACAGACTTAATGGTCCAAAGTATTTATTGGATTGTATTGGACCTGGTTCATCTATAATGAATTTATATTGGATTGGGTTGGATTTAGCCAATATTTGATCTATTGATAGAATATAGATGTCAATAGACCAGGTTTGGATTATAATTAATCTAAATTGAAACAAATTTGAATAAATTAAAAGGTCCAAACATTAAATTAGACCGCTCCAAAATGATCCAAAATATTCATTGGATTGGATTGGACCTGATCCATTTGTAATGGACTCACATTAGACTGGACCGGATTGAACCAGATCCATTCCAATTGAACCCATATAACTATAAATAAACCAGACTTAGATGCTTAAAACATTGCTTCTAAAGACCTAGCCTTCACATGAGAAAGAGCCACATGGTTTGGTTTTTACCCTTATTTGTTATACGAGTATCGCCACAAAAATTTATAAGCCAAAAGCTTGACCTCAAGTGGTGTCCCACAACATGAAATGAAAACAAAATTAGGAGTACAGATATTATATGACTTATGAAACATCATGGTTTTAAAAAATAACCCAGAAACGAAACTGTTCTGGCCACTGGTTTCTGGGTTCATGGTTTGACCGTTCATTTCGAAAGGACAGTCTGTTGTGACAACAAAAATTAAAAAAAAAATTGAAAATAAAAAACGGCCAAAATTGTTGAACGGGTTGATGGGTCATTGACCGGTTCAATGGTTTTTTGCCAGGGACCGTGTTTGAGATAAAACGGAACCAGTTGCTTGAACGGTTCCTAGGCCGAACGGTCAGGTCAACCATGTGAAACATGATAACAGATCTATCATGAAATTATTAGACGGGAAAATGTTCTTCAAACCAGTTTATTACCCAAAAATAAAATAAAATTAAGAACCAGCTTATTTTTAAAACGGTTTTGATTTATTTTTAGGAGCTTGTTTGGGAAAAAAGCTACCTGAGAATCAGAAATTGATTTTATAACTCATATAAATGTATTTTAAACTTTGCAGATTTTTATCAAACACAACTTTATGAAATTACGGATTTTGCCATAAGATAAAACCTCTCCTAAGCGAAACTAGAATTAAAAAAAAAAAAATCACATTAAGATTCAATTTGAAAGGAGTACAAATGCAAATATATAAAATGAAAGAACTTATATTTTATATACATTTGCAGTCTACGTATTTGCATTACACTCTTTCCAAAGGCAAATGCCATAGATCTTTTGTTTGACTCATGAATTGTTTGTGCATAAATGAACAATGCCATTGATTTTGCTGGCTACGTGGTCCCCGTACGTATCCATGCAATAAGGCAACAGTCCCAGCGCATATCTAGACGTATCAAACAAGAACATTAGTTGCCTGGGCTGGTTTGGTTTATACACCGTAGTCCAGATCATCTGGTCTGATCTAAATGTTCACTTATCAGGGAAAAATAAAATACCGACAAAGTCTTCAAAACATGCCAAATAAAAATATTTGTATGTTTCATGAAAATCAAAACAGAAAATTGTTGCTTCCCCATGTGTCAATCACACCTGAGTCCGCATCAACTTCAATTAAATACGTTCCAATACCTTACCAATAACATCTGCACTGCACATTTTATACTTGGCGGATCCCACTTTATGGTGGGTTTTACTTTTAAAGTTGGGATATGTTCCTCAAAGAACTTGCTTACATCGCAATTCACAGCTACATCCCACCTTCTATTGGGAACACCTCCCCATGATTAATAAATATTAGTATGGAAGATATTCCTGATCTACAGTCAAGACATGCTGTAAAGTCGTGTGAGGCATGTAAACCTGTTTATGGCCGGATAGTCTAATGGGCCAGCCCGATCTAAGTTGGACTTGGACAAGATTTCAGGCCTGTGGGCTTGGACTCGGCCCTAAAATATCAGGCCCAATTTTTTCGGGCCAAGTTCCGACTTTCTCAAAAAAGTCCGGCCCGAGTCCGAATCCGTCTTGATAATGTATTATATTAATAAAAATATATTTTATATAATAAAAAACATATATATATATAATATTTTTCTTCTCTTTTTCAAGTAATAATGAGACTTTTCATTATTTTTTTTAGGTTTTGAGATCTTTTAGTATAAAAAAAAGGCTTTTAATTGAATTAAAAAGTAAAAATCAATTTTTTTTCAAATTTATAGTCGGGCTCGGGCTCAAGCCTGAACATTTTCTGTTAATGTAAAGGCAAAGCCTAGCCTGAACCCGACCTAGCCCGGCCTATGAACAGGACTCTCGGTTTCATAACAAGATATATGGTGTCATATCAAGTTGATGTTAGGGTGTTGGAACTCATTTTGTTGACAGGGGATCCCAACTTGGTACACCCTTGTGAGCACACTAAGCCTTCAATGAATATTTTAACAACTGTTTTACTACTTTGCTTTAAATCATTTCAATTATGGTTAGTTGTAGGTGCTTATGGGATGGATGTAAGAAAATGTACTGAGAAATTTACATGAGGATTTTTCTCTTTGTGTGACGGTTTCTCTCTCACATCTATGGATGCTAGTTTTCATTTATTTCTTTTCATATTGGTGTTTATTGGAAAGGTATTTTGGACAGATTTGAGATATGACAGTTTTAATCCAGGCCTATGGAGCAAACTTGGGATCTTTGGTTCTATTCATTCTAATCTTCATTTTTCCTCTGCTCTTTTTCTTATTTTTGTTGGGCCTTGGTCAACTTTGTGTGTGATGTGCCTTTGGGGTTTGCCATGGGTTTCCATTTGTTTTGTAACAATGTTATCGTTCTTGACAAGCCTTTTTCTGACGGTCTTTGAATTATCTTGGCAACATTCCTACTCCTGTTTTGGTTTCTATAATGACATGGATGGGTGTTCTTTTGCACATTTTACGTCCCTACAGTTACAAGTTACAACTTCTTTTGTGCATTTTTGGCTTTCTATGGGGCCTATTCCTTGAACGTTTGGATGGTGAAGCGTTAGGGAGAGTTTTGTAACATGAGGCGATCTTGGTGCATGGTTGATCCGGACTCATTTGGTAGGGAGACACACTTGCTGGCTTCATCTCTGTTGGAGGCATTTAGCCGACCTTTTTGGCATTTCTTAAATTTGCGTTAGTTGCAAAGATTTCTTAAGTCGTTTTTTCTCTCGATGCTTGTGGTTACCTGTTTTTGTCTCAGCATACTTAACATGCTTTTTTTTGTTGTATTTTTCATTGCTGTTAATTTTTCTATGTTTAACCAAAGCATTTATGAATGAACTTGCCTTTAGGCGTAAAAAAAAATAAAAATAAGGGGGTGTTTGGTACAGAGGTTTTGTGTTCTAAATGCATTTTGCCTTAGTTAACATAAATCTGTGCGAGAAAAGATTTTTCTACCATAAATGTTGACTTCATCAATACAAATTATTATTTTGCTTGGTACGGTGGATTTGTAATATGTGTTGTACTTAAACTTTGGGTTGGTTAGTACAAATTTGTGACAAAAAGATTTTTATGCCTAAAATGTTTTGAGTTGATCAATACAAATGATTATTTCTACTTAAAATACTAAATTTGATAGTGTTTTGAGTTGGCACCACATATTTTTCATAAATTTGTATTAAGACAAAATAACATTTTGTATAAACTAAAAGATAGTGTTTCCGAACCATCGTTGACCCGGATGGTCGGACCATTCAGCCTATGAACCATCCTGGCAGGCAGTTCCATTTCACCCTTAACCCATTCCTGATCCAAAAACTGTTGATTTAATCAGAAAACCACTGGCCCAAGTAGTCGAACTGTCACCCCGGACAGTGGTTCATGGTTAATAAGGAAGTAGGAGATTGAGAGAGGTGGAGTGACTGAAACAAAATGATCTCAAATATGAGATCACTGGAATCCTAGAGAGAGAGATCAAATCTGAGATCTCAGAACTGAGATTTCAGTTCTCAGATCTGAGATCTCAGTTCTCAGTTCTTAGATCTAAGATCTCACATCTGAGATCAAAGACAGGTACAAAGGTTGCCCGAAGATCAGTGTGTTTCTATTATCGTTGTCGCCATCGCCATCACCGGTGAACGCCGCCGTCATCGTTGCCATCACCGGTGAACGCCGCCATCACCATCTCCTCCTCGTTCTTCTTCCCTTCTTTCTTTCTCTCCTTCAATTTTTTTTCTTTCTTTCTTTCTTTTCTTCTTTTCATTCTTTCTAACGTTCATTTTTCTCTTAGCCAATAACCAGTTTCTTTTCCCTCATAAAAAAGTAAAAGGAATGAAGCCCTAACCTTAATATTCAAATCTCATCAAACCGCCTCAACCTTTCAACCCGGATAGTCAAACCACTAACCCAGAAAACTAGTGGCCACAATGATTATCGGTTTTTAAAACCTTACTAAAAACATTTGTGACATGATGACAACCAATCTTTTTAATTGGGAGAGTTGTGCAAAATTTTAGAGGAGAAAAATCGTTTGGTTGTTTTCTTTTAAAACTAAGGGCAATTTATGATCAAGGTGAATATTAGCAACTTGGGATGCCTTTTCTAATTTGTATTTATTCACCTTTTTTAATTTGTCTCTAGTCAATGATGGTTGGCCTCATTCATTCACGGTGGAGAAAGCGTCGTGGATTTTCCACATGTCTTTGGTTGATAAATATAAAATTGATGAAAAATGTATTGTCACATCACATTAGATTCACTACAATTAGAAAGATTGCATCTATGGCATTGATATTTGAGTCCGGATTTGCTCTTCACACCACGTCCCATCCCTACATCATAAATATCTTTTGCATTTGTGTGTTGTTATTCATGCGAGATGATCCTAATATACATGGGTGTGTTGTGAGGATGTGAGATGTGCTTTATAAGGAGCAAATTAAGATTTTTGATATTTATACTCAGTTTGCAAAGAGTAAAAATATAAATATGATGGTGCAAAACCTTATATATTTTATTTAACCTTGTATTTACACTGTACATATTTATATTTGTATTCATCCCAATCTGAGTCTAATTCTTAACTCCAAACTTTACTTCAAATGGAGAGACTGTCACATCAAGGGTCCATTTGATTCATAGTCAGAATCGGAATTGGAATGGTCCATTCTCATAATCTGTTTGGTTCAGACATTAATGGGAGTGGGAATTGGAGGGGGCAGGGAATGACCATTCCCAAGGGAGGGGGCAGGGAATGACCATTCCCTCAAATGGGGGAATGCCATTCCAATAGGAATGCGAATGAAATTTTGATTCTGCCCAACCACTATTGGAATTGGAATAGCCCATTCCGATTCCAATTTCAAACCCTTATTCTGGCGAACCAAATGGGGCCTACGATTTTATTAATTATTATCAAAAGGAGTAGACATAAGGGAGAAAATAACCCACCTTGCCCCAAACCGGAAGATTATAATTCTCTCCCTCACCATCTCAAACTTGCCCAATACAAATCAAAGCATTACATCTATACTATTATAAAAAGCACGAATAAGGTTTGAGATTTCTGGAATTTTACTTGACTAAAATATCCCTTATTTTGAATTTAGACATTCTTTATTTTGGGGGTAAAAAATATAATTTCAGTACCACTATTCAGTTCATTCAATTCCCTCTCATTAAATCGCATATTTAAGATATTAACTCCTATTGATTTCTAAAAATTTTCTTGACTAAAATACCCTTTATTTTGAATTTGGACAATTTTCATTTTTGGGGCAAAAAATGTAATTTCAATAGTACTACTCATTTTATTCAATTCCCTCACATTAAATCCTGTATTTGAGGTATTAACTCATATTCTCTATTATTTACAAAACAAAACAAAAAATAAAAAACTATTCTCTATCATTGAATACTATATTTAAGTTTTTTTTTTGGTTTTTTATTTTTAAATTCTATTAGTTAAGTAAAGAAATAATGATTTCCATAATATAAAAACCTATTTTTAAAAATAACAACGAAATGAAACCATTTTTTTCATCTAGGTGGTGGATAAGTAGTTCAACCATTTGGGCCAAATGAATCAATCCAAAATGTCATAATTAAACAATAAAAATAAAAAATAGATAAATATATAAAAAATAAAAAAACAAAGAAAATCTGTAAAAGATTTTGGCAACATCGCTATTATTGTATATTGTCATATTAAACATAAGTATGATATTTTTTTTTGTAAACTAAAAGCTTGGTAAAAGAGAGAAAAAAAAGTTTATACAATAGAAATACCCAAATGGAGTATGCAAAAACCCAGGCCACACAATAGCAATCCAACAAATAAATGTGATAAATATGAAGTATTTATCAATGATGAAAATAGAATATAAAATTTAAAATCAAGCAAAGTTGAAACCATTTTCTATCTAGATGGCATATTAATGTTTCAACCATTTGGGTCAAATTGGTCAAGCCATGGTTTCATGATTACAAAATAAAAATAAAGAAATACAAAAATAAAATATGAAAAAAAAAAATTAAGAATGGACACATGTCTAATATTTTATATTTGACATATTAAAAATTACATGTGATAAATAAGAATTGTTTTTATTAATGATAGAACTTGAATATAAGAATTAGAAAAATTAATGTCTAATTTGTGATTCCACTAACTAGGTTAAATGGTCAAATTAGGCCACCCTGATGATAACCAAGTAAATGGTCCTTTGCAAATGGTTTGGTTGTAAATGGACTAGAAATCATTGTTAGGTGATGGATTTATCCATTTGACCCGTTGATTTAACCATAAGATAAAACCATGTTCTTAAAGTCAATTGCAATTGCATTTCCCTCCCAATTAAATAAGTTAAGTTGTAATGTCATAAAATAAATAATGAAAATACGAAATATAAAAAATTATAAAACTTATAAAAAAATTGAACATGTCGTTATTATTGTATATATTATTTATATCTATGATGCCAGAAGGTATGATACCAAAAGAATTTTAACCGATCATACCCCACTAATAAATTTTGATGAATATCACTTGATTGGTGGCATATGAAGGAACCTAGGAGTAGCTCCAAAAGAAGAAAATTGAGAGAAAGTAGATTGAGATGGTTTGATCATTTGCATGTAAAACCATATATAAATCTCTTTAAAAAAAGTTCAATTTAATATTGAAGGGCTAGAAAAGCCAAGGATAAATTGAGGACTTAGGTGGAAGTAATAAAAAAATATTTAGTGTCCATAATTTGATGATGGATATAGCATTGAATGGTGAAAGGGGATTCATATAGCTGATCCCATATAATTTGGACAAAGCTCTTAAATGACGATGGTAACCACCTAATTGGTTATCATTTTTATGACATCAATTATACTATGATTTGATCGCTTATCTTTGAAACATAAGCTCTAATAAGAGCATTTAAATTTTATTATCATTATCATTGTCGTTGGAAATTGCCACGTGCAATGCATGTGCACATTTACTAATAGAATAAAAAGCAAATAAAGGAGTAAGACATCAGGCCATGTGAAAAGTAGGAATACTTCTATAATCCTCCATCGATAATTTAGAAAGATCGTCCAGTAACCAAGAATTGCCTTCAATGATCCAAATCTTCATCCATTCCCATATTAGTAATAGAATTGGGTTTTGTTCCTCACAACACATCCCATCATGTATTAAGAATATCTCCCCATGAATAACAACAAACAAGATGCAAATACGGAATAGATTTTCGATTTACCGCTAAGACATGCTATGAGGTAGGTAGAGCTGATCCAGGCTCTTAATAAGGTCAATACACCCATTTCCCTCTAGAATAGAATGTACAAATTCAATGTGCATATTATGAGAAATATTATCACTTTTCCTCGAAGTAATTGATAATGGCTGCACCATCTTACCCTTCATGGTATCAACCATCACACTATTGCCACTTTCCACTTCCTCGAAGTAATTGGCGTTGTCGCTTATAAAGTTCAACTTCCTCCAGATGCACGGATTCACCCAGTTTTTCATGTCTCGCAACTCAAGAAGGCGATTGGCAACCATATCTCTTCTCCTGTGATTCCTTACACTATGTCTGCTGATATGGAGATGCTTGTGGAACCTGCTGCTGTGCGTCCATCCACTATGCTGGAGTTACTGGTTTGAAAGTGCTTATTCATTGGTAGGACCTGCCTGATTTTGAAAATTCTTGGGAGCCTTTTGACTTGCTTTGAGACCAATTTCCTCATTTTAACCTTGAGGACAAGGTTAGACTTTGGGCGGCGGGTAATGATAGGCCCCCAATTAACCTTACGTATGCTAGGAGAAGGAAAGGGCAGCATAAGCCAGGTCAACAATTAGTTAAGGGGGGAATGATTGAACACATGGGGCTTGCCAACTAGGCATTTATAGAGGAAGTCAGAAGAGAATAAGAAGAGTCTTTGGGTATTTATAGCTATGTCAGTTATGAATAAGAAGAGTTTGGGGCATTTATAACTAGGCCAACTGGGCATTTATAGGGGGAGTCAATTATGTTGTAAAAAGGGTATAAGAAAGGTCTTTGGGGGAAGGGGAAGGGCAGGTTTTTTTGGAGTGATGAATATCTTGAGTGTTTGGGAGAGTCAGCGGTCTCTCGAAGAACCGACCAACTGTTAATGCTTTCCTCTGAATGAATACCTTTTTTTTTTTCATTTGAGTTGTGTAATTTTTTTGCCATGTGACTGAGAATTGTGTGAGAAATCTCCGGGACATATCAGAACCCTAGGGTTGACCATAGAGCACAGCAAGGTCTGTACCTAGGGTTTCCCTTGGTTGTAGGGCCCAAGGGGAGTTTGTCCCAAAAGATGATGCCCTGCTAGAATCCTTACAGCATGTATTAGCCATTCGACTGCTAAGAGAGATCTGTGTGAAACAAATCTAGGTGGAGGACTGATTTCGGCAGTCCTAGTACTGGTCGTAGGGGTGACTACAGTCTACGACAGCAGAAGTCAATGCCCAGCAGAAGTCAGCACAGTGCAACGGTGGGTTGCTCTTGGTTTCAGATCTGTTACGAGTTCTCAGGACTGTAACAACCTCGGTAAGTTTGAAACAATATTCTTTTTACTAAGTTTGCAATCGTAATCATTGTAAGAGGAAGGAGATGTCTTCAATATCCGGGGAAGTCTCTTCTAGGGATAATAGATCTGGTGGGAGGTCTCCTAATCTAGAGAATCCAAATCTGCACAGCTTGCAGATCACCAATGTGTTGTTGGATGAATACAATTTCAGGGAATTGTCAGTTTCTGCCATGCTCTTCATTACTTCTCGGGAACACATGGGTTATTTAGATGGGCAGAAGAAGGAACCTGAAGTGGGTAGTGTGGAGTACGCAGTTTGGCGTAATGCTACTGTTATGTCCTGGCTGCTTGCTTCAATGACTCCAAGAGTAGCTAGGACTGTTCAACACTTTTCCACTGCTGCTAAGATTTGGGAGAAAGTGTCTAAAACTTATGGACATAGAAAGAACAATGCCAAAATTTATAAGCTAAACCAAGACATTGCTGCCTTGAGACAAGGAGATATGACAGTTGCAATGTATTTTGCAACCTAGAAAGATTGTGGGAAGAGCTTGATCACCACCTTATTCTTGATTGGGAGAATGCCAGAGACAAGGAAAGGCATGATAAACAAATTGAAGAGGGTAGAGCCTTTAAGTTCTTGGCTGGTTTAGACCCAATGTATGAGAGCATAAGT
Organism: Nelumbo lutea; assembly: GCF_056320005.1. Classification (NCBI taxonomy): domain Eukaryota; kingdom Viridiplantae; phylum Streptophyta; class Magnoliopsida; order Proteales; family Nelumbonaceae; genus Nelumbo; species Nelumbo lutea. The sequence continues at coordinate 89,125,183 of NC_142687.1, read as the reverse complement.
TCTCAAATTTTGGGAATGGATGAAATGCCAGATTTACATCATGTTTATTGTCTAGTAAGGAATAAAGAGGTCAGGAGAAAAGAGATGCAAGTTGACACTCAAATGCAACCAACTGAACAACATGTTGAACATTCAGCCCTGATTTCTTCAAATCAAAAGGGGAACAAGTATTCAGACAAGAGGCATCTTAAGCGCACTCATTGTGGAGGTGAAAGGCTTGTAAAAGAGAAGTGTTGGGTTCTTTATCCTCATCTAAAACTAGCTACCTTGAGAAAAGACAAGAATCACCAGAAGGCTCAAGCAGCAAATGGGAACCTTGTTACTAGTCACAATGGTGATAGCACATAGAACACATCAACAGTTGCTTCTTCTCCCATGGGATAGACTACTAATTCCTCCGTATCCGGGTCCTTGGGTTTCACTACTGATGAGGTAGAGGTCCTTAGCTGGGCTTTAACCCATCTAAGGACAAACTCTCTTGCTTCCACCTCCCTTGCCAGATCAAGTATTGTCTCTGCTTTTAGTGCAACTAATTCTATTGACTCTACTTCTTGGATTATTGATTCCGGTGCAACTGACCACATGACACATGTGTCCTCTTTATTTTCTTCCTATCACTCATTGTCTAGTCAAGATAAGATGAGAGTTGCTGACGATTCTCTCTCCACCATCTCTAGGAAAGGGATGGTTGACCTAAGCAAGGACCTCTCTCTTAAATTTGTTCTGCATATTCCCAATCTTACTTCCAACCTCTTATCCGTTTCAAAGCTTATCAAGAATTTGAACTGTAGCATAACCTTTTTTCCTACTCATTGTGTCTTTCAGGACATATTGACGAAGTGAACGATTGTGAGCGATCATGAGTATGGAGGTCTCTACTATTTTGATGCAGACATCAGTTTGGCCTTACAAACATCTACTGCTAGTAGTCAGAATAATGTGGAGTCAATAGCTAGGTTACATTTGTGGCATGCTAGGCTAGGTCATTTACCTTTTTCATCATTGGAATGGTTGTTTCCTAAATTGTTCAAGGGTATTTCAAGTCAATGTTTAGTTTGTGAAGTGTGTCATTTGTCAAAACAATGTAGAGCTGTTTATCTAGTTTATAGTAATGAAATTCAAGCTCCTTTTGATTTGGTTCATTCTGATGTTTGGGGCCCTTCACCTCTTGTTTCTGTTGATGGCTTTTGTTACTTTATCTATTTTATTGATCACTACTCACGATGCACATGGATCTACTTGTTAAAAGGATGTGATGAAATGCCACGGATAACCATGGCATTTTGTAAAATGATTGAAACACAATTTGACAAGAAGATTAAGCAACTCTGGTTAGATAATGCTACTGAATATTTTGAAAGATCCTTGAACCTGTTCATGGAGGATGTTGGCATGCTACATTAGTCATCTTGTGCTAGTACCCCTCAACAGAATGGGGCTGCTGAGCGCAAGAATAGACACCTATTGGAGACCGCTTGAGCTTTACTATTTCAGCACAAGGTTCCCAAGCACTACTGGTCTCAAGTAGTCCTTACCGCATCATATCTGATAAATCGGATGCCATCCAAGGTGTCGGGTATGAAAACTCCTTTCTCTATCCTTTGTCCTAATCTTCCAAACTTTCCTCTTCCACTTAGGGTCTTTGGTTGTGTATGTTTTATACATGTAAAAGATCCAAAGAAGACCAAGTTGGATCCTAGGGCTATGAAAGGAATCTTTTTAGGGTATTCTCCTACACAGAAGGGTTACAAGTGTTATGATCCTGTCACCAAGAAGAAATATGTCACAAAAGATGTGGTATTTTTTGAGTCTCAATCCTATTTTCATTATTCCTAGAATCCTCTTCAGGGGGAGACTAGTGGGATGGAAGGTGATTCTTCTTCCCCCTCATTTTTTGTGCCTCTTTATACCTCGAGTCTTCCATCTTCTCCTCCTGATCCTCCTAGTTGTAGTATCCCGGGTGAACCTAGTGAGGCTCCCATTGTGCCTGTTACCACTCTTGATGCTGCAGATGTTCCTGAGGACTCTAGTAGGCAACAAAAAGATATAAGAATCACCTACAACAGAAGGAAAAAGAGCCCTCTAACTCATGGTAGCAACCTATAGGACTCGGATCAAGTTGTCTCAGCAACTCCAGGTAATCTCATCACACATACTTTTGATTTGGATCTTCCTATTGCTCTTCGTAAGTCTACCCGTTCTTGTACTATTTGACACCCCATTGCTGATTTTGTTTCTTACTCACGTTTATCTCCTCGTTATTATTCCTTTGTGCCTGCTCTCTCCTCCGGGCATGTCCCTACCAGGTACTTAGAGGCAGTGTCTGACCCAAGATGGAAAGAGGCTATGAATGAAGAAATGAAAGTCTTAATGAAAGCAAAGACTTGGGAATTAGTGGATCTACCAGAAGGGAAGAGCACTATCGGATGCAAGTGGGTGTTCACTGTAAAGCATAGGGAGGATGGGTGCATTGAAAGGTACAAGGTCAGACTTGTGGCAAAGGGGTTTACTCAAAAGGAAGGGATTGACCTGCGGAAAGGTAAACGCACTTGCACCCTTCATCCTATTTCTAATCATGTTTCACTCACTCACCTTTCTACCTTCCATCGCCAGTTTATCTCTTTGCTGTCCTCAACTATTGTCCCTAAGGATGTTTAGGAAGCCCTTGCCTCTCCAAGGTGGTGCCGTGCAATGGAAGAAGAGCTCTCAGCTCTACTTCATAATCATACTTGAGACCTCACCGTTCTTCCTCTTGGGAAGCAGGTTGTCGATTGTAAGTGGGTTTATACTGTTAAGTATTTGTCTGATGATAGTGTTGAGCGCCTGAAAGCTCGATTGGTTGCAAAAGGGTACTCCCAAACCTATAGTATTGACTACACAGAGACCTTCTCCCTAGTTGCTAAGATAGGGTCGGTTCGTGTTGTGATCTCTCTTGCAGCTATGTATGATTGGCCCTTATATTAGCTTGATATCAAGAATGCCTTTTTGCATGGTGATTTGCTCAAGGAGGTCTACATGGAGCAACCACCAGGGTTTGTTGCTCAGGGGGAGGATGGTAAGATATGCAGACTAAAGAAGGCTATATATGGGCTCAAACAAATTGTGATGCTGATCGGTTGGCATATGCTATGGGGTGCAGTTTTAGATGTGAAGTTTTTCATGGGGGTATCTCTCAAAACCAGAAGGAAAGGACACTTTCTGGCTTCTGAGATGGGCACTTTAACATTTTAGTTGCTACAGATGTTGTCGCTTGTGGGCTTGATATACCTAGTGTTGATCTGGTGATACATTATGAGCTTCCAAGCACATCAGAGATCTTTGTTCACATATCTGATCAAACAGGTCGTGCTGGAAAGAAAGTGCAGTTCTCATCTATACAGAACAGTAGGTCAGGGCTGTCAGGATGATTGAGCGGGATGTGGGATGCGAGTTTACACTTTACAGAGCTACTCAGGATACCTGTTGACCCAGCAAGCCCTGATATGTTTGGTATATGGGTGGTGGTGGTAGGCTTGGATCTTATGGAGGTCCGGGAGGTAGTCAGATAAGTGACTCAGGTTTTAGTCATGCTGGTGGCTATAGTAGTTCTGGCCCTTCTGGGTTTGGATGCAGTTCTGGTTTTGGCAGTCCATCAGATTGTATGGGTGGATATGGAGGATCAAATTCAGGGTGATTTGGTGGTGGTTTTGTCAATGATGGCCCCAGTAGATCTGGTAATTTTGGTGGTTTTGGTGTTGGTCAGTCAGGTGGCTTTGGTCAATTTAGTGGTTCTGGTTGTTCCAGTGGGTTTGGGGACATTGGTTCAGGTTGTTCCATTGGGTTTGGGGAATTTGGTTCAGGTCGCTCTAGTAGCTTTGGTAGTTCTAGTTCAAGTAGATCTGGTGGTAGCTTTGGTGTCTCTGGTTCAAGTTGTTTTTGGTAGCTTTGGTGATGAGAAGGCTAGTGCCAACGAGGATCTGTGGTCTGGAAGGAGGTCATTTTAATTTATTTCAAGGGTGGGATTGGATGACAGGCTAGGGTTTTGATGGATTACTGGAAAACAAAGGGCAGTCATACGATGTAAAGTTGCTTTAGCAGTGCAGTTGGCAGTGAGGGGTGGTGTCATGATTTTCTTAATGTGTTTAAGTGACTCTAGATTTATAGACAGATGTTTTGCTGGTGATATTATATTACAAGTTGAGGAAGAAAATAAGCTCAACATCGAATGACAATACATGGAAAACCGGAGAGCTCTTGTAATCTATTTCAAATCATGGAATGGATGATTTTTCTCTTCATTGATCAAAAAAAGAAAGTCAATCCATGAGAAAAGAGATATTCCAGATCTTGAATACACAGTTACATTGGACAAAAGAGATGGTTCATTGGATTTCCCACATTCAAGGCCCAGGATAAATGGTGTGGCAGATTTCCCTATCTGGGTAAGGGGCAAATAGGGAAGAATTGTGCATGCGACTATTAACTTTATCATTGCCATTGGTGCAAAGATTTGCGGTTTAAGTTGCTATATGTCACTACCTGACCTTGCCTTCCCTATTTTGTACGGCAGTTACTTGTCCCCACAAGCAAGTGCTAAAGAGAACACAATAACACACAAACACTCAAGACACTTAACACGTCCTTACTACAACCACAGGTCACACCTCCTTAGGTGGAACGTTGTAGAGAATATTCTAGAAAATCCTAAGTCTAGGTATTTACAAGAGATGTCTACAACAGTCTAAAACTCTTCTAGGCCATGTAACTCTCTACAATGTTCAATAAGATTCATCCCAGCTCAATGAACACTCTAAAAGGCTCTAGAATGCTCCGGCCAACATTGCTCCTAGCTATCTAGGGTCTTGGGAGAGGTGGACTGGATGTAGACCTAACCTTTGGCATTTTTTTGGCATATAGTATGTTATGACCTGGGATGGACCTATGGATTCTTAATTGTATGCGAGTACCTTAACTCATCAAGTGTTGTATGTTTAAATTATCATAACTATTTGATATTCCCATTGGATGGATGAAAGGTGATTTGGTGATTATGTAGTTAACTGTGGAGAGAATGGGCCGAATGGCCCATAAGATTTTTTTCCTTGTTTATGTTTCTGTTTCTTTTGTTAATGGGCCTTTTATGTTTCATTATGTTATGCTTAATTAAGTTAATCACCCAATTAAGGACCTCTCTATAACTACCAAAACTTTGTAAATTATGTTTAATGAAAAGGATTAGGGAAGGGAGTAATGTTCGATTGACTATTCTCCCAAAACCCTATTGCCACCATCTTCTTATTCTTCTTCTTCTCTCCTCTTCTTTTCTTTTTGATGCTGATTTCTAATACTTTTTCACTACTTTTAAATCAGTGCATTCATTCTTTTGGACTGTTTTTCTTCTTGGTATCAGAGCGGGCTCTCTTTCTTCTTTTTTTTTTCTTTTTTTCCCATACACAGTGTGTATGGAGAGCTGAATCGAGTGAGTGATTGAACAAATTTTCAGCCTAGTTGTTAGTGGATTTTTGGAGAAAAGGATGTTGTCTTGGTCATCATTCTAACAGTCCCTGGAGCTTTTTGCCCCAAAACCCTAATCAATTGGAGAATTCTGATTGGGGGCCTCACAGGGAGCTTCACCTTGGTGCTCAGTGACTAAGGGGGTTCACTCCCTTTATCTTGAAGGTCAATCCACGTCTTGGGGTGTTATGTGAAGCCTACAAGGAGTAGTTGTTTTTTGATTTCTCCCGGGTTCCGGGTGAGACGTAGTTGGTAGATACGACTTCATAGAGGTTGGTACTTGGTGTCTGATTTTTTTTTTGTCTTCCTTGCTTATCATTGGAAGCTGTTTGAAGTTCTTTTAGAGTTGTTTGAGGAAGATGGATATCTTGGGAGTTGAAAATAAGTGTGGGGTAGAATCCGGACAAGTTCTGGGGCTGTGACCACAATCAAGCTCGATGGAACCAACTATCTAGCATGGTCATAGTCAGTAAAAATTCATGTTTGTAGTAGAGGCAAGTGAGGGTATATCTCCAGAAGCAAGAAAGCACCTCCGGAAGATGACCCATCTTATTAAAAATGGATGCAAGAGAATTATATTATCATTGGATGGTTAGTGAACTCAATGCAACCACAAATCAATCAATATTATTTATGGATGAATTTATCCAAGGAAATATGGGATAGTGTGGTTGAAACTTACTCACAAAAACTAAATGTTGCCAGGGCATATAAGTTAAGGAGTGATGTGAGTATATTAAGGTAGGGAGAGAGACCTTTAGCCGCTTATTTCTCAATGCTGAAATCCCTATGGCAAGAGATAGACCTAATGGAAATTATTGTTTGGGAAAGCACTAATGATGCTAAAACATATAGGAAATTGGTTGAGAGGAATAGGGTATTTGAATTCTTGACAGGGCTGAATCTCGAGTTTGACATTACCAGACAAAATATCTTAGCCAAGGATAATGTATTTGTTGAGCAGGAGAAGAAGGAGAAGAAGAAAGGAGGAAGGAAGAAGAAGAAAAAGAGGCAACAGAGTTGAGGCCTCAAAAGTTCTACTTCAGTCGAATGAAGCATTGTATTTATACTATACTGTCCATACAACACAATAGGACTATAAAATTACAAAATACCCCTATGGGTACTAAACCTGTGTATAGTACATATAATACACCTGTCAACACTCCCCCTCAAGTTGGGGCATAGATATCAATCATGCTCAACTTGTCACAGAGACCTTGGTGTCTGGAATGGTTTAGCCCTTTTCTAAAGATGTTTGCTAGTTGGTCTTCAGAGCTGATGTATGGAATGCATATTTCGCCTATGATGATTTTCTCTCTGATAAAGTTCTTGTCAAATTCAATGTGCTTTGTTCTATCATGTAGTACCGGGTTGGCAGCGATACTTATAGCTGCCTCATTGTCACAGAGCAGAGTCATGGGTTTACCAACTGGAAAACCCAACTCTCCCAATAAATTCCTTATCCACATGCCTTCGGCTACTCCGTGTGCCATTGCATGGTGCTCAGCTTCAGCACTGGACCTAGCTACCACGGTTTGCTTCTTACTCCTCTAAGTAACAAGGTTCCCTCCTACAAAGGTGCAGTAACCACTAGTAGACCTTCTGTCACTTTGAGATCCAGCCCAATCCGCATCTGTGTAAATTTCAACTCTCAAATGTCTATGTTTCTGGAATAATAAGCTAGCACCCGGGAACTTCTTAAGATACCGCAGTATTATCTCTGCTACTTCAAGATGAGTGGACCTAGGTGCATGCATGAACTGGCTGAGGACACCAACAGCATATGCTATGTCTGGATGAGTCATAGAGAGGTACAACAGTCTCCCTACAAGCCTCTGAAATTGCTTCACATCCTTAAGAGGTTCACCTTGGCTGTCACTTAACTTGTGGTTGGGGTCAATGGAAGAATCAGCTGGTTTAGACCCAATTTTTCTAGTGTCCTTAAGCAAATCTAGGACACATTTCCTTTGGGAGATGAAGATACCATTTTTTGATCGGGCAACCTCAATTCCAAGGAAGTATTTTGCGGGACCTAGATCTTTCACTTTGAACTGAGTGGCAAAGAAGTCCTTCAAACTTTGAATTTCATCATTCCAGTCACCAGTAACAATTATGTCATCCACATATACTATTAGGGCAGCTATTTTACCTTCTACTCTTTTTACAAACAGTGTGTGATCTGACTGACATTGCGTGTATCCCTTCTGCTGAACTACAGCATGAAAATTGTTAAACCAAGCTCTTGGAGATTGCTCCAGCCCATATAAAGACTTCTTCAACTTACACACCTTTTGTTCACTTCCTTGAGCCAAAAAACTGGGGGGTTGAACCATATAAACTTCCTCTTCAATGTCACCATTCAAGAAGGCATTCTTAATGTCAAGCTGATGTAAATCCCAATTCAGATTGGCAGCAAGAGAAAAATGGACTCTAATAGAGTTCATTTTGGCAACATGGGCAAATGTTTCAGCATAATCAACCTCATACACTTGAGTAAAACCCTTTGCCACTAAACGAGCTTTATACCTCTCCACGGTTCCATCAGCCCCATGCTTTATAGTGAACACCCATTTACATTCAACTGGATCCTTTCCCTTAGGGAGATCAACACGTTCCCACGTGCCATTCTTATGAAGAGCATCAATTTTTTCCTTCATGGCCTTCATCCATTCTGGTACTGAGAGAGCTTCTGCCACATTCTTGGGAATAGGGATACTGTCAATAGAGGTAAGAAAATCACGAAATGAAGGTAAGATTTTTTTATAGGAAACAAAGTTGGAAATGGGGTGTTTAGTGTTGCACGACCTAACACCTTTCCTGTGGGCAATGAGAAGGTCAAGATCATTAGCAATAGGGAGGTTGGGAGTCAAGTTATCTGAATGAGTATGATCTTCCCCCAAGGAATTTGATGGCATTTGAGGTATGGCTTCTGGATTCTCCATAGCACTTGCACCTGGTTGGCCTTTACAATGACGAGAAAAAGCACGAAAAGGTGGAGGATCAGAAGGAGAAGGAGTAGGAAAAAGAGGCAGTTGAACCAGTTTCTCCTCATGCCTACACTCCCCTTAAGTAGAAACAAGAAAGAAGGGCTCATCCTCAAAAAAGATAACATCCATGGAGACATAGAATTTTTGAGAAACAGGATCAAAGCAACGATACCCTTTTTGAGAGTATGAGTAGCCAAGAAATATGCATGGGATAGCACGAGAGTCCAATTTTCCCCGGGTGGGAGGTAGGTTTTGGACAAAGCACCGACAACCAAAAACACGAGGAGGAATAGAAAGAAAAGGGGCCTTACGAAAGAGAAGCTGATGTAGGGCTTTGTACTCTAACCAAATAGAGGGCATTCGGTTAATGAGGTATGTAGAACAAAGGAAAGCCTTAAGCCAAAATCGTTTGGGAACATTCATGTGGAGTAGTAAACCTCATGCCACTTTAAGAAGGTGTTGGTTTTTCCGTTCAGCCACACCATTTTGTTGTGGCGTGCGGGCACAAGAGCTCCGATGAAGTGAGCCATGTGAGGCAAAGAACTCCGTGAGGTCATTATAAAAAAATTCTTTTGCATTGTCTGATTGAAATATTTGGATTTCGGTCTGAAATTGGGTGAAGACCATCCGCTGAAAATCTTGGATAATTTTTTGTACTTCCTCATGGGTTCGCATTGGATATACCCAACTGTATCTGGAATAATCGTCAATGAAGGTAATGAAGTACTTGTAGCCACTCTCAGAAGGTAAAGTAATAGGGCCCCACACATCAGAATGCACAATGTGAAAAGGAAACTCCGATTTACTATTTCTTTTAGAAAATTGAGTTCTACAATGCTTGCTTAATTGACACGTTTGACAAGAAAAATTAGAAACATACATAGACTTACACAGTTCTGGGAAAACAACTTTCAAGGACTCAAAAGACAAATGACCTAGACGATAATGCCACAAATACATTTTACTCTTTCTGAACTGACTCATGCACTCTGTAACATGAAGGCCAACCGTATTCTCCAGCATATAGAGTCCATCAACCATACGCCCCCTACCAATCATCCTCCTTGAGGCCAGATCTTGAATCACACAATAGGAAGGGAAAAAGGTCACAGAACAGTTTAAGGAATTTGTAACACTACTGACTGAAAACAAATTCATAGGGAATTTTGGAACATGAAGAATATTAGAAAGAGTAAGGCCGAGGGGAAGAGAGAGTTCCTTGACCAGCTATGGAAGTGTATGATCCATCAGCTAGTCTTACTTTATCTCTTCCGAAAAGAGCCTGGTAAGTTTGAAAGTAAGAAGACATACTAGTCATGTGTTTTGACGCTCTAAAATCAATGATCCATGGAGAGTCAAGGTCGTGAGAAGCAACATGGAAAGCTATGGCAGGATTACCTAATGTGGATGCAAAGGAGGTGGTGGGAGGAGCATCCATTTGGGAAATAGCTCTACCATAAAGGTCCAAATGGTCACGGAAGGAGTTTACAATATCCTCCCTTGGGTCAGATCCAGAATAGCTATGTTGGCCATGTGGTGTTTGAGTCACAATAGAAATGGAGGGCTGATTCTCCCGAGTAACCATATTGGCCATGTAGTGTTTCTTGGTACCTTGTTGCCCGGGTCTTCTAATTACATATGAGCCTTGCTTCTTAGGTAGATCTTGAGCCCACTTTGGTTTCCTATGGAGATCCCAACAAGTATCTTTGGTGTGCCGGGGCTTCTGACAATTAGTGCACCACAATTTTTTCTTATCTTCTGCTTTCTTCTGGAGATCCCCTCTCTTGGAAGAAGGGCCACCACTAGTAGAGGAACCCCCCTTTTCCGCCAACACAATTGCATCCCCTCCGGTGCTGTTCATCAAGTTTCTTCTGCTTTCTTCAGACTGGACAAGAGCATAGACCTCCTGAATTGAAGGAAGATCCATAGAACTTAGAATTTGTACTTTTATGGATTCATAGATAGGATTGAGACCATGTAAAAAGGCAAACACCATTTGCTGTGAGACAAGTTTTTTATACAATTTTGCATCTTCATCACATTTCCAATCAATATTTTGGTAATGGTCCAACTCCTTCCAAACAATTGTCAAGTCAGAGTAATAAACTGATAAACTCCTCTCCCCCTGTTTACAAGTAGATGAAGTTGCTTGTAGTTGATAAATCTTGGCATAGTGTCGAAGTTCAGAATATGTTGATTTTTCCTATTCCCAAATCTCATTTGCAGTTTCAGCCCACATGAAGTTCTTCCTGATCCCATCTATCATGTTCTGCATTTCCAGAAGATGGTTCTTTGGTTCTTCCATTTATGTAGCCTATTTTTCCCCTTGCGGTTATGTATAGCTTGATCCCCCTTGACCACTCTAGGTAGTTCAATCCATCAAGAGGAACAACAGCCATAGGGAAGGATAGGTCATTGTTCCCACTCATTCCATTCAGCATTGTGGAGATTTCAGATGTAGCTGAATCTTCACTATTCATGATTCTAGGTTTAGAAGTACATAAAACCAAAGGCACACTACCTTACAGAGCTGCTACAGTTCACAACTAGGCACTTGCAGATTTTCGGTTTCACAAGGAACCAAGCACAAACACTGCAGCAGTAGTACTAGGTTGTATGACCTACACTGTGTAGGAGTCCACTGAACAATATATGAATTGCACTTGCAGTGTAACCAGGTCTGAATGACCTATAGTTTTACAACTTTAATACAGCTTCTCAGCTGAAAAAAAAAAAAAACTCAGTAGGAACAGCAATATGAGTGGTGGTTCACCACACCTAATCGGCTGAAATCCACTTTCCAGGGCAGCCGAACAGACACTTAGGGTCTAGGGTTCATCAATAGTCCCTTAGAGAGAAGAATAGAGGAACACACAATCGGAGGAAGGAGGACAGTCCCTATTCAGATTTTGGGACATCAACAGTCGTACAAGAAGAGAACTATAAACAGAAAAAACAGTTAAGTACCTAGGTCACCCGAACTGTGAATAGGCAGTACAGTCAAGGACTCGAACTTCTCTTCAAATCAGAACCTTCCTTCGTACATCTGGGATGGTTTTCTGCAGTTTTCTTAGCCGAGCAATTCCAGTTACTAGCACCTAAGGCTGAAGGATGAAGGAAGAAGAAGAAAAAAACTTGTAGCAGAACCCTTTTCTGCGCCAGGAAGTTGAACAGTTAGCTTTCTTTTAGCAGAACCCTACTCGGTAGTGGAGACTAGCAGTAGCACTAGAGAATACTTCCTCTTCCTTGTCTTCGAGCATCAGGACTAAGCTTCTACGCAGTAGTGGAGAGAGACCTCGGTTGGTTGTTTTCCAAGCCTGGATGGTCCTGCTCTGATACCATGTTGAGTAGGAGAAGGAGAAGAAGAAAGGAGGAAAGAAGAAGAAGAGGCAATAGAGTTGAGGCCTCAAAAAGCTCTACTTCAGTCGAGTGAAGCATTGTATTTATACTATACTGGTCGCACAACACAATAGGACTATAAAATTACAAAAATACCCTTGCAGGTACTAAACTTGTGTATAGTACATATAATACACTTGTCAACAGTATCTTTGTCTTAGGCCTATGCCATGGTGAGTAGTAGACCTGTTCATGGGCCAGGCCGGGCCAGGTCGGGCTCGGGCTGGGCTTTTACTGTGTATTAACAATTTTTTTTAAGGCCCAAGCCTAAGCCCGGCCCAACCATCGGGCCTACAACTTGGGCCCGAGCCCGGCCCTCATAAAAAGCCCAAAGCCCAAGCCTGGGCCCGGGCTCGAAATTTAGCCTATACTATTATTATTATTATTAATGTTGAAGCGGCTGAATAGAGAGAGAGAAATTGAAATTATAAAGAAAAGAATAAAATATATATATATATATTAAATTATAAATATATATTTTAATAAATATTATATTATTTATATATTTTATAAAATATATAATACTGAGTCGGGTCGGGCCGGGCTCAGGACGGGCTTTTTGACAAATCCTGAGCCCGGCCCGAAACACAATCGGGCTTACTGTGTTAAGCCCGAGGTCAGGCCCGCAGGCCTAATTATATGACCAAGCCCGACCGGGGTGCGGGCCGGGCCGTCGGGCTACCCGACCCATGAATAGGTCTAGTGAGTAGTGAAGAGAGCAGAAGGATGGTCTAGGTTCAAGGGACCATCCCAAGTGACCACTTTGCTAATATGGGGCTGAAATCGAAGATGACTACAAGCAGTTCAGGTGGTTCAGGAAAATGGGAAGTCGTATGTGAGTACTGCAAGAAACCAAAACATACAAAAGATAAATGTTGGAAGTTGCATCCAAAACTCCTTTCACCTTGTTTTCAAAAGAAGGTTGATAATGGGAAGCCAAGAAGTGCCAACACAGCCACAGTCCTAGATAATGACAGGTGCTTAATGGATGAGAGAACTACTAGTGAGCAGTTAGCAGTTATGAAGGTAGAATATGAAAAGTATGGGAGGATGATTAGTCACCTTGAGAGTGCAGCCTCCTCCAACCCTCCGGGCAATCCGGCTACTTCTGCATTTGTACATTTAGGTATACGTGCTACTACCGATCATGTAACTATCTCAGGTAATCGTAGGGTCCCTTGGATTATTGATTCTGGTGCTTCTGATCATATGACTAGCCTTTCCACTTTGTTTATTTCTTATGATTTGCTTCCTGGTCATGATAAGATTACCCTAACTGATGGAAAACTTTCTCCTATCTCTGGCAAGGGAACTATCAAGGCTACAGACTCTCTCTTTTTCTTTCTTTTGTTCTTCATGTCCCTAAATTGAATACTAATTTACTGCATGTGAGTAGCCTAACTAAATCCTTGAACTGTAGTGTAACATTCTTTCCTTTTTATTATGTTTTTCAGGACTTGAAGTCTTAGAAAGTAATTGGGAGTGGCCATGAGGTGAACGGAATATACCTGTTGGATACTCTTGGACAAAGCCAAGGACAACCTGGGAAAGCTACTTTTGGATCTACCTATTTAGAGTCTTTTAGTCGTGTCATGTTATGTCATTTTCGTTTATGTCATTTATCTTTTTCTGTTTTGAGTCATCTATTCCCAGAACTGTTTAAGGAAATTAACTTGTCCAATCTTCACTGTAAGTCCTGTGAATTATCAAAAAATTATAGAAGCAATTATCCTTTGAGTAATAAAAGATCATCATTTCTTTTTCATATTGTGCACTCTAATGTGTGGGGGCCATACCATTTACCCTCTATGGAAGGCTATAGATATTTTATCTTGTTCATTGACGATTTCTCTTGATATACTTGGTTATTTTTTATGAGATCCCAATATGAAGTTCCTAAACTTGTAAGGCAGTTCCATGAATTTGTTTTGTTCACATTTCTAGTGCCCAGAGACAAATTTGAGCCAAAGGCCCACAAGTGCGTATTCCTTGGTTATGCCTCCACACAGAAGGGTTATTGTTGTTATGATCCTAACACTGGAACTCGTTATGTTTCAATGGATGTTACCTTTGATGAGTCCACTCCTTTCTATGACTTCTCTGGGTTAGCATTGTTCACAGGGGGAGCATTTGTTACAGTTGTTTGCACTCCCCCTTCCTGTCCCTGTTGAATCTCCTCTTGAGTCTCCTTCTATTCTTAATGAGTCAAGGGAGGAACAATCATCTCATGTTTCTTTCAATATTCCTATTCCTCCATTACTTCCTTGTCCCCTCTTTAATCCTAGAAGTACTAGCGGTAAAAGATCAGACGTGAGCAGATTGTTCCCTCTACATCACATGAGCCTCCTGCACTTCCAGATACTAAAGAGACAACAGGTACTGATACCATCCCTTTGCAACCACCCTTCCTAGATCTTGATGTTCCTATTGCTATCAAGAAAGGTAAACGGAAGTGTATTGTACATTGCATTTCCAAACATCTTTCCTATGGCCTGCTTTCTCCTTCATATTATGCCTTCCTTTCTTCTATTGCTTCTAACCCTGTACCTAGGTCTGTATCAAAATCCCTTACTTTTCCAAAATGGAGGGATGCTATGAGAACTGAAATTGGTGCTCTGCACAAGAATGACACATGGGAAGTGGTTGATTTGCCTAAAGGGAAGGAGCTAGTGGGTTGTAAGTGGGTGGAGACAATTAAATACCATGCTGGTGGCTCCATTGAGAGGTACAAAGCTCGGTTGGTTGCAAAGGCTATACACAAACTTATGGGACTGACTATTTGGAGACTTTTGCTCCTGTTGCAAAGATGACATTTGTGCGGGTTCCACTATCATTGGCTACTCATTTAGATTGGCCTCTTTATCAGTTAGATGTGAAAAAAGCACTCTTGAATGGAGAGTTACATGAGAAAGTTTATATGTCTCTCCCACCAAGGATGTATGGCACAGACATTGAGCGAAAAGTGTGCAAGTTGAAGAAGTCTCTCTATGGATTCAAACAGTCACCTAGGGCATGGTTTGAAAGGTTTAGGGCCGCCCTTGTTAACTTTGGTTTTATACAGACTCAGTCTGATCATACCCTTTTTGTGAAGAGGAGAGATTCATTGGTGGTATATCTTATAGTCCATGTTGATGATACAGTAGTGAGTGGTATTGATGTGATAGGGATTAATGATCATAAATCTTTCCTTCATACAAAGTTTGAGATCAAAGTTCTGGGGGAGTTGAGGTATTTCCTTGGCATTGAAGTGGATCGGTCTAAGGATGGAATTTTTATCTCTCAACAAAAGCATGTGCCTGACTTGCTTACTGAAACAGGCAAGATGGGTGCAAGACTAGTGGTTATTCCTATTGATATGAGTCACAAATTTTCTACCTCTAATGGAGAACTATTGAAGGATAAGGGAGTGTTTCAAAGGTTACTAGAGAAACTATTATTTCTCTACATGACTTGGCCTGACATTACATATGCTGTCAGATGCATTAGTCAGTTCATGCATGCTCCCAGGGACACTCATATGGCAGCAGTAGAATGAATTTTATGTTATTTGAAGAGTACTCCTGGAAAGGGAATTCTTTTTCCTAAGCATGGTCATATGAAACTGGAAGCTTAAACAGATGCTGACTGGGCGGGAAACATTGATGATAGGAGGTTAACTTCTAGATACAGTAGCACGGTGGCAGGTAATATTGTTTCTTGGAGAAGCAAGAAACAATCTGTTGTTGCCAGAGTTATGGTTCATGGAGTCTTTGAGTTACTTTGGCTTCAATCCTTGATGGAGAAACTAAGTGTTGAGTATGATAAGCCATTGATGCTATATTGTGATAATCAAGCAGTCATCAACATTGCTCATAATCCGGTGCAACATGATAGAACTAAACATATTGAAGTTGACGGGCATTTTATCAGGGAAAGAGTGGCTTTTGGAGAAGTTTGTCTACCATTCATTACATTTGAAGAACAATTAGCTGACATTCTTACCAAGGAAACCTCCAAGGCCAAACTACAACATTAAACTGGCAACCTGGCTATGATTGACATCTATGCTCAGCTTGAGGGGGAGTGTAGAGAGAATAGGCTGAATGACCCATAGGATGTTTTGCTTCTGCTTCTTTTGTTAATGGGTCTTTTAACTAATGGGCCTTTTATGTTTCTTTATGTTATGCTTAATTAAGTTAACCACCCAATTAAGGGCCTCTCTATAAATACCAAAACTTTGTAAACTATGTTTATTGAAAAGGATTAGGGAAGGGAGTAATATTCGATTGACTATTCTCCCAAAACCCTATTGCTGCCATCTTCTTCTTCTCTCCTCTTCTTTTCTCTTTGATGCTGATTTCTAATATTTTTTTTTACAACTTTTAAATCAGTCCATTCATTCTTTTGGACTGTTTTTCTTCTTTAACCAATTAACAAGGGAGTATAATCTATGCTGAACAAGTCACCTAAAAAAGAGTTCTAGGTGATACAAGGATATTTGAAATCATAATTTGATGGTGATGTGAAAGGGCTACATGTATTTAAAATTCTTGCATTTCCATGCACATGAAAAATTGTGTTATACATCCCTGCTACTTGGTAAAATAAAGCCTTCATTTCATTGAATTGAAAATTTCATTCCTTAGTACTTTTCATTTGCCCCACCACCATCACCCTAACTCACCCCAAGAGAAAATTTCTGGTTCAATTCTTGAGGACATGTAATGCACTGCAAGGGGATGCTATTTGGTGCAATGGTTAGAAGTGTGAAAACATGAGTTCAAGTCTTGAGAGCAGCCACTTTATGCTAAAATTCTAGAGGTTAATCCTATTACCATATCAAGTCTACCCCTGCCCCCTTGGTACCCAGCATTTATGATATTATGATTTCAACGTACTGGATATGATTGATTTCTATTGGTGATTTGTCCATGAATGTCATGGAAGAGTCTGGATGAGGACAGCCAGAGAATAAAGCAGAAAAAATCTTGGGATTTAGGCTTGTAGAATGATTATATTGCGTGATGTTGGATTTAGGCTTTTCAAGTTAAATGGAAAATTTGCATAATACAATAATTGTGTGGTAGCTCATCTACAAATTAATCAACTAAAAACCTTTTTCTCTTGGGAAAACAGAAAGACATGCATGCAATGCAGAAACCTGATCAAATTCTGGCACAAAGTTCAGAACTATGCTTGGGAAACTCAGGAGGATATCCATCAGTCATGAATTTCTCAAATCAATTCCGTGATAATAGTTTTTCTAGCCCTGCACTCCCTGTTGATGCTGCTAAAATGGGCGTGATAAGAAACAGCTACCTTTCCACAACTTACTCTTTTCCAGGCAACTCTGGTAAGCTTCTAATTTCTTTTTTAATATTTACTAGATCTGGGATTTGATCCAAGACTTTGCAGATCTTAGCAAATCATATCCAGGATTTCAACTTGGATTGTACGCAGATGGATTTCGGATAACTAAATTAAAATGAAGCCATGCAACCAAGCCAACAAGCATTTTAAATATGTGTTCATACTATTTTGGTAATACATAAAGAATGTTTATGTAATAAAAACACAATGAAAAAGAGTTCTTTCATAGGTTCAATAAAATAATTCACATTCATATACACATATTGTCAAATGGGCTAGGTGCATTTGCACTTCATCTGATTATAAGAGGAGTTACCTTCTAAGGTCTGTCTTTAATCAGGTGGGCCTATTAGGATTTTGAACCTTCTTACTCGGACTGGTTTCTGATCAATCTGGATGGTGACTCAATCCATTAACTTCTCTGCAGGGAGCTCACTCATTTGGGGTGCTTCACTGTTGTTGATTCTAACATGCTTGTCTTCTTTTTTTCCTTTTTCCCAATTCATGTCTACATATAATAGCATTGTAGAGCTAGTGAGGTTCTGTTAAACTGTCAAATTTTGTTCAATTATTTATGTTTATTTAATGGCTTTTGCTAATATATGATCAACGTTTTTCCCATCTTATTAAAGCTTTTTTTCATCAAAATCCAAAACTATAAATGACTAAAGAAAAAAGTGCATATGTGCATACATGCCTGCAGGCCAATTGTTAATTTGTTTTGCATCCATAAAAACTTGCCAACACACTTTTTTTTGCAGGTAGGTCTCTAGGGACTATGCAACAATCTAATGGAAGTGTTTCAGTCACATAAGTATGATTGGTGAGTTGCTATTTTCTTTGCATGGGTGAAAATTGACATGACATTTCCCTATTTATGAATAAGAAGGTTCATTGTTGTCATTTTGGTATTTCATGTATCTGTTTTAACTTTCAAACTACATTCTTGTCACATTGAAATTGTGACAGGATAATGAAATGTTCATTCTAATTCTTTTTCATTGTATAGTAATTTATTTTTTATGGAAAGAAAGTCATGTTTCTGTATGTGCTAAACCTTGAGACTAATTCCAATGATCATTATTAGTAAAAATGGCAGGAAAAATATATTGTATTGATACAGGTAACTAAGATAAAGTTCAGGAGGAAGAAAATTACTGGTATCAACTCAAAGAATCTGGTTGGAGCTTATGTAAAGTCAGGTAGTTACAGATATATTTTTGCCTCATTATCTCTTCCACCTTTTCCCTATTCATAAGACTGTTGCTTGGTTTTTCAATTTAAGCTTTCTTCCTTGGTGTTGTAAAATTTGTTTTTATTGATATTTACTTTACCTATTATCAAAACTAAAAATTGTTTTATTGTTCCCTTAAAGAACACCCTTTTCACTCTTCAAATATTTTTGTTGAATAATTCATGTTGTTAGAGTTGATATTTTTCTCATTTATTAGTGTGGTCAGGGATGCATATGTAATTTTCTTTTATTAATTAAAGAGGGGTAATGTTGTCATTTCATCTTTCATTTTAATATAAATAAATTAGGCGGCAATTGAGGTCTGTTAAGACATCGATCTCTGCCTTCAGCCCTAGTTTTTCTTCTCCCAACTCTCCTCTTCTTCTCTTTTCTTCCAATCATTCTCTGAACGTTTTCCTAATTTTTCTATATTTGTCTCAGACTGATTTCAGGCCTGATCACATGGCATAGAGCAACATTGATTGACCTGATCAGTCCTAGATGCCATACAGTCCTAAACACATAGAAGACTCTTTCAGTACTTCAAAGAAAGTGAAAATGACAGAAAATAAGTGATTACCGTCTAAGGTAGGAGGCTCCCATACCTCTAGTTGTAGTGTTTTGTGTGTAGAAAGTGTTTTTCTAGCATCCCTCTATTTGGTGATTTAAAGAGGAGCTGTTTCCAGATGTTATAGGCTAGTTTCTCAAGTTGTTGATTTTTTTGGTGAGTAGTAAGTTTAGATAGCGCAATAATCAAGATCTGTGAATGATATTGAGATTGGTTAGTGTGTTGAGAGGTTTTTCTGTGTTATGGCATCATCAGGAAGTGAAGGTAAATCTAGTGTGGTGATCCAACCAGACTTTATGGCAATCCAGATGACTACTATGAAGCTTAATGGTGCAAAATACATTCTCTGGGAAAAATCTGTTAAAGTGAATCTAATTGCCAAGGGTAAATTGAAGTATATTAAAGACAACAAACCAGATTTGGGTACTACTGGGTATAGTCATTGGGCATAAGAAAATGCGCAGATTATGACATTTTGGAACAACATGGAATTGCATATTAGTGTGAATCTGATGTTCCTAGATACTACTAAAGAAATTCGGGACCATGCTAAAGAGTAGGATAATGTTGCAAGGATTTATCAGCTTTATCAAGAATATTTTCAATTGCAACAAGATGATAAGATTATGGAGTATTTTGCTAATCTCAAGAGTATGCGTAATGAGTTGAATTCCTATCAGCCATTATCAAATGAACTGAAGGTACAAGAGCAACAAAGGAGATCTTTTTTTTTTTTTGATAAATAATGAGTTGCAAGGATTCCTTTCTTTTTTTGATAAATAACATCAATTCCATTAAAATAATGAATAGATACAAGAAGATCCCCTTAGAGACACGAGGAGCAACCTCTCCAAACAGAAAATACACAAACTACAACAGAGAAAACATGAATGTTGAAATTAAAACAATAGTTACAATTGTGCCCAGAACAATGTTTCCCTATTTATCCCTTGTTTTGCCAAGACATCAGCAAAAGCATTAGCTGATCTCCCAGACTCCCAACCCATTGTACTGTTATAGACATATTTCTTGTCAGCCATTTGAATTTCTTTAACCCATTTTTGTAGCCCCAAGTGACATCCTCCGGATTATTTAACCAGTCCACCACTTTCTTAGAGTCTCCTTCAATCAGAAGTTGCTCAACGCCCACTTCTTTTGCAAGAAGTATTCCTTGTATTGCAACTAGCAGTTCTGCCAGGATAGAGTTCCCAACTCCTAAAGGGCCAGAGTAGGTTAAGACAACCTCTCCAGCCTCATTCCTCAGTACACCTCCCACCCCAGAGGGACCCGGGTTACCCTGGCTACTCCCATCAAAATTCAGCTTCAAAGAACCAAGAGGAGGGGGGACCCAACTAGTCACTTCCCTTCCCTTGTAGGAGGAACATCTTGCTACCAACTTCCAATCCTTCCAACAATCAGCAAAAGTAAAATGGTCAAATAATTCTAGAGTCTTTAAACAATGTAAAGACCTGGACAAAATGCATTCCTTTAAGGTTTGACTACTTCTTCCTTTTTCTTGGAAGATTCAGGCATTCCTTTCTTCCCATACTGTCCATAACAATGCTGCTCGTGAGCATCTCCACATTTTCCTTCCTCTTTTATGGGGCCAAGAGAAGAGAAAAGGGTTAATGATTGTGCTTACTTCTGCTAGCATATCCCAACTAGACCCAAACAAAGATAAAAGCCAAGCCCAGAGCTCTGCAGTGACACTACAAGATAAAAATAGATGATTACAATCCTCACTATGAGATTTGCAAAGAATGCACCAGTTTGGTGAAATACAAATGACGGGCCTTCTCTTTTGTAGGTTGTCCATCGTGTTTACTTTACCATGCCACACTTCCCAACACAAAGCCATAACCTTGGGGGGGACCGGCCTATACCAGACTTCTTTGAAAGGGAAACTCTGATGATAGGAAGATTGGTAGAGGAACTTGAAAAAGGAACCACAAGAAAAAGACCCTTTGGGGTGAATGGCCCAAATCCTTTTATCAGGTTTCGAGGGATCCAACCAAACCTTATCAAGGAGACATAGAAAAGTAGACAAACACTCAATTTCCTTGTCTCTTAATCCTCTATAGAAACCAAAATCCCAAGACAAAGTTGGCAAGGATAAATTCGAAGAAGGAATTTTGAGATCACCTCATTTTTGTACAAGGAAATAGAGTACAATGAAGGAAAAATGTCTTTCAAAGGGAGATCTCCAACCCAAATGTCCCTCCAAAACCGAACAGAATTACCTGAACAAGCATCATACCTGACACAGCTAAGGAACTGCGGAAGAACTTTGTGAATTGCTTTCCAAGGTGTGGCTAGGTTAGCCCTCCTTGATGCACCAGCATCCCAACCACTCTCTGAACACCCATGAATACTCTTCACTACGTGCCAGAGTCTATCCCGCTCCAAAGGTCATCTCCACAACCACTTCCCTAACAAAGCTGAGTTCTTTTTAAGCACATTCCCGAGCCCTAATCCTCCCTCCTCTTTGCTTCTACCCACAACCCCCCACTTAATTAAATGGTCTTTTTTAACTTCTCCCAGTTCCCACAGAAAATCTCTTACCATTTAATTAAGAGTTTTAATTAAATGGTCTTTGTCTATCTACTTTTGCTTTTGGTAACATTGCTACCCTTGCTAAGTCAGGTATAATTTGTCTTGCATCTTCTTCTAGATCTTAGGTTATAGATTTTGTCTATAAGCAAACTTATTAAAACTCTTAATTGATCCGTATTCTTTCTTATTGTGTGTTCCAAGATCTCAAGACAGAAAGGACAATCGGTAGTGAGCATGAAGCTAGAGAATTGTACCATTTAGATGGTGGTGGTTCACAATGTGTTTACGCATGACACTTTCACCACTACAATGGCATTGTCAATTGGGCCATCCATCTCTTCCTGTCTCAAGAAGCTAGTTCCTAGTTAGTGTCAACTAAGTTACAACGTTAGTCATGTCAGCTTGGCAAGCATAGTTAAGTGCCATTTGTTCCAACTTCCAAGAGAAAATAATAGAGTGCTGAGTCCTTTTGTTCTTGTCCATTCTAAAGTTTGGGGTCTAAATTGTGTTAAATCATACAATAGGTTTAAATATTTTGTTGCATTTATTGATGATTATTCAAGAGTGACCTAGATTTACTCAATGAAAGCTCATTCAGAGTTGTTCATTATACTTCTCTTTCTATGCTGAAATTTGAACTCAATTTGGTGTTTTCTATAAAAATGTTCTATTTAGATAATGCAAAGAAATATTTTCGAGGGCCTTTTTAGTTATTCTTTGAATCTCATTGTATTATTCATTAATCTTCTTGTTCACATTCACCACAACAAAATAATGTGGCTGAACGGAAGAATAGGCATTTACTTGATATTGCTTGGGCCCTCCTAATTCAGATGTTAATTTCTAAAATTTATTGAAGTGGTACCATACTCATGTCTTGTCTCCTTGCTAATTGTATACCTTCTTTAGTCTTTATTGGTGAGTCTCCTTTATCCCTTCTTTTCCTTCCATGTCCTTGTTAATTGTATATCGTACTCACGTCTAAAATTTATTGATGTGTTTGTTTTATTCATAGATTTGGTCCCGAGCTTGATAAACTGGATGCACATGCTCATAAGTGTCTTTCTAGGATATTCTCAGACCTAAAAAGGTTAAAAGTGTTATAGCCCTACCCTTCATTAGTTTTGTCCTTCTCTTTGATGTTTCCTTCTTTAAAATTGTTCCCTATTTTTATGCAGTTGAGTCCTCTTCTTCTCCACTTCCTTTCTTTGTTCTTACTACAAAGATTTCCCTGTCGGCTACTATTTCTGATGCACCTATGCAACCACCTATTCATAGTGTACACTAAAGGACCAAAGGGAGTCTTTACTCCAGCTCTAGCTTTTGATGCACCATTATCAGCTTCACCATCGTTAGGTCCATTTAATTTAGATTTGTCTATTGCCCTTTGAAAAGGTAAACACTCATGTACCAATCTTCCTATTTCATGTTATGTATCTTTTACTCATCTACCTCCTTCCTATCAGTAGTTTGTGTCTCTTGTCTCCTATATTTTTGTTCATAGGTCTATTTAGGAAGTCCTTACTCCATTGGACTAGAAGAAGGCAATGATAAGGAATTCCATGCTTTTGAGACTAATCATACTTGGGATCTCATTCCCTTCCTTTTTCGTAAGAAGGAAGTTGGTTGTTGTTGGATTTACACAATTAAGCATCGACTTGATGGTAGAGTGGAATGCTTTAAAGCACGATTGGTGGCAAAAAGTTAGACTTATGGTGTGGGTTATATTGATACTTTCTCTCCAGTTGTTAAGATTGGTTTTGTACATTTTATTATTTCTTTGGTTACCCAGTATGATTTGCCATTCTTTCAATTGGAGAGGTTGGGAATGTATGTAGGCTAAAGAAGGCAATTCATGGGGTGAAGCAATCTCCTTGTCACCATAATGCTTCGGCTTCTTAGTTGTTAAAGCTGTTTTGATCTTAGAGTTTTGAAGCATAACTTTCCTCTTACTCTCGTTATTGTGAACTAAAAGATATGCTTGAGATAAGGAAACACTCTCCCTAATAAGAAGCTGTCTCATTATATCATATTCAGAATTTAACCCTACAAAAAATTCAAAAACCTTATTCCTATATCATATTTATTCAAGGTTGAGAAGTAAATCGACATAGGTTTCTCCCCCTGTTTCAGATTTGTCAATTCAACTTTCAGCTCATAGGTCCTTGCTACATCAAGTGGCTGAGAATAAGTTTATTTCATATTGTCCCAAATGTCTTTGGCAGTCATAGATAGTTTCTACTGAAACGAGGCTGCATTGAGTTGCAAAGCAAATTCATTACTAAGTAATTTTCTTGAACCCACTTTTGGCTGTCACCTTAGTGTCACCATTTATATACCCTAACTTGTCCCTTCCTCCAACGCCATGATTGCAGATTGAGCCCACTCAAGATAGTTTCCTCCATCTAATGGTTATAATCTGGAAGGAATTGTTGTGTGTCCCACTACCAGCCCCTACAAGTCCTTCCCCAATTGATTTAAACACATTTCCCATATTCCCCATCCTTGACTTAGCAAAAATATCACCCTTCCCAGCACTTTTCTAATAAGAGAAGTGATTTCCTCTTTAAAAATAGCAGTCAAGCTGAAACCAATTGGCTGCAGCACCAAACTGGTCGTTCCAACAAGGAAAAAACCTAGAAAACAGAGAACACAAGAGAAGATCCAGCCGCAACTTCCAGAGGCTTCAGAAAGCTCTCCACTTGCAATCGAACTCTAAACAAGTCACAATACTACCCAGAAAATACTGAGCGCCATGTTTCGAAACGGGTCTCTCTGATTCTTCCTTTGTCACTGGGCAAAACAGAAAATAGGGAGGTGCAATAACAGTGCACCGTACTCCACTGACCTGCAAGAATCAGGCAAAGAAAGGTTGAAACTCCAACCCTAATAGAGTCTCATGCAGCCATCTGGGATAAGCATACATGAGGCCTAAGCTAAACCTAAACCTGCTCTGATACCAACATAGGTTAGTTCGAGATCTGTTCAAGAGAAGAAAAGAAGAAAGAAGAGGAGAAATAGAGAGGGAGAAGAGAAGAAGGAATGAGAGAAAGAGCAGAATGAATGGGTTCTGTCGGCTCCTTAATTGGCCTTTATATTACTTGAGGAAAGAAAGATGTAATGACAAAAATACCCCTGTCAACTGTGACAGAGAAAAACGAAGTACAGCAGTGTGAAACAAAACAAATAAGGATGGGGATATAGAACAAACTAGTTATCTGTTACGATCCCGAATAGGACGTAACGTAAATTTCGTCTTCCAGGGAGACGTGAGACCTCCCATAAAAACCAAACAGTTGTTTAGGTAAGTAATATCCAACAAATAAGACATTAAACACAAAACTCGGCCATGTACTAACACAATCACTATATAGACGTATTTCACATACAATTACAGAAAATCAAATTAAACCCTACACGTCACTAACGTGTCCCACTTAATTTGTCTGTCTTCTACTCACCCGATTTTACTTACCCATTAACCACCTTCAAATCTTATCACATTATTCAAAGGTACTATCTAATATCTTGACACGTGGACTCTCTTTAATAGACATGTGACATTCCCAACCCCTTAAGATTGACCTTGTCCTCAAGGTCAAAGCTTTCGTTAGCGACGCTTATTTGTTCCGTCCTTCAATCTCTCAAAGTAGATGGCAGATCAACACTCTTTGGTCCATAGAACAATCACAACTGTCGGATGTTGCAAATTCCCAAAAGATATAATTTCCCAAGGTAGGATTCTTAGTTGGTGCTTTCGAGCAGCGTGGGATAGCCCATGATGCATCTACAAGAGCAGCAGTGTGGGTCCTAATGGCGATTCCATGTGGTGGTTGCACATCTAGTCCATCCACAGAGAGAACAGGTGGCTTTGGATTCTCTCCACAAGTCATCCGTTTGGCTTGCTTTGCATAAAAAAACTAATTTGCTGTTATTTACCTTCATTGCAGCTTCCCCATGGTACATTTTCCTGCTTGGATGAAGAGCTTTATTTTGATCCATGTCCTTACACCCTTTTATCATGGACGCCAGTGAATTATCATCCACGTCAATGATGGCTGATGAAATAACAGGGACTGACCACAAGCCAATGACAGTAACCAAATATACAGAACCCTCGGTATAGCCACCCCTTCTCAAAAATCTATTTCTGTAACTTGTTGTAATCTTCTGGATTAGAATTAGGAGATGAAAAGGCAGCGATTATCTTTGTTCCTTCAGTTCCTGATACTCCAGTAATCTCCCCAGCATGGCCATTAACAGTAACCATAAAAGTTGAACCTTTTTCTCTGTTTTCTAGTGACATCAATGGTAGCGTCCGTCTCCCTAGATTTTCTTCCATACCTATGGATGCAATTCTTGACCCGTACTTCACACAGGTGAAAACCTCATGACTTGAAACAACCAAGATACATCCTCTAGGCTGTAAATAAGCCATATTTGGACTTGAGTTTATGATTCTCAATTCCCTGTATAACCCAAACGGGTTTGCAATTGCTTGGAATGGATAGTTGTCACCACTGCATACTTCCCTTGGAGTCTTTTCATGTGACAAGAGACAGTGAAGCAATTTTATTCCGTTCACCGTCTCAGGTATCCCTGATGTGTTCTTGTTTTCATTGCAAATAATTAGACCAAATTAATAGTTTTTGGCCAAACAGCATTTTTGGGGTAAAACGGATTTCTGGTCCGGTTTTGAAAACAAGCACCTTTGTTCGATGGTCATCTCCAAGTAGTGCTCAAATGGTGGAGTTCAAGTATAAAACGGAAACCCTCCAATGATGGGAAATAGTAGCACCACACTACCACAGCATGCAGCTGTTTGGTCTCTTTTCCCGGTGAATATCATCTACCTACACCTCAATTCTCAACGTCCTATAAGATACATGCATACGCCCAACTTGCAGAAAAGAGTGAATAAATTAATGATACAACCTGCAGATGTACTGACAACATATTGTATCTTTTTCTTTTATCATCACTTTACAATACATAATTGCAAGTTGGTGTTGGTGGAGGTTGATTATTACATTAAACCAATTAGGAAGACTCAATTTTCATGCTTAGAAGGATGGGGACCGCTGGAATCTGGGTATGGGCCCTTCAACTTGTCAATCACGTGTAGAGAGAGCGACACAGAGCTTTCACTCCTCTCTTTGGTCCTTTATTTTTGTTAGGGATGCCTTATCTCGAGCGGGAAAAAAAAGCAATAAAAAAAAAAAAAAAGAAGAGATGCTACTAGAGTGTCCACGGTTCGGTTAAAACCAGTGATACCGGTTTTTCCAATTCTCCAAATCGAAATTGAACTTCGTTAGTTTCGATTTTTAAAAAATATATAATATATTTATAAATAGATCATTATAAATATAATATAACTATATATTTTTATATATAATGAATATATATTTATATATAATACATAGAAAATATGTGACATATATTAAAAATATATAAAATATACATAAAAATATATATACTGGTCGGTTCAGTTATTCGTCGGTTTTTTTGTAGGTTAACCGAAAACTAAACCGGTCCTTTGATTTTTCAAAAATCCCAAACCGATTGATTCGATTAACCGCATTTTGTGGTTCAGTTTTCTTGGTTTGATTCGATTTTTCGGTTTTACAATTTTTCATGGACACCCATAACTAGCCTAATGGGAGAGGAGAGAACCCATCCTTCCTTCCTTTTGTTTATGGTAATGGAAAAGTAGTGGACCTGACTTTGCCTCAAAGGCTTGGTAGCTAAATACGTCTTGAAGGAAAATGCAACGAGAGAAAAAAAATGAGAAGTGATGAATCAATTTTTTGGCTATGTATCAATTTTCTGTGCTAAGTACCTTGTCATTTGGTCTGCTTCCAAGTGGCCAATGACTCAGAGGTCGAAGTTGAGAACTTTTGCTGGATGAGGACCTGGATGCCGAGTTGACCAGGCCGAGCTGGGGGTAGATTAGGTGTCGAGCTAGGCAGGTTAGGTGTCGAACTGACTGGGCCGAGCTGGGCAGATTAGGTGCCAAACTAGCTGGACTGAGCTAGGTAGGTTAGCTGCCGAACTGACTGGGCTGAGCTGGGCAGGTTAAGCGTCGAACTGATTGGGTCGAGCTGCCTATTAGGTGCCGAGCTGACTAGAGGATCGAGCTGCCTATTAGGTGCCGAGCTGACTAGAGTGTCGAGCTGCCTATTAGGTGCCGAGTTGACTAGAGGGCTGAGCTGCCTATTAGTTGCCAAGCTGACGAGAGGGTCGAGCTGCCTATTAGTTGCTGAGTTGACTAGAGAGTCGAGCTACCTATTAGGTTCGAGTTGACTAGAGTGTCGAGCTGCCTATTAGGTTCGAGTTGACCATAGTGTCGAGTTGCCTATTAGGTGCCGAGCTGACTAGAGGGTCGAGCTGCCTATTAGGTTCGAGTTGACCATAGTGTCGAGTTGCCTATTAGGTGCCGAGCTGACTAGAGGGCCGAGCTACCTATTAGGTGCTGAGCTGACCAGAGGGTCGAGCTGCCTATTAGGTGCCAAGCTGACCAGAGGTTCGAGCTGCCTATTAGGTGCCGAGTTTACTGGTGGAAAGCTGGATTGATTGTTGAGCCTCGTAGTTATTTAGAGACCTGCAAGGAATCAATGTTAGAGGACCCGGGGTGGTTAACTCGGCGAGGTTTCTCCGATGTTTAAGTCAGTACTCTCATAGTAGACTGTGAGCTAAAAATCGTAAAGTATGAGAGATAGAATATGCTTACTTGCCCCCCTATGCCATTGGGGTTGGTGCCTTTATATAGGCTTTGTTTGCCATGGGCTTCACGCACCGCATCCGAGATTTTCAAGAGGTCACCCAAGTGGCCCGAGATTCCCGGAGGCAACAACCATGCACGTTAACCACCCTCTGGAACGTTTGGTATGTGGGCCAACTTCCAAGGATCGTGGGATTGTTGGGATAGGCATGCTGAATTTTTCGGCGAGCACGTCTTGCGTCGAGGTCACTTCGGCTAGTGATGAGGTGCTACAGGTCGGTCCTAGATGAGTTGCTTCTTGCCGACTTGAATTGTGGTCAAGGTCGCCAGGTCGACGCTTGTGCCAAGTCGCCAGGTCGGCGCCTGTGCCAGGCCACCAGGTCAGCGCCTATGCCAGGCCGCCAGTTCAGCGCCTATGCCAGGCCACCAGGTGAGATACCATCATCTTGGCTAAGGCAAGTTGTTGCCTAAATGGTTTCAGGTGTCACCTAGTTGTTCCAAGATGCCATATGTCACAATATCATTGGAGGGCCAAATCCGCCCTCATCAAGAAGAATGAAAAGTAAAGAGGGAATTTCTCCTAACTCGGGAGGAGGTGTTTAAATATGATTTCATCATCTGACGGAAAAACTTCAACAATATGATATTTCATGATTCGTTGTATTCAAGTCTTATGATAAAAAAAAAAAAAAACGCCTGTGCTGTTAAATCATCAAAGGCATTCAATTTGTTGACTTTCTTAGAGATCGAGATCGTTTGGAAACTTAATTTTTAAATCCAAAAGATCTATTGACGAGGGATTTGAATTTTGATTGAATCATGTATCCCAATTAGCCGTCTCCATTAGCAATTTGTCATTTGTGACATATTTGGACGCTACATGTAAGGGTTTCAGTCGACCGAAAATGAATTTGAACTGACCAACAAGACATTGGATTGGATCAATCTGGTTCAAAATATTTATTTGATTAAATTGGACCTAGTTCATCCGTAATAAATTTATATTGGATTGGGTTGGATTAAGCCAATATGTGGTCTATTGATATAAGATAAGAATATAGGTAACAATGAATCGGGTTTGGTTGAAATCAATCTAAATTAAAATGAATTTGAACGGCCTGGATGGTCCAAACATTGAATTGGACCAGTCTAAAATAGTCTAAAATATTCATTGGATTGGATTGAACCTGGTCCATTTATAATGGACTCACATTGGACTGGATCAGATTGGTCCAGTCCAATTGACAACCCCACATGTAAGCCAAAATTCTGATGTTCAATTGGGCAGCATACCTTATGGATTTGCTTTTGAGAATTGCATGTACATTCTACAGCTTCATTTGGGATTCAAGGGGCAATCCAGATCTCCTACCCACAAACTCTTCCCACTTCTCTACCCACAGGACACTAGAGGCGTATTGAGAATATCTCCCATGTCATAACAGGCATTCAAGGGGAGGAAATAATATTTGGTCCTCACAAAATTGTGTTTACACGGTTCACATAATCCCTTGCAGCCTTCTATTGGGAATATCTCTTCATAGTACAAAGATACTGCTAATACACAATTGTAAAAGGTTGTACAGATGATGTGAGCACGGTCTCCAAGGGGAGATATTCCCAATGATCTCAGAGATGTGGGAAGATTTTGTGGGTAGGAGATGCAAGCTACTTGTGGTGTGGGGGTAGGGGGGGTGGGGGTACCTGATGCCTCTTTCCTAAAAGGAAGATAGCATGTTCCGGGCCCCTCAATTTTCCAAGGCTGGAATCAAAAAGGATTCTGAGGTTTTCTGTTACACTTCTTTTTTGAGCAAAAGTTGCAGAGCCGACACCCTGTAAGAATAAGGAATGATTTAGTGGGGTCGTTTAGAGGAGTGGAGACCTGAATGGAAAGTGCAAGATGAATGCAGTAGATCCGAACTCCGTTTGGTTAATCAGATTTGGAAAACCCTTTTTTCTTTTATGTAAATGAAACATTAACCAGCTTTTATGCCAAGACATGGTTTCTTACTTTCTTTATATCATTTGTGTTTTTTTTTTTTTTTTTTTCTTTACAGAGTTCTGACTTGTAGGATCCTGAAATTTTGGTCCACGAAGGACACAGAAGTAGGTGAGTAGTCTTTACCTGTTTATACAGATCATATTAAATTTAAGGCTTTTCAAACACCATTCAATCCCACTCTTCTTTAAATAAGGATTTAAAATATTTGAGCTTGGGTCGTTCTATGGCAAGATTGCCTATCACTTAACCACCTTACATTAATGAAAGTTTTGTTCAAGTAAAAATAATAATAAATAAAAATAGAGAAAAAAGGGAAAATCTATGAAGCCGGAAAGATATGATACCTGAAAGGTTTTGATCAATCACAACCTCCGATGGATTTCAATGAAAACCCTATTGGTTGGTTGTACTTTTATTATACCAGTTGATTGGTTGTAAGTTTTTTCAGTATTACGTCTTTATGGCATCATGGCTTCAATCAAGAAAAAATTGATCATTAAAACTAGCATTTTATAAAAAAGTTTAGGCCCTAATTGATTCACAAGAACAGGGGTCCGGAATGGGAATCGGAATGGACTATTCCTATTCCAACTGCTTGGTTGGGCGGAACAAGAATCCCATTCCCATTCATGCTGGAATGGCATACCCCCATTTGATGAAATGGTCATTCCCGGCCCCTCCCTTGGTAATGAAATCTCATTCCTGCTCATTCCAATTCTCATTCCTATTCTATCTGATACAAATAGAGTATAGGAATAGACTATTCCGATTCCAATTTTGAAGAATTTTGATTGTAATTCTGATTCTGACTGTAAATCAAACATACCCTTATATTAATTACCAAAGAACATTTTAATTTTTTTTTTTCACCTTGTTTCAAATTTTATAAAAAAAAAAATTGCGCATGTCCTGATAATACATGTCCATGGGCGTCTACTACCAGTCATCCATGAACGATGGCTTTTTCCTAATTGAAAGGAAGCTGTTGCTGTGTACCATTGCTATTGCATTTTAAGAAGTAATTCTATTATCACAAGCAATAAAATCTCAAAGTATCAACACTGTTATACTTATCTGTGGAGGAAAGAAAAAAGAAGAGAAAACTTCTACTCTATGGCCTGTTTTATTATTAGCATTAAAAGAAAACGAAAAGATAAAAAGGATTTTTGGACCCCACATCTTCCAAGCGCTTTTGCAAATATAGCGTAGAACTGTAGATTACAGAAGAGATCTCTGTCCGATGGCATCATAAGAGTGGAGTGGACTCCATCACCATGGCCCCATCCTTCCCCTTGCTATTGTCTTTCCACGATCTGGCTTGGCTTCTTTTCCGATTTCATTCAATTTAATAATTACTAAAGAAAGTCGACAAGAACAAAAATGGTAGCAGCAGTCAGTCTGCCCATCCATTTCCATTTCCCTCGGTTTCACGTTCCATGATTGTGTCTGCGTCGACGTAGTCCTCTCTCTCTACTTTATTATTTCTTGATCTATATTCGATCAAAAAGAACACAAGCTTTACTTTAGCCCCTTAATTGATCTCAAAGACCATGTTTTTGAAGCTTTTTATATATCTCTGCTTTTCTTCTTTATATAAGCTCCTGTCCCTGTCCCTGTCCCTGTGCTTTTTCTTTATCTTTTGGTGAGACTCCCGAGTACCTTGGTTACACACTCCTTGTGTTGTTTAAATTTTATAGTAAAACTTAAATTATTTTAAAAGAGAATCAAATGAAATTGGCAAATTAAAATCATTGAGGAAATCAATTTAGGGTCTATTCGTTTTTCGATAAGTTACCTGGGTAAGTGTTTTCCAGGAAAGATTTATCCGAGTAAGTATATTTATCCAATTTTTTTATTTTTTATGTAAATAAGGCAATGACCATTTTAGTCACAAAAATTCATTATTAAAAAGGGTATTTTTGTCCCATTCAAGTGTTGGCAACTTTCTCCCTACGTGGAAAAGTTATTTACCCACCTAGGAGATGGGTATCACTTTTAGGAGTGTAAACAGTTCAAATTCAAATCGGATCAGGCAATATCCGAATTCGATTTGATAACCGACGGATATTGAAAATTAATATCCAAAGTCGAATCCGATTAAATATTCGAATATTCGATTTGAGTTTAGTTTGATTAATTAATTATTTTAGATAATTAATAAATATTTTATTGACATAAAGTATATAAATATATAAACTATTTATATAACTTAATGATTATATATATATATATATATATTATAATATTTTATATATTATATATAAGAATTAAATAATCGGTCAAATTCGGATATTTATTGAATCGAATTAGGTCATATCCGAATTTGAATCCGATTAATTATTTGGTATTATAATAGTTATTAAGCACGTGCATTGCACGTGAGAATTTTTTTCATATTAATTACTTGAATTTTAAATACATCATAGTTAAGATAGAAATTAAAAATTAATAAATGTAACAATTTAATTAAAACTAAATGTAATTGCTTCTCGTAAATGTGCACGTGCATTGCACAAGAAAACTTTAAATTATAATAACACTTATTATTATTATTATTATTATTATTTTTTTATTATTATTATTATTATTATTTATTAATTCATTTGACCCCATATGGTAGAATTGCTTACCCGCTACCGGGAGGAAAGAAAATGTTTTTTTTTTAATTCTTTTTTTAAATATTTATTTTTATACTATTAAAATTAATGTTATAGATTTAATTAGTAGAATTTAATATCAATAATCAATTACTCTATTTGCCCTCTTTTTTTATAAATAAATATAAATATGGAGAGATAAATTTCATCCTCAAAAAATTCCAGAAATATTATTAAGGTTATTCATACTTTATATATATATATATATATATATATATATCGAGAGAGAGAAAAAGAGAGAGAGAGAGAGAGACTTACCGACCTGCCAAGCAAAGACTAAGACATTCAACCTCAGAATCCAAAAGACTCTTCAGAGAGAGATAGAGACTTTGTATAAATGCTTTTGTTTGAGCAATGGAGCGCCACTGTAAATGCTTTTGGTAGTAGGTCGTTCTCAATACAATTATTCATATGCTGAAATATCTTTAGAATATACGAGTATGCCACACATTGGCAAACCACCACTATATATTTTACTACACATTGTATTCCTCAGTGATAATGCCATCTATGATGGTGACAAAATTAGGGTTACCTTAGAAGTTAGAAGTAGATTTGGGTTAGAATGATTCCCTATCACCCACCATGAAGGTTTGGTATGACCCGACACTTTGTCTCCATTTGGTTTGAACATAAAAGTTAACAAATTTGAGGCATCTGACAAATTCGGTAGTTTTATATTATTAGGGGTGGATTCGACTCGAGTCTAACCAAATATTACATTATCAAAATCCGATTTTGCAGAATAAAGGAATATGTGAGGTTCGAATTTGGACTCAAGTTCAATTCATTTGGATTGATTCAAGTTTAACAGTAACTTCATTTTCATATAAAAATTTAAATATATATATATGTATATAATTATTTCTTATTATATATAAAAATTTTATAAATAAGTTAGATTAATTTTGCGAATTTCATGAGTTGAACTTCATATTATTTAAACTCGGCTTCATTTGGATCGAGACAAATTAAGCTTTTAGTGAGTAATGTTCAAATTATTGTGAATAATTTGATTCATGTCTATCCTAAATATTACTCTTAAAAAGGGAGTTTGGATTCTCTGTACACAAGAATTCTGTTCATGTCTACCCATATAATATTACAACTATACATGAAGAATATCTCATCCTTTTATATAATATTATGCACGAGAGATATTTCCAATGCATGGGGATAATGTATTGTATATAGAAATGGATAGAATTCTTATGGGAGGAGATCCGGAGTCTTAAAAAAAGGCAACTTTCTTTGAATCGGACTCGGGCTGATCGATACCCGTATTTTATAATATGTATAATATTCACGAGAACACATTGATCCTTGTATCAAGGCATCGAATCTTACTAGAACATCCTTCGTGGGTGCCAATTGCCAAACTATAATTTAGAGGAATTTTTTACTTTTTTTTTCTTTTTTCTCCTTTTTCAATGGGACAACCACGTGAGATGCTTCCTCGATGTGCACGTGGACTTCTGACCCATCTGTTTTTTTTTTTTTTTTTCTTTTTCCTTTCTTTATGACTTCTGAGTTCTGACCCATCACTGATCCCATTATCCACCCGGTTCGTCTATGTGAATGCAAAGAGTGTTTTGACCCGGTAATCCGACCCGAAATATGCTCCATATAATCTGTCCAATAGGGACGTATCTATGTAGACGAGGATGATTCCAGAACGCGACTGAGATGAGTCGTCCGGTCAATCCACACAGGACACAGCTTTGGTATCCGATGTAATGGGTGTGATAGACCTTTACTTGTTGGATTGATTCCATCAGATCCGATTCATTCAACTCTCTGCTGCCACCATCATCAGCCTTCCAAAAGATTCTTTTCCCACAACCCATCACCATCAACCTCTGAAAAGTCTTCCAAATAAAACGAATAAAAAATCTAAAACAAAACAACATTTCCACCCTTATTTTCTCTCAGGATGCACCTTCTGTTTGTTACAAATGCTCGGGGGAATCCGGCAGAATGACCTTCAAATCAATTTTACACAGAATTTTCTATCAGGAGCAAATCCGATTTCAGCTCAGTGACTCTGCTCACCGTTGAACATTATGGCTGAAAGATACAACAAAATGGATGAATTCGGATTCGTCAAACGCTTTAATTGTGTAATAGGCTGTGGAACCAATGATACCATTAAACAAACAAACAGCTATTACGTTCAGCTAATCTCATCTTAAAATCCACCAACTTTTTCTTCACTTTCTGTGTTCGGGTGACCCAGCCTGAATTGGGATCTGCTCCTCACGTGTACATCTCATCAAGTCATCATGCATCGGGAACATTTCTAGTAAATAATAATAATAGGATGCACGTATGAGGCGCCCTGTGTGAGGAGCAGCAGATCCCGTCTCTACCCAGCCCAGACTGTTGTCATGTTGAGGCCCACTCTATTTGCAGTTAGCCATTAGCCAAGGATGAGATGAGGTGGGGCCCACATACATCTAATCACACCATTCACATTCAAGTTCAACGACATTTGCTTGTCACCCAAACTCTGGGACCCACGTAACCCTACAATCACGCCGTTTATTTAAAAGCTTTTACGCTAATACATATATTTCTTGCCATGACACTACGGCATCTGAATCACCATCTCCTTTGTGTTATCGTTGAAAGTTGAAACTTGAAAGGAGGTGGTGAGCAACAGATCTTCTTTGAAACGCCCACTCAACATATATTGACAAATTCGGTTGGATTTCGTCGTCTTGCATCGGGAATTATCCGTCCCTTTGTAATTTATATATAACTCACTAGTCTCTTTCAAACATATCTTCCTTTGATTTTTACATGAGAGAGAGACTGTACTGCATAAAATTCGGAGGATTTTGAGGTAAGGAATCAGAAATGACGATTGACTATCACACCCAATTAAGTGTAGGGTACCGTGGCCGACCTAGCTACTTTTGAAGGCCAATGGAATAATTTAGGCTGGTTGGTGTTGAAATAAATACTGTGAATTACACTGTAGAAATCTGAAATTACAGTTTCCCATATAAATCGCATCCTTCTTGTGAATTTGGCACAATATACGGTTGATATTAAGAATTTTGAGATGGACTGAACAGTTATTCTTCCAAAAATAAATATTAATTGAAAAAATATTTTACAAATTTAGGATGAACTTATTGTACAAACTTTGATTGTCTTCTAACAAATAAATTGTGGCAAATGAATCAATGAGTACTAATTGAGATGGTTATTCAATGTCCCTCCAAATATAGAATCAATCGATATAACTGTAAGTTCTTCCTAATAAGAAGATCAATGGGCCTTACATACACCCTGCACTGTCCCTTCAATTCCAAATAGGGAATGTGTGAATATCAAATGGGGAGACTAATAAATATTTCTCCCACCAAATGGAGAAAATAGCTCAAGGTTTAATGGGAGAAAAATGGAAAATCTTACATGAATGAGGAAACAAAACTTCAATGGAGGGATCCCCTGTTGCTGCTTGATTCAGAAATGCATGCATGTGATATTATGTGTTTTTGCAATTTTATTTTTTTTCTAGAGATGCCAATTGTTCTTACTTTTTTATACTAGCCATGTGGCATCTTATAGAAAGAAGAGAGAGAAGAAAGTATTTGGGTTGAATTGGATCTGGCTTAATGGAATATGCAAAGCTAATAATGTGCGGAGGAAGGGAAATGGGCACTGAACAAAAAAAAGGAAATAAGATAAAAATATAGGGATTTAAATGGAAAGAGGAAGTTCATAACTGCATGAAACTTATACTTCATTGAGTTTATATAAAAAAAAAGGTAATAATAAAAAGACAACTTGATTTAAAAATATTTTTTTTTTTGTTTTTTCATATAGAAAATCAGGGTTTCTTTAGCTGTCACTTTGTCCTCTTGGAACCTTAAATTTACAATAAGTTTTTCCTTCTTGCTCTATATTATCTTCATGTTGTCATTATCATCATCATCATCATCTAAACCTTATTTCAATTATATGGGGTTGACTTATTGAATTCTATTTCGTCATTCCCTTCTATCCATTGTTAAATTATCTTAATGTTGAACCAATTCCTCAAATTTTAT
This sequence comes from Nelumbo lutea, assembly GCF_056320005.1. Taxonomy (NCBI): domain Eukaryota; kingdom Viridiplantae; phylum Streptophyta; class Magnoliopsida; order Proteales; family Nelumbonaceae; genus Nelumbo; species Nelumbo lutea. The sequence continues at coordinate 89,088,156 of NC_142687.1, read as the reverse complement.
TTTGGTCCTACCTGATGAGTTTTACTATCCTAATCAATCAGAGCATCTTCATCTCAGGGATTCAGAAGAGTTTATAAATAGATTTGAATATTATATTGTTTCTTGAATCACAGTATGAAGACCCTAATCTCATAGGTTCAATATCAAATTTGAATGTTTAAAAAAATATATGTCAATTTTGAATTTACTCTCCTAAAAGGAATTTTTCTGACCACCTACCCTTTATCCCGGAGAAAGGGTTGAATTGGTCACTGGTTCAACCATCTGAATCGATAGATCAATGATCAAATCAACAATTTTTTATAGGACATTGTATTAGAAAAGTTATGACCAATCAACCGGTATTCTAAAAGTGATAACCAATTAGGTGGTATTCATCAAAATTAAGAGAAGATTTTCATTGGTCAAAGCTCTTCCTGTATCATGTCTCTAGCGTTAAAACACTTTCTATATTTAATGAATTTATTAAAACCTACCCTATAGTTTGTGTTTTACTAAAACATCTCTTATAGTTTACAATCAATTTACTTAATCAACCCTCCATTAGATGAAAGTGAAAAATGACAGTTTTACTCATAAAATCCATTCAAATAAATTTAATCAAAAGAAACTAAAAACAAAAAATACCATTTTTCCCCTAATAAAATAGGGGCAACCACTCTATTTATCTCTATTTGGTCAATTTTGTTTTCTATAAAAAATATTTTTCACTCAATTTATGAATATTTTTGGAATAAACAACCATAGGTCCATACCCTTTAACATTTTCCACTTAGTTTAGGTGATCATGTTACTATTTTCAGATACCAAAACAAATGGTTCGTAATGAAAGGTCAATTAAGTAAATATGTTGCAAACTATAAGGGGTGTTTTAGTAAAATACAAACTATAGGGTAGATGTAAGAAAATTTGTGAAAACTATAAGGGGTGTTCCAATAAATGACCCTAAAATCAATTTAGATGGATTGAATGGATCAATAAGACATTAAATTTGACAAGTACAGACTTAATGGTCCAATGTATTTATTAGATTGGATTGAACATCCCTAATAGATTGATATTGAATTGGTTTGGATTGAATCAATATCTAGTTCATTGATAGAAGATAAAAATACAGGTGTCAATGGACCATTTTGAATAGACTGGACAGTCCAGATAAGGAATAGGTTGGATTGGTCCAAAATAATCCAGAGTATTTATTGGATTGGATTGAACCTGATCCGCCTGGTGTGGATCCATATTGGATTGGATCGGAATGGACCACATCCGGTCCAATTGACACCCCAACCTCCAAAGCTCCAACTATCTGTTTTTAGGGGGTGTTGAGTGATTATTAGAATACACTGCTGAAATTCAGAAAAGTGTAAAAAGCATGTTTGGTCTGCACAAGACATGAAAATGTTGTGAAATAAAGGAAAAGAATTGAGATGCCTACCGAGTTTGCTTTGTATGAAAGCAACCAGTAGTGGGGGACAAAGTGGTTTAGATGGAGATTGATGAAGTTCAATAATGTAAGTGTGTTATGGTTTATTGAATTGTTCGTGGTCCCAACTATTAATACTAGGCCTCCTATTTGGGAGGTGTGTTAATGGATCGGTTTTGGGTTGGATCCGTCTAAACCAAACTCAATTTGTACAGATTGGATGAACCAATAAATCATTGAATTAAACTAGTTCAGACTCAATTTGGACATGGTCCATCCATCCATAATGGATTTATATTGGAATGGGTCGGATTCAACCAATATCAGTCTATCGATAAAAGATAGAAATACAAGTGTGGACGTACCAGGTTTGAATTAGAGCCACTCTAAATTAAAACCAATTTAAACAAATTGGATAATGTAATTATTGAATTGGACTAGTCCAAAGTATCCATCAGGTTGGACTGAGCCTGATCCATCTGTGATGGAATCATATTGGTCCGAATTAGATTGGACCAAATCTAATCCAATTAACACACCTATTTCACATTGTCACATAAAAGCTTCCTTTTGCAAGATGGGATGGTGAAAATCCAGAAAGCCTAAATGCACTGTCATTCAACCAAAAAAAAATGAATTTACGGTGAAACTTCTTTTAGTTGCTTTTTTCAAAGCAGTTCAGTCAAAGAAGCTCAATCAAAGCTTCAGCCCTCTCAAGTCCCAAACAGCCCTAAGTCAAGTTAGAAAGACTGCTTAATGTAGTTGAACCCAATGACATATCTTTTGTCTTTCAGTAAGCCTTTTATTTTTATTTTTTTCTTTTTTCAGGTTGAAGTCTTTACTCTTTTGATGACTTATCGGGATCGAGAACTTTTATTCCGGATTGACTACTATACCCTTCTATATTTTATTATATGACTATTTACAGTGATAACATTTTTGATAGTCATGTGGATGGATGGATGATGTTGTCATATGGAATGTTTGGTTTGAGGGTTTGGCTTTTTTCAATTCACCATGCTTGAGCGCGCCTTGATACTGAATACCCCCTAAAATGACAAACAATCTTCTTTATCGTGTTTCATTTTTTGTTAGTTGGGGTGGATTTGAACTGAGCCAAGTCAAATATATAGCTATTTGAGTTCAATTCGACAATAAATCATGAAGCTTAAGCTTGAAATGGAGTTAGAAACTTGGGCTCAAATTTGGCTTAACTCAAAAACTCATATGTTTGAGTTTAGATCATCTTGGGGCCTGACTATGAGCTATGCTTTTTATAAAAAATAGAATATTATTCTACATATAATAAAAGTTTGATTAGACTGGCAAGCCTCATGAATTGAGTTTTTTGGGCTCGAGTTCAACTCAAAGCTTGGCTTAGACCAAACCAAATCAAGCTTTTCACAAGCCAAGTTCGAATAGTTTGTTAAAAGCTCAATTCATTTTCCACCCCTACTTGGCGCAAAATAGACCATACCATTATCATCCTCACAACCAAGCAATTGTTGCACTTGCATATGACAGTTGAGACCCACATCTTAGCGGGCACTCGAAATAGACTTCCCTTTCTACAACTAAGGGAGTGTGTTTGAGAAGTTGGTGGTGTTTTCTCAACCACACCATACCTGTTCTATACTTTGGATAAAAATGGGTAGCCTAAACCACACCATACCCACATAGGTGTTCTACAGGGTGTAGTGTGGTTCAAGCCACACCTTATGTTTTAATTCTATGTATCTCAGATATACGATACGAGATAATCTACAACGTCGACCAAGAATAATATTATTTTCTTGCTTTTTCTAAATAAAATACAAATTAATTTAACATGTGATCAATTTAACCACAACTAATACAATACAATTAAATAAACAGATTACTGGATGAATTGAAAAAATTAATAATGATTAAAAAATTAAAAGTAATATAAAAATATAAAAGACATACATAAGAGAACTAACATTAATGATAAATAATTATTAAAAATTAATTTAAAATATTAAAATTAGTAAAAAGATAAAAAGTAAAATTTCTACTTATAATACTATGCAATAACAATTGTAATGCTAAGATAAACTTTATTAATTATATATAAGACAAATAATTAAAAAGTACTATGTAAAATAATAATAAAATAAAACCAATTAACTATGATTTAAAATATTAAAAATAACTAGGGTTACGAACACCTATTCATGTGAAATACTAAATAGGGAGAGGGGATTATAGTCCTTGTGGCGAGGTTCACACCACGAGTTATTGGCTTGACCAATATTTTAGAGCTTGGTGTAGTCCACACTCCGAGATAATGGGTTTCAAATCATACCACATCATAAGCGAATGCATTAAAGTGGTGTGATATGGTTCAAAACCCACTATCGCATGGATCAACTATACTACTGAACACTACTTAAAATTACAAGGCAATCTAAACCAAATACATAGTTTGATCACATGCATATAGGGGTGTCAATTGGACTGGATTTGGTCCAATCCAATCCAGTCCAATGTGAGTCCATTACAAATGGACCAGGTCTAATCCAATCCAATGAATATTTTGGACCAGTCCAATTCAATGTCTAGACCGTCCAATCTGTTCAAATTCATTTTAATTTAAATTGGTTTCAATCCAAATCTGGTCCATTAACACTTATATTCTTATCTTATATCAATGGACCAGATATTAACTTAATCCAACCCAATCTAATATAAATTTATTAGAGACGGATAAGATCTAATCCAATCTAATTAATAATTTGGACGAATTGACCCAATTCAATATGTCTTGTTGGTCCGTCCAAAAAAACAGTCGATACACCCTTACATGCATATAGAATACCATCGAAATGGATTTAACGGAAATAATAAAAAATGATCATATTTAAGTGGGTATCGTCATATTTATTATTGGATATGATAATGAGGATGAAGTTGGATCCAAGTGAGAAGATTTATTATCATTATATTTAAGTGGTTATCATCATTTGCTTGGTCTGTACTTTTCCATGGAAGAAGATTACTAGCTTTCAACATCTGATGTCTTTCTCCAAGGTTTTACAACGTGGACAAGTTTCTTCATATGAGAATGAAAGCACAGACAATTACCAACTCCACCCACTTTAGCGTAAAATCTAAATTAGATCTCCTTGGATTGCTCTGGATCCAATTATCCAAATAAGAACTCATTTGGCCTGGATTTCCTCTTTGATATCAAAGGGGCATTCCTGATGTTTTTGTTGTAAAACAAGGGCAATCATGTAAAGAGTGGGTTTGGCACTGGGCCGATGGGCCATTGGCTGGCTGGCTTACAGTCTTAGTGGGCCCATGGCCCGTGGACACAGGAGCAGGGCCGTGAACGGTCGATGAGTCCACGCCAGAGAGACGGCCCACGCATCAGTTTCTGAAATTATTATTAAAATTGGTAATCAATTATTAATATATCCTTTGCATTTCGATGACTGACATCCGTCGCGGCCCATCCAAAAGGGACGGACTGGTCGATTTGCAGACCGAAACCCTCTCTCTCTCTCTCTCTCTCTCTCTCTCTCTCTCTCTCATATCTTCTCCGTTGTCTGTAACCTATTACCTATCCGTGAACAGAAAGAATTTGGACTGTAACAGAGAATTTTCAACGAAGAGGTTCATATATATTCGTGGTCGCTATTTCTGTTGTATTATTTGGAGGAGAATCTTCAGTTTCAATGGAGGTTTGTGCTTTTGAGCTGAGGAACACATGGCCTGATTCCTTTTGAGGCTTTGAAGGAACGGGATCTGTGTAATGACGCTCAAATCTGTCGCGTCCCCTCCAAGGTTGAAGATTTGAAGGAATGGAGCTGAGAGGCATTCTGGTGATCTTTGGGGGACAAGATTTATGCGATTGAGCCCGCGTTATCGGTTTCTTTTTCTGTACATATTTGCTTACTAGTGTTTAAATCGGCTGATCCGGGAATAATGTGTGTGTTTTTGCCATTTTAGAGATGAATTTATGGCGCCAATCTGTTATTTTCATTGAAGGTAGTTTTTTGGGCTTTTGAAGCTCATAATCTTCGGAGATACGTGCTTCTTGGTTTCTATTTGTATTTAAGTTCTTGTTACAAGCTTGGAAAGGGGTTCTGTTTTATCAGATAATGCTCAGGTTCTTGAAAGGGCTTAGAGTTGATAAGGATTTGGAGCTCTGCCGATATTTGGTTTTTGTCATTTGACTTTTAGAGAAGTGAGAAGAAGTGATGTCTCTCAAGAGTATTATTCAGGACATGAAGGGGGAAATCGGTAACATTTCTAGGAAGGGTTTTGAAATGAAGCTGGGCTATGGGTTGAGATCGAGGTCACATCGAGTGGTTCAGGATATTTCGGTTCCTGTCGACGCTCTGAAGCAGAGTTGTTGGGCTAACATGCCGCAAGAGCTACTGAGGGACGTATTGATGAGAATAGAAGAATCAGAAGGTGCCTGGCCTCCTCGGAGGCATGTGGTTGCTTGTGCTGGGGTTTGCAGGAGTTGGAGGGAAATGACGAAGGAGATCGTGAAGACCCCTGAACTTTCCGGCAAGTTGACATTTCCCATCTCACTGAAGCAGGTTTGACGCTTTGATCCTTATTTACGGATAATACTATTCTTTTTTGTTGCTGTTAAGACTTCGGTTTTCTTGCATTTTGGGAATTTTCGCGTTTTGGTTTATCTTGCCGCCATTATAGCTATGATGTGAGCCTTTCAGGTTTAGCTTGTCTGAGGAACTTAATCTGGCTAGTTAAAATCCGAAAGGCATTCTATTGTTTTCTACTGATCAAATAAATCCTAGTGTTTTCTTAAAGCTTGATATTGTTATTCTGTCTATTTATAGAGGACATAGTATTAAGAGGCACAGAAAATCCTTTAGACAGGAACTTCAGGTGGTTGGGCTACCCCTTCTTGAGCCATTTGTGGAGTTCTATTGAGTAACCCGTCCTGATATGTAAACACTCCAATGAATGGCTGTTATGGTCTTTTCCTTTTATCATCTATTGTTGGCTTTAGTTCCATTGAGGCCCGGAAGGTTGAGTTTACTTCATGACTTACTTGATGTCATCCCCTGAGTTATGTATGCTCAGTTGCCAGGATGAAGATGCATATGAACTCTTTTTTCTTTTTTTCAGATAAGCTAGTTTCCATCCTTATAAATCTGAAGGGGTCATTCATCTCCGTCCAACTAGGCTACTCTTGTCATAAACGGCTTTAATTTCATTGTTAGTGTTGAAATCCTGGTTGTACTGACAATTTAATGTACTTTGTCTTAGAATAACTATTTTAAGGGTATAACAGTTCTACAAATATTTTCTGCTAGAAAATTTTTGTTCACGATATATTTTTCTTCTGCATTTTCTGAGCATTGTGTGGCTCTTTTGCAAATTTTCTGCACACTTTCACAAAATATCCTTAACTGGTTTTCCTTTTTTACAGCCTGCCCCAAGAAACTCCCTCCTTCAATGTTTTATAAAGAGGAATCGGACCACGCAGACATATCATCTCTACCTTGGCCTTACTCAAGGTGAGCATTTCTGATCTTTGCTTTATTTGTGCTATACTGCTCTCTCATTAAGTTGGTGCGTGTTAAGTTGTTTTCTGAAGTTTATATATCAAAATAGAAATATTGTATACTTATGGTTAGCCAGGTTAATAAAAGAATTAAATCTTCTTGTTTTGGAGAACATTTGAGAGAATTATGGTTCTGTTTTGCCTTATTTCCTTCTTGAGTGGCAATCACTCAACTTGGTTGTGTTTTTCTATGAACCTTGCAGCATTAACTGATAGCGGCAAGTTTCTTCTTGCTGCACGCAAGTGTCGACGCCCAACATGCACAGATTACATCATCTCTCTAAATGCTGATGATATGTCTAAGGGGAGTAGTACCTACATTGGGAAGTTGAGGTGTGCTCTAGCTGTAATATTTGACTTCAAATGCTTCTTAGTTTTCATGTGAGCTCAAGTTCATTCTCTTGTTTCTCTGAATAGGTCCAACTTTTTGGGAACCAAATTTACAATATATGATGCACAACCTCCTCATGCTGGGGTTACAGTTACTAAAAGTCGCTCCACTCGGCTAGTGGGTTTGAAACAGGTCTCTCCAAGAATCCCTGCTGGAAACTACCCAGTAGCACACATTTCATATGAGTTGAATGTTTTGGGTTCCCGGTAAGATGCAAGTTTATGCACGTACTTGTAGGTTTTCAGGAAAAGGGATTGTCATTATTTTCATTGTACATTTTATTTTCTTTTGAAGCCTGGAAATTGGCTAATAACTTGCAGTATTTGAGCTTCATTGGAGTTATTAGTGTCAATTTTCTGTTTGCATGCCTTTATCATAGAACAGCCACACTAATGCATGTATTAATGAACCACCAGGGGTCCAAGGAAAATGCAGGTTGTAATGGATGCTATCCCAGCCTCAGCAATTGAACCAGGAGGTGTGGCTCCTACACAGACTGAGTTCCCACTTAGCAACGTGGATTCCTTCCCATCCCTTCCATTTTTCAGATCAAAATCGACTCGCACAGAGACTTTCCATTCAGGACCTTTCACTAACCCGAAGGAGGGATCCTTGGTGTTAAAGAATAAGGCGCCTAGGTGGCATGAGCAGCTCCAGTGTTGGTGTCTGAATTTCCGTGGCCGCGTAACAGTTGCTTCTGTGAAGAATTTTCAACTTGTGGCTGCTCCAGAGAATGGATCAGCAGGACAAGAGCATGAGAAAGTCCTCCTCCAATTTGGAAAAGTGGGGAAGGACTTGTTTACCATGGATTACCAATATCCAGTTTCTGCATTCCAGGCTTTTGCTATTTGCCTTAGCAGCTTTGACACCAAGATTGCTTGTGAATGACAAACAGGTGTGTCAAATTACCTTCCCATGGAACTGGACATTTACTTTGTTGAACTTAATTTTCAACTTCTGATAGTTTATGCATTGCTTGTTGGTATGCATTAAACTTTCAATCAGAACTACGAGAAAGATCTATACCGGTAACATTAGGCATCCATGATTGGTCAAGGTGCTTATTTGCTTTATACTGTCCAATAATTCGGTGCCGCTTTGATGAGATTGTAGGAAGGTAAACTGAACTAGTGATGCTAATTATGTGGTGCGCCAATGACTAGTTTTAGAGGACTGGTTAAAAATAGAAAAGCTCTAGGTGGATTGGTATGCATGCAGTGAGACAATGACAGGTGGCACTAAGTGCACAAAGTAGGTGTCTGTCCATCAAATGGTGTTCTAGGTTGTTGAGAATGTACTAATAATGAGAATGTTTTGTGTGGAATAATGTCGTGGGTGGACCACCTTGCGCATGGCTAGACTGTTGGAGCCCCAACTTAATGATATGGTCAAATGCTGCCAATCTGTTGGGATTGAATGTATCACTAACAAGTTACAGGGAGTGTAAAAAATAATTTCATTCATGAGATTGATTTCATTTGTTCAACATGTGGCCTCTCTATTGGATGTATTGGCCTTGTTGAGTGGATGATCCAATTTGGGGTTATATCTAGTGGACCTTAATCATATTGTCTCGATCATGCCCATGGAGATTTTTGTTTTGCATGCTGATTAAGGAGATAGAAGAGGTATCTCTACCCAGATCAGTGGACATATGTAGATCTTGCTTGTGTATACAACCATGTTTAGGCCTCACTAATGCTATTTGTTCCCTTTGCTTGAGCAGTTTAGTGTATAAACATCGATTGTGGGCTTGAGGATGTAATAAAATATTCATTGGGAAGATGATGGTGGCGTTGTTGGTGTGTTGATGGACAAAGTCAAAAGTGAAATGGAGATGCTGGCTCTGGTCAAATCAGTCTGCAATTTGTCTTTTTTGCATGTATATTTCCTCTTCATCTTTTTCATTGTTTGTACATAAGAAATGTTCTGAACTTGAGGCATACTTGTCCAGTCCTGGGTAACGTCGCCATCCGACTGCAATGATTCTCGTTTCTTGTGGACTGAAACATGGACGCCTGAGTTTAAATTTATAGTTTGAACTCTCTTGAGGTGTGTGATGGCAAGATGACAGTGTTCGGACATGGTTTTGTAGGCTTGCGAGTTACTTCTCATATTGTAGAGAGCTCGTCCAGACTTTTTGATCAGAGGCTTTGCCCTGTTTCCATCTTCAAGTTTTGTACAGCAAATATGCATGTTGGCTTATATGGGATGGTCTGCAAAGCCATTGATTAAGCTCAACGTTTGTTGATATTTGTGCACAACTTTTGGGCGACAGCCTAGATAGATGGGTCAGGTCTTTCGTGTTAAGTCAAATGGATCCATCTGAAAATGTATCAGTTTGACTAATCTCTATCAGCTAGCTCCTATTGCAATCAAATCTGATCATTTTTTGCACGGTGGATGGTTCGTCACTTGTCATCCTTCTCTCTCAAGCCGAATATGAATTGCAGTGGAAAATAGACATCATCTGTTTGAGGAATGCCGAAATGAAAACATCAAAGAAACAGAAAAAAGTTGAGAGAATTTTTTAGCAAGTTCTGTGAAATTTCTTGACAACTTTTCAACTCTTTTGGTTCTGTCTTATTTGATCCAAAGTAAAATCGCACACTGCCTAAAGGTTTCTTTCTCCTTGAAACGTTCCTCAAATTACATGCTATTTTGCTAGTATAGTTCTTAAGGTTGCATTTGGATTAGAGTGGAAATCGTATTAGCGGATCTGGATTTAATAGTTACCCATTTTTTGGCCATTACTTGGGCTACTTTCTCGGGTCGTGGAATTTAGAGAAACACTGAATTCATGGCCTAGTCGTTTCTATGGAATTTGAGCGGAAATGAAATTCAAATCCTTTTCAGTTCCCAACATCCACATACTAAAAGTACTGCAAAATTATCCAATGTCGTAAGACCTGGAGTCTTGGACCGGGCTTAAAAGTGCAATGCTCACTGGGTCATGGTTTTACCAATTAATAGGATCAAACTGTCATTTAACCGTGTATCACTGGATCAATAGTTGATAGTTCAACCGTCTGGTCTGGACTCTGAAATTTATTGCTTGGCTTCTTTCTTTTTAAAGCCTTTTCTCCTGTATACTGACCAAGATTGCGCTTGTTGTGTTGAGTTCCTTTTGAATTGAATTATTACCACACTGGAAAAATAAAAATGAAAGTGCTCGTTGATTTTGTTGGTCATTTGTTTCTATAAACATTAGATTCAAAATTTAATTCCGTTCCCATTTTATATAACAATAATTACTGAATCACAAATTTTAATTCACTGAATTTCACTGTTGAAGTTATCGCCCTCTTAGGGTGTATTTGTTTGCATGTAGAACGAAATATGTACAGTGATTTGGTAGAAATAGATACCTCTATCTTTACCTTCATTTGAACTGTATAATTGATCATTCCAACAGTGATGCGATAAAAACTCTGCACACTCTACAATCTTGGGAATCGAGTTGCACATTGGAAACATTTCCCCATGAATTTAACATACATATACAGGAGATTTTCCCAATGTGTGGTTAGATGTCATGTACATGCTTTCTTCACAAATATAAATGGTTAAAAAGAGAGTTTGGAGGGAGATGGTCCTAAGAGGTGCAAGTTGAGCCGTTGGATGGGCTCAAATTGGGCTTTTGTCAAATTTTGAATGGACCTAGTCTAAAGGTTTAAGTCCAGAGCTGTATAAAATGCTAAATTGGGCCAACCCGATTTGCACCCTATCCAAAACAATTGCTCAGAAGTCAAACTTCATTCCCCTATGTGACCTTATTGCACATTACAAGATACATATGTAGGGTGCAACTGCCAACCAGTAAACCTAACCAACTGAAAATTGTTAGCTACAAGCATACGCTCGTTAAGAAACCCGCTACTTCACTTTAGGAATGGAAATGGGGCGGGGCACCCCTCCCCATTTTCGCCCCGTGGTTAAAATCTCTGCACCCGTCCTCGCTCCGCCCCGGTATCGGGGTAAAAATTCATCCCCCATTCCCGGCCCCATCGGGGATGGGGAATTCCCGACGTATACCAGCCCCGCAATCTTCCTAGTCTGACGGTCTAATTCTATTCTTGAATGGACAGGCTCTAGGGTGTGAACAAAAGAGAAAAGGAATATATATATATATATATAATATGTATCAAAGATTCAAAATATATCAAACAAAATGGCGAAGAAGTTGGCTCAACCATGAAACAACCAAGAAGCAACCTTGAAGCATCGACATTCACGTGTTCTAAGCAAAGCAAAAAAGCAAACTCCAAGTAAAAGTAATTCCAGTTCATGTACAATGAAGATCGAAGAACGAAGGAAAACTGGGAAACACAGTGAAGTCTGCTGCTAGGGCAGCGGTGGCGCCCGGTTGTCGACGGACGAACGGAGAGCAAGAAAGGAAGAAACAGAGAATGAGAGAAAGACTGCCAGTGCCAGACTGAGAAACAGAGAATGAGAGAAAGTGAGAACCGCGGCGGTCGACGATTCCTCTGTGCTACGGCGGCAGCGGCACCCGGCAGTCGATGAAGACTCAGTTTAGTGACTCTCTGAGTCTGTATGAGCGAAGGTTGAAGAAGACGGAATAGTAGGGAATAGGGAAACGGGCGGCAACTCGTAACCTAATACTGCAATACCTATGTAATACCTTTATATATATAGCGGTATATCTGTAATTTACAAACGGGGTTGGGGCGGGTTCGGGGATTTATATGCAGACCCCATCCCAGCCCCGTCCCCGGTTTAGGGCAAAATAAAAATTCTCCGAACCCGATCCATCCCTATGTATGACCGGGGAAAATCCACCCCGTTCGGAGTAGGACGGATCGGGGACCCGGTTTTATAGGTAAAATTGCTGTCCCTACTCTACTTGTCTTACATCATTTGTTTGCGGTTATAATTTCATTTACACTTAGAAGTGTAAATGCAGTTCGGATTCTGATTCGTTTTTGATGATGGTGGAATTCACTGGATCCCTGCTGTCGTTGACAGGTCAGAGCTCGGCAGGGGGAATCAGAGCAAAATAGTGTGTGCCAATATATGAGTTTACCTTCTGAGGATGATGAAGGCTCACCCTTATATAGGCCTCGAGACTTTGTACAGAACTAGAGTGGGCAACCCGAAACTACTGCTTCCCTGGTCATATATGCTAATGGAAAACCCAATATACCATACCACCTTCTCTCCTAGATTTTCCGCTGTGCTTTCTTTGTACAGAACTAGAGTGGGTACCACCTTCAATTACCATGATTTCTAAATTGGTACTTAAACGTATTCTAAGCAATGCCCATCTCTTGATATCTATTGTTCATCTTGATCATTGCTACCCGTGAATGTCTTGTCAATGTTCTAAAATCCGACCCAGAACTAGGACCCTTTTGGCCACTGGATTTCGGATCAGCAGTTTAATCGTTCAATCCAAACAGACAGCCCATTGCAATTTACAGATATATAAATTTATAATTACAACTACAAAAAATATAAACAGCCAAAACCATTGTCCGGGTTGACTAGGTGCTGACCAAATCAATGGTTCATGGGTAAAACGGAATCAGTTGCCTGATTGGTTTCTGGGATGAACAGTTTGACTGTCTGGGTCAATAACAGTTTGAAAATCATATTGAGAAGTGTTTGAAATCTGCATCAAACATGAACATTCATGCTATTTGTCTTGATGGTCATAGCTTTTCAATGTACTCATAACAAGTGATTTATTGCAAGCTGAAGGGGATAAATGGACTAGGGGTAGACAAAAAGGACATGCGCCAAATGGTAAGAAATAATTTAATCCCTCCTAATTTTAAGTTTTTAACTATGGATATGGCACAAAACTAGAGGTGCAACTTTTCCGGGTTAGGGTAGGGATTTTGTCAAATTTTCATTGGGCCCAACCCAAAGCCCGAGCCCAAAACAGTATAAATTGTTAAATCAGGCCAACCCGATTTGCACCCCTACACAAAACGTAATGAAATGACCAAACAAGTTTCATGTAACCAAACACATGTAGTTGGAATAAGGCTTATGATGACGATGATGATGATAAATTAAATGACGATGATAACAAGGATCATAGTTTTTCACTGGGTCTTTCAATGTTCCTTCTATCTCATTCAATAGTTGACGGATCACTTCCTCTAATATCGGGTTTGTTTGATACCATTGTCGTTTCCAGCTGAAACCCTGCCACATCAGTGCCGCCACCTTGACATTTTGAAATACAATGGGAATTTTTTATTTGGTTGAGACTGTTTTAACTCAAAACAGTAAAAAAAAAAAAACGTTTTGTCTGAAAATAGCAACAAGGGGGCATTAAAGAAGACGTCAAATTGAGGTTTCCCCCAACAGTCATTGCATCTCACAATGTTTTAGCTGATATGGCACATACCTGTCATCCGATGTGGCATGGTGATGAATTGATACGGTGCATCACGTATCACACAACACTTTGAGCAAAGCTATATATTTATATAACCTCAGTCTTCTTCATTGTATAAACTCCATCATCTACTTCTCAAAGCAGCCTGAAGCTCTTGACCACACATTTACAGACATAGCACCCCTGTACATTGGATAAAAATTAAATCTGATGAAATCCTGAATTTGAAAAATTCTTATCCATTAGATTGGCATAACAGTAATTGGAAGTGTGATTGGTGTTAAATTTACTTTAAATACTTCAACACGAAACAGGATATACCAAACACATATCCACTAATCAGCATTACTGTTGAGACTATAACCAAACAGATTTTTCCTCTACCCGTTGAAACTTGCATCACCCACACTACTCAAGGTTTCAACCTGAAATGGCAACGATACCAAACACAACCATCATTTACATTGTGCCTTCTTAAATTTGAAAGGGGTGTTTGGTGAACTTGGATCTTCTACCCACGAGAACGTACTCACACCTACCCAGAAAATATCTCCTTCTGTATGAGGTCATAATGTGTGTAGTCAAGTGTGGTATGGTTGAATCCGAGTCGCTAGTGTGGATTTGAACAATCTTTACATAGTTGTAAAGCACGTTAAACGCATGCATATTTGATGAAATGTCTACGCTACCTAAAATCCCAAAAGTAAACAAACAGAAATTGGGAATGGCAGATTGCAAAATCCTCTTTTGTAGCAACATGTCACCGACCAAAATCTCTCACACATCAATTGTTGTATCACTAAAGAGACCCATTACCCCTATTACCGCTTTATTTTTTGAGTAGGTAAAACCAAGTAATCGAACCCGGATTTCCTGCACTTGGTACGGTGTGGGACGCGGTACACTTTCAATGAGATTCAGCCAGTCTCATTTCACATGTGCAGATGGGTTCTAACGGTAACGGTAAGAGGTTAGGGGTGTTAATCTTCAATTTCCTTTTTTTAATATCTTAAAAATAAAAAAAAAGGTGGAGAAAAAATAGGAAAGTTGACTGTCCAGTCGAAATAGGAAAGAGGCTAAACCAAAAAAAAAAGGAAACTAAAGCTTTTTCAAAGCCAGACGCCATTAACAACCAATTTTTAGAAAAGTGAAAAATGTTTCTTCTTTGGGCGGCATTGAGAGAAGAGATTTGCTGACGGTGGAGTGGAGAGTGGTTAACATGCATGATTTTTAAAACTTATATCTGCTTGAGTGAACTGTTATGTGCATGGTTTTTAAAACCGACTCGGAGACCAAAATGGTCAGGGGTCTAGTTATCGGGTTGAATGGTTGGCCCGTTTTGACAAAAAAATAAAAAAACTTAAAAAAATAAAAACCGGTCAAAACTGTTTGAATGGTTAACTGCCTGGGTCAGCGGTTTGATGACCAAAACCATTGGTTTTTTATGGAAAATCCAGTTTTGGGGAAAACTGGAACCGATCACCTAAGTGGTTTTTGGTTTTTTCCAGTCCAACTGTGCGGTCCAATCTAGTTTTGAAAACCATGGTTATGACCCATTTTACCATCCATTAAATGATCGTTACAAAACATGCTTTTTCAATACATGCTTTTTCAATACATAGTTTAAGAGCATTGGATGTTTTAACATAGCTACTATCGACCAAGGTTTTCAAACCGCTGTTGACCCCGACGATCGAACTGTTTGGCCTGGGAACGTCCAGGCAAATGGTTCCGTTTTACCCCAAACCCATTTTTTTTGTTAAAAATTGTTGAAATAGTCAACAGCCCATTGACTCAAACGGTTGAACAGTCGACTCATCGACCCCTTCAACGGTTTTGACCGTTTTTTAGTTTTAATTATTATTTTTATTTTATTTGTCAAAACGGGCCATTCGTTCGAACTGAACGATCGAACTGCCGACCCAAAAAACAGTGGCCAGTTCCGTTTCCAGGTCATTTTTTAAAACGTTGCCATTGACCAATCTCTATTCCTGGGTTGAGGTTTTTTTATTTGTTTTTTGTAAAAAGACTTCCGAATGATGGTAGCCATAAAGTTGTAATTATTTAATACAAAATTGATTTTAAACATGTCCCATCAAATGGTTAAGAATATGGGCTGAATTTTCAACTCTCTAAACTATTTATCATAGTAACATAGATTTACTGTGATTAAAATAATTCAAACTTAATAGCAGTGGTTCGATGGGATTAAAGTAGAGATGTATACAGAATCAATCTATAAAAAGGAGTGAGATGTCACAATTTTGGTGGGAAGTTACCTATGATTCGTCACTGTGTACTGTTCAAACAACTGCAAATTTCTTGTTAGTGCTGTCCAGAGAACCACTCTCCACCGTTCTTAGCAAATCTCTTCTCTCAACGCCACCCAAACAAAAAACACTTCTCACTTTTCTAAAAATTGGGTTAATGGTGTCTGAATTTAAAAAAGCTTTAAGTTTCCTTTTTTTTGTTTAGCCTCTTTCCTATTTCGACTGGGCAGTTAACTTTCCTATTTTTTCTCTACCTTTTTCTTATTTTTAAGATATCAAAAAAAGGAAATTGGAGACTAACACCCTTAACCTTACCGTTAGCCACATCTACACATGTGAATTGGGAATGCATGTGGAGTGGGACGTGGCTGAATCTCATTGGAAGTGTATCACGTCCCACACCATACCAAGTGCAGGAAATCCGGGTTCCAAGTAATCTGCCAAAGAATCATTGTGTAGTAGGATTTTAAAGGATTTCTGCTGCAAATGGGAGATGAGAAGAGGGATATCACTTTGTTCGCTTTCAAAGATATATGCATTCATATATATATATATATATATATAATATCGACCAATACGTAGCAAAATTTTAAACCTTGATATACTTTACCATTGATTGGTCCAAATGTTTTTTTTTTTTTTGGTACTTAAGAAGTGATTGCATTACTGAAAAAGGATTGAAGATGGATACCCCTAGAAGGCGATTGCAAAGCATGCTTGGCGACTGAGTCAGCCAAGGAATTACAGCTTTGATTGATGTAAGAAAACAGGAAGTCAATCTTCACTAACAAGGAAATGTCATGCCAGATGGCCCCAAGAGGGAAGAAGGACAAAGATAGCAACTGCAAACGGTCCCGTTAAATGACTCGCACATGTGACCTGAGATATCATACAAAGTCTAACGTGTTTCAATGTAATTGGGAATGCACCACAGCGCACACATAACCAAGTGTAGGAAATCCCAACTCCTTCATTTGAAGGTTCAAATGTGTATATATGGATACAAAATGGCTAGCTCATTAATTTAACCATGTGATTCTTGCCACGTTGGACAACCAACTGTTTTTTGTTATAACCAACCTACTTCTTGTCTAGCACCCCTCCCCCTCAAGTTAGGCAGGGGATTCAACAATGCCCAACTTGGACACTAAGTAGTGAAAACGATCAGCACCAAGAGCTTTTGTGAGAAGATCAGCTGATTCATCTTGACCAGGAAGATGGGAAGTCTGGATTTCATCATGCTAAATATGCTCACGAACAAAGTGACAAGCGATGTCTATATGCTTGGTGCGCTCGCAGAAGACCAGATTTGTAGCAATATGGATGACTGCTTTGCTGTGACAATGAAGGAGCATTGGAGTAGAGAGATATAGTGAGATCAGGTAGTATGTGTTTGAGCTATGTTGTAACGCCATGGCACGGTATTTTTCTTCAACAGAGGAGTGAGAAACCGTGTGTTGCTTCTTGGTCTTATAGGAGAGTGGTGAGTTGCCCAACATGGTGATGTACCCAATGGTGAAGTGTCGAGTAACGGGACAATTTGCCCAATCCAAGTTAGAGAAACCATGAAGGGTAAGGTCATTGGTTGAGGAAAGTAATGACCCATGAGAGGGTGTGGCTTTGAGATAACGGACCACTCATAGATCTGCAGTGAGATGCTCTTGTCATGGTAGTTGTATAGTTGACTAAGAACATGAACTGCAAAAGCAAAGTTCTGGCCGTGTCACTTGAAGATAAACTAGGAGACCGACTAGTCATCTGTATTGTATTGGATCCTAGTAGAAGTGGACTTGATTAATCATTGAAGTGGTTTTACTGTTCCATGGGAGTGTTCGATGGTTTATAATTTGTCATTCCTGATTCAATGATGATATCTTGAATATATTTCTGTTGGCCAAGAAAAATGCCCTCATGAGTCCGGGTTACTTCAATGCCTAAGAAAAATTTGTAACGGGCCCAAATCATTTGTTTGAAAACATGTATTTATGTAAGACTTCAAAGAAGAGATATAACTTGGGTCATTTCTTGTGATGATCAAGTCATCTACATAACCCAACACTGCAATGTATGACCCAAATTTATCAAAAATAAAGAGGGAGTAGCTAGTTATAGACTGACGAAATCAATAGTCAAGTAATGCTTGAGTGAACTTGGCAAACCACTGGCATGAAACATGCTTCAACGCATAAAGGGATTTGTTGAGACTACACACTCTGTGATCATGAGGAGAACGTTAACCTAGATGAGGAGTCATATATACTTCTTTGTGGAAACCACTATGAAAGAAGGCATTGTTGATGTCAAGCTGATGCAATTCCCACCATTTGATTGTGGCAATGTCTAATAGACATTTGACAGTAACTAGTTTTGCTACAGATGTAAAGTTATTGTAATAATCAAGGCCCTTGGCTTGGGTGTGACCTTTTGCGACAAGGTGTGCCTTAAAATGCTCAATGGAACCATCATCTTTAAACTTAATACAATATACCCACTTACATCCAATTGCTTGTTTTCCCAATGGAAGATCAACAAGTGTCCAAGCATGATTGCACTCAAGAGCATCAAGTTCATCTTTCATAGCCTGCTACCATTTTGGGTCTTTGGCAACTTGAGTATAAAATTGTGGTTCGAAGTGGGCAGATGAGGAGATGAGAAGAGCATGGTGGGAACCGGGAATTTCATAAATGAAGTTAGCCAAATGAGTGGGTGGTCAAGTCCAAATGGGCCTTGGTGGTTCAGGCTTAGAGGTGGGAGGTGAAGCCAGTTCAAGTGTTGGTAATTCAGGTTGAGTCACGGGCTGCTCAGATTCAAGTTCATTAGTGGGCATGGGTGAGGAATGGGGCTGGTGAAGCCAAGAAGGTGAGTTGGATTGCAGTCCGTCATCAACCACAGGTAATGGCACAATTATATGTTCATTACCAAGGAGCTCAGTTGGAGATTGAAATGGGAGTACATCCTCATAGAAGACATCTTGAGAGATAAAAATTTTCTTTTCAGCCAGGTCATAGACACGATATCCTTCTGTGTTTGGGAATATCCAACAAATGTAGTGAATTTCTCTTGCAGAAAATTTTTTAAGTGGTTGAGGGCGAAGTTGCACATAACAAAGATGACCAAGTACTCGTAAACTGTTATATGAGAAAGCATGACCATGTAACACTTCAAAGGGTGACCTGTTAGATAGCAGTGGTGAGGGTGTAAGACTGATGATAATCTATTTTAAGTAAACATTCACCCCAAAATTTGATAGGTAAATGGGCTTGGAATCGGAGAGATCGAGCTACTTCCAAGAGATTGCAGTGCTTGCATTTAGCCACGTTGTTTAGTTGTGGCGTGTCTATGCAAGACCACCGATGGATAATACCTAGTTGTAAGAAAAAAAAAATTGTATTGTAATGGGTGAGATAATAATTCAAACCCATTGCCTGTCTAGACCTGTTAAACATCACGACGGAATTGTTTTGCAACCATATTCCAGAAACCAATAGGGAACTGAGTTGCTTGTGATTTATTTACTAATAGAAAAATCCATGTACATCTTGTAAAATCATTTACCACTATTAAAAAATAATTAGCGCCAGAAAACAATGGGGTTCTATAGCCCCCTAAATGTCACAGTGTATCAATTCAAAAGGAGAGGAAGTGTGAATGCAGCTACGAGGAAAGGGAAGCCGTGGAATTTTTTCTCGATGACAAGCATCACAACAACGTTCAGAACTAGCTACAAAGACTCCAGGAATGTGAGCAATACAGTCATGAGCAACATGACCAGTTCGTTGATGCTATAGAACGTAATTTGACGAAGTATTGGCAGAATGTATCACAGTGGATGGGTCTAATGTTGCGGTGGGGGAAATGAAGTAAAAGAGGCCTCCTCGAAGCTTACCACATGTGTTAGTTTGCTTACAGAGAGCAAATTACAGTGAAGTTTAAAAGCAAAGAGTGCATGAGTAATGAAAACACATTCTGTCAATGGGATAATGCCTTGGCAAGAAACAGAGATATGATTGCCATTTGGCAAATAAACTATTCTTGCAGGTGAGAAATGAGAATGAGAAGTAAATGAAGACTGGGAACAAACAATGTGATCTAAATTTCCATTATCTAATATCCAATGAATGGTGGGAACAATCTTATCGGAAAGATTGATAAAGGCATCCAAAGATTCACGACTAAGAACAGATAGAAGTTGGTTGTACTGTTGCAAACTGAAACCGGCAATGGGAGAAATAGTGAGGCTTACTACTGAAGGATTAGTGACGCAAGAATTTGCACATGAGTTACAATGATCAGCCTTTGGTTTGTTAGATTTCAAACGACGATTTTTGTCCCAATTTCTTGGATACCTGATCAATTCATAGCACCATTTTTTGGTTTGACCAGGCTCTTGGCAATGATCACAGAAGTATTTACTTTAGTTTATTGATGCTCCAATTTGCCGAGAGGTGTTTTTTTTTTTTGTGGAAATTTGCATTACTGTGGCTTCTAAAGTCGGTGGTGTCCAGAGAGCCATGGTCTGTTGGTGACATTTCCTGAATGATGAGTGCATAATCTCTACTTATGCTTGGTGGTAGATTGGATCCGAAGATGCTCGATCAGATCATGTTGAAAGAATCATTAAGATCCATAAGGAACTAGTGGAGTCTCTTTGTTTCACATTCTTCCATAAGAATCTTTATAGCCCCACTGCATTCATAGTCCAAAGCAGAGATCGAGAGATTCAATTCGTCCCATAGGACTTTCAACTTCATAAAGTGAGCAACAACGGGAAGATCTCCCTGTTGCAACATGGCGATATCACGCCTCAACCGGTAGATGCGAGGGATGTTGCGATCTGAGAATCTTTCTTTCAGTTTTCGTCTGATCTCATATGTTGATTCAATGAAAGCAATGCTCTGTTGTAGATCCTTTGATATGGAGTTAATGAGATAGGGAAACCACCATGCTATTGCAGTTTATCTAAGATTCTTCATTTGGCGATGAGTTTGGTGGTTGGGGAATTGAACCATCAACAAACTTGTATTTGTTCATGGTTTGGAGGGCATTTTTCATTGCTCTCTGCCAAGTGAAGAATTTGTCTCTTGTGAGTGGAGAAGAAACAGAGAAAGCTCCTAGATTGTCCAAGGGATGCAGAAAATACAACGACCTTGGATCCAATTCATCAGAGATAACCATTGATGTTCCTCTTGTTGAAGAAGTTTATGACATCGTTAGCGGTGGTTGTTGCAAAGTGCTACCTGTGAAATGAAAGAGACAAAAACATGGGGAAGCGGTCTAAAGCCAAACCATGTAAAAATGGTATTAAATGCAAGAGAAATGTGTCTTCATTTGAAGGTTCGAATGTGTATATATAGATACAAATGGCTAGCTTGTTAATTTAATTTTTAGGTCTAGGTTTAGGTCGGGTCGGGCTGGGCTATTTTGACAAAACCCAAGTCCGGCTCGAATTTATTGCGGGCCAGGTTTTTTGGCTTGAGTTTAAATCCACGGGCCTATAATCATGTTCAAGTCCGTCTGGGGGCTGGGCTTTTTGGCCTGAGTTTAAGCCCATGGGCCTATAATCATGTTCAAGTCCGTCTGGGGGCCGGACCGACCCATCGGGCCACCCGACCCATGAATAGATCTACTATGCACCAAATAAGACCCCTCTTAAGTAACAAAAGCCCATGGCAGATACTTCTCAATGACCAGGAGGGACGCCGACCTAGAGGAGATGTGAGCCAAGGGACTCTTAGAAAATAAACTCTTAGAAAATAAGCTCTTTAAATCCTAAAATCCCATTATCCCAGTCCTCCTTGACTCTTGTTTGAATCCAACTTGATTATTTTTTTTCTATTGATATTTTTCTGCCCCCAATGAAAGCCAATAAGTTTTCCATTAATTGCAGTGCAAAGTCTGTCTAGAATCTTGAAATGACTCATAAAATATATTGGAGTAGGGATCATAGTTGCTTTGATTAAAACTTCTCCACCTGCATGATTCAGCAATGCCCCGTTTCCAACCTTGTAGTTTGGAATCAATTATCTCTGCTATATCAGCAAACATTGTGGTTTATTTCTTCCAAAGCTTCTTGGCAGCCCTAGATATTTGATATTTGGGTGATCCCCGCCCCTCTTTAATCCCAAGAATTCTGGAGATAGGGGTATTCTTGTTGAAGGTGACCTATGATTTTTGATAATTTATCAACTATCCTAATGCTTCTACATAGTTAGCTACGATCTTCTTGAGGTACTCAACATTTTGAATGTCCTCCTTAAAGAATAAAAGGCAGTCATCCGCATAAAATATATAGGTGGGAGACATCAGGGTCGTTATGCTTGAGATTCATAGATTGGAGTCTTCCTTCTAAGATGGCCTTCTTGATAGTCATTGAAAGTGCATGAGTAGCGAAGATGAAGATATAAAGGGATAGAAGGTCTCCCTAATGGATCTCCTTGTAGGTTGAATTCTACCCTATTGAGTCTCATTGATGTTGAAGGTGTACATGACTGAGCTCGAACAACTCAGAATTAATTTCCTCCTGTGCACATTTAACCCCATATGTTCAAGCACAATTAGAATGGAAAACCATTCAAGATGGTCATATGCCTTGTTGAGGTCTAATTTAATGGCCATGTAATAGATTCCCCCTTTCGTTCGGTCCTTTAAGGAATGGAAGGCTTAATGGGCTATTCTAATGTTGTTAGAGATAAACCTATTTTTAACAAAGGCACATTGAGATTGATCCACCAAGTGGAGGAGCAAACATTGGAGCCTAAGGATCATACACTTAGAATCCAGTAGGAGACACTAGTAAAACTAATCAGGCAATACTAGCCCACCTCGGTTGGGCCCTTCCACCTAGGGATAAGGGTGATTCCTATAAGATTAGTTGAAGTTGGAACTATCACACTGGAGAACCAATTCTGAATGGTAGCTGATGGAGGAGGATTTGGCCCGACCTCTCTATCACGTGACACGTGGCAGAAACAACAGCTCGACAAAAGGGGCCAAGCCTAGGCAGGAACAAGGGGACACGAGCGGACTGAACTCCCTACTGGGGGCCTGAACTCACCCTTCGTAACAGCTCAGGATACACTTCATCGAACTGGCCCACCTTGTAATAGCTCGGGCTATACTTCGCCGAACTCTCTTGTAACAGCTCGGATACACTTCGCCGAACTGACCCACCTTGTAACAGCTCGGGCTAAACTTCGCCGAACTGACTCTTGTAAACAGCTCGGATACACTTGTAACAGCTCGGGATACACTTCGCCGAACTGACCCACCTTGTAACAGCTTGGGATACACTTCGCCGAACTGACCCACCTTGTAACAGCTCGGGATACCTCTTGTAACAGCTCGGGATACACTTCGCTGAACTGATCCACCTTGTAACAGCTCGGGATACACCTCGCCGAACTGACCTGCCTTATAGGTACCTCCGAGCTCAAGACCGCCTCGCTCAGCACTTCGCATTGCTTGGCACCAAAACCAAACAAGTCGTACCACGCCTGACACTAAGGAAGTTCGTGCCCAAGGACACCGCGCCTGACTGACTTGGGATCTGACGTTTGGCGACAGCACCCTAAACGGCCACCTGCCACCGCCACTGACACCGCCACCTCCAGTTAGATGACGGTTAGGCAGTGACGGTTCTGTCTCAGCAGAAAGGACGACGACCAAATTGACAAGCACAAGGGTAATCATACCTGACCTGACAAGGGCCCCGGGACGAGTGCACAAAGAGATTATAAGAGCCCCCTGCCCCCCGACAGCAGAGGTATGCAAACTTTGCGCTATCTGGTATTACCTTGCTTTTGAAGGATTCTAACTTGAGCTTCGGAGCTTCTATACCGGGTTCCCCCCGGAGCTTCCCCATCTCCTCCGTTTCAGGTTCCCTGCTACCCCGTTCAGAAGCAAGGCCGCGGACAGCTAAGACCGGCCGGATCGCGCTCCATCAATTGGCGTCGTCTGTGGGAACACGCTTCAAAAAGCCTCCCTCCAAACTTCGATAACCCCTTTTCTTCAAAAAGCCCAACACTCATGGCCTCCTCCAGCAACACCGGACGTGGCACGGAGACAAACGCCACCGGGCAACAACTTCAAGTCTCCGTGGTGTGCGTTGGACAGTTCACCATCCCCCTTTCGGCGGATGGGATTCCTAGCTTGAACGCGCCACAAGCAGTGGCACCCGTAAACCCTCCTACCACAAGCATCCCCTTTCCTCTCCCCATTGAGACAACCTTCACTGAACCGACTGCCGTCCCCCTGGCAGCCAGCCAAAACCGGTTGGAGGACCTGATGCAGTGCATGCGGGCAATGCAAGCCCAAATGCAGAAGTTCCAGCAGCACCAGCTTCACCAACACCAAGTACTGCACAACATCTCCCAGTATCACTATCAACAGCAGTTCCCCCAACTGCCACTGAACCAACCACTACTTCTGCCTCGCCACCCGACTCTGAGGCCGGTCAAGGCCTCCCTGCAGGATGGACGCCCCCACCAGGCGAAGGCCTCCCGGCCCCAGAACCACCCCAACAACCAGGCCTCGTCCCCAGGCCGAAGAGAGAAAAATGTCATCCCCGCCTCGCAACCCGAGGGCGGGTCGGGAACCTCGCCTGCGAGGTCGGCACCCCGGCGCTCCAAGCCCGAGCTCCCGCTCACCGAAAATCGATTCAACGCCCTGGCGGCAGACTACCGGCATTCTGGGCCCATCGAGCTCGGTAACACGGAGGCCAGCAACGCCAGTACAAGGCCCGCTCAACGGCGAAGGCGCCAGCGAAGTCGCCGAACCGCCACCCATGCCTTGTCGGAATTCAGAGGCAAAGACACGAGCTCGGGCGAGGTAGGGGCTGCCCCGGTTCTCTCGGTTCCTTCCCCCCTCGCATTGGAACTCCTGGCGGTCCCCTTACCTAGAGACTTCAAGCTCCCACCTCTGGACAAGTACGACGGGTCCTTTGACCCCAACGACCACATTGACGCCTTTCAGTCCCAAATGCACCTCGCCAGGGACAGCGAATCGTGCATGTGCGTGGCCTTTACCACCACCCTCAGGGGGGTAGCCCGCACTTGGTACAGGAACCTGGCCCCCGGGTCGATAAAGTGCTGGGCCCAGTTCGTGCAAGTCTTCACCACACACTTCGTCACCAGCCAACGGTGCCCCAGAACAGAGGAAAGCATCTTCGGAGTAGTCCAAAGAGAAGGAGAATCCATTCGGGGCTACATCAAGCGATTCAACGAAGCGTGCTTGCAGATACCGCGGTTGGACCCCGCAATGCAGCTCGCGGCGGCCAAAAGAGGGGTGATGCACAAAGAATTCAAATGGCATATGGTGGCCAACCAGCCCGCAACCGTGGCCGAATTCCTCAAAGTTGCGGATAAGTTCATGAGGACAGAGGAAGAAATCAACCAACGAACCGAAGGCGAGAACGAAAAAAGAAAGAGAGAAGGTGAGCTCTCCAACCCGGTGAATAGAAAAAACCCGACCCGGGAGCCAAAGCCGAACCAATCATTTCGGGCCCCCCTAGCAGTTCGGACGGACTACACGCCGTTAAACACGAGGCGGACGGAGATCTTAATGATGATCAAAGACGCCCCGTACGTTAAGTGGCCACCTCGCCTAAAGGGAAATCCGAACGAGAGAAATAAGAATTTATATTGTAGTTTCCATAGAGACCATGGTCATAGCACCAAACAGTGTAATAACCTCCGGGACGAGATAGAGGGGATCATCCGTCGCGGATACTTGAGAAACTTTGTACAGCACAACAATAACAATAAGGCAGGTTGGCCAGGGGAGCACGAAAAGGATGCCCCCTAGTCTAGCAACAGACCTGCCGAACCGTTGCAGAAGCAGCCTCCGGAAGAGAGGCCAGTTCGGGGAACCATCCATGTAATAGTTGGAGGTTCGGTGGTAGCGGGGTGTACCTCGGCAGCAGCCCGGACTTCAGTTCGTGAAGCGGCCCTCGAAGAACGGAACCCCCCAAAGAGACCAAAGACCGAAGAACCAATCTTCTTCACGGAGGACGACGCGCGAGGAGTCCACTACCCCCATGATGACGCGCTTGTCATTAAACTAAGGATCAGCGACTTCGAGGTCAGGCGCGTACTCGTAGATTCGGGCAGCTCAGCGGACATCCTCTTCAAATCAGCATTTGACCAGCTGCAGTTACAGAGGAGCGAGCTGAAGCCCGCGAACACTCCCCTGGTGGGTTTCAGCGGAGAGGAAGTCAAGCCCCTCGGAAAAGTAACCGTCCCGGTGGAAGTCGGCACATGGCCTTGTGCAGTCAGACTCAACCATGATTTCCTGGTAGTCGCGACCCCCTCCCCATACAATGCCTAAATAGGGCGGCCGATCACGCATGTCCTACGGGCGGCGGTCTCCACCGACTATTTGGCCATGAAGTTCCCTACGGACTTCGGTGTAAGGGTAGCGCGGGGCGACCAGCTCAAGTCCCGCAAGTGTTATGTTTCCGCCCTGAAGGGAAAAACCAAGGCGGCCGACGACCTCGAACTGGAGCGGCCTGCGGAGCAAGGTGAGGAACGAGCTTCGCCCACGGAGGAAACTATCGCAATCCCGACTTCGGCTACGGACCCAGCTAGCACACTTCAGATCGGAGCTTCCATCGAGGATCCCCTACGAACCGAATTGGTGAGTTTTTTATTTCAAAATTTAGATATTTTTGCCTGGTCCGCAGCCGACATGCCTGGCATTAGCCCCGGACTGATAACTCACAAACTTAATACTAACCCTGTAGTCAGACCCGTTAGACAGAAGAAACGCAACTTAGCCCCAGAACGCTGGAGAGCGGTCGACGAGGAGGTCGAGAAGCTCCTCGCAGCAAACTTCATAAGGGAAGTCCGTTACCCGAGCTGGGTGGCCAACCCGGTGTTGGTAAAAAAGGCAAGCGGCAAGTGGCGCATGTGCGTCGACTATACCAACCTGAACCGAGCTTGCCTGAAAGATTGCTTCCCCCTCCCCAGAATTGACCGCCTAGTGGACGCGACCTCGGGAAACGAGTTGCTAAGCTTCCTGGACGCCTACTCGGGCTACAACCAAGTTAGGATGGACCCATCCAATGAGGAAAAAACCAGCTTCGTAATCGAGTTCGGCCTGTATTGCTACAAAGTCATGCCCTTCGAACTAAAAAATGCCGGAGCGACTTTCCAAAGACTTGTAAATAGGCTATTTCGGCCCCTGATTGGTACGAAGATAGAGTGCTATGTAGACGACATGGTCGTCAAGACTCAGTTTTTACAAGAATTAATACAAGACTTAGAGTCTGTTTTCCAAATCCTGCGTTAGTTTAGCATGAAGTTGAACCCCAACAAATGTGTCTTCGGCGTCACCTCGGGCAAGTTCCTAGGCTACATTGTCAATCGGCGCAGTATTGAGGCCAACCCGGACAAAGTAAAAGCCATTCTAGATATGAAACCACCTCGGAAAGTAAAAGAGGTTCAGAGGCTAAACGGCCGCATAGCCGCTCTAAGTCGCTTCTTGTCTAAGTCAGTAGACCACTGCCTACCCTTCTTCAAGGCAATCAAAGGCAAAGGGTTCGAGTGGGCCCAGGACTGCTAGTTCGCGTTCGACGAACTAAAAGGTTACCTCACTAGTGTGCCAACCTTAGCCCGGACCGAGGTGGGCGAGGTCTTAGAACTGTACCTCTCGGCAAGGGACGAGGCGGTCAGTTCGGTACTAATAAAAGAAACAGACCGGGTCCAACGTCCCATCTATTATGTTAGTAAAATTTTGCAGGGAGCAGAGGCAAGGTACCCAGAGATAGAAAAACTAGCATACGCCCTAGTAATAGCAGCTCGGAAACTCCGCCCATACTTCCAGGCTCACACCGTCATCGTCCTAACTGACAAACCTCTTAGACAAGTTTTACTCAAACCTGAGGTTTCCGGTCGACTAACGAAATGGTCCATCGAACTCAACGAGTACGACCTCCAGTACAAACCGAGAACCGCTATCAAGGCCCAAGCTTTGGCAGATTTTATCATCGAGTGCACTTTCAGCCACGAAGCCCCACAGGTCGAGCCCGAGGTCCCCAGTTCAGGCGAACCCGGAGCTCTTGAGCCCATAGAGTCCGAACCCCGTGAAGTAGCAGCCAGTGTGGCATCTCTCCTGGTTAGGCGAAGCGCGAACTGGGATGAGAAGCCCTGGATCCTTCACGTGGACGGTTCCTCGAACCGGCAAGGCAGCGGAGCTGGAATAGTCTTGTGCGGCCCGGGTGGCACAAAATTAGAATACGCACTACGCTTTGAGTTCGCGGCATCCAACAACGAGGCAAAGTATGAAGCACTGATCGTCGGGCTGGACCTAGCGCGAAAGGTAAAGGCAAAACACTTGGTCATCTATAGCGATTCTCATCTCGTGGTGAACCAAGTTACCGGCGAGTACGAAGCACGCGATCTCTCCATGATCGCATATTTGGCCAAAGTAAAAGAAGCCCTGCTCAACTTCCAGTCACACATCATCAGGCAAATTCCGAGGTCAGAAAACAATGAGGCTGACGCACTGTCCCGGTTAGCCAGTACAAGTCACAACAATATGAGAACTGTGTACATAGAGGACTTACCTAGGCCTAGTATTTTCGGGGGGACAGAGGAGGTCGCTTCCGTCTTGGAGGCAGAGCCGAGCTGGATCGATCCACTCGCAAGCTTCTTGATAGACGGAACCCTCCCTGCAGAACGCAATGCGGCCAAGAGGGTGTAGCACCAGGCAGCCAAATACGTCATAGTAGACGAACGGTTATACCAACGGTCGTACACGCTCCCCTATTTGCGTTGCCTGCGACCTGCCGAAGCCGAGTTCGTACTCCGCAACACTCATGAAGGCCTGTGCGGCGGACACTTGGGGGGCAGAGCACTCGCCCAAAAGGCACTTCGACAAGGATACTACTGGCCAACGATGAAGGCAGAAGCTGTCGAGCTCGCCAAAAAATGCGACAAGTATCAAAAGCTCGCTAATATCCACCATCAACATGCCTCCGACCTCAAATACCTCGCCAGCCCGTGGCCCTTTGCACAATGGGGCATCGACCTCCTAGGGCCATTCCCACCAGCAACAGGCGGAAAAATAATTCTTAGTTGTTGCAGTAGATTACTTTACAAAGTGGATAGAAGTCGAACCTCTGGCAACTGTTACGGCTCAAAACATACAGAATTTCTTTTGGAAGAACATAGTATGTCGGTTTGGGTTACCTCGGGTACTAATCTCCGACAACGGCAAACAGTTCGAGGATATCAAGTTCCAAGAGTGGTGCCAGAACATGGGGATTCGGCAAAATTTCACGTCAGTCGCGCACCCATAGGCAGATGGTCAGACGGAAGTAATGAACAGAGCCATCCTGCGCGGACTGAAAGCACGTCTAGATCGAGCTAAGGGATTGTGGGCCGAAGAGCTACCAAGTGTCTTATGGGCTCACCGAACTACCGAAAAAATAGCCACGGGAGAAACCCCCTTCAACCTCACCTACGGCACTGAAGCAGTGATCCCGGCGGAAATCGAAATACCAACATTGCGATTAGAAACATACAACGATCGGACGAACGGAGACGAGTTACGTACCAACCTTGACCTACTGGACGAGGTAAGGGACCTCGCACACATCCGAACAGCGGCATACCAGTAGCTGGTAGCTCGCTACTACAATAGCAAAGTAAAGCAACGAAGCTTCCGAGTCGGCGACTTGGTCCTTCGTAAGATTATGGTGCCCGAACCCGGCGTGGGCAAGCTTGGACCGAATTGGGAAGGGCCCTATAAAGTAAAAAGAGCGCTCGGGGGGGCATACGAACTCGAAACCTTGGAAGGCAAATGAGTACCTCGAGCGTGGAACATCGTGAACTTAAGGCGATATTACCTATAAAACCACCAAGCGAAGTGGACGAAATCAGGTCCTATGTGCCACGATGCAAGCCAAGAGGAACTTCGGCAAGCAAAGGAGCATATTATCAGCTCGGCAAAAAACCAGTTCGCGGTAGAACAGACCGCGGAAATTTAATAACCCGGACAGTGGCAGACAGAATCAGTTCGGGAAGAAGAACACGGGGAAAAAGACAATCCATTGCAAGAAACAGTACATCGGCCATTAGAAAGGACAAAAAAAAAATTTACATGCCCGGAGCCACTTCTTCGCTGTCGGAAGGCACTTCAACAACACCCGAAGGCCCTGCCTCTCCTTCAGAGTCCGGCTCGCCATCGGCAGCATTGGCCATCTCCTGAGTTATACGCGAAGTGGATATGGCACTTACATCGAGGTCGGGGTACGTATTCCGGATCATCCACCGGCTCAACTTGAACCCCCTCCTGTAAGAGTCCACCATTAGATCGTCAAAACGCGGAGAGGCAATGTAGTCTTCAACTGCCTTCTTCTTGGCGTCTTCAATGCCATGGGAAAAAATCTGTGTTCTCTCCCTGATGTCCTCTTGAAGATATTCGACTTGATGCTGCAAATCCAACTTCAAGTCCGCCATATGCTTGACAACTACCCCCATGGCCTCGGCGTCACGCTGAGACCTCGCCTGCCTGGCCCTCGCGACGCGAGCAGACTCTTCAGCAGCGTAAGCAGCCGCCTCAGCAGCCCGGGCATTTGCCTCTGCAGCACGGAAAGCTTCTTCAGCAGCATGAGCGGCAGCCTCAGCAACTCGCGCCCGTCGCGAGCTCCTCTCCACTTGGGCCGCTAAGGCATGAATTGAAGAATTCACCTACCAAAAGAAACAAGTGAGCAAATAACAGCATAAGCAATAGAATAAAAAAGTGAAGATGGAATCTAACTCACCACCATGGCATGTGTTACAGCGCGGCAAGCGACCTGATTCAAGGGAAGATCGGTCCACGCCGCGACCTCCTCAGGGAAAGTAGCGTCCCTACTCTTCTGAAGAGCGTAGTTCGGCGACAACACGCTCCTAAACTCCCCTTGAGCTCCCGAGCTTGAGGGCCCAGCCCGCGTATGAGCAGACCCGGAGTGAGCAGGAGCACTTGAGTATGCAGGAGCGCCCGTATGAGTGGTCTCAGCGTAAGGCACCCCGACAGTTTCGTGCACCAGTGGAGTCACTTCAGGCTCCCTGGGCAGATTCTCTGGCGTATGGTCTGGAACTTGGGGCTCCTCATCCAGGGGCAGCTCGGTACGATTTCGCTTGGCGACCCGCTTCCTCCTCTCCATACCTTGGAACAAACGCCCCCCACGAGTTCTCTCCGCATCCATGACACATGTAGAAACGAGTTCGACATCAGAAAAAACGAAAAAAACAGAGCAAGCAAGAACCGCATAGCTAGAAACCTACCCGAACTCAGGCCAGCTGCAATAAGCTTGGCCTCCGTTAAGTAGTGGTGGCACTTTAAGCCTTGCCGTGCCCATTGCTGGAGGCCCTTCACCGTCTCTTTGTCGAGAGTTACGCCTAAATCGGGAGCGGCCTCATCCCACCCGGTCTGAAAGGTGCACTTCGCACGCCGAAGTAGTCCCGCTTCCACGCCGGGACCTTATCAGGAAGATCATGCATAAGCTTAAAACCTTGGCGAGGAGAAAGGTAATACACCCGTCTCCCCCCAGGAAGAGAACCCGCCTGTCTCTTGAGCATCAAGATAGAGGAGAATATCTCTAAGTCCAAGGGGAAGTTCTGCTCGCAAAAAAGGGAAATTGTTCCCACCAGGTTCCGAATAGAGTTCGGATGAAGCTGACCAATGGTGACACCGAAGTGGTTTATGACTTCGACGAGAAGGGGATGGAAAGGAAGTCGCAACCCTGCAGCGAGCTGCTCTCGAAAAATCACGATCTCGTCAGGACCGTGTTCCCAAGGAAAGCTACCCGAAGGAATAAAATATGTGTACCCCCCAGGAAGATTGTAAGATAGAAGTATGGATTGAAGCCCCTCAGGCGTCATAGTCGAAGGACCAAACCTGTCTAGCATCCGACCTCGGCGGGAGGTAGACGCCAAACCGCCCGAAGCGACTCGGCCTACTGGTTCATAGTCCTCAAGCTCCACCTCAGGATCACTGAGGCAATCGGGGGACACGGCTCGGTTGGTGGAACCTACGTCGGCCCTACTCGAAGAATCGTCTGAGCTATTAAAGCTAGACATTGGGGAAAAGATGGATTCAGGAAAGTACTCACCGAAAAGTTTGAAGAACAAGCTAAAGAACCGTGAAGACTGTATAACCAGCCTTGACGCGAGCTGGAAAAGACTTGGACGCGAGCTGAAAGGTTGGACACGAACTCAGTAGACAGACCGCAGAAGTGACAAAACCGACCGGGGTCCCCCACTATTTATAGCTACAGTAACCAAGAATCGACCGTGCAGACCGAAGACGATCCGACGGCCCACGTTCTTACTGACCGCACAAACCCTTAAGGTCGAGACGTGATTGGCGCACGTCTTTCCGAAAAAAGTGAAACGTCAGCGCACGTCTTTTTGAAACCGACGTCGCTTCGACACGCGTCTTTCCGAAACTGACGCGCCGCACGTCTCCCTAATAGTCGCCCGCGCACGTACAGCAGTGGCGCGCCTTTTTGAAATGACCCGCTGTCACGTCCCAGCGGCGCAAATCGGTTTGAAATTTAAAACGCACGCTATCACAACCACCGGCATTCTTGAATAAGCTCGTTTCTAGCCTTCTCGGAAACCGAAAGAACCCTAGCAAAAGCATCTCGCGCAAAGAAGGTTTGAAGGATGGGACAAATCCACCTGCTACCTCACGAAAACTCCCCGCACCATGGCAAGACCCCCGGCGCAAGGAGTGGGGGGCAATTGATGGAGGAGGATTTGGCCCGACCTCTCTATCACGTGACACATGGCAGAAATAACAGCTCGGAAAAAGGGGCCAAGCCTAGGCGGGAACAAGGGGACACGAGCGGACTGAACTCCCTACTGGGGGCCCGAACTCACCCTTCGTAACAGCTTAGGATACACTTCGCCAAACTGGCCCACCTTGTAACAGCTCGGGCTATACTTCACCGAACTGACTCTTGTAAACAGCTTGGATACACTTGTAACAGCTCGGGATACACTTCGCCGAACTGACCCACCTTATAACAGCTCGGGATACACTTCGCCGAACTGACCCACCTTGTAACAGCTCGGGATACCTCTTGTAACAGATCGGGATACACTTCGCCGAACTGATCCACCTTGTAACAGCTCGGGATACACCTCGCCGAACTGACCTGCCCTATAGGTACCTCCGAGCTCAAGACCGCCTCGCTCAGCACTTCGCATCGCTTGGCACCAAAACCAAACAAGTCGTACCACGCCTGACACTAAGGAAGTTCGTGCCCAAGGACACCGCGCCTGACTGACTTGGGATCTGACGTTTGGCGACAGCATCCTAAACGGCCACCTACCACCGCCACTGACACCGCCACCTCCAGTTAGATGACGGTTAGGCAGTGACGGTTCTGTCTCAGCAGAAAGGACGACAGCCAAATTGACAAGCACAAGGGTAATCATACCTGACCTGACAAGGGCCCCGGGACGAGTGCACAAAGAGATTATAAGAGCCCCCTGCCCCCCGACAACAGAGGTATGCAAACTTTGCGCTATCTGGTATTACCTTGCTTTTGAAGGATTCTAACTTGAGCTTCGGAGCCTCTACACCGGGTTCCCCCCGGAGCTTCCCCATCTCCTCCATTTCAGGTTCCCTGTTACCCCGTTTAGAAGCAAGGCCGCGGACAGCTAAGACCGGCCGGATCGCACTCCATCAGTAGCAATTAAATAAGGACTAATGGTCTCCCAAAAAGTTTGGATGAAAATTGTTGAGAAGTTATCTGGTCCCAATGCTTTGAGACCATCAATGGAGAAGATTGCTAAGCAAATTTCATTCGTTGATAAAGGTGCACAGAGGTCGTTATTCATTTCCTCATAAATAAAAGGGACAATTAAGTTAATAATACCATTACCAAGGTTTGAGCAAGAGATGGAAAACAATTCCACAAAATCTATACTATATAAAAGTGTGGATGCAAAGCGAAAGTTTTTTTGACTAAAATTACCCTATGTTTCATTGTTTGAGAAAGGGTTGAAAATATAACTTAAATTATTACTTTCCACCTCATTTAATCCCCTCCCATTAAGTCTTATAACTCAAGGTATTAATTCACATTTCTCTTATTAAATCCTATATTTAAGTTATTTTTCACTAATAAATGCTACTAATTAGATCTATGTCGATATTTTTAACAATATAAACCCGTATATTTAACACTGACTCAAAAACAAAATCATTCTTTATCAAAATGGTGACTAAGAAATTAATTCAACCATCCGAAACAAATTGATCAATCAATGAAGTCATAATTAGGTAATAAAATTTTTAAAATATAAATAAATATAGA
The DNA here is from genome assembly GCF_056320005.1 of Nelumbo lutea. NCBI lineage: Eukaryota > Viridiplantae > Streptophyta > Magnoliopsida > Proteales > Nelumbonaceae > Nelumbo > Nelumbo lutea. Next base: position 89,053,820 of record NC_142687.1, on the reverse strand, counting down.
AAATTATAAAAATGTAGAAAAAATTAGACGCATTTATGGTATTTTTATTAAACAAATTAAAAAAATAAGTGTAATAAATAAGAGTTGTTTTTATTGATAATGAAAATTAAATACATAATTTAGAAATGACAAAAAACAAAATTATTTTATTGTTTGGCAAAAATCAATAGTTCAACTTTTGGGTCAAATGCATTAACATTTAATGCCATAAATAAATAATAATAATTAATAAAATAAAAAATACATAAATTTTGCAAAAGAACATTTAGGCACATGTATAATATTATATAATTATCATATTAAACAAGAAGCAAGTGTGACATATTAGAAAAAAATATATATATTTATACATAGAAAAAATTGAACACATCAATGATTTTATATTTTGCACTACCATTAAAAATATGAATAAGATTATAAAACTTTCTTTTGAATAAAATACTCAATTTTGAATTTAGTCCGTATTTAATTATGATGTTTAAATTATAAATTGAATTACTACTTTTTACCTTATTCAATTTTTTTATTTAAATTTTATATTTCTTTGATAAATGAACAAAAAAAAGATACATAAAATGATTAAAAAAAATCTAGCCAAGTAAGTAGGCTCGTCAATTATCATCATATATTTGAATGAGATGTTTATATAATCAGATTCTGATTTTGCAATTTGCATCCGATTAATAATAAAAAGCAAAAAATAAAAAATACATATTTATAAAAAAATTTAGATATATTATTATTATCATTATCATCATTTAGAATTATCACGTGTAAAACATATGCAAAATTATTAATAATTTAAAAGAACATATTCTATTTTGGCAAGAGAGTTAACCATCTGACCTTATAACAGTGGAGAGGTGAAAGAAACAGGTGTTTCAATCACCCTCTTTGAACCATTGTATCTTACTCTTTTCCAATGGAGTTCCTTTTCAAGTTTTTAAGATGCACACACCGGTGACCGAATATTTCCAAAATTTCTCTCTGTTCGAAGTCTTGAGGGCCTTCTAGGGTTGTTGGGACCCCACTAATGTCAATTCAAACCTTGTTACTTCACTTGATATTCCCATCCGCTAGACTACTTTGGCCTAATTCCCTAACCGGGTAGGAACCAAAAACCAGAGATGAAATATTGAGATGGTTTTGGCACCAAATTTGAAATTTCTGATGAATTGGATTCTGAAATTGAGAAAGATACTTTTATTATAACAACAATAATATCATTAATCATGTTCTAATAAATAATATATCTCATGCCTTTTTGTTTACCAAGTCCTCTCTTCCTATACAATGCTTGCTATCAATATATTGATTCTCTATCTTAATTAATTGTTCTCTATTTAGTATTTACATGAGCAATGTTCTCATCTCTTCTAAGAGAGTTGCGCCTGGAGCTTCTTCCCTGATTCAGAAGCCTTCGGCAAAGATAAAGAATCCTCTCCATCGCTTGTGGGTAGGTCATCAGACTGTAACTCGGGTTGGTTGAGGTTCCTCACGAACACTGTGAAAGAAGGAAAATGTTCTGGTGAGAAGAAATAAGCTCCCATCCTCTGATAAGTGAATGAATCAACAACCACTGCATTCTCCCCTGACAGATGCTTCATAATCTGTTCTAATCCCCCAGGAACTCCAGAAACTGATGAATTCTCCCCAGAAACCAGTACACCATGCTTTAAGCATGCCTTCTTGATCTGAGAGAGCAATGACTCAGGGCTGGAGAGCGATTCCTTTGGTTGGTTTGCATCAGAGAGGTCCATCCCTGGCACTATCATGCTGCATGAATTTTTTGCAAACATCTCAGCTATGGCATCATAACCATCTCTGTTGGCAGAGTTGTAGAAACCAGCCGTCAGCTCGGCAGGGTGGGAGCGGGTCTTGTACCATGAATGCAAGACGGGGACTTTGGCAGACACAGTCACAGGAGAGTCACTGAATGTGGTGGAGGCGAGGGAGAGCAGGCGGTTGCCATGGGAGATGAGTTGGTTTGAGTACCATGTGAGGAAGAAATTTCCGTATGGAGTCTCCCATGAGCCTCCTTTCTCCTTGAAGAAGTTGTTGGAAAAGGGTGACTGATCAAAATTGGGGGCGTCGTGGGGACCGGCGAGGCCCCAGTAATGGTTTCCGGTCGCGTGAGCGTGTTGTTTGAGCTGGCTCAGCATGTGTTTGTCATAACACTGGAATTCTCCTGCTCCCATAAGCTTGTTACCTTTTGCAGATGGTCTGGAAGGGTATCTGAGCTCACCATCTGGACCCAGACTCACTGAGACATCCTGAAAATCACAGAGCAGCCATGGATTAGAGCCATTGTTCCAATAAATAAAGATGGGTTGCTCAGAATTAAAGGTTGGTTACTTAGTGCTTACCACGATTGTAGAGCCCATGAGACCAGAGAATGAAAACTTGAAGCTCTGCAAAAATTCCTTGTAAACTTGAACTGGAGTCTTCCCATCAAGGACTGGTAATTCATCGACGGCCAACGACAAACATTCCTTGAACCGCCGTCCTGACCGGTCGTTGAAGAAAATGTCCGGCTGTGCTTCACCAATCTTTGACACCCAGTCAGGGAGTGGGATCTTTGCTTGCTTGGAGGCATGGAAGTTGAGGGAGACCCGAATCTTGAGACCTGCGTCACGGATCATCTCTGCAAGTTCAAGGTAGCTAGACCACTCGTACTTCCCCCGGCCTTCCTTCTCGACTACCCCCCACCAGATTGGGAATTCAACCCCATCCACTCCCAAGAGCTTCAGAGCTTTCAGCCCTGCCCCAACTGCTCTCACATGGTTGACTGTTTTGCCGTCGGAGACAACATCCAAAGGAAGCCCAACAAATAAGCTTAATCCCTCCTCTTCCTGTAGACACAAATCAAACGGTTGGTATACATACAGAGACTAGCAGAACTGTAAACCATGAAATTGAACAGGAAATCTTGATTCATAAGTTGTGATACATGAAACACATCACGCAGAAATGAGGACTTTGATCTGATCGGATCAAATCAAATGGTTGGTTATGATCCAGAGGTTACTAATCACTCTACAAAAGCCAATTTCAGAATTCAGAGGTTTACTAATCACAATCGAACGGTTTCTGAACGGCGGGAATCGGGAAATTAAAAGATTACAAAGATTAATAGTCTAACTAAACCCTCACTGACTAACGTGCAAAAATAGCCTAATACTGAGTTCGCCGGAGATACCATGTTTTGTACAGTTAATCGAGAGACAGGAATCATCAGTATAGAAAACGCAGAGGTTTTGGGATTTTATAGGGGAAAAAAAAAAGAAGGGTGATTCACAGAGCTAAATCAATCGAATCAAATTCGAGATCTTAGTTGTGAGAAGCACCAAAGGAAAAAAAAAGGGGGGGGGAAGAAAACAGAACACTTACAAGCTTGGATCCTCTAGCCATGGCTGTTGTGTCTCCAGCAATTTTTTCCGATCGAGAGACCTCCGGTTGGGTTGCCTTGAGACTGACTTGAATTCCAGATTTCCACCATCTCTTCTCCGGATCAAAAGAAATCCCCAATTTTCTAGAGAAGACCTGCTTCGAACTAAAAAACCCAAGTTCCCGGGGAGCTAACTCGGTCTTTCCTATCTTCGCCTGAGAACATCCAACTACTGAGACCTCCATCTCAATCTCAACTCACAATAAAAGGAAACTTTTCCAAGTCGAAAAACTATAGACAGTAATGAGAGACAGATATTTCAAGGAACCAAAGATCAAAGAGACCTCAAAATCTACCAAAATTCAGGTAATAATCTGCGGAATGAAGCCTTTTCGGAAGAAAAATATCAGAAAGCAAACTGGGTTTGTAGCCCGTAAGGCAATCTGGGAAGAATAAGTAGGATAAAGAAGGTGTTAACCTCAGAAAGGTTACTTCTAAATGAAATCGGAAGCTTCGTTCTTTGTTTCAGGTGGTTGCTCACGGTGGTTCAAGCCGTGAAGCAAAGCCACCCTTATATAGAAGCAGCAAGGGAGGCCAGCGGCATTTCGGAAAAAAACGTAGAATTCTACTAGAAACGCCACGTGCAGCCATAGGATTTTTGATTCAATTATGTTTGCTCAAATTCACCATTTTATCCAGAAATTGAAAATAAAATATCCATATCCTAATGCTCATTTACATCTATACGCCTAGCTAGGCAGTTTATAGAGGATGAATCCGAACCGCAGAATTGGAATATTTTCTTTGATGTTTCTTATAATCAATCCTGAGAGGCTGTGAGAGAATATCCCGCCATTCTGGCCTGGGCCATCCATATCCACTCCAGCGATTTGGAACTTGGAGCACAACTCGGAGGATTCCCATTTCCCAGGGGTATTATGGTAATTTTGGGAATCGGGAATATTTTATCCTGATACTTGGAGGGAAGAGGATATTTCTGTGGATATGGAAAAACGAGGCAGGTGAGTCTACGTGGAAAGCGCAAAAGCCAAAAGGTTAGAACCGTCAGATGCTTCTGTGGCCGGAGACTTTCCTAGAGCAAAAGCATGCGGACGGGGAGAGGCACATTGCCACGTGGCAAAGTGCTACCATTGTAGCCTTGTAGGATAGACGATTCGAAGTTCGAACTCATCCACACCGGGTTGTCGGCGCGGCGCGTTCGAAGTTGGATCGGCACGCTGACTCAGGTCCACGCAATACAACAAGGCTACAAGCGCCTCGAGTTGCGGGTTTAGCCGTGATTCCGTCGCCGTTGATCACCGACACCAGGAAAGAAAACGCGTGTGTTGGCGACTTTCCGTATGAACGTGTCGTCCATCTTACGGTCAAGACTATCTTACTCTTATCTGGATAAGCCAATCTCAACCGTGTAACAAGACGCGACGTGATGTGATGGATTCGGATCCGAAGTGAGGGCTGTTCGATTGGAATCTTTCGTTCTTCTCCACAACCCATGGTGTCCACGTGTCAACTATGGAGGGGACCCACCAAAAACAGTGAAATAAAACCAAAATTGTCTGTTTCTCGGGTGTCACATGTGAGCAGCCAGTGGCCTGCCGTTTTGAAGTTTGAAGTATACAAGACGAAAAGGGAAACTCCACGTCCTACGCCACGAGAGGTTGTGGAGTGGAAGGTTTCATCTTTCATCTTTGGAGCTTTGGGGTTTGGGCCGGGTAAAGGGAAGAATGATCGAACGATTGAAAATTGTTCTATGCGGCTACGTTTCTGGCGTTGGCAAGGCAATCTCCAATGTAGCAGGACGAGCGAATGAGTGGGTCCCGGCATAGTCAGGAGTGTTAACTGCCAGCCACATATCCAGAGGAAAGAATAAATGGTGGACCCTATTCATGCATCGCATCTTACTCAGCTGGTGGGGTCTACCACTTACCTCGCTCCAAGTCACAAGTCACAATTATGTACTTGTTGCAGTAAATAATAATGGCATAAAATACATTTTATTTGAAAGCAAGTTGGCCTTTGAGAGGTTCGTTGATTTAGTTTAGTATTTATATAGAATAGATTCTTATAATTATTGATGAAAATAGGGTTATTAGTGGTGTACGCACGCAGCAGCACCATTATTATTGATATTCCGAATTGACCCTGCATGAAATTTATATTGATGTTCCGAACACAATAAATATGACTATAAATTACAACCCTTAACAAATCTTTTGATTTGATTTGTTGCCATAACTCCACGTTGAATTAGATAGAGTAATTTTTTTTATGGGGTTACTTTTAAGGCTATGATTTTCTACTTTTACCTATCATTATTACATTGCCATAGCTAAAGTGAACTCTATAAATTATCTATATGTTTGGTATGGATGTTGGAGTTGTAACATTGTTGGAAGTATTATTTTTGTCTTTTTTTTTTTGTTTGGAATCATTACTATTAGGCAGGATGTTTTATTATTCAGCACCATATCATTGTCCTGTTGGCAGCAATGAGCTACAGCTCCATGAAGCGTTAAATTCGGTGTTGCTCCAAGCTATGCCTTCAAATTTCCAAGACATGACTTGAAGCACCATTTTTTATGGAAAAACAGTTCCAAACAGATGACCATTTCCTAGAGCACCGTTTTTTCCTATGTGGTGCTAATGTGGCATCGTTGCTCCAGGAAACGGCAACGATGCCAAACAGTCGCTAAAGTTACTTTGAATAATTTATCCGGAACACTGGTGTTTAATGATCACAGTTCAATTAACCTAACTCACCTCCAAAACAGAATCCCTCCCAAACAGGCTCATAAATATGAAAACCCAATCAGTGTTGTGTTGTGTTGTGTTTAGATGAGCTTCAAGATTTGTGCTTTTAAACCCAAAAGGAAAAGGCATGAACCCTAATCAAGTTCAAATTTTATTTTAAAAGAGTTTCCTTTTCAGTTTTTTCTTATGTTTTTAAAACCAACTATTACCAAATGCTCAAAACATTTCCTTTTTGGCTGATTTTCTGTTTTCTACCATCCAAAGATCGAAAGCTAAAACTTTTCCAAACAGGGCCTGAGTTTTGCTTTGAAAAATAATTTTCCACATCCCAAACCTCAGAAACAGAAATTAATCCAAACAGAGCCTACGTTTTTTCAACCGAAAGTATATATGCGGTCTCAAAATTGACGTCTGGGATTAGGTTCTAAATTTCAGCAATTCCGGCTCTCTCAAAATTCAAACTCTTGGACCCTAATAAAAATATTCAAGTTTTAATATTTTACAAAAAAATTTCTTTTTAATTATTTAATTAATATTTTTAGTATATGTAAATAAATAATTTATTTTATCCAACTCTAATAATACTTCAAAATTTTCCTCATAAAAAATGAATAATTTATAAACATAAGAATTTCAAAATTCTGACTATTATTATTATTTTATTATTATTATAAATAAAAGAGCCCAAATGTCCAGTGCAACGAGTAGGTGATCAAGACTCAAGAGGCAACAGTTGGAAAGAATGAAGGAAAGAGAAACCGTGATCGACGCCCCTGGATAGTGACTAACGGTTAACGGAGTCCACAAGATTGGAAAAACTGGGTCCCAATTTCCGTGTGCCATGACATAAAGAGTCATGGATGGAATTCGGTTAGGCCGTTTAAGTTGAGGCTGGTCCTCATCTGCTCCTATAATTGCATTGATTCAGTTCATCTTTGTTCTCTACTGCCCAGTGCCCATGTGCTCTGTGTTCACTCCTCCATTCCATTTCAATATGGCCCATGGCCTCACTATCATCTATTGGAGCGTTGCCATGAATTGGGCTTCAATTGGACACATGGCATGGGCTTAGCTTGTGGGAACATGACAACATGCCCATGTAGGAACAATGGGTGAATAGGGAACATGTGGGCCTCTTCTTTTGGGCCCCAAAAGATGATTCTATGTTCAGAATTTTCTGATTCATGCACGTCATCATTATTGTCATCGTCTATGCCTTACATGAGGTTGACTACATGAATCCTGTTTCTTCAATCTATTTTTATTTAATGTTATATTTATTGTTAAATTATTAGTGATTAAATCATTTCTTATTCTGTATAGATATTTGAAAAAAACTTATAAGAAATTAAGCTAAAATGGAGGAGCTGATACATGGCCAAATGTGCCCTATCCTATATATAGAATTTAATAAATGAAGCTAGGTTGCAACTGCAAATAATTGATCCTATCCAGATCCGAATTTGATTAGTCGATACTTAGATTTGAACCGAATCTTATCCATCGGATTTATATCGGATTTGGTTCGAATTTTTAGATTGTAATTGGATATCGAATAGTATTGATAAATTAAATTAAAAATGACCAAAATATCATATTATCAATAAAATTAACTCCAAATAACCTGAACCTATATATGTGCAACTTTTAAACTAATTTTATTAATAGACACAAGTTGGGTACATGATATACATGAACATTTGTAAGGATAAAAGTGTAAGAGTGGGAAAAAATCCTATATAATATGATGCTAGTAAAATATTGTGATTTAATTTTTATGGCCTACACAAAAATGAAAGCAAATGTTTTTATTATTTAGCATAGGTTTTGATTTAATTTTTACGTGAAACCAAAAAAAGTATCCATACTATATAGTAAGGAAAGATAGAATCACAAAATAAAAGAAAAAAAAAAACCTATGGTAAAAGAGTAAGTGAGATACAATTTAATTTACCAGGTCGTAGAATCAACCATCAAAAACTCCTACTTTATTATTTACCCCAAGGGTGTAAATGAGCCGAGCCTACTCATAAATGTAATAAATTTTCATAAGATTACATTTTTGAAAATTAAAAACAATTTAGTGTATTTTTAGAAAAATTTATCATGTGGTGTGGTTGATACTCAGTATATATTTTTTATCATTTTTGTCATCATATTGAATATTGGGTTGACGGGGAATGGGTGTCTTGCCTTGAACCCACCCGACACTAGGGACGGGGCAGGGAAAATTTGAGGATTCCCCATCCTTGATGAAAAGTGGGTGCCTTGCCTTGAACTCGCCTGATTCTAAGGATGAGGCAGGGCAATTCGAGGATTCCTCGTCCCTAATAGGGAGCGGGTGCCTTGCCTTGAACCCACCTAACACTGGGGACGGGGCAGGGATGGGGTAGAGTGTATTGACTACAGGGCGGGGACAGGGGTGGAGTGTTGCGCCCCAAGCCCACCCCATTGCCATTGAAATTACTAAAAATGTTAGCTTTGTAATTTATTTATTTAAAAATAATGAAAATAATAACAATTATTAAAATTACTACAAATGATTAATAAAATTAAATTTATTAAAAATTATTTGTTCATATTAAATTAACAATAATTATTTTCTCTAATTCAATATTAAATGAAAATACAATTATTAAAATTTTAAATATTAACAATAACTTTGAATACTTTTAGTTAATTAACGACAAACTTTGATTATAAATTTATCAATTAATTAATAGTAAATAAAATTATTCAATCTTTTAGATCTTTCCATGCATCACACGGGTCCCCGCTAGTTTGTGAAAATCAAAGATCATTATATCACCATTAAGGGAGATTGGAAAATTGTCATCACTCTTGAAGAAAATTGACCCATGGAGATTTAAGAACATCATAGAGGAATTTCCTGTTAGAAAGATTGGAGAATGGCATCAAATGTTCCCAGTCAATAATTTTTTTTATCTTATTTTTGTGATTTTTAGAGGCATGTTACCCCTATCTTGTGTAGCCCTTTTATCGAATTACCAAAAAAAAAATCTAACATAATCAGATTGGAACAATCTTCGGTCAAATGAAAGCCCTATAAATGGATATATGTAAAATTGTGAATGCCTATTAAGTGTATATAATATTGACTGTTATGTAGCACATCCTGTGTTGCTTATAATTTTGAATTTTAACTAAAATATGAGTTGAATTAAAATTTATACATTTTAGTTAAGATTACAAATAATTTCTTAGTTAAGTTGGATAAAATAATAAGGTATTTAGTTGTATATATTTACTTGTCATTGGTATTTAAATTAATAGGGTTGCAACAATGTTTAATTTCTTAAAATTTATGTGTCCAAGTTTATAAACACTGTCATTGGAATTTACTAAATTGGGTTTTTTAAATGAGATTATAAATCTAATTTAATATGCCAAAATCATGCAAAATGCAAATTCTGTCTGCAATTTTTTATTGTATGATATTCAGTTAACTAACATTTGGGCTCAGTGTACATCCTTCCAAACTGAGCCTTATGTATTATTTTTATACCGAGGAACAATGTATTTGCCTTAGTTTGTTTTTTGAAGCTAATATAGAGCAGACCCGCACTCACACCTGATCATCACAAAAATGAAAAATCAAAAGCATTTAATTTAGAAATGAATTCCGATGCAGCCAAGCGAATTACGCCAATGAAGAGGTGACACGTGTTCCACTTCAAAGGGTAATTCGGTCAATCCACCTGAAAGAGTAAGGGTAACAGCTGGCCATTAACTCTTGCGCTTAATACGGACGAAACGGTGGCTCGTGCACAACTTTTCGAATAGCATCACCTGACAACAGAACACGTTCCAACACCCTCCCAATACAATCTAGTACCACACATGTGAGATGGGTCCCAGTCTCATAGTGACATGCGTAGTGTACGATCATGTTGGAGAGGGTTGGCATGTGTTGTTGGCAGGTGATCCCAAGTCCAACTTGCCTGCTACGAGCAGAGGAAGCGGTTCGAAATGGGGAATCATTACGAGATATATCACTCCTACGTCTAACAGCTCCTTCTCCTAATGTTTTAAAATCGAAGCTGAATCATTTTTGCCTCTATGTTACGGGTCATTGGTCAACTGTCTAGGTCGAATGGTTTAAATCATATATGTATTTTATTAGTAAATTATGTATAAATATGTTTTATATGTTATATGTATTTTTATATTTAATTTATATTTTTAATTTATAAAATATATTAAAATTTGCAATTTAAGGTCAAAAAAAGTTTTTTTTTCTGAAAATAGCTGGGTAAGGTGCCTACGACACCTTGAAATACAGATATCGAAAAGTTTTCTAAAAAAAAAAAAATCACCACAATCATACATCATAGTGCAAAGTTATAGCCTCCTAAAGTTTGTATACATTAAGCGTGCAACCTACAACCTGGTGACCAGGTCGAATGGGTCAATGGTCGAACGATTCTTGACCAAGTCAATAGTTTTGACCGTCTAACAGGCCTTGACTGAACTGAACCCAGAATCTGACAGTTTGAACAGTTCGACTAGCCATATCAACAACAGATTGAAAACACTACCCTCCCCTATAAACATGCGAGCTTTTTTCAAGGTTACAACTCTCTAGACACTCCTATTTTCTTATGGTCAAAAGAAAATATGGACAATTACTATTTTACCTTGGTAACTGGTATTCCCAAAAAATTCTCAAACAGCATATGCTGTTGGCCCCCAACATCCAAAGCTTCTCCCCTCCGGGATATCACCTCAAGATCCCTAACATTTGCCTGAAACTTACAAACCCTCACTAACCTGTATAGATTGATTAATATATATGTATATATACATACATACATACATACATACATATATATATATATGGACTTAATTAATGAACTAAACTTGGGCCACGTCCCAGGAGAAGTGGATTCTTGCATGATGACGTTGGTGGAACTAGACAAGTAGCCTGAGAATGATTGAGTGATGTGGATATCCCTATCTTACACGTTGTCACACATTCAAATTTGCTATGGAACCAAGAGAGATGAGATCCATGCTGTGACGTGAAATGTGAACAAGAATTTTGGAAGGCATCCATAAATGGACTCTCCAAGTAGTTTTCATAATCAATTCATACAATAAGAGTTAGAAAATAATGACTGTATCAGGGTTCCTTAATTGCAAGAGATGAGTTGCTCTTTGATCTACATCTACCACATGTTTTTGTGAAGAGGAAGGCGACCCACCATTGAATAAGTCCATGTCAAAGATTGCTACTGTTAGGACCAGGAATTTCCTGCCATACGAAGCAAGCCCAGAATGAGAATGGTCCTTGTGAACAATCAACAATAGAGAAAAAGAAATCAAAAGTGTTTCAGGGATGAGCAGCTGATCATAGTAAAGGAGATACATGAAAAGTGAAAGTGCAAACCATTGTGGAGAAGTATAAGAGACCCATTTGGTAAATGGTCAAAATCATGGAGAGAGTGACCATGAATGGAACAAAACATACCAAAACTATCCTCTTAATTATGTAGATCTGCATTATTTTCTGGATACATGAAGACTGATCAGAGTGAAGATATCTTGTCATCATGGGAAACCCATTTTTGGTAAAGAGACCTGTCTAGACTCTTAGAGGAGGGTTAAGGAAGGCTTTTGGGTAGAGAGAAATTTAAGTGATTTTGTAGTACAAACATCATTTGCATTAATGTAAGTGTAGGGGACCGGGAGTGCAAATTCTATTTTAATTTTGCTTCAGATTTGACTGTTTTATTTGTTTGTGAAAAATGAAATGGTGTGGTTCCCATTTTATGTTAAAGAAAATTAAGGCAGGATGAAGGGTTTATTTTTTAGGGAAAGTTGGGGTTGCATTTTAGTGGGTATTCTGGTGACCCAACTTTTTTGAATAAAATAACCAAGGACTTGGGATTGTGTTTTTTTTTTTTTTTGTCAACTTTTAGATGGTTGATAAAGAGAATTAGATGACATTTGAAGGGCATTTGTGTCTTTTCAAATGCCACTCAATGACTAGTTAATGGGCTGATTAGCGACGGGTACTGGATTGACATGTCTTGAAAGTTTAGATACCAAATGGTAAGCTTTAAAGTTTAGAGATTAAAATGACACTAAATCCAAAGTACAAGATACTAATCAGTAATTCTCTCTATTTTTTAGAGTAACAAAAATATAAGAACAGAAGGTATAATGATATGAGTCGAAATCAGCCCCCCCACAAGATAGTTTCCCACAGCACATCCCCACTGTGTATTGGAAATATCTCCCAATGATACCCTCATCATATCTAATACTATCATTGGGAGATGTTTTCAATACATGGCGGAAATATGCTATGGAATATTATAGGGGGCTGATTTGAACTCTAATAATATAATCCCATGCATAAAGAAGAAGAAGATGGTGCAAATTTTGCATCAATAATTAAGGTTGGTGTTTTTTTATTTGATGCATCAGCAGCTGAACAAATGTGACTCACACCAAACACAATGGAAGTCTTTCTGTTTGAATTTTCTTCTTAAATAAGAAAACTGAATTGCTATCATCTCTCTCTATCTTTGATGGGATGAGGACTAACGATAGAGAATACGAAACCGGCCAAAGACAAAACACAAAACGGGTGGAATGCTTTAACCATAAGGGCTGTGGTCCAGTTTGAAAATTGTAAACGGAAACCGTGCGGTCCAATCCAATTGTAAGTTTTCTAACATGACCGACCTTTTTTGCTTGGATATCTCCATTTTATTAATCTCAAAATTTATCGATAAGCTTCAATAAAGTGGTAAACGGCGACGAGACGTTATGGGATTGATCCGTGGCGGTGACGATTCTGATCTCATCCCCTTCCTACCACGACGAATCTTCCTACTTCCACTGATTGGATCTAGGGTCATCGAGTGCCAGCCACATGTTTCTGGATAGAATTAACAGGTGGACCCCAGCTTGGCGTGGGCTCTACCAACCGACCCCAGCTTTCTCGGTCAAAGGCTCAAAGCTATGGCCAAAGTAGTGGTCGTAACACAAGATTCCAGCAGCGTCCTTTTACTTTCTATGATATCAGATAACGCCGTAACTGTACTTGGTCACGAAATCTAATAGAAAAAGGGGTTATTGTAAATTTGGAGGAGAAGCTTTGACGTACGTTTAAAGATATTATCTTTAGAATATTATTTTCCTTCGTTCAGTTTTATTGAGTTTGTTGTTGTATTATAGGCAAATTTGTTCCCAAGATACAATAGAGTTTTAGATGAGAATCTAAAATCAGTAAAGTTGAAAATTCTCCGAAGAAACCTTCTGTGAGACTGTAACAGATCGGACTGTGAGAGAGAGAAAGTGGATTTCGAAAAAAGTGTGTTTTTGGATTCTGATTCACTCCTTAAATAGTTTATGAAGATGTATGAATAAAAGGTAGGTGCTAGTTCAAAGAAGGCACTTTGAACAGTCACAAATTCAAACACTCTGACTATTTAAAAAGTAATTAACAGTTAATTACTGTTAACTTTGAATTGTGCCTTTTGATCACACCTGATCGAATCGTGACCGTCGATCTCATCAATGGTTAACATCGCACCAAAACTAAAGCCGCCCTTTGCGAGCCACACAGGTGCGAGCAAAGTGCGCCTCTAAAGTGCCTCATTGCGCATATGCAGTATCAAACTCTCATACTCTCATCTACTATTTCTAAGGAATGTAAATTAACTCCTATTAAAATACTAAAAACAAAATTTATAATTTTCTAATGTAAGACAAGTTCAAAATTGGGTTTTACATGAGAAAAACTAATTTTTCAATCAAGTGTATAAGTGTAATTTCTCATGTAATTGACCAATCAAACCTATAGGATTTAATCTCTTATGAGATTAAAATTCAACATAATCAAATTTGGATTCAATGGTAATGTCAATGAATGGACAAAAACTCCTTAACGGAACCAATATTCAAGAGAAGAAGGAGGCGACTGAATCGATGCAATTCTAGCTCTGGCGTTTTCCCAAGACAAATGCAAATTTCTCAGTAGTCAGTTCGTGTCACGGTTATTTTCTATCCATTATTGGTTTGCCTTTTGCACCTTCAACTACTACGTAGTTCTAGTAATCAATGAATACTTTTGGTATATTACGATAGAATTTTTTTTATCGGATTAAAAAACCCGGTCCAAGGAAGAACCAGGCATTCAGTCGAGAACCAAAAAATAAGTAGGGAGCGATTATTTTTTTTGAATCAGGTGACCTTTTCTTACCAACTGAGGTACGCTGGCTCATTCAACTGGGAATCGAATCCAATGCACAGCTGTATAGTGTATAGATATGGGTAGGAGATCTGAATTGAATTGAATCCCCCACTAGGTAGGATTGCAACTTGAGCTGGCCAACCCGAGCCCAACTCGATTCAACCTAAGTTTTCACATGGGCTGCCCGTGTGTTTTTAGGCTGTGGGGTGAGGGGCTGGGCCAGAAAATTCAGGCCTGTCCTAAACTTAGGTTAGATTGAGTCCAATCCAACCTAATCTGGGTTGGATTCAACCCCCTGTCTAAACAAATACATATATACATACATACTCATGGATTTTAAAATCAGGTTGGACATGATGGTCGGACTGGAAAAACCGGAAATCGATCACCTAATTAGTTCCTTTTTACCCTAAAACTGCTTTTCGGTAAAAAAACTGTTGATTTGGTCAGTGAACCACTGATTTGGACAGTTGAACTATCAATCCGAATAATTGTTTTTAATCATTTTTTGCTTTTTTTTATTTTTTTTATTTTTCTATCAGAACGGATCATCCATTTGGACCAAATGGTTGGACCGTTTGACCTAAGACCAGACCCCATAACAGTTTCCTATCCAATCTAGTTTTAAAAACCTTGTACATACATACATATATATTCTAATTATATACATATATATATATATATGCACATTTGTAAATAAAATCTATACATATTTTCAATCAACTCTACTCTTAAATTGAGCTATAAAGACCATTAAAAGATGGCTATATGAAAATATATATAAATTCTTTTAAACCTTACCATTATCAACCTGCCTAAGTCCAACTAACTCAACCCGACCGGGCCTATGGGTATAGGGAATGGCGATTCTCTGTGGTTGTCTAGCCCAATAATAAAAAGTAGAAAAAAAAAAAGCTTAATTTCTTTTAAGGTGAGGCTGCAAATGAGTGGGACCTGATCTGATTTCAAAGGTGGGGACTTTGGTTTTCTTTTGTTTTCTCAAAGTGTGAGCTAATACCCAAAAAAAAATGTTAATGCTTGAATTAGAATTCTGCACAGTAGATTCGGGCTCATTCAAAATTGACAAAAAGTCCAATCTGAACCCACCTAAGTTGCAACCCTAGTTTACTCATTGGGATAAAATTGCTTTTACCCTAATGCAGATAGATAGGAACAACGCTAATCCCACAAAGGTTCAAAATTTTGTCATGTATCAGACTATCGATGAGCCACTAATACTCCAAATTTGCATTTTCTGGAAGTTTGACTTATTTCAGCCTCTACTTTATTTAAAATAAATAAATAAATAAGAAGAGTATACTTTGAACTTTAGTCCCACATCATCTAATAGAGCTAAGAGATATCACTGTTCCTGCTTTCAGTTACAAAATGTTTGCATAAAACTTAAGAAAAAAGGCTCGACAAAGATTTGGGGCTACTTGGAGAATCCAAATCTGCTGGTCAGAAGATCTTAACAGCTGCACATTAGGAATATCTCATGTATTTTGTGTTCTCATTCATGGGAAGATATTCGGGATATGCAACACTGTGGCTACAGTATCTTTTGGCTAGATGTGATCTATGGTCAGCATTAAACCAAACACCCTAATCTGGATTTCCAGCACATTATCTATGCTCATGAACATTCATACATCCTGCACCCTTTTACCCATAAGATAGAATATTTGAAAGAGAATATAAAAAACGACTAGATCTAGGAGGCACACTTGATTCCAATTGATTAAATCAAGCTTGGCCTGACCCAAGTCTGAATATGTCAATTTTCAGTTCAGGCTGGGCTTGATTATTGAAAAGATCAAGCTTAATCTCAGGCCCAGTCCAGCTCAGGCCTTAGGCCCAATATTTAGGGCCGGGCCTGAATTGACCTTAAATCCCATCTTCTCTGCCTCACTTGCACCCCTAACTAGTATCAGATGTAGCGCTTCTGCATGACACTTTTTTCAAACCTTGAACATGACTAGAAAAAAAGCGGGAGCAACAAATGTACATTAAGAACATCTCTGTATTTTATATATTATCATTAGGACTGATTTAATTGATGTCAGTGTGTAAGCATACACCAACGAACCAACCCTCGGTTGGTAAATTTCAATTTGAATACTTCAAATTTTTTGTGTAAACTTTATTTCATACCTTATTAAGTGGTGCATTTGACATGAACATAAACACACAAATTAAAACTTCATTCCTACCCTTTTTATTCCATAAACATACATACACCGAAACAGTAATCAATACACAATAGATTGAAAGAGCTTCCCGATCAAAAGGGACGTGGAGGTGGGCCACCAGGACCAGGGGGTCCACCAAAGAGTGGTCCACAGCATTCTTGTAGGATGCAGCAACAACACAGTACATAAAAGCTGCAACCAAAGCAACACCCTTCCCTTAGTCTCGTGTAAATTCTACCATAAAAGTAAAGAATTGTACTTTTGCAGGTTAGTTGGTCAAACGGGTAATTGATCATAATTCCTACTTTCAAATGCCGTTATATTTGGTAAGCTAAGATAACAGAGAGTGTCAATTATGTAGGTAATTTACCCGTGCAATGATAATATGATTTCCCTTTTACCTTTCTCTTTACACAAATAAAGTGCACAAAAACATTGGAACCTCACTTATTTAGATAAATGAAATCTTGGAAACATTTAAACATATTTATCTATGTAAGGGAAAACGATTGAGGCCTTTGTGACATTACATGTTGTAAATGTTGCACTTTAGAACTATAAATTAGGCATCCTCGGTGCGTGCAACTATAACTGCAATGCTTATGATCATAATGTATGTAAGATTCAAAGGACTCCGGATCGTCTGCCCATGAGAACCCTGCTCATGCCTGCCCACAATACACTATTCCCATGACTTGTGAACATCTCCCCCTGCATAATACTATGCAGAGGATGAGATGTTCTTCATGTGTGGCTGCGATAAACATGGGCAGGAGATCCGGACTTGATTCAAAGCCTTATTGGGTTGTTCTACAAAGTAAATGTTTTTGTTTTCATTTATTTTGGTAATTATCACATCAACAAACAAATAAAAACATATTCTTAACTATAAATTTGTTTTAACAAGCAAAAGCAAGTTGGATTGTTTTCTTTTGTTTCAAAAAGCAATTTATGTTTTTAAAACCATCAAAATGATGATTTTTAAAACAGAATCAAGTGTTCTGGTGCAGATATTGTATTATTTATGAAAGATAATGAGATATATACTATGGTTTAAAACAAAATCATGCTTTTCAAATAAGAGATTCAAAAACACATTTTTTGTTGTAGTTTTGAAAAACAAAAGAAATTAAAAAGCATACATTTACAACTAATAACAAGTTTTCCATGTTTTTGTTCTGAGAAACAATTTATTTTCAAATCAGATGGTTCTTAATTTGTTTTTGAAACTTACAACAAGAAAAAACAATTCACGTTGAAAAATACCCCTATAGTATTTGGAAAAAGTATTCTGCAGAATTCTGAATTACAGCCTCCCTCCCCTTATAAACCCTATTCTGCCTGTAGATTTGACATCAATCCATGGTCACGATTCACTCCCCTGTAAGGTGGGGCTAAAAATTCTAAGCTGGGCTGATCAGTCATTCTCCCATAGTATCTTGGTGGTACAGATGCCATAAAACTAGTCAAAATTTCTAATATATTTCAAATAGAAGAGATAGAGAATATATATATATAAAAGGGCGGTTCAACTATGATTACATGATTACAGAAAGACATGATATCAGAAAAATTTGCAATCAATCAACCAGTATAACACAAGGGGTGACCAATCAGGTGGTATCATACCCTTCCGGTCAAGGTTCAAGGATACACTAGTAGGGCATATCAGTCTGTATTGATACTTTTTTTTAAGTTCTATTTATTTTTTTCAAAACTGGTATTACTACTTTATGAACCATGATCTGACTCGATACAATCCGTGGAGGGATGTATCAAAAAATCATCAGCATGATACATATCAGTCGATACGGACTGATACGTATCGATGCTTTGAACCATGCTTCCGATACCATAGATTTTCCCAAAAAAATGTATATAAACAAACAATACAATTTGATTGAGTGCTAGGAAATTTTAGGCAGCATTGAATTGACTTACCATGACGATATGAGTCTGCATATCCCATCACAAAGGAAATCGAAACACCCAAAAGGAGATGGAGGTGGCCCTCCTGGTCCAGGTCCCCATCCCGGCGGCATGTCTCTCTGTCAGTCTGTCTGAACAAGAAGCCCAACTAGTTTGTGAAGAATACAGTAGCTAGGCTGAAACACAGCTCCGATTGATACTTTATAGAATTGAAAAAGACTGGTTGTTGAGCAAGTGGGGTGACATTTTAACTAGATCCCAGTAAGACTGGTAAGTGAAAGAGTCATGCCTTTCGAAATCCCAGTATGTAATTGACACCTACTTTTCAAACCGACCGACACAATTTATGTGCAATCAGTGTGTAACAGGTGTTTTACTTATAAGATTAAAGAGTCTATATCCAAAAATAGTCCCAGTTATCAAGTAGTCATCTTCTAAAATAGTCTTTCTCCAACAAAGAGAAGTGAAGATGGTGTCTACTTGGGTATTTGCTAAATTTTTGTACAAGTTAAAATATTTAATGTATTGAACCCATTTGGCTAAAAAAAAAGAGACTATACTCCACTTCAGAATTTTGAATTTCACTGAAGATTTATAATAATTCAAAATTTTAAATATTTTCACCTAAACATTAATATCCACTCATATATTGGCATCAATTCCAAGCTGGCATCTACTTTAATTGTACTGTAAAGCTAAGGTTTGTAACCGTGGACTGAATAGCAAAAACCCCCCCAAAAATTTTCTTAGCCGGTTAAGCTAATATATGATCTATCAAAGTGTTCATTCTACTCCACATGTTTCTAAATTGAAGGTTTATTGCTTTGGTTTAGTGAAAACAAAGCTAGCTGCATTTAGAATCGAGGTAAAAGTTTAATCTGGTTTGATTTTCTTCGCATTTGGATGGAATGTAAATTAAGATCGATGTAAAACTCCATTCTCGGTTCAGATTTATCAGTGTTTGGATGGAAATTTAATCTGATTTGGTTTTCTTGGCATTTGGATGGAATGTAAATTAAAATCGATGTAAAACTCCACTCTCGGTTCAGATTCATCAATGTTTGGATGGAGTGGAGTTTTGCATCATAAATCGATGTAAAACCTCATCTAAAATTTTAAATTGGTAATCGATGTAAATAGTATATAGATAAAATCAATGTAAAATGCCACATTTTTCGAAGCTCAACGATCACAACCTTTTTAAGGTTTGGTGTGAAACTCCATCGATGTGGTTTTACACCACTTCCAAATATAAATCTTGTATTTATACTATATATATTTATAATTGTACTCTTTCCATATCGAGTCTAAGAAGTCTATTTAAACTTTTAAGGACAAGGGGCAAGTTTGAAATGTTAATTTTAGGGTAAAATCAGCACAATAATGAAAGGTAGGTGGGATGTGAAAAAGTAGGTTGTTGATATAACAGATGGCTTTTTGTGATTTTACCTGTGGTCCTTGTAATTTATAATCATGGACCCACATCAGAAAAGAAAATAAGGGAGTGTTTGGGGTCATGAGAATGGCCCCATCAAATGGTTTTAATTAATTAATTATTATTATTTAAAAGTTAGAATGACCCCAAAGTCCAGTGGTTTTTAATTAATTAGCTATTATTAGTTCAAAGCTAGAGTAGGAATTCACTATTATTAATCATTTTCAAAAATAAGTAATGATTAATGAATAACTAATGACTAATAAACAATTAATAATGAGTCTAGGTTTTAATTAACTATTATTAATTAAAAAATAGAATGGGCCTAAATCTTAATGGGGAATTGACAAATTGTTTATTGGGAAATATAATAATTAATTAGCATAAAGTATTAAATAAAACATTAATGTTTAATATACTTAACTAAATAACAGCATTAATTCCGTTTTCAGTTCGATTGAAAATTTCAGTCAAACCAAACTAAGACCAAAAACCGATTTAAAAAAAAAAAACAAACAAACAAACCGAACTGGTACCCAAATTAACCGAACTGAATTAATTTATTCAGTTTGATTCAGTTTGGTTCTTGATTTATCAACTGAATTTGAACACCCCTAGTGAGACATTTTTTTAAGTTGATTAATACAAATTACCATTTCTTTCTAAAACGTCAAATTTGATGCTTCTCGTACACATGCACTTTTGGAGTTGAAATGACACTTCTACACAACTTTCTTGTTAATTTGTATTGATGGGCCCAAAGCACAACAGCAACTCAAAAAACCACTGTACAAACATCCCGTAAGAAGGCAATGATCTAACACGAGTCAAGGTCCCTCTGGTGTAGGTCTGCCAATTTATGACCTAAACTACTTAAATCTGTCACTATATCTCTCTCACACACGTATACATATTGAATCCTATTCATCCATTTAAAACCAACCTTAAGCTTCTCTCTGGCTACTTGATCTACCCTATGTGATGGGATATTGTACTGTCTAGAAATAAAGTTAATATTTACATCACTAAACAACAAAAGAGAGTTCTTACTCTTAAGCAAAAGATTGAGACAAGTTCACATAATTGGTCTTTGATCGCTTTTGTTGATGCCTAGGATGAGTCAAGGGCAATAAGATAATTTTACTTCTGAGCGGAGGGTTGATTGAAAAGTCCGAGGTCTGTTGTGGCTAAGGGCCAATAGACCAGTCCTATAATGAGGGAGAGAGAGAGAACGGTAGAGGCTTCGAGTAAGTACCCAAGGCGGAGACTTTGACGATTAAGTTAGTATAGGTGCAACACAGGGTGGATGAGGCTTGAGGTTAGGACGCTCAGACGAGGCCACGAAGGGAGTAAGGGAGCTCTTACTAATCTCGAGGCCATATGCTTACCTTGAGAGGGGTTGCCCCCTATTTATACTTGAGGTCGCCTAGAGGTAGGTGGGCGTGGACGACCAGGATGTGGTCTGGCCCTGAGGAGTGCGGCCATCCGAGGCCGCTGCATTCAGCCATGCCATTGGCCCTATGATGTGTGTTGGCCTCTGCTCTACATGTGCTCTCGTTGGGTCCGCCCTGTGCGTCACCGTTTTCCACGCTCTATTGGTTCGAGACATGAGCGCCTACATCAGCTTTCACTACATGACCACATGAAGGGAGTCACAAAAGTGCTTCAAATGAGACCGGATATTGGTTCCAATTGGTTCCAATTTAGATTGGGTCCAAGCCAAACCTGGTCCATTGACATTTGTACTCTTATCTTGTTTTAATGGACCGGATATCGGTTCAACCTGATCTAATCCAATATATATCCATTACAAATGGACCAGGTCCAGTCCAATCCAGGTCCGTCCAATCAGTTCAAATTGATTTAGATTAAAATGGGATCCAACCCAAATCCGACCTATTAAAACCCCTACATATAAGTTATTTTTTGTTCTAAAAAAATATAAGTTAATTTCAAGATATTTTGTTCATGGTACACAGTATCAGAACTATTTTTTACTTCATGCTATTATAATATAAAAATATTTTGATTATTTTTAATTTAATTTATCAAATATTATTCAATACCCCATTGCAGTCCAAATTCAATTTGGATTATTATAAATGTAATGGATAAGAGTTCTATTCGAATACTCGAATATGAATGTAAATGAATCAAATTTGGATCTACCTAAATTCAACATTGTTTTGCAGCCCTAGTGGGTGGACTTAATAAGTAGGTTGTTGTTGTTGAGTGGGCACTCAATTTATGTGCAAATTCAAGAAGATAATGGTGTCAAAGTAGGTTGGACTGCTGGTTCATAAAAGTGCTTCAAATGAGGGCTGTGATTCGATCCGCATTGAGTCTCATTATCAAATCTTTAAACCTTTATCCTATCTTGTTAGAGAATAATAAACTTATTTTGGGACCTCACTTAAGTGCTTAAGGTTGCGTTTAGAAATAATGCAAATAAGTGTAATGGATGCAAGCATGAATTCCAATAAAATATATGTCTTTTTTTATCAAAAGTCTACTTAAATATAGATTTACTTCTTTTTTATTGATGTACTTTTACATCTTATTATCAATGTAAATTTACATTAGAAAATGCATTTTCTATCATTTGTCAATACATAAATGTAATGTTATCAAATACAGGCAAAAGTGAATCAGGGTATAAATTTACCTGGGATTTACACTCTATTTGCATCGTTTCTAAACGCAGCCCAATCTTTTAATTTGAGCAATTCTTTGATACAGTATCATAATCTGTTTGAACAAATGGTTTAGTGTTTGATTCTCTTTGCTCCATTATAATTAATTAAATTTCAGACAATGTATGAATGTTTGTGTTTGTCTAAGCTTTCAAGCCCAATAATAAAATTTCACATGAAAGATGTGTTAAAGAACGAAAATCGATAGATAATACAAATTAGGGTTCGACTATGATATCGAAAAGGCATCGTACTAAGCAGATTGATTAAAGACATATTTTAAGAGGCATAAGGGTAGATAAAATTAAAGTGCAGCAAC
Source organism: Nelumbo lutea (assembly GCF_056320005.1). NCBI lineage: Eukaryota > Viridiplantae > Streptophyta > Magnoliopsida > Proteales > Nelumbonaceae > Nelumbo > Nelumbo lutea. The sequence continues at coordinate 89,030,865 of NC_142687.1, read as the reverse complement.
TGAATCCATATTTGAACTTCCTGAATAGCCTTTCACAATCTCCACGTGGCAGTTCATTAGTTCATACTTCATACACCAGTAAATTGAAACTAGATCTTCTTTTATGAAACGGGCAATCAGTGATCTGATCACACCGCTGTATTTCATACACAACACAAGCAGGAACACTGGATCAGAAGAGAGGTCCACCAGGCCCAGGTGGGCCGTAGGGTCCTCGAGGCCCACCAAAGCACTCTTGCAGCATCCAGCAACAGCAGCAGAAGTAGAAGCTGACAAATGAAACAGCAAAGCACAAAGTAATTAGAACTGTGTCATTTGTAAGAAAGAAAAAAAAAACAATATTCTAAATTAATATCCCTTCGATGTTTTTTTGGTTGAAACAAAAAAAAAAATCACGAAAGGTTCTCAAGAATTTTCACAAAATTTGTTCAGAATTTTTCCCTTGATTTCCTTTTCTCTCTTACTTTCTATCAAACCAAACATAACCTTAATGAGTTAATTAATGGCAGAAGAAAATAAAGATGACAAACTCAGAAACAGCAACAGTTAATTTTGCTTACCAAGAAGAAATTAAGCTGCACAAACCATTTCCAATGCCACCAAAGAAGCCACCAGGGCCCCAACCAGGCCCAGGCCCCCAACCTGGACCAGGACCCCAACCAGGACCAGGCCCCCAACCAGGCCCAGGTCCACCAGGTCCAGGACCCCAACCAGGCCCAGGGCCTCCAGGGCCTCCTGGTCCTCCTGGTCCTCCTGGTCCCATCCTTTGGCTTTATACCACCACCACCGCTGCTGCTGCCACCACCACTATGCCCACCGATAGTATCTGCAGAGAGAGAGAAGTCTTGAAGCTATAAGGTGCCACCACCTTTGAGCAAAGCCGAGAGGATCCAAAGAGAGGTTACTGATTCTTATATAGAAGATTTTCTATGGGTTTGGGGTTGGGATTGGGATTGCTTAGCCTTGAAGTTTTCCATCATAAATTCTAAATTAAGTCCAACAGTATGTCAACTCTTCTTATCCTATCTACCATTCAAAACAGCCCTTCCACATATGAGGTTTTCTTGTATTTGCAAGTAATTGCCAAAACAAGCTACAATATCTTCATATCCTGGTCTCTCTGCTTCTTTTCCCTTTTATATGGTTCAATGATATTTTTCTAGGATGAAATAATTTAGTTATTATTTTCACCCACCCTTTTAAGGTGTGTGTTGGTTTGATAAAAAATAAAAAATAATAGAGAAATGGTAAGTTGAGAGAGAGCTTTAAAAAGATTTTACAAAATATGCTTGGAATTTTCTGCAAACTTTCTGTTTATCTCTTATTTTATTTTATTTATCAAACCAGTGTTTTAAAAACTGACCCAGCTGGTTGTAGGTCATCGGTTTGACCAGCCGGGTCTAATGGTTCAGGTCGTAACATGTCAGCGCATGTATGTGTATATATAAAAGCAATAAATAATATATAAATATGTTTTAGATATGTTATATGTATTATTATTTATTTTATTTATATTTTAATTCAATTTTAAATTATTTTATTTATAAAAATATTAAAAATTATAATTTGAGGCCAAAAAGGGTTTTTTCGTGAAAATAGTGAGGAAATGTTCCTTGGGATGCATAGATCTCGAAAAGTTATCCAAAATAAAAATAAATAAAAAATAACCCCAGTCGGACATCGGAGTGCAAAACTCCAAATGTTTTGCATGCATAGAGTGTGCAATCTGCGACCCGGTCACCGAGTCGAATGGGTTAATGGTTGAACCAGACAGGTTGAACTTTTTTTACCAAGTCAATAGTTTTTTACCATCCGATAGGTCTTGACTGAACTGGACCCAAAATTTTGATCGGGTAACAATTCGAGCAATTCAACTAATCAGGTCAATAGCGGGTTGAAAATATTGCATCAAACCAAAATTAGCTTGACAAACATGAACATAAAACGTGGTGGTTGAGTGATAGTTTGACTGATCGGGTCAACGGCAGGTTGAAACCATTGTATCAAACCAAAATTAGCTTGGCTAACATAAACCTAAAACATGGCCAGGTTGGGGTTAGAAAGACGCCTACTCATGATTAAGTTCACCGTTACCATCATCATTAACATCTAAGCCTCATCCTAACTATATAAAGTCAGCTACATAATCTTGTTCGGCTACGGTTGAACCTACAGAAATATTTGCTTTGGACGGTGCAATTAGACAGACAGATAGCTTCTCTATTATTTGCCTATCTAACTTCAGTTTGGATCCGGCCGGCACACGTTGTAAGCATTTTCAATGAGTACTTAAAAATTTTTTTGATATATGTCCCTTAAAATACCCTCAGTTCACCATTGAAAATGATTAAAATCCACTTTTGATAGTTGTCAGAATATTTGTCAAATGCTCATTTAACTTGCTTATTTATGGTGTGCCTACTAGATCTGGTCCCATCTAACTTGTACCTTCGGAGTAAATATTTCGACAAGTGCAGCCTTTAGGCTATGACTGGGAAAAGTGCAAATACAAAGCTTAGAAAGACAAATGTGAACTGTATACAAGGTTTTGCAGGAACATATTTGTATTTACACATTTCTTAGGCTCAATTTGGAAGGAGTACAAATACAAATATGCACAATATAAATATATAAAAAACAATACAAAATGCAAGGTTTTGGGCTCTACAAATTTGTATTTGTATTCTTTATAAAACTGAGCCTAGGTTGTGTTTGGTTGCAGTATAAATTTATTTGCACTAATACAAATGCATGGGAGTGCAAATGTAAAGGATGCAAAATTCTTGTTTAATTTTGTTTTATATTTTACTTTATTCTGCTTCATGTCTTAATCTACTTCATTTGTACTACAATCAAACAAAATAAGCTAAAACTTGAAACAAAAATAGGTCAGAATTTACACTCAAATCATTTGTACTATCATAGTTTTGTATCAGTGCAAATTTATTTGCATTGCAACCAAACACAGCTTAATATGAATAAAATATTAGAAAGGATATTGCCTCCTGGTAAAGTTTTATGTCACAGTTAGTTTTCCCAAAAGATTAAAGGGGTGTTTAACAAGTTGTGTGGTTCTTTTTATTTTTTTATTTTTTTGAAAAACAAATCATTCATATTAATGAACACCCTCTAAAATTTGATAAATCAGAACACACCATTATTACTGGAGTAAATATTTGTTTTATGTTATGACCCATTTGTTCCATGTTGGTAATATGGGATGCTAATGTGAGGTATCCCACATCGGTAGTATGGGATGTTGTTGTGGGGTATATATATGCTTGGATTCCCTCCCTCCAACAGCTAGCTTTTAGGGGTGAGTTCTCCTAAGGCACATAACGTTTTATTATTTATTCATTTTTTTAATTTTTTGCATGCTCCTTCCACTATTTTTTTCGACCCTCTTGGCCTTTCCTTCCTTCCCAAACCCTTTTCGTCCCCGAAGGCGACCTCAACCAGTTTAGCACTATTTTGTGTATTCAAGATGTTGATCGAGGCTGTGATTAAAAATAGTGATCAGAGTGAAAGCTAGGAAGATGATGGTCATAACAAGATCAAGACTGCCGAGTCCTTCTTCCCCAATATCTGTACGTGTTTGGCACACAATCTTGTATGCTCAAGTGAGATTGCATCTATGGTTGAAATCAGACCAGGGGTAAAGGAGAACCATGAACTGCATATAAGCTCACAAAAAGCCTTGTAATAAAATTTGTAGATTAAGGTTTGGGAAAGAAAGAAAGGTTAAGAAAGACAGAGAGGGGAACGTGAAGTTTTAAAAAAAAAAAGATTTAAAAAGTTAGATAAATCAAAGTTTTTGAAATCTAACCGGACAATGAATCAGTCAGGGATTTGGTTTCCAGGTCTAATGGTCCGATTATTCAAATCAAACAGACGGCTCTTTCTGATAAAAAAATAAAAAATGGTCAAAGCAATTAAATGACTCAACCACCCGTATCAACGTTTTACTGACTAAATCAACGGTTTTTGGCAAAATGACAGTTCTGGGTAAAACAGAACCAGTCACTGACCAGTTCCCAGTTTTTCAATCCGACCGTCCAGTCCAATCCAGTTTTATAAACCATGAGATAAATAATGAAAGAAATATATTCTGTATTCTATTAACTATCGCACATAGGAAGAAAGCCACATGTGTAAGTGGCATTTAGTTATTGAGTCTACAGCACAGTTCACTGCTTTGAGACTACAGCAGATCCGGACTCCATATTTAGGCATGAAGAGTCTTTCTAGTTTCTACTACAATTTTCCACCTGGCTATTCTTTTGCCTTTTTTTTGGTAGAGAATACAGTGGTTAATTCGTCAACAAGGCAGAATTCTTCTTATTCTTGAACGGACACACAAACACAGACCCACGATTGCATGAATGCCATCACGCCTCCTCCCAATGGCAAAAATCACCAAATCACTAGGGTGGACCAGGAGGTCCTGGAGGCCCAGGTGGGCCAAAAGGTCCTGGAGGCCCACCAAAGCAGTCTTGTAGCATCCAGCAACAGCATAAGAAGTAGAAGCTGTAAAACATGTAAACAAAATTCCAACAGTTAGCAGAGGTTCATAAGAAAGAAAAATGCTTTGCTTTATCTGTGATACCCATACATGAATGCATATACGCAATGTATACATACAACCTGTATTTATCCATGGTTCAAAGTATGGATATGTACCGGTTTTCAGTCACTGAAACTCTAAGGCTCAGTTTGTAAGTATAAATATAAATTTGTAGAGTACAAAATATTATATTCTATATTATTTTGTATTCAGTGTCGCCCCTTTGGATTGCACAATAAGAACAACGTGGCAATACTTTGAGTCATGCATTCACTTGAATTAGGTGGGGTGATTTCCTACACGATTGCACCTATTTCTAGCATGCAAAGGGATCTTATGGTTAATCTAGGGACTGTTTGGTTCTATTGCTATTTATTTAAAAAATGTCTTTTATTTTTTTATCATGAAAAATAAAAAAAACGGTTGAAAAAACGTGGCATTTATAAATGCCACATAAGCTAAATAGTGAAAAAATGCGCAAGTATTGGTAGAAATATTAAAAAGAAACTTTTCCATAGAGTTTCAAAGGAAAATGTCTCTGCGGCACTAAACTAGCATCATTTTTCAAATAAACAGCAACAGAACCAAACACCATATACACCAACTAATGGGCTTTAAAAATGAGTAAGGTTAGGGCCATCAAACCAGAGAAAACAACACATAATTAAAGAGACAAACAGACGCAAAACACAGCAGGACCCAACAATACAATTAGTCTACCTTAAAGACAGCAGAGCAGCAGAAGAATTTTGAACACGTGTTTCGCAATTGCAAGGGTTGTATGGTTGCATTGTACTGGCCTGTCAAAATCTAAGCCCAAACCCAAAATTTTCGGATCAGACTGAAAATATCATCCCTATTTATCACAGTGGTTGTTCAAACTTCATACTTCTAATAAAGGCCGTCTAAAGATTAATTTTGAACACGTGGCAAGATTTTCTGGGTTAAACTCTTCTCCTGAACTTTTTGAAATCGAATTCAGTGCAAAGCCCGTCAAACACCCATTATAGCACAAAAGTGTGGAGATGTTCCCTATGCAACGCTGTAAAAAGCTGTTCGAACATGCCTTGCACTGATTCAAGCTGATCTCACCTTAGTTGCCACGTAAAAGATTCTTGAATTGCATAAATATGATGGCTACAAATCCCCCCTTGACAAATCTGATATTATGACTTCGTCAGCAAAAAAGTTTCTAACACAATATACAATATAGGGAAATTGTTTAAAACTCGTCATGAGTTTTCAACATTTCTCTTAAACTCAATTTTTCAAAATGTTTAAAACTCAGACTAACGGGTGTTAATATATTGTCATTTTGATCTTTATAGAAAAATATAAAATATATACAAAATAAATTAACGGGTGTTAATATATTATCATTTTAATATTTAGACATGAAAAAGAAAAAAGCTCAGAAAAAAAATTAAATATAAAACACATAAAAACATAGAAATTACAAGAAATATAAAAAATTATAGAAATTGTAAACAAAATTAAAAATTATTTTCAAAGTATAGAAACTATAGAAATTGAAAAACAAAATCAGAAAATAAAAATTGTAGAAAAACACCAAAAATTATAGAAAAACACAAAAGTTGTAAATAAATAACAAAAATACAGGAAAATTTATAGATTGTAGAAAAGAGAAAAATGTAAAAAAAAAACAGAAAATATAACGAAACATTGGAAATTATAACAAAACACTAAAAATGCAAAAAAAAAAAACAAGAAAATTGAAAACTGAAAAAGACAATTTTTCCTCTAACTCACCATTCAAGGGTAATTTGGTCATGAAAATTGTTATTTATGCTGACATGGACACCTCCGTTAAGAAGCATTAACGGTGCACTAACGGAATGTGAGTTTTGGAAAATAAAAAACTTATTGACATGGTGAGTTTTAGACATTTTGAAAAGTTGTGATTTTAAGAGAAATGTTGAAAGCTCATGGTGAGTTTTAGACAATTTCCCTGCAATATAACACTTTGTCCCAATAATTCAACCAACTGTGCAAACTACATCTCTAATTTAATGGTGGAGAATAAGAGAACATTGAAGGGGAGTGGAGTAGAAGGTGCATTGGAATCAACTGCCGGCTGAGTTGGTAAGGTCTTTGGCTGGTTGTAACAGTGATTTGGGATCAATTTCTGTGAAGTTTGGGGAATGAGAGACGGGTTATTCCCGTTGAATAGTATGCACGAAGCCCCAAGAAAATACATCATTTAGAAATGAAAAAATCTATGATACCAGAAAGACATATTACCGAAAGAGATTTAATCAATTAAAGCACCCCATGAATTCCGATATCATAGTCCATCGCTTTAGGGATAGAAGGCAAAAGAGGGTTTTCTTTTTTGGGGGGTACTACTATAAAGGAAGAGGAGTTTTTAAAACTACGAAGTTAGTGAGATTGCTCACCATGAAGATATGAAGCTGCACAAACCATCTCCGATACCACCAAAAAAGCCACCTGGACCTGGAGGGCCCCAACCAGGCCCAGGGCCAGGTCCTCCAGGTCCAGGACCCCAACCAGGGCCAGGTCCTCCAGGCCCAGGACCCCAACCAGGGCCAGGTCCTCCAGGCCCAGGACCCCAACCAGGGCCAGGTCCAGGTCCTCCAGGCCCAGGGCCATCTGGTTGCATTTTTAGCTTTGCTTGTCCACCACCGCCACCGCCACTGCCTCCACCACGAAGGCCACCACTATGCCTTGCCAAAATCCACGAAAAATGGTGAAACAGAGCTTTGAAGCTTGAAGTCTAAGATGCCAACTTTGGATAGAGGGAATAGAAGGGAAGAAATTGGTCTCTTTATACAAGGATTTTCTGGGGTTGGTTGCGTACAATGTAGACTCGAAGCTTTCACTCTTATATCTTCTTTAATGGTTCCTAGTCCTCAAAGCCTAGCTCCACTCTTCTACAAACTTCTATGATCCCATCTGCTCTTCTAGTTTTGCACTTCCCTTCAACCTACCATTCAGAATTCAGAAGTCAGATCTCTCTCTCTCAAGCATACAAGGTGGATAGTAACTGGTGGATATTACACGAGTATCACTGTTCCCGTGTCTAACCAACGTTTTAACTATAAGTCTATAACTACAAATCAACGAATACATAGGGTTCTGTTTGGTTGCAGTGTGAATTCATTTGCACTGGTATAAATGCATAGGAGTGCAAATGGATGAAATGTAAATCCTAGTTTACTTTTGCTTTAGACTTTATCTTGTTTTATTTGTTTGTAAGTAGTAAAATATTTGGTCCATAATTTATATGAAACAGAAATGAGGTAAAAGGGTATTAATTTGAGGGGAAGGTAGGAAGCAAATCCATGTGATCCACACTTTATATGAAAGAGAAATAAAGAGAGTGCAAATTTTGCATTAAAAGAATACAAATCATAAAACTATAAATTAGGCACAACTTGTACTCAATTCAGATTTACACCACAAACAAATGCAACCTAAATAAAGGAAAGTTTGGATCATTCCCGTTCCAACCTGCAAAGTGCATAAAGAAAAAAAACTCCTTACCAACTCCATCAGTGTTGCATTTTTGCTGTTTTGACTGTGTTTGGTTGCAATACAATTTTTATTTGCACTAATACAAATGCATAGAAATGCAATTTTTGATTTAATTTTGTTTTGGGTTTTATCTTATAGTCTTCAGATCTTATTTTACTTATTTTGTACTGCACTAAATCAGAATTTGCACCTAAATCATTTGCACTATCATAATTTTGCATCAGTACAAATTTACTTGCACTACAACCAAACGCAGCATTTAGGTAAATAAAAATTAAAAAATTAAAAAAAAAAAAAAACATCTAGAACACTCCCACCTGCAACATTTGCATTCCATCCCAAGTTTTTACATATCGAGACTTTCCTTTGATCAAAACCCTTTTTTTTTACTGTCACATGAGTTACATCTCACCTTATTTGGGCGACCCTGAAAACCGTTCGAGTGGAATAAGGTTATTTTATTTGTAACGCGTACAATCTCACAAGTCACAACTGATGCAAAAAATATATATTTTTGTAGATAAATGACTGTTGAAGTTCAACAATTCAATCAAGGACGAAATAGTGATGAACAACAGCGGAAGGCAACGCATAGATACAGTCCACCTGATGACTAAACCAATGCTATTCCTTTCACAAATTACCTTTCACTTCCTTGCAGACTTAACAATGTTGCCCAAAATAACTGAGAAAAGGAACAACTCAATATAATAATGCAATGAGATAAATAAGCAATGTTCTCCATTTCGGATTCCATTTGTTCTCGTGGAATTGAGAATAGCCAACATTTTTACTAACTTGACTAAAACAAATTCCATAAACTCCACAAATCTTCACTCTTCAGCCTTGTCATTCAAATTCCGTTTCCAACAAGTCTTTACTTTTTGTTTCTTGAAAGATGAATCACTTTTGCTGCCGCTACAGCAGAGTCTTCCCGCTTTACAATGTTTTCAAGCTCTTCAACCTTCTCTGAAAGTATTTTGGCATTTGAATTGGCAAATTGGACCAATTTGTCTGCAGTCTCCAACGCAGTACATAACTAAAATAACATATTACAATCAACACAATCAGATTAGCTGGAGATTAGTGACAGTTCAATGAAGTGCCTAAAAATAGGGATCCATCACCTTGAGAGTAAGAGATGACCATGAGTGGTCAGTCCCCGCCAATGCCTCGTTCAACTGGTTGTAGTTTTCCTGATGTAAGAATCATGGAACGAGACAACAAAGATGATTACCAGAAATGTTGTTATTGAAGTAGTCTATACTCTATATGCACTTGGCATTTGTCTCAGAGAAGGTAAACCAACTGTTCCTTTTGTTATTCAGGGTTATATTTATATATAAAGAAATGTTGTTATTTGTTATAGCAGGACTTGGCATTTGTTTTGTGCACTATCATTCCAGCTTTCAAGTATGATATTAAGGCAATTCTTTGTACAAGTAACACACTTTATCATCCTCTGAATACCAAAGTAATGAAATGAAAAGTGAAAACGCTCAAAATCTGAAGAAAATTTACAAAAAGGTTTAAAGTAAAAACAATGACAAATTACTTTTTTATGGTTGTACATAAACTACTTCAGTGAACCTGGTTAAATTCAATATACTTTAATGGCACTTCTAAAATGAGGGCTTGTAGGTGAAACAAAAGGGCAACAAGATAAACTAGTCTAGACTCCAGATAACAAGGTAATAGAAAGAATTACCTGGAAGAGTTGCTTAAGATCAACTGGTTGAAGACAAGCATTTATATTGGAACCTGAAGAAGATGAGGATGATAAGGAAGGGGCTTCCCAGTGCTCTCCACCATCTCCTTCCCCGACATCACCCAGCAGATCCCCTATGCACAGTAATGGCCCTCCCACTCCTCTCATGTTTGTCTGCCCCAAGATTTCAACAGCTGGTACAAATAATTTGCTCATATAAAATAAAATGTCACATTGGTCTGTTCTACTTACCAGCAAAACATCTCTAAGATTTTGCAGTGCATAACAGATTTCCTGATAATTAATCCACACATACACATACATTCGCTTTTTACTCCATGAAGTTCTAAATGTTTTCTTTTTTCTATAGGCAAAGAAGAATTTTATTAAGAACTAGCCAAGCTGCATACAGAAAGGCATCCCAAGAGGAGGTGCAAGATGCAGCCTCAGGTAAAAATCAGCTTACAATTGAGCCTGAAAGATAGATTTCCTAAAAACCCCTTGCTTAGCTAAAGAATCTGTTAAGCCATTAGCCGACCTTCTTTGCCACTGGATTCTAACAATCATATTAGAGGTTAGCCATTTGAACTTCTTTGCAGCTTCCTTGTAGTTCCAAATAACTGAGTCTGGATCTTTTAGCCACCCAATTACCAGCTTGGAGTCCCCCTCAACTATCAATGAAATTCTAAGTGTTTCAATTCCCACACATTGCACCCCTGATAAAGACATCTAGCAATATCTCATTTTCTGAAAAATCTAAATTAGCAAATTTTAGCAAAAACCACTTGTACCCACATCTATTTCTTATGCAAGACAATCTATATAAATTTCTATGGGCATCAACTTTCTCAATCATTCACAGGAGTGCAAAAGTATGAGTTTTCTAATCTGACCAAAGACAATGCCCATAGTGGATTAAAGAAAAGATTTCTCCCTATGTTACCTATATAGGTCATATCGTGTGCATGTTGGACACCTTAACTTCTAGTGTAAATTCTGTATCCAACACCTGCCTTGAGTAATATAGTTTTCTGCAATGCCATTAGGGCTCAGAGGAATCTGAATTATATCAAGATCCTAGTAAGTGAAATACAACTGGTGACATACAGAAGTGCACTTACATCCAATGCTATACAACTGAAAAGAAACATAAAGGCAAGGTCATTCAATTTAAAATTGATAAAACAATCACCCAACCAATACCAATGCAAGTACTTTTTTTGGTTACTAGTGCATATCTTATGCACTCAAGCTCAATGATTTAAACGTTTGAGTTCTTTACTCACAAACTTATCAAAAAAAGAGTGATTTACTTGCAACCCTCATATTCCAATCTGGAAAATAGAAATAAAGAAAGCATACATGGTTGGGGGATAGCTGCATGTATTTGTTTGCACATGTCTAATCAAACTAATAGGTGAAGCCTCATATTGGCAGTGGATCAATCATATGGCAAGGACATGCTGTAAAGTTAAGATAGACTCGTGGTAGATTTGAGCAGGACTATGAAGAACAATTTATGATTTCATGTTGAAGCATTTGGGAATTTCAAGATAAATGGCTCAATAAGTTTTGTATGAGGCTTGTCCATGTCAAAATATTACTGAATCTGGTTTAGTAAGGAAAGTAATATTGTGGTGAGTTGCAAGAATGGTTGAAGATCATGTATGAAAAGATCTGAATCATATAGCTCCATTAATTGTCAATATCTAAACAGGTTCCTGTAAATAGTACTCAAAACTCTGGTAGAAGAATATCTCAAGGATCAAAGTGAAGAATAACACCATTTGCAGAGAGTCTTGACAAATCTTCCAGGGATGATGTTGTTGTTGCCAGAAGCGTGATGGAGGAATATGAGTTAGAGGATGATAATGAAAATGTCATTTTACATGGAGGTCAGTAAGATTGTTAAGAAAATTGATTTGAGTAGGGTTATGGAAAGGACATTCAAATTCAATAACATGAGTACTGCTTTAAAGACATTAGCTGTCTAGGACATATAACCATTTTATTTTTCAGGTTTTAAATATCATTTTTTTGATTCATAGGTTTTAAATATCATTGAAGAACTTAATTAGAAGGAACACATACACACACATACATACATATATATAAACTTCATTAAGTATAATATTTTCAATCAAACCACAGTACAATCTATATGTAACACATTAAAAATCTCCAATGATTTCAATTACAAAGAACTGCTTTAATAACAAAAAATTATGCAATAGAAATTAATAGTAACAAAAGCACACCAGAATGGATAAATTGTTTCATCTCCAAAGACAACCATGTCTAGAAACAGGTTTGTGATATTAAAATCTCAGATTAGCATTTTGGCACACTCTTCCCTGGCACCAACAACCCAGGTAAAAATTACCTTGGTGCGCAGATGTCGTTGAGGCTCATGCCTAATGCTATCATCATTGATAGCACGGAAATCACTTTTTTTGAAAGCTAAAGAGAAATTCACTAAAGAAAGAGAGAATGCAAAAGGAAGGTGATAAGAAATCACCCGAGAGCATGGAAATCACTACCAAGTTAAATAGTGTTTGAAATTTGGGTGGAACTTATTTGCAGGGGCTACTAATATAAATTTAGGTGGAATAAACTCAAAACCTCAGATTAGCATTTTGGCACATTCTTCCTCACCACCAACAACCCAGGTAAAAAACTACCTTGGTGCGCTTAAATAGTGTTTGAAATTTGGGTGGAACTTATTTGCAGGGGCTACTAATATAAATTTAGGTGGAATAAACTCAAAACCTCAGATTAGCATTTTGGCACATTCTTCCTCACCACCAACAACCCAGGTAAAAAACTACCTTGGTGCGCAGATGTTGTTGAGGCTCATGCCTAATGCTGTCATCATTGGGAGCATGATAATCACTACAATTTAATTATTGTTTAAAATTTGGGTGGAATAAGCTTAATCCAATCCATTACAATCTATATGTAACACATTAAAAATCTACAATGATTCCAATTACAAAGAACCTAGTTTAACTGGGTTAATAACAAAAAATTATGCTATAGAAATTAATAGTAACAAAAGAACACAAATGGATAAATTGTTTCATCTCCAAACACAAATATGTCTAGAAACAAGTTTGTGATATTAAAATATCAGATTAGCATTTTGGCACATTCTTCCTTGCCACCAACAACCCAGGTAAAAAATTACCTTGGTGCGCAGATGTTGTTGAGACTCATGCCTAATGCTGTCATCATTGGGGGCATGGAAATCACTACAAGTTAAATATTGCTTAAAACTTGGGTGGAATTCATTTGCAGGGGCTACTGATATAAATTTGGGTGGAAAAAACTCAAAACCTCAGATTAGCATTTTGGCACATTCTTCCTCACACAAGATTTGTTTTTCTGATATACATCCAGGCCATGGCTACCCACTCACTACAAGACTTGTTGGCTTGCCCGAAACCACAGCAAGAGAAGAGATTGAGGCCTCAACTCAGCAGGCTCTCAAATGTCCAAGATGTGATTCCACCAATACCAAGTTCTGTTTCTATAACAACTACAGCCTCTCACAACTACGGTATTCCGTATTTCTGCAATGCATGTAAGAGGTATTGGACCAAAGAAGGATGATTGAGAAATGTTCCAGTGGGCGGATGTTGCAGGAAGAACAAGAGAACTTCATCTTCAAAGAAGACACAAGACACAAGACCAGACAAGACCAGGTTGAATATGACTAAAATGAATTTACCCATGCCTTTGCTAGACTACAAGAACAACCGACTAGACAGTTAAAGACAGATATCAGGTATATATATATCATTTTCCCATGGTCGAACGAAAATGAAAAACTATTCTTCAATGATTGAAAGTTGTACCGGATCTAAAAAATCCTCTCCAATTAAACGGGTGAGATGATTGAACAGCAGAAAAATAAGATATTCAGAACAATCATGAGTGACTGGAGAAGAAGAACAATGAGATTGATTTCAGTAAGAAGAAACGAGTATTCAAAAAAATATATGAGAAACAGATAGCTTATGGTTCAATTGAAGATGAGAAAACAAAGAAAAAAAAATAGAAGAAGAAGAAGAAAACTAACCTGGAAAATACGAGATTCTGCTTCAATTCTGGAGTGGGGAGGCCACTGCTAGGAATTTGTGAAGTGAGAAGAAAAGTGGAGAAGAAACATCGTCACCGACGAGAGGGAAACCCTATGTATGCTATTTCAGTAAAGGGTAATTTTAGCATTTTAAAAAGACATCAGGGACTTTTTCGAACGAAAAAACGAATAAGCGCGTTATTGCATGAGAAATTAAAAGCAAGCTCGATGTTTTTTTTTGTAAACCCAAATTTGGGCTTCTCAAATAAGCGCTTAATTTCAGATTCGGCATAATCAGATAATTTGAATATCATAAGATTCATAACCGGTCGAATTTGATATTCTACTCATATCGTTTAACTGATTGAATTAAATTTGGATATCACATGATTTGATTCAATAAATATTCGAATTCAACGAATTAGTTAATATTTATAAATAATAATTAAATTATAAATAACTTATATATATATATATATATTATATTTTATATAAATAAAATTTTTATTTTATATATTTATTAATTATCTAAAAGACTGAATATTTGAGTATTTAATCGAATTCGAACATTGATTTTCAATATCCTTCAAATATCAGATAATCAAATTTAGATTCAAATTTAGATATTGCCTGATTCGTACTCGATCCATTCAAAATAAATGTTTAATGGTGTAGTCTGAACCCAAAATAAATGCTTATTCGAGTTGGCACTTATTTTTAAGTACTCCCAAAACTTGGCCCAAACAATCAAGATTAAGGAGTAAGGAAGAAACTACTGAAATATTCTTGACATATTACTTTAAGATATGTTTGGTTTGATAGGAATGTTGAAGAAATTCATTAAAATGTTTCCCCTAATTTCCGTTTCTCTTTTATATTTTCCCTTAAACCAAAGTACCAACACACAACCAATCTCTTATTATTCAAGTATCCTCCTTTATCTCCTCGTTGATATCAAGTTCATTGTTTGCATTACAAACGCATAATCTCTAATTAGTAACCAGGGTTTTGGAACCCGAACCTTTCTCTCACGGTTTCATAGTTGGTTCTAAGGATGATCATTTATGACCCTGCCTAGTCCGATACATGAATTTCTAGGCCTATGTAGTCATGTTTCTATCAAACTCGGCCACCCCAAATGTCCGGCCCGATTTAACCCAATATTGGGTTTGGACATGTAATATCAGGCCCATCCGGGCATATAAAGAATTGGATCACAACTCCTAAAAGTAAAAATCCTCTCCCAATGACAACATCAAATATTAAGTAATAACAACAGGTTGTAGCTCTAGCTTTCAAGGGAGATCGAATCTGCTCCTCACAAAGGGCGCCTCACACCGACCTCACATGTACATCCCACCGTGTATTGAAAACATCTTCCATACTTATGTAGTTATGTGTTATTATTTACGGAAGATGTTCCCAATGCACGGTGGGATGTGCCAGTGAGATCATTGTGAGGCGCCCTTTGTGAGGAGCAGATCTCAATTCCTTTCAAGGTATTTAAAACTATATATGCTCTATTATTGTCCATTTTTATTATAATTCAAAGTCACTATTCCTGCTCAAGTTACTTTGGATACTGTTTATTATGTGCTTCTCACAAAATACATTTGTTATCTTGGAATGTAAGAGGGTTAAGGGTATAGAAACCCGAAGAAATTGTGTAAAACTTTTAACCTAGATATAATTTTCCTTTTTGAGACTAAAGTGAACGCTGAAAACTCCATTAAACTTTGCAAAATACTCCATGGGTTCTTGTGGGGGATTTAAATTATATTATCTTTCTCTCTAAATGTGGGGGTTCCAACAGACATTCTCATACCTCACAACCCTCTTCTCTTAGGCCTTGTTCGTTTGTAACATTGCAGCATATCCAGGTAAATGTTATACTTGGGTAAGTGCACTTGCCCATGTTCTTTTGATTTTTAGGATTCACAGGTAAATAATAAAATGATATTTTTACCCATAAAAATTAACTATTAAAATGGGTAAAATGGTTCCATTATGTATTGTAAAATTTTCTTCCTACTATGAAACTTATTTACCCACCTAGGAGATGGATAAGTTTTACCCAGTAAAGTAAGGGTAACTTTACTATGGAGCCCATTGCTTAATGCAAAAAAGAACATGGAAAAATTGGTCAATGAGTAACTTTTACCCATTGACCAATTTTTCCATGCTTATTTACCTACAAACAAACAGGGCCTTAAACACAAATCCACCACCCTTAGAAGGGAATGAATTAAAAGATATTAAAAAGAAGCTTTTCCTCTCTGAACACAGAGAGATTTTTTGAGACATTACCAAAAAAAAAAATAGATGGAACTGGAACTCCAAAGGTATTTCTTTTGAGCAAAATGATTCAACAAATCCTTCAACCCAAGCAAATTAAAAGATGTTTAATCCCAATACAATAAATGCCTGAAATTTGAAGAACACTTATGGCACTTACAGTCAAGAGAGTTGTGGCTTAATGAAGCGACAAAGCATTTGTTTGGCATCGATGTCGTTGCTCTAGAAAATAGTGACACATCAGCGCCACATCGGAAAAAAACAGTGCTCCATGAAACATCAATATTTTAGGAACCACTTTCCCACAAAAATGGTGCTCCAAGCCACTCCTTGGAAATCGAGAAGGCATGATTTGGAGCAATGTCACATTTGACGTTTTCTCATATCGAAGCTCATTGCTACCAACGAGAACATGATGTGGCAGTGACGTGGACTTCCTATAATGGGTATCAGTGCTAACTACATATATAGAGCACTGGTACCAAACATAAAGTGTTGTTGTTGCTCCAGGAAATATCATACTTGACAACAACGTTTCCAAAAAAAAAGGCATCATTTTCTCAGAAAATGGTGCTTCCAACCCACACATCAGCAACACCATTTGTTTATTAAAGGCATCGTCACAATAACCTCGTGAAGTCCCTAGCCAACTATCCCTCGAGGTAAAGGAATTTTGATTCTCAACTCATTAATCATTATTACATCCATAGCGTCCTTCTTAGTTTGGATCCATCTGCTCTTTTACAACTTGTCCTGACAAACTATTCATCTCCCTTACTAACTTGAACATCAGAGTACCTTTATAGGGAAAATCTCCTTGGGCATATGATATCATTATGTGCTTGCAAACCTTAGTGCACGATTTCATCCTTCCACCTTAGCCTCGTCTAATTGGCAGGATCTATCTGTTGTGTGTTCGACTCAACAAACCTTAGATCGAACAACATCACAAACTTTCGAAGGCCCTAACTTTGCACTATGATTTCCGATTGAGGTGATCTTTTTGTAGGTGCCTTGCCCCACTAATTTCATGAAAAAAAATCATTTTTTTTCACCTCAAATTGCAAATTTTTAATATTTTTATAAATAAAAATTTAAAACTAAATTAAATATAAAACAATACATATATTACTTAGAGAGCATAACTATATATTCTTTATTATTTATTGATAATACATACATTATCAATAAATAATAAATAATATATAATTATGTTCTCTAGGTAATATATGTATTGCACGGTCTAATCCATTCAACCTGAATTTTATAGGCCACCACAGTCACACATTCAAAACAAGTTTTCACAACAAAAACTATCCCAACATGCTATGCATGTGATCTATATCCGCACATCTCACCATGAGATTGGAACCCACCATAAAACTTTATGAGATCCACCATGTCTGCGATGTGCAGACACAAATCATATTGAAACTTAGGGAAAATCTATTATATAGACAAGATATGGAATGAAAAGAGTTTAGATCAATCAAAATCCACCCATAAATTTTGATAAATAACACCATGTTCCCTACCCCTACCATGTTTATGATTTTGGTTAATTGGTCGGTTGTTTTTTCGGATATCATATCTTTTCCATATCATACTCGAACCCTAAAAAACAAATTTTTGTTGTACTTGTGAGCAATGTTTTTGAACTGCCATTGGCCTGGACGGTCGGGCTGTTCAGCCTGGGAACCATCCAGGCAAGCGGTTCCATTTTACCCCAAACCCGATTTTGGTAAAAAACCGTTGAAAAAATCAACAAAATCGTTGACCCAAGCAATCAAACCATCAACTCGTTGACCTATTCAACGATTTTGACCATTTTTTTAATTATTTTTTAAATTTATTTGTCAGAACGGTCTGTCCGTTCGAACCCAACAATTAGACCATTGACCCGAAAACCAGTGGCCAAAGCGGTTTCGTTTTCGGGTCGTTTTTTAAAACGTTGCTTGTGAGCAGACCTGAGCCATTAGGGCATTATTGGTACAGTGGGTTGGTAGCCGATCCGAACGCGCAAGTTTAGACTACACACTAATACAACAACTTCGAGCCCGGATCGGCTCACAACGAAAAATTGTTCGCATTCCAGCATGATCTGTATTCGCATAGACACTGAGCAGATTCGAACCGTGTTCGGTTCAATTTTTGTTGTGAGTAGATCCCAATTCCACAACTCCGATCAAAGACTTCCCGCTACATCACCTGCTGCATTCTGATTTCTGGCTCGATCTCTGAAAATGTATTCCCGTCAGCCCCTGACGCGAGTGCGGAGCTCTCCAAACATCGAGAGACACAGCAAAGAAGTGGGAGGCTTAGAATCTTCGTTGCTTCAACTCGTCCACGATCATCAGCAGACCTCCCTAAGGGTCCGAGAAGAAACCGGTCTGTTTTCTTTCTTCTCAATTTTTTTTTTTATAAAATTATTTCTTCTAAAGTTTATAGGATGGAGACGAATCAAATTCAGTTCACTCTGTCTCTGGTTTAACAAATTTATCATCTCATTTTGAGTTTGTTTTCTATTATGGTTCAAATCGTCGATTCATTTCTTTTATTTTTTCTTATAATTTCGTATTGATGATTGAAACCCTAGTGAAAGGAAGCCCTAAAAAGTGAAATTTTCCCCATTTAACAGAGAAAGCAAAGAAGGCTGCCATTAAAACTGCAATTCGAGTTTCAGATGCTTTGCTGGACACGGTCAATGGTGGAGTGCAAGAATCTTTCATCAATGAAAAACGAATTGAACTCGAAATTCGATCTTTATCTGCTACGATTATGCGATATGCGAAGCAAACAGATCAGTGGCTTGCTGCTTCTCATGCC
Organism: Nelumbo lutea; assembly: GCF_056320005.1. Taxonomy (NCBI): domain Eukaryota; kingdom Viridiplantae; phylum Streptophyta; class Magnoliopsida; order Proteales; family Nelumbonaceae; genus Nelumbo; species Nelumbo lutea. Next base: position 89,011,875 of record NC_142687.1, on the reverse strand, counting down.
TTAAACTCTGCTGTTAAGGTTAGTCATTTGTGGTTGGCTGGCAAGTAGAGCATAAGGCCTTTTCATGGAACTTTAGGATTCGTTAATCGTTATATATTGTTTTCCTTTTTGGCTCTTCCTCTGGCATGGTCATGCCTTAATCTCTGCTGTTAAGGTCAACCAATTGGCAACGACACTGCTCCAGCAGAAGCTATCAGAGCACAAAACATACTGATACATAAACCTCGAAGATAATACATACAAATAAATTCAAAGAAAGTCCGAACAAAAACGAGGACATCAACTACAAATGTTGGCTAATTTGTAAGATCTTAAGCTTTCAAGAAAAGAAAACCGAATTTGTGCTGCGAGGACGTCAAACTACAATCTTTTCAGGGATGGAAAATCAAAACAAGAGCAAAAACCAACCGGCTTAAATAGTTTTAATCCATATCTGAAGATTAGGCAGTAATTTCCACAAATCGATACGATCCAGCACGATAGCTACTTAGAATAAAAGAACAAATGTCCAAATTTCATGAACACATTTGACAGAAAATTAGGATTGATTAGATTGTCCTTGGAAAAGCATTTTTCTTTCTTGCTTCAAAAGCAAAAGAAATATTGTTTTTCTCACCAGGTAACAACCTTCTCTCAAAGGAGCAATTAAACCATTTCTTGTTTTTGGTCAAAGTCCCAATTTGGACACAGAGGTATGGTGAGTTCACACATGATGCACACTTGAGTTTACAGTGCCGCCTTAGTGGGTTTTACATATTTTGCAATTGAGTGGATCCAGACATTGAAAAAAGGGTTTATTTCATGAAGATGTGTTTCCAAACTGATGTATATGCGGTTTTTCTTTTTGTTCTGAAACCAAATAAGATTATATGTTTTTAAAGTCACATTAATGCAATTATATACTCTAGCTTAAAGCACTTTACTCTCGCTTTTTCTTAGGAGTTCAACTGAGCACTCAAGCAAAAGCAAACTTAATGCAGCTTGAAAGAAAAAAAAAAGACAAATTTGAAGATTCTTGGGTAAACTTACTTGTTTAAGATTATTCAGGACAACTGAAAAGATGTGTCCTATGGTTTAAAGCTACAATGTGGAAAAAGTTTACACTCTCCTTGATTGAAATAGTTGCAAAGTTCTTATAGAGCTTGCATCTGTTCAGAATAGAAAAGTAATCTCTCAATGTGCTACCAAGAGGGTTTGAAGACAAACCTTGTTTAGGTTGAGGCGTTGAGCCTTGAATATAACTTGGGGATTTTAAGTCATGGCCATCCTATATATATGGTCCATTATCAAAATATCTGGACATATCTGTGGTATATTAATCCTAGGTTCATCAATAGAAATCACCTTGAAATCTTATCCTCCACTATGTCCTTCTCCTACTCCAAGTTTCCATGATTCCCAGTTTCAATGGTGTCTACCTTCTTGACCTGGGAAAGTTGTTATGATTCCAATCCAATTTATTTATAAGGAGTAAGGAGCAGATTTCCCACAGTAAGTGGGAGTTGAGAGAAAATGCGTACACAAGGAAAGCAATAATAGAATATTAAAAGGAGAAAAAAGGAAAAATTTAATGGCAATTCATGAGGTGACCCAAGTTAAGTTACCACTTGAAGGTTGAGATGTACCTGGAAAGTTCCAGTTGTAAGCCTGGGCCATAAATATAAGTATCATGCAGGGCTAAAACTCAAGTTGTGGTGGTCCTAAAACAGAACGTGGATAAACAAGAAATTGTATACAAGAACTCAATCTTCACTTGACAATCAAGAGTTTTAATGGATTGAAGTTCTGGTACCCTATTGGACTCCCAGAGGAATCATTTTCCCTAGTTAGAATATTCAGTTTTATAAGAACCATTTTCTCTAAAATGTACAATAAGTGAATACCATGTACAAGTGTGATAACTTTGACTAAATTTCTGTGTCAAAATTTCAAATTTCAATTAGATATAGGATGCTTCTTTCATTTAGGAATGTTCTTGTCTTTTCTGTGTAATTTTTATGGCATTTGACATTATGGCATGCTGTCATGTGTTACTTCATTCACTAGGATATGCTATTTTCATTCCCCACTTAGAGTACCTTTTAACCAGCATCCAACTTTTGCAAAATAAAGTACTGGTTTTTACTTATATGTCATTAATGATGATACCTGGAATCCTGAAAATGATTAGTGTGTCAATGTTGACACAATATGATAAGATACTCACACTGTGTACTACATTGATATGTGTACGGTATGTCGTCATTATTTTCAAATATTATCCTCTTAACTTCTAATCACTTATGTATTTATCCTGTTTAAAAAATTGTAAGACATATTTAACAAATCTTACAATAAGACTTTCATAATTTTCATTGAATTTGAGAGGATATAAGTGTTTGATTAGATAAATAGCTTAAAACACTGACAATAGGATCATGGGATCAGCTTATGTTTCCTAGATTTTGATAAATAAAGAGTCATATCCACATATCCCATATTAGTACAAGTATCTAGGCATCTTTGATATAAATCATATAGTTAATGTTCTTCCTCTCTTTATTCCTTCCAAGGGTTTGCTAGCTTCACTAAGCATTGAAAGAAGCTACAAGAATTGGGGGGGGGGGGAGGACTTTCTTTAGCATAGATTGATCTCATGCTTAGCAGTATGGGCTGTTATAGTTTAGATTAAAGTAGATTTAAATCTCATATTGATTATCTAATATTCAGATGAGTTCCTTGCCATATTTATACCTCCCACATTTTTTGTTGGGCATTTACTTGAAAAAACCAAACTATGGCTATGCAAGAAAATTTACCTGCTCAAATGGGAGATAGCATTAATAATCAATTCAAAGGTTATGCACAAATGGAGTTCTATGAAAACAATTGCCTGGTAGGGGGTAGATCGATCTAATTATACCAACTACAAAGAAACATTTCTAGCATCTGGCAATTGATAGTGCTTAGTTGCATACTTAATACTTTTTATCAAAACATTAGCAAGATAAATTAGGTGTGGAAAATAATTCTCCATGAGGGCCGATATGAAGTATCTTTTTGTCATGCAGGTTTCCTTTGCAGTGATTAGACCTGTTCATGGGTCGGGTAGCCCTTGATAATAGTATATATATAATAGAAATATAATAATTATGTTAATAATATATAATATATATTATATAATAGTGAAATTAATAATGAAAAAAGTATTATATATTAAATATAATAATATATGCTTAATATATTATAAAATACATGTCAAAATTGGGCTGGGGCCTTGTGATTTTCTGTTTATAAAGAGGCAGAGCCTGGCCTGGGCCGCCCGGCACGTGAACAGGTCTAGGATATATCATATATGGTTTGTACAGAAAATTAGTGTATATATATATATATATATATATATTCCAATTACTTTGAGTTCTAACATTCTTATGGAATATGGATCTGATGACACAGGAAATTGGAGACTTTGAGAACTGGATGAAAACAATGGATTATGATTGTAGAAGTATAAATAAAGCAATTCACAACATCTACCAAGCATGAACTCGATGTAATGATTTCTCAACTCTTGAAAACCAATTTGTTGAATTCCTTAGAGAATACACATCTGGAAGAAATCCACTTTAATCTGGCTGATCTTTTTCTTCTACTTATATATATATATATATATATATATATATATATATATATATTTAAAAATACAGTGTATTAATGTGGAAATTATCAACAACCCTTACCAGATACTAGTGTAACATTAGCAATGACCAATATTGCAGGGAAGTTCAATATTATCTTTCAATGCAGCTGCATATTTGATTATCTTTTCATTGTACTGGAACTTAAAATCAAACATGTCAGACATTCATTGCTACCATCAGTCTGTCAGCTTGGAGGACAGGAATAATTGTCAAAGCTTTAGAAAATGGCTTTGCTTCTTAGCTCTCTGTATGTAGAGGTGCAATACCCAATAACAAGTATGTAGGGGGTGCAATATCAATCAGCTTCCTTGCTCTAGCTTGTGATGTCCCACTTGTGGGCTGCACATGTACAAAAGCAAGTAATTTTTTTTCTCAGAGCGAGTAAAATTTCACCCCTTGTTTCTATTAGGTAGAGTAAAAAGGAGACGGAGAAGAATAAAATATTAACGATAAACGATGAGAAACAAAACCATCATTAATTGCTATGCAGTTTTTGAAAGCTAAGGTTGCATTTGGATAAGCTTAAGGATATGTGTTTTTAAGGTCCAAAATTTTAGGCTTTGTGTTTTCAAGGTTTTGCCCTTTGGGGCTGAAAAAATGTTTTGGTTTTAGATTATCAACTTAAAATAACTCTCACCAAACACTCAAAACACGTTTTTGCTCAACTTTGTTTCACATAGTCCAAAACCGAAAAGCAAAATCTTATCCAAATGGAGGCTAAAATTAATAGGAATATAGAGGACACTGTTTACCGTACGGTCAGACCGAAAAAATTGGGAATCGGTCACCTGACCGGTTCCGTTTTCCTCTAAAACCGCTTTTTCCTCCAAAACAATTGATTTTGGTCAGTAAACCGCTGAACTGGCTGGTTAACCGTTTGAACGGTTTTTTACTGTTTTTCAATTTTTTTATTTTTTTGTTGGAATGGATCAGCCATTCGGATCAAACGGTCAGACCATTTAAACCGGTAACCGGACCCCTGACCGATTCAGTCACTGGTTCGTTTTTAAAAACCATGATAGAGGACATGGGCTATCTTTATTAGGTTCAAAATTCAAATCATTGGATTGTAAATTTTAGTCTTGGAAGCTAGATGAGACTTGAAACTTGAGACACGAGACATAAGATTGATCCTGAGAATTCTTCAACCTTTTTTTTACCCCGAAGCCTAACAAGGCAAAATTCATTAATTACGTGTTCAAAATACAATCCTCCTCGATACAAGTAGGAAGGACACACAGACCAGGTCCGAACATGGTTAATAGATAAAGCAAACCTAGCTAAATAGTGTGCTTAAGAATTAACAGACTGTACAGTCTGCCATGGTTAATAGATAAAACAAAATCTACAGTCGGAAACACATTACTTTAACGCCAAGAAGGAGAGCAATTAGTCTCCAACAGCGCCTTTTATGATCATACTCCAAGCTCACTAGTGAATTTGAGAATTGTCTAGTCTGTTGACGCAACATAAACGGCTCGAATTTTGATATCTGAATTTGATTTGGCATCCGATGGATATTGAAAGTTAATATTCGGATTCCAATTCAATTAAATATTGAAACATTCTATTCGATTCAAATTCAACTAATTAATTTAGGTAATTAATAAATATATAAGAAATATTTTATTTATATAAAGTATATAAATATATAAGAATTAAATAATTGATCGAATTCAGATATTTATTGAATTGAATCAAGTCATATTCGAATTCGACCGAATAGATATTTAAATTAACTGAATTCAATTTGATTATGTCAAAATTCAAATTCGAAATTGGATTTTCGAATACTGTTGACACCCCTAGATGCAACTCTTTATAGGCAGCAGACACAATTAGTACCCCAGAAGATTTCTTCATCCAAGCTAGTAGGGGTGTCAATTGGACTAGATTCAGTCCAATCCGATATGGCCAATATAAGTCCATTATAGATGGAGTAGGTCCAATTCAATTTGTTGAACACCTTGGACCATTTTGGACCAATCCAATTCAATGTCTAGACTATCCAATCTGTTCAAATTGGTTTTAATTTAGATTGTTTCCAAACCAAACCTGGTCCATTGATACATGTTTATCAATGGACCGTATATTGGTTCAATCCAACCCAATCTAATATATAAATCCATTATGGATGGACCAGGTCAATCCAATCCAATGAATACTTTGGACCATTAAGTTTGTATTGGTCTAATTTAATATGTCTTATAGTCCGTCCAATCTATTCTAATTGATTTTGATTTGGATGGATCAAACCCAAAACCAGTCCATTGACAACCTACAGACTAGGACATGTGCTCACTCAACTATATGTCCATTGGCAATCTGATTTGCTGTATTGCTGCATACTGTACTTGGTTGAATGTAGACCTGAGTATGTGCTATCTTCCTTTGACCTGATATAAAAGGAATCATTTCTTCAGTAAACGTAAAAGAGGAGATCACATCTGTGCCCAACACGCACATCTCATCGTGCATTGGGAACATCTCCTAAAGTTGTTAGTGGGAGATGTTCCCAATACATGGTTGGAATATGTTGTGGGGCGCAAATTTGATCTCGTAAAAGAGGACCCAAGTATCCATGGGTCAGAGAGAGCATAAATGGATCAACCATTCCCTACCAATCAACAGGTTCCTCGCCAAAGATCAGCCCTACACAACAAGACTTCAACACACTACACACCGCAAATTAAGGGTGGATTCAAGTTGAGCCGAGCCGAATAGTTAGCTATTCGAGCTTAGCTCGCCAAGACAGTATGAGGCTCGAGCTTGAGCTCAATTTCAGCTGAAGACTTGAGCTCGAGTTTGGCTCAGCTCGAGCTCAACTATGAGCCAAATGCTTTATAAAAAATAAATATATATAAATTTATTTTTATTTAATATTTAAAAAATTAATAACTATAATAATTAGTTATCATTACTATATAAAAATAAAAATATTATATATAATAATAATATTATTATATAGAAGCTCAATTAGGCTCGTGAGCCTCACGAACCGAGCTTTAATAGGCTCAAGTTTGGCTCGTTTAGAAAACGAGCCTATAAATTGGACTCGAGCTTGGTTTAAACCAAGTAGAGCCGGGATTTTCATGAGCCGAGCTCGAATAGCTCGTGAAAAGCTTGGGTCGTTGCCACCCCTACCGCAAATATAGTATTTGAGTTTTTGGGTGTTGCCCCATTAAGATACTTAGCTCAAAGCACTTTGGACCAAAGATTATTTGACATAAGAAACCTCCAATAGAGCTTCATCACCAAGGCTCTATTTCTTGGTTGAAAAAATATTCTTAATCCCCAACCCACCTTTTTCTTTAGGTAAGTTCACAAGTTGCCAACTCCAAGAAGGAAATATTTGTTTCTCATTGGAGCCATCCCATCAAAAGTCCCTTCCAAGAGAAGTAATAGTAGAGCAAATATTCTTAAGGAAATGTTTAGTAGGCATATGATAAGATGAGATAGCAGCTATGTACTTTTGTTCTTCCTTGTATAATAAAGAAAGCTAGACCTCTAACCATGGATACGTCTCATGTTCATCCATACACTTCACTCCCAAGACAAAGTAACATGTTTTTTTTCTTGTGGTGGGTATTTATACTGAAAAGTTGGGTTAGAGTGAAGGATATAATTTTGACCTATGGAGAGTGGTCATGTCTACAAGTAAAATTTTCTAGCAAAGTGCCAACTGGTTGGTTGGTAAGGCCTCTTGGGTGTAGCGGAGGTTCGGGATCGAATCCTTTCTACACCAGGCTTGGGGGATGGACTACCCCATTATGTAGCCTCATGGAGTAGGAAAAAAAGTAAATTTCTCTAAATTCTACACTCTAGTGCTCATTTGGGAGGGTTTTTAGGAAATGTCTTCTTGTGACAGTTCATCCACCAACATTGCCATCAGCACGACATCCGAGTGTTGTCATATGTCTCTTGGGTGGATCATTGTATTGTATGCATTTTGTATAGGGGTATGCCAATGGCAACATTGTAAATACTAGTATGATTATTCAACATTTTGTTGTATCCTTCTGTCAAAGCCCCAAAAGCTTAGGCTACTCTTTGAGGGGAGGTAAATGGTTGAGTGGTGCTAAGATTATGTAAAGGTTAAGCATGAGGTCCCCTCGACACAAACTTGTGTGCTTGCGCTTTCAATATTTTAATGCAATACAAAGAGCGTTTTGTCTAACTTATGTGTATTTGTTGCCTTATTTTTTGCTTTGTTTACTTCGTAGGCTTACTCGACTACCATTGGGTGTTGCACAGGGCCCCAATGCATAGCCTTGTAATAGTTGGTACCAGAGCACGATTGACACTAGGAGCTACCAAGCCCACATAGTCCCTTGATATGCCCTGCAACAATGCCATCAGGATGAAGAAATGGGAGATGCAAGTTGAGATACAAGAAGGGATCTCACAAGTCTACAATAAGGGCATGCTTAAATGTATCTCTCCTAAAGAGAAAGGCATCAGATTGAAGGCTAGAAAGCCGAGAAGTCTATTAACAGGTATGCAGCCATGGATAGATGCATTATGCGTTGCAAAGCAGTGGTTGGTGAAACTTGCGATCGTGTTGATGAGTTTCACCTTAACCTTGAAACCATGGTAGTGATTGTTGAGAGATTGGAAAAGCGGTCCATTGACAACCACAATGGTCCAAGGAACCCACTAAAAGGCTTGGTGAAGTGCCTATAAACTCAGATCAAGGACTTGAAAAACAGTTCATTCACCTCATATCCTCTTCATCCTAGGTGCAGAAAATTTTCTACAACCACCAATGACAAAATTCTACATTGCTTCCCTTATTAATCACAAATTAACGGAGTTTACCACTGTTACGGGAGTCTAGAACTCCAAAACTTTTAAATTTTTAATCTCGCCTTTATTCCCTTTGCCTTGTTTTCTTTCCTTACTTCTCTTTCTCCTCAAGTCTTCAACCCGACCCTCATTGCCCAAGCCGCTGCTACCACAACCGTCGTTGGCTTTAAGAACACTAGCATTTTTCTCTCTCCCCTTCTTTATTCTTCCCTCCCTTGCTCCTTTCTCTTCCCCTTCTCCATTCTCCTTCAACTATGGCCATCACTGCCCGAATCATTACAACACTATTGTTTCTCTCAATATTCTCTTTTTCCCCTTCTTTATCATTCTCTCTCTTTCTCCTTTCTCTCTCTCTCTCTCCATTCTCCTTCACCTATCACTGTCACTGCCCTAACATTCACAAAAACAAACCATCCTCCATTGGCCTAAAGGACAAAAAATAAAAAAATGCTCTATTGATATTAAAATCTATTGTTCTTTGTGATTATATTTCAAATTCAGCAAGGGGTGAGAGTTTTATTTTTTTAGAAGAATTGTCCTTTTAGAGAAAGATGGAAAAAAATTGTCTATGATAATTTCAAACAGGAGAAAAAAGTTCATAAAATTTTGGCAAAAATAAAGGTTGTTCCAACACAAAGCCTCTTCAAATTTAGGATCAATAGAAAAAAATCAAGCCAAAATTCTAATTCGTCATATATAAACATAAAAAACCAAACAAAACAAATAAAAAACCAGAAAAGAAAACTTACTTTTTTCAAACCAAACTACTAATGAAAAAAGAAGAATAGGGAGATGGTAGACATAAAATTCTAATTTCTTTTCTTATTTTCCCTCTTGTTGTGTTGTAAGACAAGAATGATGAAAAATCTAAAATCGATAAAGGATGTGTGGTTAATCACTTAATCCTAATCAGATAATAACAGAAGCAAAGAAAAATGGATGCTTGGTTGTTAAGACTTAGAGGCAATGAGTAAAAGAAACAACGAATCCTAGCTAGACCGGTATAAAGGCATAATTAAAAAAGTTATAATTTTTCAACTCTAGACTTCCCTCCCATTAAGGGCTTTGATTCCATTAAATTGTGATAAATAAGGGGAATGACATGGGTTTTTGTCATTTGTGGTTGTAAAAAATTTTTTGCACTTAGGATGCAGAGGATGTGAGCACCCTTTTAAAGAGATTGGTAGCCAATGCCGCCAACACCACTGCAGCTCCAACACCTCCCAAGATCAAAGCCTGCGAGCCTACCCCTTATGCGGGGATCCGAGATACCCAGGAACTCAACAACTTTCTGTGGCAAATAGAACAATACTTCACCACCACCGAACTTGTTAAGGAGGCATCCAAGGTATGTACTGTTGTTATGTTTCTTATTGATGTTGCTACGTTATGGTGGCACATGAGGTGTGCCTACGTGAAGTGTTAAATCCGTGAGATGTTGCTATGTTGCACATGGGTTTGTTGAATGAGTACGTGAAGGAATTTTTCACAATGTTGCTTGAAACCACTATAGACATGTAAATTTTTAAGTCAAATAAATGGGCTTAATTTACATGACAACCTCTAAATAATATGGGCCTCCATGGGTCCAAGGTCCAACTTTACATAAATATTCTTGGTGGCCTAAGGATCCAAGTGTATTAAGTCCAGTTTGGCCATCTCCTATTATAATAGGATGGTCCCATTGTCAAGACCACAAACTCCTACATAATGGTGCATGTATATGAGTTAATGCTAACCCAACACCCCACTCACATGGGATTGGTTAGTTAAGTGGGCTGAGTTGGCAGCCTTAATCCTTAGCTATAAATAACTTTGCCTAGGAAGAAAGATGTTCATTTTTCTCTTTTGGAGAATCACACTGCAAGAAGCTCTCATACACCAACACTTGAGGATTGCAAGCAATCACAAGCTCCTGCAAACTCTAACAACCGTAAGATCAAGAGAAGGAAAGAAGGGAAAAGCTTCTTCATTCTCAACAACACACTTGGATTCAAGCTCTCCAAAGAAGATCAAACCACCACAAAAAAAGCCCTTCTTAGAGAAGCATCATTCACAGCCGATCAAGCACGAAGCCCAGAGTGAAGAAATCTACATAAAATCTCCCAAAGCACCAAAATCAAGGAAATCTACATCAACACTTTAAGAAGTATGAGAAACATGCTGACAACCCTCATCTTTATCGAATTCGATCGTTAATCAGAGTTTGTCATGTCATTGAGCAAAAACCAAAGAGAGTTCATTCCCTTGTTTGTTTTCTTTATTACAAATTTATTTTTGTAATTTGTCTCCATATTTTGTGCTAATTGAAATACACGAAATTTGTGTCAACAAATTTCTGGCATGCCCGGTGAGACTCTCTCTTCCTCTCATCTTTCGAGTCAACATCTACAACAGTCATCCGATGGCTACCGAGAAGGCTGCAACTTCCTTCAGTTCTTCCTACAACCGCCCTATCACACGTGCCATGGTGAAATCCAACAAAGCATAGCTACCATCTCCAGTGTAGCTTCCTACACAGAAAATCACCAAGGCGACTACTCTACAGAAGGAAAGCCTCTTCAACTCTCCACTCATTGATGTGAAGGGAAAAAAACACTTTCTCCTAGATAACCAATCTAGCACTGCGTCGAGGATGGGGTCTCACTCTTCTCCATCACACAACTCTTGCTCTACTTCTAGTGGCGTCGTACCAGTGATGATGACAGAAGCTGCGAGCAAAAATGGAAGAACGACTCCAGAAGATGGTTGAAGCCATTGAAAACCTCAAGAGCTCTAATGCTGAGAAGGATCTCCAATTTGCCTTCTTGATGAACAAATTAGAGATACAAAACCGCCAAGCAGAGTCCAGTCAAGGACCTTCTCACCCTCCAGGATTCACTCCTCCAATGACTCCTAACCTCCAAGAGCAGCAAAAGTAGCAACAAAAGGAGCATGATCAAGTCACAATGCAGAACATGATGCAAGACGCCACCCATGTTACTGTTGCTTCTCAGACGATGCAACAACTCCAGTACATGATCGCTGACACCGTAAGGGTTCAATATGTAGGAGATCCACAGATATCTCTAGTGTATGCCAAACCATACACTCACCACATTGATGAGATGCACATGCTAGTCGGCTACCAACCTCCTAAGTTCCAGCGATTTGACGGGAAGGGCAATCCGAAGCAACACATAGCCCACTTCATCAAGACTTACAACAATGCTGGTACCTACGACGACCAAATGGTGAAGTAGTTTGTTCACTCCCTCAAGTCTACAACATTTGGTACACCGACCTCCAGCCCGGCTCAATTGACAGTTGGTACCAGCTTGAGAGAGAATTCCTTACTCACTTCTACTATACACGGCGAATTGTTGGACTTTCAGAACTCTCCACTACAAGGCAAAGAAAGGATGAGTCCGTCATCGACTAAATCGAGCAGTGGAGGAACCTCGCCCTTCAATGCAAGGAACAAATCAGACAAACCTCTGCCATAGACACATGTGTCCAAGGGATGCATTGGGGACTATTCTATAACCTCAAAAGGAACATGACTACCACCTTCGAAGAGTTAGCTACTCGAGCTCATGACTTGGAGATCTAGATAGCCAAGCATGGGAATCCCCAACTAAGTGATCCTCGTGAAAAGAATGATGGAAAGAAAGAAGTCAAGAAAGACCTTAAGACCTCATCCTCCAAAGGAAAGGAAGTCATGAATACTACCACTGTACTAGTTAAGATCTCCGGCATGAAGAAGAAGACGAAGATCAAAGTGAAGTCTTTTGCAAACCAAGGCCAAGAAAAGTCTATGACTACTTGAAGGAACTAGAAGAGAAGGAGTATCTATTCCCTGACTCTGACGTTCTAGAAATGCTCAGCGAGCTACTCCAATCAAAGTTGATTGAGCTTTCACCACCCAAGCGACCTAAAGAGCAAGGATGTGTGACTGACCCCAAGTACTTCCAGTACCATCATATGATAAGTCATCCAACAGAAAAGTGTTTTGTCATGAAGGACAAATTACTTCATCTCGCAGAACAAGGAAAGATCGAGTTAGATCTTGGTGATAATTTTGTTGCTACTAATGTCAATATGGTGACTTTTGGGTCTTTTGACCCCATACCTCTGCAACCCGCTACAGGTTCTTCCTCCTCTACTCATGCTACAGTGAGTGTCCAGACTTTAAGGAACTTTGCACTTGCAAAAAGAAAGTCAACACTACAACACAACTCAATGGATTCTCCTCAAATTATGGAGACTGGGGCCAAGGTAGATGGAACCCCAACGACGTCTTTTCCTATGGTATCATTTCCACAGGGGGCGGCTCCTATCTAGTTTATTGTTGATCAAGAGGTGACCACGATTTATGCCTATCTTGACACGCCAAGGTTCGGGAATCCCGACATCCCAACTCTCTATGAGCTAATGACTGATGACTTGGACTACTGGGAAGAGTCATCTATTTAGAAGATGAGATAGAAGATGGGTGGTCCACCTTCACCAACAAGAAACCCAAAGAGAAGGTATGACACCAACTCGAAGGAATCATTTTGAATGGGGGCAAGACTATCTCTGTCTACTCTAGCGACTTAGAAACACCTCCTCAAGATGAGATCAAATGGACTGTGTCTCTCGGCGTAAGAATAAGGCTCCTCGTCCCGTTGTCCTTGTGTCAACTAGACCAAAGCGGACTAGAAGAAGGCGAGTACACAACACCTCCAAGAAGAAGAAAGTGCCAAAGAAAAAAGCACCTCAGGTACCCCCAACTAGTGAGGAGGAAGTGCTTCAATATCCTCATCCAACTACAGTAACCCTTTGGGAGTTCATGCCTAGAGAACTTTTCCCAGAGGAGTGTATAGCAACATACATGGTGATAGTTGACGAAGAGGAAACATCACCATCAGTAGAAGAAGCTTCATCCAACGAGGGTAAAGACATGACAAGCCTTCTTCAAAAGCACCCCATGTGTGATGAAGAAGTAGCAAAGCAAGTAAAGGAAGTGCCATCCCACTTGAGCCTTACCCAAGCGCTACAACTACCGCAGAAGGTTCGCTTTGCAATGGCAAAGACCCTGATCCTCCCCAACAAGTATCAAAATGGGACAACTGCACGGATTGCATGGCGACAATTACCTTCACAGATGAGGATTTACAACTTGGGTCACGTCCACATAACGGACCCTTGTATGTTGCTGGATATGTTCAGAAAATGTCATGCATCCTCACTGATTGTGGATCTATTGTCAACATCATGCTAGTGTCCACTATGAAACAACTTGGGATTGACAATGGTGAATTGCTAAAGAGCAAGTTGACAATCCGAGGCTTCAATCAAAAGGGACAACGTGCGGTGGGCATAGTGTGTCTCGAGATAAAAATAGGGGACTTAACATCTTTGATCCTTCTACATGTCATCGACGCCAAGACATCCTACCAATTACTTTTGGGATGCCCTTGGTTGCATGAGACAGGAGTGGTTCCTTAAACGTGGCACCAATTCTTCAAATACTACCGTAATGGAACATAGAGGAAAGTAGTCACTAAGCCAGAGCCTTTTAACAAAGCCGAAGCACATTTTGTTGATGCAAAGTTTTATGCTGACAAGGTCATTTTAGAAGCTCTTTCGGTCTCTATGTTGAAATCTTACACGATGAAGGTTTAGAAGGAAAAGGAAAACACAACACATGAAGAAGAAAATGCATCTTCAAGTGGTGACAAGAAGCATCTACAACAAGGGAAGCATTTACAACAAGCAACCACAAGTTCCTACAAACTCCAACAACTGTAAGATCAAGAGAAGGAAATAAGGGAAAAACTTCTTCATTCTCAACAACACACTTGGATTCAAGTTCTCCAAAGAAGATCAAGCCACCACAAAAAGACCCTTCTTAGAGAAGCATCATTCACAGCCGATCAAGCACGAAGCTCAGAGTGAAGAAATCTACATCAAATCCCCCAAAGCACCAAAATCAAGGAAATCTACATCAACACTTCAAGAAGTACGAGAAAAACATTGATGGCCCTCAATTTCACCGAATTCGACTGTTAATCAGAGGTTGCTCACGTCATCGAGCAAAAATCAAAGAAAGTTCATTCCCTTGTTTGTTTTCTTTATTACAAATTTATTTTTGTAATTTGTCTCCATATTTTGTGCTAATCAAATACACAAAATTTGTATCGACAAATTTTGTGCTAATCAAATACCCCTAGTCTTTTTCATTGTAATGCTCTTGGCCCGCATGAGCTTAAACTGTGAATGGCAAAATAAAACAAAACGCTCCTAGCCCGCATGAGACTAAACTGTGAACGACAAAACAAAAAAAAAGTCTTTTGCATTGTAATGCTCCTGGCCTGCATGAGCCTAAACTATGAATGGCAAAACAAAAAAAAAAAAAAAACAAGTCTTTTTCATTGTAATGCTCTTGGCCCGCATGAGCCTAAATTATGAATGACGAAAAAAAAACAAGCCTTTTTCATTGTAACGCTTCTGGCTCGCATGAGCTTAAACTGTGAACAGCAAGAAAAAAAAACAAGTCTTTTGCATTGTAACGCTCTTGGCCCACATGATCCTAAACTGTGAACGACAAAACAAATGTCAAATATGAGAATTTCTCTCTTAGAAGGAAAAGAATGAAGTATCAAGTCCATTTCCAACATCATATAACTACAATGTAGAAGTTGTTTCATTTACAAGAGAAAAATCACTTCTTGGAGTTTCACATAATTAAATATACTTTTACAAAGAGCAATGGATGCTTCTACAAGTTGTGTTTGTCACTTAACATTGCCTTGCATCTCTTGCTTGTTGGTTTCCTTCAATTGTTTCAATTCGCCATGTCGGGCTTTTCTACTACAAGTGCTTCACTATCTTTCTACTACTTCTTGTTAGAGTGTTGTCTTTGGAGGTTAAGGAAAGTGTTTCTCCACCTGCTTTTATTGCTCCTCCATTCCATGTTGTTCCTCCTTAAAGGTACAAGACATTACATTAATGTGGGGCTTCTTGTTGTCATCGGAAGTCATGTCAAATGTGATTAGAATCCTTTGGTTGCTGGAAAACGACTTGTTTAATTCATACGCATTACTTCAATGACGACAAAGGTATCCTTCTATGTAAGCAAGGTACTCTTCTCCACATAATGACGAGGAACCAACCTCTTGGACAAATGACAACATGTCAAGATGGTAGACCTCTTCAAGAACCTTGTCACCATGGGTAGTTTGGTCATAGACATCCACTCATGTGTGTAAAGATCTTCACAACAAGTTTCCTTATAAGGGGCATGATCTCATAGAAGTCAAACAAACTCTCTAGAAGCAACAAAGGACTCTAGCACTATGTAAACCATGACAACTCCTCTATGTTGGAGAGGTAGAGATGAATCTAGAGAAATTAAAAAGCCGATACTATGAAATTAGTGAAGGATTATTCCTCAATGTGACACATGCCCAAGCATCACATCATCAAGGGGAGAAATCATCATTATTGTCTTCCAATAAATTTTTTATGCCTTCATCTGCTTCAAAGAGCTACTCCTACTCAACTTTGCATTGAAAACAATGACATATCAAAAGTTCATCAGTTACAAGCATAGGTGTGTTAAGACTTCTGCAAGGAAAGTAGAGAGATCACCCATTCAAAGTTGGGTATTCAGGCTTTGCAACCTTCCTTCTTGAGGCAAGTTATTTGTTGGAGGATGTATCGAAGATGGTGATGAAGCTTCATGACCAAATGATCTAGAAGAAGACATCACTTTTTTAAGAAAAAGAGAAGTATTAGTACAATAAAAAAAAGTAAAAATACCTTACCTTGAAGAGAAGAAAGCTTCGTGCATAAAGTCTTCTAGGATAGAATCTCTTTGCAAGCTAATCCCTAGATTTGAGAGACCTTAGAATCGAAGGTCTACAAAGCTCTGGACCTAGGGACCCCAGACCATTGAAGGTCTACAAGCGCCTACTGCTGATAAAGCTCTACATGATGCAACTCTCTGGTGAAAAAGTTATGTGCAAGATAACTCCTAAATCCAAGAAACCTCAAAGTTGAAAGTCTACAAAGCTCTGGGTGTAGGGACCCCAAACCATTAAAGGTTTTCGAGGACCTGCTACTGGTGAAGCTTCGCATGCTGTGCTCTCTGGTAAAGAAGGAAGCTCTATGCGTCACGCTCTCTAGTGAAGAAGCTCTATGTAGGCTAATTCTTAAACCCAAGAGACCTCAGGCATGAAAGTCTATGAAGCTCTAACCTAGGGAGCTTGGACCATTGAAGGTCTGTGAGGGCCTACTGCTAATGGAGCTTTGCATGTTGTGACTCTTTGGTGAAGAAGTTTTGTGCAAGCTAATCCCTAAATCCAAGAGACCTCGGACCTAAAACTCTACGAAGCTATGGACCTAGGGACCCCAGACCATTGAAGGTTTGCAAGGGCCTGCTGCTAATGAACTTCCGCATGTTGTGACTCTTTGGTGAAGAAGTTTTGTGCAAGGTAATCCCTAAATCCAAGAGACATCAAACCCAAAAGTCTATGAAGCTCTGGACCTAGGGACCCCAAACCATTAAAGGTCTGCGAGGGCCTGCTGTTGATGAAGCTTCACATGCTGTGACTCTCTGGTGAAAAAGCTCAATGCAAGCTAATCCCTAAATCCAAGAAACCTCGAACCCAAAAGCTTATGAAGCTCTAGACCTAGGGACCTCAGACCATTGAAGGTCTGCAAGGGATTGCTGCTGTCGATGAAGCCATACAAATGTACCAAGTGGCAAAGCTCTAACTCAACATGTATTATAGAAGCAAATGGATGCTTTGATACCTCAAGACAATGAATCCTGTACCAAGGATGCAAGCCAATTCGTGGGCCATGCATACATAAAGGGAAATATATACATAAGGATACAAGAAAAAAAATCAAAATTTCCTTAATTAAAGGGCTAATGCATCCATTAGAGAGAGGATGAAGAAAATTCAATGTGGTGATCATGCCATAAGCTGAAATTAACACCATTTAGATGGAAACGTTGGTGCAGTCGTTCATAGTCTTGTTTCAGATCAAAAACTTAAGAGGTCATATGATCGACATGATCACAACTATTTACAGTAATTGCATGACAAGGGAAGGCAACAATTTTAGTACTCAATGGCATTCAATCTCATGACATTTGAAGCGATCCAATCATGGGACTGATCGCATGCATCAATTGGAATTGGAAGGGCGATGAAAGGTTCATGCTTCGTGGCATTGTTGTTGAGGAATGAGATGTATAAAATATAAACAATTTGTGAACTTGGCCAATAGTCATGGGCGAACAGATTGAGATTCAAACCAGATGCAAATGGAAAGGGGCATCCCATGAAAAGGTGATCAATTGGATCGAATTAATTAGTGTTTCCTCACATGGTAAAAAAATGACAAAAAAAATGAAGCAAACCCTAATGCCTAACGCCCAAAGAATCCAGTAACAAAGGGGTTAAGATTGAAAGAGAAGATGAAGAAACTCCACCTAGGTGGGCCCCGATGTCCATTAAGGGTATGGATACCATGGTTCAAGCTATAATTACATCATAATTACTTATTGTTTATTATAGAGTTGCATCATTATCAACATGATGCCTCTGTGACCATTAATCAAAATCAGCAAATCAAAAAATGAGAGGCCAACACTTAGGACATCGGCGTCATATTTTGTCACCTCATCTTCGAGGGGGTATTCGTAGGCATCTAAATTTTTAAGTCAAATAAATGGGCTTAATTTACATGACAACCTCTAAATAACATGGGCCTCCATGGGCCCAAGGTCCAAATTTACATAAATATGTCTTGGTGGCCTAAGGATCCAGGTGTATTAAGTCCAGTTTGGCCCATCTCCTATTATAATAGGGTGGTTTCATTGGCAAGACCACTAACTCCTACATAATGGTGCATGTATAGGAGTTAATGTTAGCCCAACACCCCACTCACATGGGATTGGTTAGTTAAGTGGGCTGAGTTGGCAACCTTAACCCTTGGCTATAAATAGCCTTGCCTAGGAAGAAAGATATTCATTTTTCTCTTTTGGAGAATCAAACTGCAAGAATCTCTCACACACCAACACTTGAGGATTGCAAGCAACCACAAGCTCCTGCAAACTCTAACAACTGTAAGAAGATCAAACCACCACAAAAAGGCCCTTCTTAGAGAAGCATCATTCACAGTCGATCAAGCACGAAGCCCAGAGTGAAAATCTACATCAAATCTCTCAAAGCACTAAAATTAAGGAAATCTACATTAACACTTCAAGAAGTACGAGAAACATGTCGACGACTCTCATCTTTACCGAATTTGACCGTCAATCAGAGTTTGTCATGTCATCAAGCAAAAATCAAAGAGAGTTCATTCTCTTGTTTGTTTTATTTATTACAAATTTATTTTTGTATTTGTCTCCATATTTTGTGCTAATTGACATACACGAAATTTGTGCTAACAACCACGGACATGTCAAACAAGGACTTGTTGTTCAATTTTATGGATGGCTTGCAACAGTGGGTCAAGCTTGAACAACGATGAGGTGTGAAGGACCTTGCCACAACCATGGTCGTTGCCAAGCAATTGGTGGACAACAAATGGCCAAGCAAAGATGGCCCTAAATCCAACACATATTAGGGCCAAGGCAAGGTAGGCAGTGACAAGAAACCTTATTATTAGACCTGGCAATCGGGTTGGGTGGGTCAGGTTCGGGTTGGGTTAAGGTATTTCAGGTCGGGTTGAATTTCGGGTTGGGTTGTCAAATGCAAGACCCTAACCCTAAATGTTCGGGTTAGGGTTGACCCATGGGTCAATTCGGGTCATCCCAAAAAATAATTGAAATTAAAAAAAAAACTACATGAAAAATGTCAAAATTAAAAGAATTATCCTTAAAATTCCAAATATAAAATAAAAACTTGAACATTTAACAATTTAAAGAGTAAACAATAAAAAGTAAAGACTAAATAGAAAAAATTAAAGAGTGGAAACTTCTAACAATGCATAAATAATCCCAATTAGACTTGACAATCGGGTCAGGGGGTTGACCCATGACCCAACCCAACCCAACCCATTTTTTTTGGGTTGGGTCGGGTCGGGTCATTTTCACATTCGGGTTGTTAAATATGAGACCCTAACCCTATTTTTTTCAGGTTGGTTGGGTCGGGTTTGTGGGTTAGGTCAACTTTTTGCTAGGTCTACTTATTATGGCCCAAGGGAGACTCTAGTCAAAGCAAATCCAATGAGTTTAAGTTGTATAAAAGACCTAAGGGGGATTACAAGGGTGGTCAATTTGGGAAGAGGACTCCTCCCACCGGCCACACCTTATTTCGTCTACGAGGGAAAACATTATACCAAAGACCTAGTTGAGGGAAGTTGAATGCCTTGCTTGCCAAGCTTAGTGATGATGAATATAGCAAGGAGGAAAAAGAGCCAAAGGAGACACGAATGGGGGTTCTACAAAGAGTCAATGAAATGAAGAAGACAAGCTCATAGAAAGCACCACAGTTCAATTAGAAGGGGTTGTATGTAGAGATATGTCTGAATGGGATGCCCACAAAAGCTATGGTGGATGCGGGTGCCACACAACTTTATTTCTACCAAAAAGGTAGTTAGATTGGGGCTTGCTCCCATCAAGGATGTTAGCTGGTTGACGGCTGTGAACTCTAATGCCAAACCAATGCAAAGTGTAGCTCGTAGAGTTGTTTTGCAAATTGGGGACTAGGAAGGAAAGATGGACATCTCTACGGTGCCCATGGATGATTTCCAGGTTATTCTTGGCATGGATCAAGTGAAGACGGTGCCCATGCCCTACCTCAATTTCAATGTGCATATTTGAAGATCAAGATCCTTGCATGATACTAGTGGTGCCTAAAATGAAGACTACCCCCAAGATGCTCTCAACATTGCAACTTGGATATAGAGTGCAAAAAGGAGAAACCACCTACCTAGCTACCCTAGTGGATACTAACTTCCCAACTAACCAACCATGCATCTTCCTCCAATAATCACAACAGTCCTAGAGGAATTCAAGGATGTCATGTCCTCCAAATTGCCAAAACAAGTTTCCCCCAAGGTGAGAAGTTAATAATAAGATCGAGTTAGAGCCTAGCACTAAACCACTGGCTCACCCACCATATCGAAAGCCTCCTCTAGAGTTGGCCAAGCTCTGGAAGCAATTGAATAAGTTGTTGGATGTTGGGTTTATTCAACCTTCCAAGGCCCCTTTTGGAGCACTAGTTCTATTTCAGAAGAAACATTATGGATATCTTCTACTCTTCATTGACTATCGGACCTTCAACAAGTTAACTATCAAGAACAAGTATCCTATACCCTTGGCGGTTGACCTCTTTGACCAACTCGGTCAAGCAAAGTACTTCACTAAGTTAGATTTGAGATTGGGGTATTACCAAGTTGTTATTATTGAAGATAATGAACATAAGCCAACTCAAGTAAGTAGATATGGGTCCTTTGAGTTTCTTGTAATGCCCTTTAAACTCACTAATGCTCCTGCCACATTTTGTACTCTGATGAATAGAATATTTCATCCATATTTAGATCAATTTATTGTTTATATTGATGATATTGTAATCTATAGTAAAACTTTAGAGGAACATGTTGACCACCTTTGCATTGTTTTCCAGGTCTTATGAGACAACTTATTTGTCAAGAAGGAGAAGTGATCTTTTCCTACAGAAGATGTAGCCTTTTTGGGTCACTTAATCCAAGTAAGCATAGTCAACATGGATCCAACCAATGTCATGGCGATTCAAGAATGGGATCCACCCACCAGGGTCACAAAATTATGCTCCTTCCTCGGTCTTGTGAACTACTATCGAAGATTCATCTCTAGTTTCTAAACACGTGCCACTGCCCTCACTAACCTACTTAAGCACTTGGGCCTGGAATGAGGTTTATTAAATAACTTTGGATGACTTGAAGCAAGCTATCTTTACAAAACTTGTCCTTGGCTTGCCAGATCTTAGCAAGTACTATGAGTTATACACAGATGCTTCTGACTTTGCCATTGGTGGGGTTTTGTTGCAATGACACCCCATTGCTTATGAGAGTCATAAGTTGAATAATACTGAGATGAGGTACACTGCATAGGAGAAAGAGATGACTGTCATTATCCATTGCCTTCATACATGGTGACATTATTTGCTTGGATCCAAGTTTGTGGTCAAGACTGACAACATAGCCACTAGTTATTTCAAGTCATAGAAAAAGCTAATCCCTTAGCAAGTTTAATAACAGGATTCCTTGGCAAATGTTGGCATGATTCTAGAGTACAAACTAGCACCGATGAACAAAATTGTTGATGCATTCAACAAAAAGGCTGAATTAGTGGCTTTATCCATGGGCAAGGGTCCATCCAATAGCCAAGTCAGATTGGACCTCATTGACCACATCAAAGGACTCAAGAAGGATCTCATAGCTAATAATTTATTGATAGTAGCTCCCAAGGGGAAGATCAAGTGTTTTTGGGTTGATGAAGGCCTTCTTTTGACAAAGGCAAGGTGGATATTTGTTCATAGAGTTGATGACTTGAGGAAGACTCTCCTACATGAATTCCATGGCAGCTTATGAAAAGGACATCTAGGGAGGCAATGTACTTTGGTCATTCTACAACATGCCTACTATTAGCCTCCAATAAAGGAGGATGTTTGCGAGTATACAATGACATGCCTACTTTGCCAACAAAACAAGCCAAAACAGGCCAAGCCGCTTTGACTTCTACAACCTCTTCCAACCCCTCACGATCTTAGGAGAACGTTTCCATGGATTTCATCAATGGTCTACCCAAGGTGGGAGGTTATGAATCCATCATTGTTATTGTTGATAGATTTTCCAAATATGCAGCCTTCATCCTAGCACCAAAGCACTTCTTGGCAGAAGACATGACTTATATTTTCTTCATGCATATTGTGAAGTATGGGGAGTGCCACAGAATGTTGTCAATGATTGGAATCCTCGACTCACCAGTTCCTTTTGGATAGAACTATTCAAGCTTAGTTTGGAAAGAGTACAAATGCAAATATGTGCAATGTAAACACATACAAAATAATATAAATTATAAGGTTTTGCACTCTACATATTTGCATTTGTACTCCTTCCAAACTCAGCCTCAAGCTTCTTGGTTTGCACTTGAACTTCTCCAACAATAGCCACCCAGAGTCAGATGGGTAGACAAAGCAAATGAACTCCCTCCTCGAAGAGTACCTCAACCATTTTGTTTCAGCGATACAAAAGAATTGAGTTAAATTGTTGGACATTGCACAGTTCTCCACCAATATAGAAGATCTCCTCCACTAACCAAAGTCCTTTTGTAGTTGTCAACAACCAACTACCAGGGTGTCTACACACCATCGCCAACAACTATCAAGGAAAAATCCCTTGAACGAAGAACCTTCACCAAGGAGTGGAAAGAATACCTTGACCTCACCAAACCCTCACTAGAGAAAACAGTCAAAAGAATGAAGAAATAGGTCGATTTGGGTAGGCGACCTGAAAATTTCCAAGTAGGTGACATGGCCTTAGTCAAACTCCATATCCATTGCCTTAGGTTTTTCCGAAAAATACATCATGGGCTTGTGAGAAAATATGAGGGATCCTATGAAATCTTAGCCAAAATAGGTCCATCCATCTATAGATTACAATTACCCCTTGGCTAAAAGTCCATCTCATCCATGTAAGCCAAGTTAAACCCTACCATGATGATACCCAAGATAACTCTCATAACCAAACTCAACGCTTACACCCAGCTTACCAACCACCCAAGAACTAATCCCTTGACTCTATCAACCATAGGTTGTCTCAATCCTCCCAAACACCACAATGGGAGTACCTGGTGAAGTGGAAGGAACCAACAAAAGAAGTCACTTAGTAACTTGCTATAGACCTCCTTCCATTCGCAATGAAGCTGAATGAGTACGTAAAGAAGAATCTTTGAGGATGAATACTAAATTGAGTGAGGGAGACTGTGATGGTTCATCCACCAACATCACCATCAGCATGCCATTCGAATGTCATTTTATGTGTCTTGGATGGGTCATTGTATGCTTTTTGTATAAGGGGTATGTCAATGGCAATGTTGTATATACTAGTATGATTATTCAACATTTTGATGTATCCATCTATCAAAGCCTCAAAAGCTTAAGCTACTCTTTGAGAAAAAATAGGTAGTTGAGTGGTGCCAAGACCATGTGAATGTTAAGCATGAGGTTCCCTCGACACAAACTTGCATGCTTGTGCTTGCCATATTTTAATGTAATACAAAGTCCCTTTTGTCTAATTTGTGTGCATTTGTTGTTGCCTTGTTGCTTGCTTTGTTTACTTTGTAAGCTTACTTGACTACCATCAGGTGTCGCGCGGGGCCCCAACGCATTGCCCTGTGACATTTTGGCGTTCTGAGATGTGCCCATACAGGAACATCGGAAATTGTATTTGGTAAAAATCTGGAGAAACTGATCACCGTGTTCCGGACACAAGAAACACAGCTGAAATAGGAAGGTACTCTAGGTTTCTTTAGCTTTTCTAGAACACAGGTGCTCAGCCACCACAGCTGAATCAACGTTCCTTAGCTAGAAGGCTACAATGCAGAAGCCCACCCAAAAGTGCTCCTAGTTTCTAGTTTGTGATTCCAGAAAAGCATTTTCAAAATTACAGAACAATTTGACAAAACAGGCTGTGCTTTATTTTTTTGGGAAACTACAATTCAAAACCACCAGAGATACCAACATCACAACTACAACAGAAACTGGCAGAGAGACCAAATAGATGTGCAGCACGATTGATTTCACGAGGAACCCAGCAGAAACTGATAGAAAGACCTTCCCAGAGCTTCAATATATCATCTCTAACAAAATGGGCTGTGCTGAACACAGAATTTTAGGTCTTTTTTGCTTGCCCATCGTTTTAGGCCTCCAGCCCAAGCTGTTGAAGGCCCAAATTAGATATTCCCTCGTTAAAGGGAGACTTATCTCGTATGGGTGGGTGGTGGGTCAAATTTGGCATTCTTGTTAAAAGAATAGTAATTCACATGGGATCGAGATGCATCTGGCCAACAAAATGGACCCATAAAATAGTGAACCCTAGTTGGACCCAACACTAATCCTTCTTGGAAGCTTCCCCTAATCAAGTGACAGGAAACAGAAGATTTGTTTTCATGTATGTACCAAAAATCTTGTAAAAAATGCTTGTCACTAAATTAAGCAATCTGCTACATTAATGTGAACAGATAAGAAACGATAGAACTAAATCATCACCATCTAAGCCCCATCTAACTACATGGGGTAGGCTATATGAATGAACCACGTTTGGTCATTTTGTTCTATTCATTGCCATGTTCATGGTTGAATTATGGGTACTTAAACGGAAAAGTAAGAAATGTTCAATGCAGATTTCTGAATTTCATTATAGAGCTATAAACATTTAAAATGTCAAAAATTCCCATTCTATACACTAATGCTCATTCATGAATTGACATCAATTTTGAACTGACATCCACTCCAACTGTATTTTGGGCCTAAAAATTCTGACCCTGAGTTGAATCGTCATTCTCCCGTAATTAAATCAATCAATTAGGATTTATAACAGTTAAGTGTTTGACAAAAAAGTTTAATGACAGCTGTTAACCTATCGCAACCCTCCTTTATTCGAGTTTGAGACTAGAAGTGTAAGACAAGCTCGCACTAGTGGAATTAAAGCGAAAAAGCAATAGAAACTAAAAATTGAAAATTTGGCATGTGATAATGGTTACATCGGAGTCATAAATGTTTTGAAGATTGGGGACAGCAAGTCTGGTCCCTTTTTACATCACCATCAACATCAAGAAGAGTATCCAGCACCTGTTAACCCATATTAATCATTAATGCTGACAGTGAGCGAGAGGGAGTGTATGATAGATGGGTTGTGTGTTTGGCAATTGGCATGGACAAGCTTTTGCTTTTCTCATTTCTTATTTTCTTACATTAATGGCACCCCAAATGATACAATATCATTGGCCTCCCAGCTACTCAAGTTTGGTGTTTGTTATTAATATGGGAAATTGGGAGGCCCCCCTATTTGGTTGGTGAAGGATCAGGAGCTGCCGTACCCATTGCCTGTTGCTTTGGTGGTTGGTTCATGGCCATGACTTTAGTAGTAGAAGTAGACTTTCTTTTGTGTAGCCCATCATGGGACCCGTTTGGTTGACATAGCTACTGATTTAGTTGGATTGGAGATACATCCCACCTTCCCACATGGGTTTGCATATGAAACTCATAAATTCCTGTTTACATCTTATAAATCTCTCCCAAAGGTTTGTTAAGATTTCAGACACCTCCAGTCGGTTTAACTAAATGTCATGGGCTGATGGGCCTCTCCATCAAAATGATCTTGATGTGAATATCAATCACCCTCCATTGCACTTGAAACTTGAAAGCCATCACTTTAGAGGTGGCATTGACATGAAACTAGAAATATATATATATTAAAGATCATTTCTTGATCTAGTGATAAGTTGTGTAAATTTCTCACTTAAAATTTATTTCTGAGTCATTCATCATCATCATCATCATCATTATCATCCAATCCTTATTCCAAATATATGAGATTGGTCACATGAATGTTATTTCGCTATTTTATTTTGTTTAATGCCTTATTCCTCATTAAATTAATTAAGAAAATTTAAATAATTTCTTACTACCTCAATCCATATCCTTTTTGATACACGATAAGCTCTTTAGCCTCTTTAACTTGCAACAGATCACTTCTTACTCTTATCAGCACAGTCCAATGTGTTTATAAGACCCACTGATACAATGTGAAAAACCTACCTATATGAGGTTTGGAGTTGCACCAACTTACTATGAGAGGTGTCTGACAACTAAGAAAATACAAGTGGAACGAAAATACAAGTGGGTTGGTGGTGTCATGTGAAATTTCATCAGTTATTTGTTTGTGTGAGATCAAATATAGGCAAAATCTATGTATGAAAAGACGTAATTAATTGAATGTAATACTAAATGATATTGTTAAATATGAAAGTACACTTCATGAAAATTGAATCGATAAAAAATAAGCAAATTTTAAAGTGATTGATTGAGATATAAATTTAACATACAACCAATAATAGTGAATGAACTGTAGCTGACTTCTAGAATAGAATAATAGACAATTTCTTTATGATACCTAAAAAATGTTTTTAATTAATAGGGGAGAGAAGTCATATATAATTAAAAATATCAGTACGGTTGGTAACTTCCATGAAACAGTTGAGGTCTTTCCTTTTTAGGTGTTGACAACTTAGAAGTGGTTTCTGAATTTTCATTGATTTCCAGTTTTTTTTTTTTTTTTTTTTAAAGATCCCTAAGTTATTCGAGGTAGAGGGTGGCCACCTTAAACTTTATTAATTAACCATTATCAAAATGGAGAAAGATATAAAAAAAAGGAAGGACTTAGCCCTCCTTGTCCCAACATATCCTCACCATCTCAACCTAGTGCAAATGCTTTGTGACTAATAACTTACAATTTTTTTTAATGAGAACCCAACACCAACTTTCTCCACTCTCAAAATCCAAAAATCAAACAGATCATTGATATTATCCTACCACAAATGGGAAGGAGATGGATTGCAAAGATTTTTTGTAGGAAGTTTTTATGCTCTCCTTCATAAAATTGTCATTACATTTTAAAACATTTTTTATTCAAAAGTATTATTTCTTATTGTTCTTAACCAAAATTTTGTTACACCTGTTAATGTATGGTGCAACTTATTTGGGTCAGGTTGGTTGGGAATTTGTTAAATTCTAAATGTGTCCAATCCTGATGTAGTTGAAATCCTTCAAATCGGACAATCTGACTTGAAGCCCTATAGTCCCATTTGGTTCATGGGAATAGGAGTCTGGAATCGGAATCAGAATGAGCCATTCCAATTTTAACTATTTGGTTGGACAGAAGTGGAATCCTATACCCATTCCTAGTGGAATGGGATTCCCCCATTTGAGGGAATGGCCATTCCCTCCCCCCTCCCTTGAGAATAGGGGTGGATTCGAGCCGACGAGCCGAATACTTGGCTATTCGACCTCGGCTCACAACAATAGTATCAGGCTTGAGCTTGGCTCGGTTCATAGCTCATAAGTTCGAGTTTGGCTCGGCTTGAGCTAAACTATAAGACAAGTTTTTTTTTTTATATAAATAAAAATTATATGTATACAATTATTCTTTTTATTTTTTAGACAAAAAATTAAGAATTATAAAAATTATTTCCTATTATGTATGCATGTATATATGTATAATAAAATGATTTATTTAATACTAGGTGATGAGGGCAGACTTGGCCCTCCAATGAAATTGCGACACGTGGCACCTCATGACAACTAGGCGACACCCAAGCAACAACTTACCAAGTTGGTGTCCCGTCGGGGCACCGACCTGGCTGGCCTAGCGTGGTCTAGTGCATGGCCTGCACGCGGCCTGGCGCGCGGCTTGCATGCGGCCTGGCGCACGGCCTGCGTGACCTGGCCAACCTAGCAACCCATAAGACGCCCACCGATGAACCATAACGGCATACCCCGCAAGCTCGGTAGCTCATAAGGAGCTCGCCAAGGAGCTCGGTAGCTCACCAAAGAGCTCGCCAAGGAGCTAGGCAACTATCCAAGGAGCTCGCCACCAAGGAGCCAGGTAGCTCGGCAAAGCTCGCCACAAGCAACTTGGCATAGCCAAGGAGCTCGGCATAGCTCCCCCAGGCAGCTCGCCACTTGTAGGGTAGCTCGGTACAGAAGAGTAGTTTGGCGTATCACAGGAAGATCTCCTGCTTGACAACCTGGCCCAGACACCGACCTGCCGATTGACACAGACGCCGACTTGACAACCTAGCCCAAACACCAACCCGCCGACTAACACAGATGCCGACCTGACAAACTATCCCAGGTGCCGATGGGATATGATGAGTCTTACCGACTTGAGGAGTTCACCACCGTACCCCGGTTCTGATGGAATATGATGAGTCTTACCGTTTGAAGGCTTTTCACCCACCTAACCCGCGAGACACCACTATATAAGGACTCCGACCCCCAAAGCCAAAGAGGAGGAGAAAAAGGATGGTAACCCCTACTCTCTAGCTCTCTCATTTCTCTCCAAGATCTTTGTAATCAAAATGCTAACTTAGGCATTAGAGAGTCCCCGTTGGGAAAATACCCCTGGGTCCTCAGATTCAATTCTCGCAGGTCCCTCAGCTCCCGCCACCTACAAAGGAGAGGAAATCACCTCATGCAGAGGGTAGTCAGGTTGCGCTGCACCAGGGAGCTCCACCATCCTTTGAGTTGTAGGCCGCCTAGGAGTAGGTCAAATGACGAGTCCACTAGGGAGCTTGCCACTAGGCAGTTCGCCACCAGGCAGTTTGCCACCAAGCAGTTCGCCACCAGGTAGTTCTCCACCAGGGAGTTCGCCACCAAGTAGCTCATCACCAAGGCATGTCACCACCGGGTCAAATAACGAGGTACTTAGCAAAAAAAAATGATACATCACAAAAAATTGGTACGTGACCAGAAACAGTTACATCAATTGGCGCCGTCTATGGGAACACACTACAAAAAGCTAAGTTCTCATTTTACCAAAGTTAAATCCTCACTTTTTAGAAATTGAAGCAATCGCTTTATAGTTTACATTTTTTTATGAACTCAAAGACTATGCAGGGAGCTAATAGACTAAGTAACTCTACCAACCTTACTTTCAATTCAGATAATGCCTCATCAGTCCTCTCCGCAAGGTCCCCCTACAAAGATGAGCTCTTCGTGGCTTTCGTGGGAGTTGGTAGCCAACAGACTACATAGGCGCCCTCACCGGTCGAGCCTTCCAAGGCTCCCGTGTGAACTGGAGACCCAAAGTTAGTAGTGCTGCCCCCGAAGGTCGAGCTCCTAGTAGCTTCTTGTAGGAGTGGGTGACCGGCATTACGAAGCTGATGCAGCACAATCATAGCTCGACACCTTATAGGCAAAGCCTACAGGCCACATTACTGCTTAAGACCCTGTCGCCTCTCCGGCATGGGCAAAGTGAAAAAAGAGTAGACTACGAGTCACTCCCAAAGCCTATGGGCCACATTATTGCTTAAGACCCAGTTGCCTCTCCGGCACGGGCAAAGTCAAAAAAGAGTAGGTCCCTCAACTCCCGCTGGGAAAATACCCCCGGGTCCTCTTATTCAGTTCTCGCGAGTCCCTCAGCTCCCGTCGCCTACAAAGGAGAGGAAATCACCTCATGCAGAGGGCAGTCAGGTTGCGCTGCACCAGGGAGCTCCACCATCCTCTGAGTTGCAGGCCACCTAGGAGTAGGTCAAATGACGAGTCCACCAGGGAGCTCGCCACTAGGTAGTTCGCCACCAGGCAGTTTGCCACTAGGGAGCTCGCCACCAGGCAGTTTGCCACTAGGGAGCTCGCCACCAGGCAGTTTGCCACTAGGGAGCTCGCCACCAGGCAGTTTGCCACCAGGCAATTCTCCACCAAGGAGCTCGCCACCAAGCAGTTCTCCACCAGGGAGTTCGCCACCAAGTAGCTCATCACCAAGGCACGTCACCACCGGGTCAAATAACGAGGTACTTAGCCAAAAAAATTGATACATCACAAAAAATTTGTACATGACCAGAAACGGTTACATCACTAGGCTCGCAAGCCAAGCTTCATTGGGCTCAATTATCAAATGAGCCTATATATTGGGCTCGAAGCTTGGTCTAAATCAAGCCAAGCCGAGTTAAGCTCGAATAGCTCATGAAAGGCTCGACTCATGACCACCCCTACTTAAGAATGAAATATCATTCTAGTCAATTCCAATTCTCATTTTGATTCCTATCTGAACCAAACAACTTATGGAAATATGCCATTCCTATTCTAATTCTGATTCCGAATGAGAATCAAATGGACCCTCATGTTCATGGGTTATAGAATTAGTGGCAGATTGTACTTTGAGCCACTAACAATGTAAAGAGCCTACCTATTTTCAAGCATTGTTCAAAGTATTGATATGCATGCATGATATTTTAAGGCCTCGTTCGCTTTTTGGTAAATTATTTATCTGGGTAAATGCACTTACCCGGGTAAGTGGTACCTAGCAAAATAAACTTTCCTTGGTCTCCACATAAATCCAAAAAAAGAACATGGATTTCTTGGCCAACTCCCCCCCCCCCCCCCTCAAAATCCCAAAAACAAACATCCCCTAAAAATTGCACAACAAAACATGCCTTTTCAAGGGGCAATGATCTATGCAAAATGTTCAACCTTTGAACCTGAACATGTTTGGGAAGGGTGTTAATTATCGAATATAACCACATGTCCTAAATCCCGATAATTAGCATTTCTGTGACCCTAAAAACTGATGTATTATAATATGGGTTGACGCACATGATGCTTTGAACTATGTTTGTGGGTTTGAAACCATGCCTCTTCGTTGTGAGAGATGCCTTGTGACCAATTAACTACAAGTGGATTAGCCATATTAAGCATTTTGTCGGATTCTCAGGGCAAAACTAAAGGTATGTGTGATGGATTTACGATGATATGAAGCCATCCCTCTTCATATTTGGTGGCTTTTCATTTTCTTTTATATGAAGGAAGTTTAATTCATGTTTACATTTTTTTTCTTAACCCACGGGGCCATTTTTGGTTTGGAGAGGAATAGAAAGTTGATGGAAACTTCTTCAAGGATTCTTGTGAATTTTGTTATAAATTTCTCTCAATTTTTTATTTTTCTTATTTTAAATCAAATCAAACAAAGCCTAAAAGTCTGTTTGGTTTGTAATGGAATCGGAATCGAAATAATCTATTCCTCCCACCCGTTTGATTTAGACTGGAATCAGAATCAGTTGGAATGGGATTCTTATTCCCAAGGGAGGGGGAGGAAATGGATATTTCCTCAAATGGGAGAATGCTATTCCACAAAAAATGGGATTCGAAATGGCCTATTCCAATTTCTTTGACAAAAGCTTCTTGCTTCATGATACAATAGAAACGAGCACAACAAGTTAGCCTAACCCAAAAGAGGGTGAATTGGTTCCCTCACTATTATATGTTGATTGTTATCATTTCCTAAACTTTTGAGTGAAAATTTATTGAAATGGAGAAATAGCATTGCAGAGAACCGATTGGCTTGAATGCAAGTGTGTGAAGCAAAAATAAGAAACAAGAGAAATAAGAATAGCATACACAAGATTTTTATAGAGGCTCGGCCGGACCTAGCCTATGTCCTTTGCCCTAGTATACCACCTAAGCATTCCACTAAAGCCAGCTAGACTTCCAAGTGGCTACAAGATCTTGAATAGACTTTCAGGTACTATTCCAACCTTATATTGTGCCTCCACCTTCACACTTTGAAGACTTGACGCTAGTGAATAGTCTTATAGGTCGTATCCAAACTTTTTACATCTTCAAGATATTACATTGAAAACATAATATAAAGAAATTCCTCTCAGTAGGTTGATAGAACAATTGCAAACAAAACTACCTAACAAACAAGATAACACAATGAATACTCTCGGCTCAAATGAGGCTTTTCTAATTTTCTAAGCACAAGGGTTTTTACTCTTTTAGCTCATAGGGAATTCAAAAGACCACTCTTATTGTTAGCTCACATTCCCCTCTGCTTTTCTT
Organism: Nelumbo lutea; assembly: GCF_056320005.1. Lineage (NCBI taxonomy): Eukaryota > Viridiplantae > Streptophyta > Magnoliopsida > Proteales > Nelumbonaceae > Nelumbo > Nelumbo lutea. Next base: position 88,979,801 of record NC_142687.1, on the reverse strand, counting down.
GCTAAACCCTTTGATTTTCACACGGTTGCCCTTACTTTCTTTCTTCTTCTCACAAATTTTTATATGCAAAACAATATAATCGTTATTTGACCATTATTGTACTGTTGGAGACTGATCAATGTTTGGCACATTTTGGAGATGATTTCTAACTTGTTTGGCACATTTTCCGTAGAGTAAAGAGTTGTTGGAGCATAAATGTTTTTGAATAGAAATTATGTGTGAAGCTTTTCTTCGCATAGTAATCGATTGCTAGACTCTGGTAGTCAATTACTTGACTTACAAAGACACTATTGTCACAGTTAGTCGACTATTGATTCAAGGTAATTGACTACTCACTATTGATTCACTGTTGATAGCAGTAGTCTGTAAAGGTAGTCGATTAATATTTACAACCTTAAAGAATTTAAGAAATTGATTCCAAAGGTCTGTGAATCATTTCCTTAGAATTCTAAACTTAGTTTTTCGACATTTATGTCCATGAATGTTTGAACATCTAAAAACCAGACCTACTTCTATCCATTGGTCTCTAAGGTTTAGTCAACTGAATCAATTGCAGTTTTCTTTACCTCATATCAATGAATACTTCTTTAACTCTTTTAAGCTCAACTAAGGTGTGTTTCACTGCAATTGCGCACTTACTTTTCATACCATTAATACGTCAATGAATTTTTTATCATTAAAACACATAAGGTCAAGGCTTTCTGGGAATAAAATTCCAATGACATAGTACCATGTACATGGGGTAAAATACTATTTGTTACCAATATCTTTTGGTAAAAAATACAATCAAGAGATGGAGTGGCACATTGTGTTATGCATAGGAAACTCCCAACAACTCAGTCTTTTTTTCTTTTTTTCTTTCAAACAACCAAAGTTCTATGATGTTTCTATTAGGTTTTAAATGCATGTAATAGTGTAAGAACAGCGTGCATAAGTATTAACCATATAATATTTGGATTGAACTTTTATACATACATACACACACATATATATATATATATATATATATTGAAAAATACATATAACTTATACATATGCATTAGGCATATATTCAAATGTTCAGGTTTTCAAAATCTTTACGTCAAATCAACTCATAGATTTTGTTAGTTGTTAAATATTGACTTTGTATCTGAAATTAAAATTTTAAATCTAATCTTGTCCCTATCATAAAGTCTTAATAAAGAGTCTTAATATAATTTAAATAATTAGTTTCCAAATAGCAAAGATCCCTTGTAACTTTAGAATATTTGTGATGATTAGTTAGAGGAAAAAAAAGAGAAAATTAAAAAAAAATGTGGATGATTTAGCTATGATGTTGACCTGCTTGAATCCTCCATATTTGATAAGGATGGTTTTCACGCAACATCAAGATGGTGAGCTGACTTGGGCGGATTCATGAGATAAATGGAGCAAGTCAAAAGGCCCACATCTGATGGAACTTCATGTAGCAAAAAAAGAAAAAATAAATAAAAAATATCAATACATATCTAAAGTTGGGTATCGGTGCGTATTGATATTATTAATATTTTTTTATTTTTTATTTTTTACTTTTTTATTTATAATCATTTCAAGATTGGACCCCAATTTCGAAGTTTTAAATTTTATAAAATGTTTTTATATTGATATATCATATGTTTTTGGATGCACCAAGAAATATCATATCAATATTTTAATACTTGATTTAGAGACCATTTTCTTAGGGGGTTATATAAAATAGACTCACTAAATGACATTCCCTATTTCATCTCTATAATGGAAATATAGCCAATCAAGAATCCCCCACACATAAAAGCTATTGGATTGGCCATGTCATTATTGTGCCAGTCCACATCATCTCTCCACCTTATCATGTTTCAGTCCTTTTCATAAGTGATGACAGTTGTTGAAATTTACATTTCTCTACAGAGATGGGCTTTGCTTTGCCACGTGGAAGGGGGGTCCTGGAATGTAATGTTGACCCATGAATAGAGAGGTGATACAGTGAATTACATCGAAGTCTGAAGATCCTCACTTCTCATATGTTATTCAAATCCATACCCCTTTTGAAAATTTCAGTTTTCACAGGAATTAATCATGTAGCCATGTTTACTGCACACTGAGCTATGGATCTATGATCCCAGAGCAACAGAAGGAGGATTGATCCAACGACTATAGACCTAATTATCATGCAACTGTTTTTCTTTCTTACCTTATCTTCTACTTCTGCTTGGGCCCACTGGGGGCCTTCCATCAAAGGCTATGGAGAGCAATGCTAAGCACACAATTTTCTTTTTCTTGATTGTGCCTTACAAATTCACTGTAGATCACACATCTGGAACATGGTGGGGCCCCAACTTAATACACTAGATCAAACATGTAAGGTGGGTTTTTCAAAAAGTATCCTTCTTCATTTTTTTTCTGGTCGGTGGTATCAAATATGGGAGGGATCTCACTTCTCACCAGGTGACAATTCATTGTTTGAACATTTTAACATATTCCATTTTAATATTATTTTCTTTCAATTTCATGGCTGTGGACCTACCCAAAGAGCTTCTCCCTATCTCTAGCTTCTCTCTCCTCTTTTTCTTCTTTTTTATATTTGTGGGTAGGTATAGCTAGGTCTAGACTACTGTTTAGCTTTGCCTAACCTTTCCTTGTCTGACCACCATTGGAACTCAAAAAGTATAAAAGAAAGAAAACCCACAATCACATCTTTCTAAAGATGAGTGATCTAACAAGTCTTTGGGTTACCCAAGAAGCAAAATCATTCTAAGCCACTGCGTGATTGGCTGATTCTTTCCTTCTTCCACAGGGAACCATGGCAAGAAATATGTCCCAAGTCCCAACCCACCCATTGGATAATAGTTGAACCTTGTTAGAGACACGTTTTTGGTAAGGAGTTAGAGACATGTTGTTGGACCTTTCCTTCTTCCACAGTTTTATGAATTATTGCAGACATTGATGTATGCTCAATTCAACTTGAGAGTGGTAATTCTTCTTCTTTGGTTTTGATTTGGAGGAATTCTTCCCTGGTTAATGCATCCAAGTATGAGCAACATCTAGGGTTCTCTTTATTAAATGAAAAATCATCTTTCATCCAAACAAAATTAAAAGCCATTAAGTTTTGTCGTCTTGATTCGAAATAATAGTCGGGGTTATGTTGGGTCGAGTTGAGTTAAACCATATATATGGTTCGGCCAAGAATTAACATCCAATTCTTATAGGATGAACATATATATGGGTGCAATTTAGGCAGGTTAGAGTTGGGATTTTGTCAAAACTTGAATGGATTCGACCCGAAGCAGTATCAAATATTAACTTGAGCTAACCCAAGTTGCACTCCTACAACCAATTATCATCTAGCTTTACCTAACAAAGATGAACATCTATCTATCAAGCATGTATTTACAATAAAATAGGAATCAAATTCTCAATTGATTGTCCACAATTAAAAATTGGAATATTCTTTTCAACCAAGTAAAGTGATAAGAAAAAGGTATAAATTCAACATCAATCTTCCCTCCCTTTGTAGCAGTAAAAGGTTGACTAAAAACCAAAGACATTAGCCTCCTCCTCCTCATTTGTAATTTCTTTCTACCATTGGCAAGGAGTGTGAGGTGGGTAATTGCTCATTAATTATGATCAAATAAAATTTCTGATACCTTTTTGAGTGGAATGGAATTCCTCAATCCCCACTAAGAGGAGAATGAAAAAAATGAGAAACAGACAACAAAGATGAGACAACCTAATTAACCTAACAAATTGGTTAATACCTTGTAATCATAAAATGGAGGGGCCTACATTGGCTAAAGTAATCTTAGCCCTCCATCCATCACCTGGTAAACGAGAATCCAACGGTCTTACCCTTCTACATGGTCACCATCTCACCAAATTCATCTCTCTTTGCAATCAAGAAAGAAGAAACCTAACGCTATTTATTATCATCAAAAGTGCCTCATTTCAATATCCCCATATGAAACAAATATAGAATCATTTTGATTATTGGGTGCCAAGATAAATGGTTCAATCCTCTACTTCACATACAATCATTCATCTTCTTTGTGAAAAGCAAAACATAAAATGGTTCCACGTTATATTTAAAGCTATGTATTTTACATCAAAATAAACCTATATAATATATATACGGAATTCGGATATGCTACAAATAAGACATGTACAACAGGCTATGAAACCCAATCAGGAATAAACACATCAGTACAATTATCGGATGTGCTCCTCACACTGGCTTCACAGCCATACATGCACATTTCACCAGTAATGGAAACATCTCTCATGAATAATAATTTACAAGTAGGGGAGATATTCCCAATGTGCGGTTGAAACATGTTGTGAGGTCCATGTGAAGAGCATTCTATATATGAAGAACAGATCCGGATTCTTTTCACATCCTTTTGTAAATGTATTTTAAGGTAAGCAACCAAAAAATAGAAAAAGAAAAACCATTTTGGCCGCCAATTCACAATTCAAACGGTCCAACCATTCAGTCTAATTAATCCCACTATATATGACAATACTGGTCCATATCACAAATCTTTATCTTTACAACATATATTGTCATTTATGGCTAACATTTGAAGAAAGGAAAAGAAATGCAATGAATAAAGACATCACATATTTTGACAAGCAAAAGTACTTGTGAGCATGCCCTTTTGTAGACTACTGAATTGGCTGAACTGAATAGCTTATTGTTTGTTTTTAGTTCAGTCTCAGTTCGGAAAGAGTACAAATACAAATTTGTAGAGTGTAAATCCTTGTGTTTTTATATTATATATATATATATATATATACCGTACATATTTGTATTTGTATTTGTACTTCTAAACTTAGACTCAGTGGATAAGATAGCCATCTAACCAAACAAATAATGAACAGCAAACTAATCACACCATTCTAATGCAAAAAAGCGCTAGCTTCCGAAAGGATCATTTGGAACAGTATGAGCTTGGCCTCTAGTAATTGACATCAAAGCAACCTTATCCACACGTTAGGTTTTTTTTTTTTTTTTTTTTTGCAGAAAATGAAGCTTTATTTCTTTTGGAACAAAAATACATTTATCCATTTATAAACTTGTAAAGGGATATGAGATTAAAAGGAAGTTTGGCTAGAAGGTAACTCCAAGATGGTGGTTGATGCATCTAACAACAAAAATACAAAAGAAATCATACAATCATGTAATTCTTGAGGTGGGTTTATTAGCCCTTGTTTGTCTTTGTCACAGAGAGAGAGAGAGAGAATTGCAATTCATCAGGAATTCATAGATAGATATTGTATTGAATGGAAGATTCTAACCCCATATAATCCAATGGCCATATCTTCACAAGCATTGAATATTCATCCTGCAACAACAGTGGGGTACTAGTAACTTTCCTAGATAAAGGGTTCCTACACAAAAGGTAGCTTCATATATAACATTATTTTTCTTTAGGGTTTCTTTTCTTAGCTTGTTCATGGAAATCAGTCCACTATTACTTCTACTATTAAAATGTTATTTGAAATCCTCTTTATGTTTCAAACCTTGAGACCAATAGATTATTACACAACAAACAGCTGAGTCTAATAAACAAAGTATAGATTGTCAATTAACTATGCATTTGTTCAATTAGACAGATTTGTATTTGTATATAAAATATGATGAGAGCCACAGAGGCGCCAATATTCTCAGTCAACTTATCTGTAGAGTAGAGACCAGTCAACAAATGGATGGGTGACACGTGTGTAGGAAGGGATGAGGGCAAAAGTTAGGACACCGACAGTGATCCTTAGGTGGGCTCTCCCCTACTTTTCTTCTTTTGTACCAGCTCTATTTGGCATTCTATTAACAAGTTTGGTGAGTTTAAAAGGAAAACAAGAAGTAGAAAGCTTTGTAGCAGGTTTCTCCTTGATTGATAAGACAGGGCAGGCGACCTTAGACACCTCCACCTCCCAATCCCCTCCACTGAGGGTCCCCATTTCTTTTGTCCTCTCTCTCTCTGTGGCCTCTTATGATGGTTTGAAAACCTAATTTGGACCATTATTCTTATAACTAATTTCATTATTATAATATTATTTATATTTTGAAATACAAAGACCCCCTTAAATTTTCATTTGCAAAAAAGATCCCTCAGAATTTTCACTTTAGCTCAGTTTGGAAGGAGTATAAATATAAATATGTAAAATGTAGAACCTTGAATTTTGTATTATTTTGTATGCATTTGTATTGTACATATTTGTATTTGTACGTTTTCCAAATTAAGGTTTTGCAGCAAATATCCCTTATATTCTATTAGTTAACTTTGAAAACGGTTCTCATTCAATTGTTTAAAATTTTTTAGATCTTCAAATTACCCTTTTTCTTATTTATCTGAATAACTATGATTTGATTAGTTGGTCCAATAGATTCTTACAAATTTATGGCTTGATTCAATAATCAAATGAAATGGTAGAGGTTTCTTTCTTATAGATATAAATTTGTGGTTTCATTTGGTTTTTCTTGGTTTATTGGAGAAAGGAGTGGATAATTGTTATATTTTTAAGATGAATAGAGACATTTGTGTTAGTGAAACTAATCAAGAATTTGAATAATCTTTTTTTTTTCTAGTTATTTTAGTTAATTTCGTTCCGAGAAAATGGAGGTACTTTTGGTTAATTAGGGCTTAAATGAAAAAGGGTGAGAAAAAAAGGAAAATCCATGTGGGTATTTTAGTAATTTAATGTATTCCGTCACCTAACTTAACACTCAAGTGCTATTTTCCACCAGGGGTGTCAATGGACCAGTTTTGGATTGGACTCCGTCCAAACCAAAATGTGGATGGATTGGATAGACCAACAACACATTGAATTGGACCAAACTGAACTTAATAATCCAAATTATGTATTGGATTTGTGTTGGACTGGATTGGATTGAGCCAATATCTGGTCCATTGATAGAATATAAGAATATAGGTGTCAATGAACTAGGGTTGAGTTAGAATTAATCTAAATTAAAACAAATTTGAACAGGTTGAACAGTCCAAACATTAAATTGGACTGGTCCAAAATATTCATTAAATTGGATTAGACCTGGTACGTTTCTAATGAACTCACATTCGATTGGAACGGATAGGACCAAATCCAATCTAATTGACACTCCTGTTATGGCAAAGTGAAAGTTCAAAGGGGTTGTGACAAATGGAAGTTGAAGGTTATTTGTCAGTACAAGGGGTCTTTTTAATTTACCCTGATGTGAATATTTTTCTAATAAACATGTCTGGGGTATTTTTGTCATTTTCTTTGTAAGCATACAATCTTGGTCGATTTATCACATGGGTTAGTTTAGCTTCTTCTTAATGAGAAAGGGGTTGTATGATAAACCGATAACAACTGAAATAGATATTCAAAGCAGAATTCAGCAAAGATTCCAATCATTTAAATGGCCTGAATCTAGGGCTATTGTTGGTACATGATAAAAAAACTCAGGAGTTAAACAATCACCTCAATATATGTGTTTTACCAAAGTTTCATCGTTCAGCAATTAAGTAGGTCTCGAGTTGCTGAAATGCTCAATTGCACGTTTTTTATTTTTAACTTTTTCTAGCATTTTGCTCTCAGCTCCTTTTCAGCAAATTATCAATTGCCATCTAAATAAGAGATAAATACATTGTTTCCTACCTGAATTAAGGGAGTATTTAACACATAACAATATGATTGGTTTTGTTTTTCAAGAGAAAAACAACTGCCACATAGCAAAATTAATATTTTTGCTCACGTGGCAAAATTTTTCATTTTGAATACATTAGCAAAACACGCGCTAATTTGAGTTCGAATATCCTATCAATAAAACACGTTCCAATACCCTATTGACATGATCTGACATCGCATATCTCACCATCCTAATGCGCATTATTGGAGGTGTGGGAACGAGTTTTGTTGGCTTAAGATTCCAATTCTATTTATTCAATTACGGCTACAAATAAGTCTATTCAGGTCCAATTCGAATATGAACTTGATCTGGTCATAGGATTCCCTTGATCCTAACAAATCGGATCAAATAAAAAAAGAATTAGAATATACCCTGATCTGATCTAATCTGTTAGTTGTGAAATATTATATATTATAACTAGCAGGCCCCCGTCCGATGTACATAATTGGACTTAAAACTTATTATTTTTAGGAGCTACACAAATTGAGGTAGGAATGGCAATTTTCTCCATCCCTGCCATGTACTCGACCTCCCCGATCAAGTGGTGATAGGATGGAGATTGCCTTAACGGGGATAGGTGGGGATGGAATTAATAGGATTACCTGATTGGGGACGGGGAGTGAAGTCCGCATCCCGACCTAACCCAAATTATATATATTAAATATATTGGAGAAGGAGAGGGCTGCTAATGTGGGACCTAATCTCTTTATAATATAATATAGATATTAACAGGGACATGTGCAATGCACATGCTTTGTTAAAACAATTTCAGGCAATAGAGCTAGGGGTGCAAGTTGGGTGTACCCAATTCAAGCCCGGCTTGATTCAATCAAAGCTTTAGCATAGGTTGGTTTTGAGTTTTTGGGCTTTAAGATGGGCTTGATCCAAAAAAACATGGGCCTAAACAAAACTCTAATTGGGCTTACGTTAAGGCCTCTGGTACTAATCCGATGCAATTTAAGTTTGCCCAACATTTTATGACACACACACACAGACCAAGCACTACACTTAGATTTATTGTATTTGTTGCTAAAATATTGTTATTAAACCCGAAACCCCCGGTGGATGGCTAGATTCAAAGTTCAAAGCTCAATATGCCCAAGCCTAACTCGAGCAGGGATGACAACAAAATGGGTTAAGGGAGGGTTTTGTAAATTCTAGGCTATACCTGCCTAGTGGGTTGAATTTTGACCAAACCCTCCCTGTATTCAAGAGTAGGGGTGGGTTAGGTTTAAAACTCACATCTAATTTCCTATTATTTCTTGTTATATAAAAGTAATAAATAAGTAAAATAACATAAATAAACAACAAAATTTCCAATTATTTGATTAAGGTGTAAAAAAAACACATAAACTATCAATTATCCTTTACGTCTAATTCAAAATATTATTAAATTCAATACCTAGTACATAAGGTTTATATGCTTTCCAATAATTTGCAGGTTAAGAGGGTAGGGTTTAGCCTGATACCACACCCTACCCGTAATGTACGGTTTGTAGAATTCCAAAACCCAACTTGCCCCAAAATCCATCCTTCAAACAAAAAAAAAAAAAAAAAAAAAAACAGCCTCGTCGAGGTGGGTAGGGGTGGATACCCATTGGGTAGGGTAGAAATTATCATCCCTAAGCCTGAGATGCTTAGTTAAGGTTGAGTTGGGCCTAAGTTGGTTAACTTAGGCTTAACCTTGAATTGGACCAAGCTTGAGCTTGAGGTTTGAGACTTAGGATTGGATTAACCCTTAACCCGACCCAACCCATTCAAGTTGCACCTAGCAGGGACCTGTATGATGCACAAGCATTGTTATGCGAAAGCTAAACAATAAAAGCACATAAGAGTAGACAATTGTTTTATATTTTGACATTTTAAATAATTAATAATTTGTTATATTTTATTTACACAATAATTTTTTACAATACAAAAACAACAATAACTAATTTCAGCTAGGTTGTTCATCAAATTGATGAAACCGACCAACTCGACTCGAGTTTGTTGGTTTTCTAGTATTTATGGTGGGTTCCAATTCAGCAATTTCCCAACCTAACCGGGTTGGGTCAATATTTAAGTTTAAATATTTTCAACCAACCAACTAAACCTAAAATTGACCCAAACCAATATAACCCAAGTTGGCTGGTTTTCACTAATAGTTGGTTGGTTTTGGGTGACCAACTCCCCAACTTGACTAGGTCAATTTGGTTGACTAAACAACTTACAACTGAATCGAACCAACCCACAAACACTCCTAATTTTAACTAAACTAATAGTTTAATATCTAGTAAGTGACAATAGTTTAATCTCTAATAATTATTGAAAATTTTCTATTAAATAATATAACAAAAATAGATTTATACATAATTATTGAAAATATATTTATCACAAAAGTAGAATAAATAATTATTAAAAATATAATAAATATAAATTTTAGTATATATAAATATATAATTAATATATATTAAGATTTTAAATTTATTATTAATAAATATCAATTTTCTAAAAAGTTATTTTCTAGAATTATTAATTGATATAAGTGAAATAATGTTTTTATTATTAGTACATTAATAATTGCAATTATTATTATATTTTTTAGTATCTATTAAAAACACTTTTGAAAGTTATTACCTATTTTTGTTATTTGAAAGCTTCAATACCTGTGAATTATTTAACCTATTTTCATTATTTTAATTATATTAAAAAAATTAAGTTATTTATATTTTATATTCTTATTATCAAATATTATTAAATCTATTATAATTATTTTTGTGTTTTTGATACAATTTTAAGGTTAGTACATAATTCCTTTGTTTAATCTATTTTATTTGTTTTTAAATAATATTTAAAATATGATTTACTTATTAATTTTCTTAAATTTAAAATATTAAAATTAGTTATTTACAATATTATTTGTCTATTTAAACAA